>NC_081308.1:127726510-128334235 GCF_030435805.1 Mustela lutreola
TAACAGGCATGGGGAAACTCTGTTTAAAATAGCTGAGCTTTTTTACTTAGAGGGCTTCTGTATAGAAACCTTCCGGTATCAGCTTTAAATATGACATTGATAGTCTTAGGCGAAAAATGGGAGCGAATTCTTGTAGAAACTGTCTTTTTGTTTCCTGCCTGTTTATTAATGGTCTTTGTGATTTATAGTAAATGCTGGGGAGGATTTTCAGGCCCATTTATCATGGGAAGGGAACACCTTCTTGTTCTTAATGTGAGTGTGTCATAATTAGCAAGGCATGTGGGTTAGGAGATTTAGTTCTATCTTTTGTGAAAGTCCTTCAACCTCATATTTAATCCCAAATTGATTGAATATTTTTTCTTCCATGAGGAAATTAATTACGCCACTAGAAAAACCATCAAGTAGAAAGGGAGTTAATATCAAGCACAATGTAGACAGGGCTGGTTAATGTATCAAAATGATATGACAAGAGTAGCTCACATTTCACATGATTTGGAATAATGGAATCATCATCTTAATTAAAAATAAGAAGGTCTGTGTGTATGTGTAGCACGCAGTTTCCGTAAGAGCCACCATTTATTTCTCGTGTTCATGCGTGGGCATGCACTCTGCAACCCAACAACTGTTGCTGTAAATACCAATTACATTAAAATGACCATCCCAAGAAGTTGCGTTTTTGCCATGGAACTGAAGCTGAAGAAAGAGGCAGGTGATGACGGACTAACACTTAACCAACTGGTTGAAAGATTGACATTTTGGAGTTAAGTATTGTTCTTTACCAGGTGACCTCATGTGAATGGATTTTCTCCACCTTATAAGGCCAGTTGGAATACTTTTTTCATAACAAGAAAATCACATACAAGTATTATGCTGGGCACCTTAGGGCACACAAAAAATGACTGTAAACTCTGGCACCTGCCATCAAAAAATGGACAATTTAGTTGTATAGGCAAAAGGTTAGCCTGATGAAAGAATTTGAAAATAATTAAGTAATAAATGGTGATGCAGGTAGTGCAAAGAAATCAGAACAGTGAGGTATCAAGGAGAATTAAAATCATTGGGAAGGACCTTATGTTATTTGAATTTGAGCTTTAAAGATCATCATTTAAGCAAGCAGAAGTGGGGAAAGTGTCATTCTAGACAGAATAATCAGGCTAAGCAAAGGCTTGGAGACCATGCAGGAAGAGGTAGAAGACAAAAGTCTCAGATGTGCTGGAAAAAGAGGGGAATCAAAACTGGCACTAAGGTAGGGTGTCGATGGAGATAGATCTTGGGCAAATCCCGTAGAGAAGAGCACATCTGGCCACGAGGGAGTCATTGTGAATTCTGAAACCTAGAGATCTCATGTTGTACATGGTCACTGGGACCAAGTACAAAAGAAGTCAAAGCTTTTAGTCCAACAGGGAGCAAGGTCAAGGAGAGTAAGGGAAGAACACCTGACTTGCAACGGGAAGTGGGGAGGACAGGGGTGGGCCGTCACAAATGAAAGCAGTCTCAGTAGATCAAAGAGTTAAAAAGTCTGATTACTGGGCCTATGGAAGTTTCTAGTGGTGAGGAAGCAGAACCAGCATGCATTGACCGCATCTGTAAGAAGTGTCTGTGATGGAAGAAGTTCAGTGACTGCTTCTTGATTTGGAACCTGCAGCTTAGTCCCACCAAGCAGGGCTGTCTGAGCGTCTTCTATTCCTCATGGTATGTGTTACGTCACTGCCTCCCCCTCATGGTAGGGTGACACACTGCAGTGCTGTGAGTTGTATTTTTGTCATTCACCTGAGTCTTTTAATGCTGATGTTTGTAATACATCTCAGGCACTATTAGGAAGACACATTTATTAAGGAAGCTGTATGAGTTTTATATTAGAAATTATGGATGTGACTTTGAATGCCATTCATCTAATGTCCTGCCATCCCACACAGAGAAACTTTTTTTAAGCTATTACTTTTATAATTTAAAAAAGCCTTGATTTTAAAAGCACACATATCAATACTCATAAATCTATGGGGATATTACTGGAAGAAGCATAAGAAACATTAACCATGAAAAATGTTGGAAAACGGGGTGATGGACTATAGAGGATCTGAAGGTCTACTTTTCCCTGTGTCCCTTTCAGTATCTTTTGAATTCAGTATCATGTTTATCACCTATTTAAAAACAAAATATATGTATATAAAAAATATATGTTTATAAAAAATAAAAAATTAAAAAAAAAAAAAAAACAAATACAGGCTTTGAAAAGGTAGAAAGATAGAGGACCTGTAAATTTTCCCTACTTACTCTTCAAAATCTATTTGTGTATGTGGAAGAGTTATCTGCTGTGAGCTGTAGGTCTCCTCTGGACCAAGTGACATTTGTCATTTGAATCAAATGCAGCACAGTCTTGCTGACATAGAGCACTGATGGTCTTCAATGTTTTCAACATCACATTCTTGCACTTTCTCATTCAGCCACTTGAAGAAAACATTCAGAATTAATTCTGTGTCCCCATTACCTTTCAGTTTGGTGACAAGGGTGAGTTTTGTAACGGATTCCCGATTGCTTTCATTTCCTTACGCCAACTTGGTGTTGCCAAAAGAGTCACCAGAGCCTGGTGAAATCCCCCCTCACACCCCAGCTGCACAACTTTGGCTTAGAGGTTCTGGAGATTCATGGGTAACCCATGAAGGTGGTAAGGATATCTGTTGTATCCACACCCCACTCACTGTTCTTATGGCAACCAAATGAAGTCATGGGAGTAAAAATGCCAGCACATTATCAAGTGCTCTGCAGTGCAAAAAGTATTTTGGTCTCATTGCTTCAATGATGACAGTATCCTCTTGGGACCACAGAGACATAGACAGTAGGCAGTGGAGGTACCCAGGAACCCTTTTCCCAGAGATCTATAGAGAAGAATCATTTAGGGCTTTACTCTAGGGTGTCTTAGGTGCACAAAGCATTTGAGTGTGTGTGTGTGTGTGTGTGTGTGTGTGTGTGTGTGTGTGTGGTTGATAAAGCCTCCAGCCATCAAAGCTTATTCTCTAAATCAAGCGCCTGTGATACATCAGGTAATAAATCAGACCTGAAGTGGACCAGACAATACTGGTAAGAGTGGCATTGAGAGACATCAAAGAAGAAATGTAGTCTAGGGAGAGGTTGGAAGAGGGATTCCCGCTTCCCAAATCACAAGGCAGCTCTAAGCATAATGGGCAACAGAAAGAAGCCATCAAGCAAGGAAAAAGGCAGAGGCTTCTGCTGAGCCACGCTGAGCCTATCTCCAGTCTGCTTCGTATTCTCCTATCATCTTCAGCCTTTCTGTTGCCTAGACTCTTGTGCCCACCTCCAAACCAGTTACAGAACAGTGATTCTCTTCTGGGTATAAAACACCAAAGTATCTAGTGTGCTCCACATTGGATTTGTGACTAATGGAATTCTTTGTTGGACCTTGTTAGAGATTTTCTGGCATTCATATTAAATTCTTTCTGGCAATTCATATTCGTATTCTGGCATTTGTCTGCATTCTTTGCTTTGGTAGAGAGCAGGGCTCATGGGAGTCAGCATTCAGGGTCACTCACCTGCCTTCATTCTCTCCCTTGCTCCCATTTTTGTCAAAGCACTTTAAAGGCAAAAAGGACAAAAATACCTTGCTGGCTATGATTTTTTTTTGCCACTTGTCTAGCTGTTTGATGGAAGCAGCTCTGACTGATAGCAGAAAAGTCTGTGTGGCTTTTAATTATTTCCAGAAGAAATTAAATGGTGGTGTGTTCTCCCAAATGCAAAGTGTGGTGTTCTTAAGACATCACTGGCCCATTAGCCAGTGCTGACCAGCCTTACCGGGTGCCTGCTGGCACCTCCATGGTGCTGTCTTGCCCCAGAGGGTACTAGGTGGAAGCCAGGTACCTTGGGTTGGGTTTGGTTTTTTGTTGTTGTTGCTTTGTTTTGTTCTGGTTTTGTTTGTTTGTTTGTTTTGTTTTGTTTTGTTTTTAATTTCTTTGAAACTGCACATTGAACTTTGTCCTCTAGTATCCTTAAAAAAATTTTTCACCTTGACATTGTTTGGTACCAAGTCTCAGTGCTCTGGAAGTAGTAAGAGTGTCCCAGCTGCAGCCATTCCTACAGTGGGTCCCACCTTTGCCTCAGCCAGGCTAGTGGCAAGTTGCCTTTGAGCTTTGCAGGGAGCGATGGGCCTCATTCAAAGGTTGGCCTTTGGTCAACCACTGGTAGAGGCAGGTAGCCTCAGTAACGTTGTAAGCTTCTCAAAAAGAATCTGATACAACCTCTTCAGCCACAATTGCCCAGTTGACTTAAAATGGCATAAGGCGGTCCAATTTGCCTGTTGGTAAAGGAGGACAGAATAATTATAGAAACATAAAATCCACAGTTGATCTCAAAAGTGTGTTTTTTTCCTCAGTTTCAAAATCCCCAACTTAGGTTTTGCCCCAGCAGCTTATGTCTAAATAGCCCATGTAGGTTTTAGCCTCACTGCTCTCTCCATGGCACACCAACCAGGAATATCAGCCTCACTGAGCAGTGGGTTAAAAACGCAGAACTCAGGCTCCATCCAGGCCTAGCGAATTCAACCCTGAGTCTCCCGCTGAGTTGTGTGTATACTAATATTTGAGAAGGCTCACCTAAATATGTTCACTAGGTCCTCTCACAGCCTATGTGATATAGTAGACCCATTTTACAGATGAGGAATCAGAAACCCTATGTATGTTAAGTGCTTAAGTATCCAAGGTAACACTCAAAAGATCTTTTGACTTCCAATCCCGTGTTCTTCCCACTAGATTAAAACTACCTCTTTAAAACCAGTAGGAGAGGGAGCTCTCCTCTATTGACTAGATGGGCTGCTGCCTGATTCATGAATCTTATAAACCCATTAGATCTTTAAAATTTAAAAAAAAAGCAATAGAGGAAACATAGCTATTTAGATGTGTTAAATAGAGTAAAAATGGAGATAGGCCACAGGCAGAAAAAGAAGACAAGGGCCTAGGGCTGGTCAGGCCCCAAAAGTCCCCTGAGTAGCTCAGTCATTAAATGTCTGACTCTTGGTTTCAGCTCAAGTCAAGAGCTCAGGGTAGTGAGATCAAGTCCTGTGTTTGGCTCATGCTGGGCATGGAGCCTCTTTGAGATTCTCTCTCTCTCTCTCTCCCTTGCCCCTACCCCTCCCACTCTCTCTCTCTCTTTATAAAATAAAATAAAATAAAATAAAAATAAATCATTGAAAAGGGGGGGGGGGGAAGGCAGATACCCAGTGTGCACACGTTGAACAAAGATTATCTCCAGTGTAACCCAAATTACAGCTGGAAGTGATTTGCTTATCAACATTCATCCACAGTGTTAGTGCATTAACACCAAAGACACTTGATCCTGAGTTGCTGGTGATACTATTGGGATATGAAGCAGTTTACTTTCAAACTGTGCTTGGGGACCACCCAGGGAGGAAGATGCTGCTGGCAACACACTCTCCTCACATTTTGCCCAATCCCTGTTTCCACCAGGAAAACTCTGCTTTATGTATCATGCTTCTGCATATGCTTTCTACTGGATAAAGGGGCTGAAGGGATTTCCTGGAGGGGGTGGGATGGAGGTCAGAACTACTGACTCGGACCAAACATGGATTTTCCTACCCCCTGGTTGGGATAGGTTCAGGGTTCAAAGTATCTGCCTCTAGTGGCCTAGCATGATGAGGCAGATTGTTCTAATTCTAGAACCCAGAGTTCAGAAAGGAGAATGAGGAAGAGGGGTAAGATCAGCAATAAATTTCTATTCCTTTGCCCCAGGGCCATCCCTTTACAACGTAATGATGACTTCAAATATGGAAGCATTTCAAATTATCTTGTAGACAGACATTTCATTCCTATAAAACTGGAAAAAGTTCATGTTGATGAAGTTCATATGAGTCTCAACAAAAGACAAGGGTTTCATACAGGACTCCCCATCAACCATCTCCTGCTACATGTCGTTGGCATATCCCAGTCATGTGCCAAATATGTTGCCAAAGTCAATACGTCAGGCCTTGCTTGTCAAACCCTTCCCATGTACATCTCCCACCACAAAATTGCCATCCGTTTGGGATCCTTTCATTTTTGATGCCCACACAGCTTGATTGAGCAGAATGGCCAATTCATCATTCCTGTTTATCTCCTGAGAAAGGAATTTACAGTTAAATTAGGATTAGAATCAGCACTGATGCAGATGTTTGGCTTTCTGGAAGCTGTTAATCTGAATTAGTGAAAAGTCTGATTTATAAAATAGCCCTACAGGAATGCAGCCTTAATCCTCTGAGGCTTACACAAGAGCTCTGTGACTGATAAAGTGTTGCCAAGAGCAGAACACTGCAGAACTGCCTTAGGGAGCAGACTGGATTGTGCAGACCTGTCCCCACATGCTTCTTCTGGGATCCTAAAAAGTCCCCCTCACAATCCTTTATACAGTGTACTTTCATAAGGATCAGAATCTTTGAGCTGGAAAATATTTTAAAGATCATCCAAACCCACTTGGGACCCACGATAGGAATATATCTATCATATTCTCTGTTGCTGTCTACCTGGTCAACTAAAGGCATTGGCTCACTGGCCTACAAAGCCTTGGCTTCCTTCTCGGGCCATTCTTACACATTTTTTGAGAGAGGGCACAGGGGGGAGGGGTTGGGGGGGAGGGAGACAGAGAATCTTAGGCAGTCCCCACGCCCAGCACAGAGCCCATGTGGGGCTTGATCTCACCCTCTGAGATCATGACCTGAGCTGAAGTCAAGGGTCAGACGCCTAACTAAGTAAGCCACCCAGGCACCCCAGCTGTTGATTTTTAAGTATTTCCTGATGTTGAGGTGAGCTCTTTCCAACTAAATCTCTAGCTTGTTGGCCCAGTTTCACTTTAGGAGGCCCTCAGAACAAGCCACCCCCTTTCACACAGGACAGACTTTCTGGGTTTTTGAAGACTGTCACCATCTGAACCTCTTCCTCCCTGCCCCAGAATCTTCTCCAGACAAAGTCATTCCAGTTCCTTCATTCAGCTTTCCAACTCTCTATCTTCTGGTACAAACTGAACCTCTTTATTGCAGAAGAGGCCCAGTCAGTGTAAACATAGAGACACTGTCATGTCTAGACACTAAGGTGCCTAAACTACCTCTCAAAACCCACCTTTCTCCCTGGTATGCTCAAGCCTTCCACAGCAGGGCCAACCCTGCCTGGACAAGGCAATGGAAATCCCTCCCAAACTTCTCTCCCACTGACCTGCTCTTTGATCCCCTTCCCTAGCCCTGGATTTCCCCTGGTAAGATCTTTGACTTTACTAAGCCAGGTCCTTTGTCCTTAGTCTGGCCCCTGACCATGAGGACCTACTAATTGGGGTTGGGGTTAAAATGAGGTTTCACTACTCACTGAAGATGGCTCATGCTGAGGAACATGAGGAATCGGATCTCTGAAAAGGTTGAGCCACTGACTTTGAAGTTGGTATAAATGTGGGTCCTTTGAGAAGTTTTATTGCATAAGGGTGAAGTCATAGAGTATCACCGTAATATTTACAGACTATGGATAGATGGTTTAGTATGATGAATGTTAATGATTTTTAATATCATACATTATCTTTGTTGTCACCACTAGCATTCTTTTTAAAAAAAACAAATGACTAAAATATAAGAGGAAATGGTGCATGGACAGTAATTCTAATACAGTTTGGTGAATGAAGAATGTATTAAATGTATTAAATCTCCTAGGCAGAACCAAGTATTGCATGATCTAGCTTCTCTCATAGCCACTTTAATATATATGCAGAAAATAAATTGGCAATGTATGAAAATAAATGTAGCAGAAGGGGCGATTTAACTAGCTGAACAGCTAACGGGTCTCAGTGAAAATCTGTGAGTGAAATACTCTAATGATTTGCCCACTCGGAAGTTCCACCGTGGATTCTAGGCAACAATGTGGCCCTGGGCCAGTCATTCTCATATTGATGTTTGCATTGCTGGGTGCAAGGTGGGCCCAGAGGAAGTGAGGATCAAACAGGCTCAAATATGGGGCTTACATTCCTCCATACGCTGGGTGTAGCCAGAATCTCCAGCAAGCCTGGGAAGAGCAGATGGATAATAGAGGCAGAGGGAGGTACTGGGGAGAGCAATTTTGCTTCCATTTTAAACAACTCTTATTCCCTCCCTGTTTCCAACTGCCCAGAGAAAGCAGTTCTTTCTCATTAAGGTGCTCAAGTGCTTCACCCCAGCTGTAATCCTCTTTTACCCTCTCTGAATTCAAGCCCACCTTCCCTCTCATCCCCAAGCATCCATGTTCATTGGGGTGGGTATGAAAACCTGGTGAGCCTCTTCCTGTTCTTTCTACACTAGTCTCCCTCAAGGGGACATTGTCCATACTGACTCACCATGGGGTCCTTCGTAAGAACACAATAGATAAAGTCGTAAGAAGTCTTAGGGAAAATAATCACAGGTCTCATTCTGTTGAGTCTCAGTCAAGGTCACTCTGAGGTTTAAAAGAGTCTTTATTTCATATCCATATCTATCTATATTTACTTGTACATCTAGTTATAGTCCACTTTTCATATATGGTTTCTGCCCACATCCACGATCCCTTAATCACAATTCTGAAATTTAAAAAGTCCTGAGAGCTGTCATCTTCCTGAACTTGAACAAACTCATTTCATGACAGAACCCGACCTCTTACTGTTAATGTTCTTGTAGCAATATTAGTGAGTTTTATTAAGTGACACTGCATCAATGTTATTGTATCAATATTAGTAAGTTTTATTAAGGGACACTGCATCAAAAACTAATGATGTATTTTATGGTGACTAACATAATGCAATTAAAAAAGGGATCCTTCCCCAGATCCCACTTGAGCTATTATATATATAAAATGGTATCTTCACATTGTTAAAATTAAAAAATCTGAACATCAGAATTCTTTTCCCCTTCAGAAGGCTTTGGATAAGGAACATGTGTGTACAAACACACACATATGCAAGTTTCCATCTATGTCCATGAAACTTTACTGTGGTGGAGCTGATGACTAACTTTATGTGTTTCACCTCAGTGCATTCGTTTTTAGCGAAATAATCCCTGGGACTGTTTTGCTTCTTACAGCAATGGCTCAAAAATAATCCAGTAAATGGAAACTCTACCCAGAAATATTCCAAAGTCAATCTAGACTTGAGTTTGGTAATATTGGGATAAGTGGAGTCTTAAGAGAAACCAGACATGAAGGCACAGATATGAAACAAAACTAGAAAACCACTTGATTGTGTCTCAGCCCAGCAGCCCCTCAGCTCAGGGCTGCGGCTGCTCCATGCTGGACCTCAAACATACTTGGGAGGAACTGAGGCCAAGTTAGCATAATGTCTGGATTGGTCTCATTAAATCTGTTCCCTCTGTCTTTATTTAGTAACCAGAGACAGAAACAATAGATTAGATTTAGAAGGCACTTTGCATAAATGTGGAGTCTTTACTGCCATAAAGGAGAGACCTGCAAAAGAATGAAGGGAAGGAGACTTCTGAGTCGGAGGACCCTGCGCCCCCCACCCCCCACTGTCGGGGACACACAGGCACGCAGGCGTGTGTGCGTGCATTTTCCCAGGGGATACAGTCCCCTATTTCTTCTGCTTCCCCTAATCTCTTGGTGTATTTGGCAGAGAAATGTACTTTCGGATAGCATTTACTTAGCCGATAGCATTTTAAAATGAGCTTTGCTTTATGAAAGAAAATACCTAACTGGGAGATTAAAAAGGCAGCCTTTAGGGAGGTAAGGCACATGGAGTGAAAATGCTCTCTGCACTGGACAGGTGGGGGCAGGCAAGGAATAGTGCTCTGTGCCTCCAGAATCTTGAGGAGAGGGGTCCTTGGGGTCCCTCTCACTCCAGTTTGAAAGTGGGACCACAGGATGAGGTACCCCTGAGATGAGGACTGCACTCTCCTGACTGAGTTGAAGGGACGAAGCGAGCCTAGCTGGGAGCTGGGAGCTGGGAGCTGGGAGCATAAGCAGCAGTGAGCCCAGCAAATGCAGGTGGGCAGCCACTGGCACAGCAGCAATACTCACCACCAGGGAACTTACTTCCAAGGGGGAGATCGGGCTGCTGAGACGGGAGTGGGGGTGAGGAGAGTCCTCCCCACCCCTTGAGGCTGGAACCACACTTCTCACAGTGAGCCTGAGGACAGCGTGAGGATATCACCCACCATGGCAAGAGACAGTGCAGGCTGATTTGTTATGGGCACAGTGAGCAAACGATTAGTAAGGAAGACTATTGATTATCAGTGAAGGCAGAGTGGCAAATGGTGTCAATTTCCAAATACTTTGCTTGGTCAATCATTAAATTACACATTTGAAATCAATCATTAAACTTGCTTGGTGCCTTATGAACATATCTCCTTCTAAGACTTTTACAAAGAGTTGATAAAAATTAAGGTGGAGGAGGCCAAGAAATGTGACTCTGGCCCCCTCAGTGCTGGGTGCTGGGCACCAGCAGTGAAAATGTTTTTCACAATCCCT
This sequence comes from Mustela lutreola, assembly GCF_030435805.1. Classification (NCBI taxonomy): domain Eukaryota; kingdom Metazoa; phylum Chordata; class Mammalia; order Carnivora; family Mustelidae; genus Mustela; species Mustela lutreola. Next base: position 127,736,974 of record NC_081308.1, read on the forward strand.
GTCCTTGGAGTTCCCATCTCACTTTTCCAACTAGTGGGAGGCAGAGGCCAGCCTCGCCCCCTGTGGACCTTAGTTTCCTCCAATTAAAATGGGGGTTGAATTCACCCCTCCTTTGTGAGAGGACTATACCGTGTGTATAGCTGAGACCATAGCCCTGTGACAAACCTCTGGGTTTCTGAACAAGATGGCCATAGGAAATGAAAACTTATCTCAACCCAAAAAGCATGGGATCATTAAGAATCTAGGCTGTGTGTCAGTCTGTAGCATCTGTCTCTGGGTCCAGAAGGCATGCATTCTTGGCTTAAAGAGTTTATATAAAATGCGGGAGGCTAGGCTTTTCTGAGAGGGAAGATAATGTCGTGGAACCCAAAGAACTTGGCCACATTCAGGCCCTGTTCTAATGAAACGTTTGACCTTCAGCCACTCACCAGGCCTCCTGAGCCTCATATTTCCCATCTGTAGAATAGGGCGGTGTACTCCAGTTGGCCCACATCTGACAGATCACAGACCCGATGCTGTGTGAGGGCAGGCCCTTGGCCTGATGATGGGAGACAAGCAAGGCAATGAATAATGTCATTTTTCTTTCAGCCTACTCTTGGCCACACCTCAGCCGCCACCCGCAGTGCCAGCCAGTGGGGGATCCGGCAGCTCCAGTGACTCTGAAAGCAGCTCTGAGTCAGACTCAGACACGGAGAGTAGCACCACCGACAGTGAATCCAATGAGGCCCCTCGTGCAGCCACTCCAGAGGTGAGCGGTATGGGGGCTATGAGTGCGATTTGCCTCTCACCTGTCACCAGGTTGCGTGGCACTCCCAGTGCACATGCATGTGCGCGTTCATGCACACACACACACACACACACACACACACACAATAAATATTTCAGTGAAGTACTTGGATATCTGAAAGCATTTTTTTTCCCTCTAAAACATATAAGTGCACAAACCCTAAAAGATGGACATTCCTTCCTATATGACTCACTTAGCTCCTCCGAGCCCCCATCTTCTCATGTGTAAATCTGGAAGAGTCATGACCGGGTTTGCAACTCCTCTTTTGAGAGAACCAGTCAACCAGACCTACTTCTGGCCCCAGGGATACTACCCCTGACTCCAGGTTAAAGTGATGAGTTGCCACTTGGCAAAGAAGACCAAAGAAATGGGATGGATTTTTGAAAATTTTGGTTGCATCCTCCAAATGTGTTTGATGATAATTCATGAAAATATTGAACACAGCTCCCTAAAATATCCAAATTACACTTTTGAAATAAAAAACAACGAGCACTTCCCCTCCTGTCTTTGCTGAGTCCAGAAAGACCCCTCAGTGGTCTGAAGCCTGTGCCCCTTACAGATCCACTCCAGGGCTCCATGCACACTTGTTCATTATCATCAGAAAGAAATATTGGAGAATGCAGTAGTGCCAACCCCACCATTAGTCATAGCCAGGACTGTTTGAACATGGGCCCTGGGCTGAGAAGCTCTTGACCTTCACTTTTTTATGTTATCCTCATAACACTTCTCTGGGGTCCTTGCTGTTACTATTCCCATTTTATGAATTAAAGAATAAGGTTCTGAGTGGTTAAGAGAGAACTTCCCCCAACCCTTGTCTACCATTGCCCTGTGTGCGGTCGACTCACAGCTACTCAAGTGTTTTTAATTCTGTCACCCTTTATTGGCTGGTACCATTAAGCCTCAGCTGATTGGCTTTCAAAAGAAGAGCAGCTCTAATAAAAATTATGGCTCTTTTAGTTCAACAGGCAGAATTCAGAGTTGGGAATAAAGCACCTGAGTTGTACGCATCATTTCCGTGGCTTAACAGCAGACACTAATGTCTGCATGCATGTCCCCAAAAACTGGTTATTGCCCATACACTGGGAAAGTGTGGTGGTTTTGGGGAAGTCAAATCTTTTCATCCTTCAGTAAAAAGAGAAAAGGCTTGTCCTTTTTTGCAGTGAATTACAGCACCATAGAGAAGGCACTGGGACTTTGGTGAATAGAAAATCTTTCCTGTTGAATTACACTTGAGGCACATTCACAGTGCTTTTCAGGACCCACGATCATTACTTCTGCCTCCTGGTGAGAGGATGAGCAATGAGTCCAACCAAAGGATTTTGGGAACAGGTTTCCCAGCCAGGCCTCCGTGCCCACCCTCTGGGAAAACTCTCTGTGAATAATTCTTTCCTTCCTGGCTGGAGTGGCAACTGCTTTCAGAAGAGGGGTGGAAGCCTGTTGCAATAAGTAGATCAAGGCTGGTTTGTGGAGTATTTGTCTCTCTGGGTAATTTGATGAATTTAGATTCCATGTGTGTCTTTAAATGTGTGAATGGGCACTTAACATCCACAGCTTTTATCAACATTCAGTGTACTAAGGGTCCTTCTGGATTCTTCCAAGATGTGAGATTCACTCTTGCTGTTGTTTCTCATCTGCAGCCTGAGCCACCCTCCACCAACAAGTGGCAGCTGGATAAATGGCTTAACAAAGTGACATCCCAGAACAAGTCATTTATTTGTGGCCAAAATGAAACACCCATGGAGACAGTGTCTGTGCCTCCTCCTATCATCCAGCCAATGGAAGTCCAGGTCAAAGTGAAAACAACCCCCAGCCAGATCCTGGCTGAACCCAAAGAGAGGCCTCTCCTCAGTCTTATTAGGGAGAAAGTTCGTCCACGGCCGACCCAGAAAACTCCAGAAACCAAGGCTTTGAAGCATAAGTTGTCGACAACTATTGAGACAGCCTCTCAAAGGACGATTGGAAAAAAACAGCCCAAAAAAGTCGAGAAGAACACCAGCATTGATGAGTTTACCTGGCCCAAACCAAATATTATCAGCAGCACCCCCAAAGAAAAAGAAAGCATGGAGCTTCCTGACCCACCAAGAAGCCGCAACAAAGTCACTGCCCACAAACCAGTCCCTAGGAAGGAACCAAGGCCAAACGTTCCCCTGGCTGCTGAGAAAAAGAAGTACAGAGGGCCTGGGAAGATTGTGCCCAAGTCCCGGGAATTCATTGAAACGGATTCGTCCACGTCCGATTCCAACACCGATCAGGAAGAGACCTTACAGATCAAGGTCCTGCCTCCTTGCATTGCTCCGGGAGGCAATACCGCCAAATCCAAGGAAGTCTGTGGTGTCAGCTTGACCCTCAGCTCTTTGGTCAGCAACAGTAGCAACAACAGCCTAACCACCGTTAGTGAAGAGCCTGCATTTTCACCCATCCCTGTCATGCAAACCGAGCTGTCCCCACTACGAGATCATGAGAACCTGAAAAATCTGTGGGTGAAGATTGACCTTGACCTGCTGTCTAGAGTACCTGGCCACCACTCACTGCAGGCGACACCAGCCAAGCCAGACCCCAAGGAGCCTGCATCCAAGCCCAAGCGCCAGACCACCACTGCAGCCGCTGAAAAACCCATCCTGAAGGGCAAGCGTAAACACAAGGTAGGCTGTCCTCCCGTCCTCCATGGTGGGCCGAGGGATCATGAGCAGCAGCTCTGTGTTGGCGAACTTGATATTAAGCCTCATGTGCAAAGAGGCTAACAGCCATGGAGTGCAGTCTCTGAAGGGCAATGATGCTTTCCATGGGAAATGTGGGATTCAATGTGACCTAGGAGGAAGTATTAGGAATGGTCAGCATTGGGCAGCCAATATGAAGAGTATCCGAAATGGCACATGGGAGATTACGATGGGAAGAAAAGAAGGCTGTGGAGACAGTTGCCTTCCCTGGGTACCCGGTCCCTAGCATTGGCTCCTTAAGCTGCCCGGCTTTCATAGACTCACAGGGTCACCCCCACAGTCCCCACCCTGGCAGCCGCAGGGCACCCAGGTGATCCCAAGCATTCAACATGCCCCACCCCCGGGTCTGTTAATCTCTCCAGACACACATCAGCATCACCACACCCTAGTTATACTTTGATGCTCCTAGCAGACACACAGTCTGCCCAGACTACTCGGTCCCAGAGCTGTGTGGTTGGCCTGACTCATGGAAACCTGACCTGGAAGAGGTTAGGACTGAATTCCAGGGCTACAAACTCTCACCAGAAGGGCAACCATCAATCTCGGCCTCGTGAGTTCGAGCTCTGGCCCTCACTCTTCACCCTTCTTTGGGATGACAGGCGTAACTTCAGAATCAGCCAATGCACAGGCATGTGTTACACATGGTTTATTGCTTGGCATGTTATTGGTTGTCTAAGTGACCTTTATATGTAACACATGAGCCCCACACTGTTTGCACAGCCTCATGCCATATTAGAGTTGCAGTGTTAGTTTCTCTGCTACTCATTGGTGAGGGCATTATTGATGGAAGAAGAGTCTGAAAACGATAAGTTCTCTTTACTTTTGGTCAGAGATTCCTGTGCCACCCAATCTTTAATCAGAGGTTCACAGTGCAGCTCAACTTGCTCAAATGCCAGCTTCTTGGCTGATTGTTTTCTGTCTGAGCAGAGGTGTGCATTTAACTCCCTGAGCAAAACTAGAAGTTAAAATGGAAGCAAACTGTCTACCTTGCTCATGGTTTTTCAGTGTCAGCATGTGCCATGTATTTCAAATTCTGTCTTTTTCTTCCCATTAAAGCCAACAGAGATCGCAGAGAAAATCCCTGAGAAGAAGCAACGCCTGGACGAGGCCCCCTCTATCTGCCTGCTGCCCCCTTGCATCTCACCAGCGCCACCCCACAAACCTCCGCACAGTAAAGAGTGAGTTTGCCCTGTCTTGGTAGGACACCTCGATTGTTTGGACCCCTCAGAAATCTCAAAGGAAGCCTTTTGGGGGCGGGGTGGGGTGGGAGAGTCCTCTTTCAGAGGAATGGCAAATAAGGAAACAGCCAGTCCTGACAGCTGTTCTACCAAGGGTGGGATGAAAGCTGGAATGCAGACTGCCAAATCTTGCATATTCCATGAGCTCTATAGCAATCTTTCTTTAGCCCAACTCATGTGAGGACCAAACTCGGACAAAGTGACCTTTTAGCCTGAAGGGAAGAGTAAAAGAAGTGAAGGAATTAAAATAAGAGAGCATCCAGATCACCTGCTTCTGGGCCACTTCCAGTTTTGATGGCGATGAAAGCAGCCTTTGCACAATGACCCAACACCTGCTTCCTCTTTGGTGCCATTCCGTGACCTAAAGACAGCTTGAGGGCTAGTAGGTCCATCCTGACATCCTGAGAGGTCAGGGGAGTAACATGTTTGAGGATGCCACAAAGAGGAGACATCTGAGAGCTGCCCCCCACCCCTCCGGGGCCATGGTGTGTCAGGGAAAGCTAGCTGGGGATGCATCCATTAGTGCCAGAGTCAGGCGGGAGGCCCCCCTCTCCTCTTCACTCAGATGGCCCCAGCCTTCCCTGGAGAAGTCCTGAGATCTGTTGCTACCAAGCATTGTGACCAAGTTCTTACATCTTAGAAGTATCAATTAACTAACAGTCATGTTAGCTACTGGAACCATTCCGTCTGGATAATTATTACCATAAATTCATTCAACATTAGAGATTATTTCCATCAAAGACCAGTTTTGGAGCCTATTAGCAGCCCAGAACAGAGGCGCAATCTGGCTAACTGCTGCTAACAATTGATTTCACAGATTACTGTTTAACATCAGTGATATGGTATCAATCTGCCACAGATAAGATGTCGGAAATAAGTTTTCAGCTTGTGGTTGTTGAGATCCATATTGTTTGGAGATGAAAGGTAGGAAAAGACCAATTACCTCTCTATCCACTTGGTATAAAAAGGAGATTGGGGCCCCAAGCTTCTCCTCTCCCTGAGAATCTGTGGCTCTTCATACAATGCATGTGGTATAACTTTGCTCTGAGACATCCCTTCACATACTTGGAGTTCTCAGACCCAACGACCCTTCCAGTGGGGCAAGCTGACCTCTTCACTCCCAAGTGAGCCAGCCCTGTGGGGAAGCAAGCTCCTTACCTGGGGATCAAGCATCGTCCTTCCATGGCCTCCTCCCTCCCTGGAAGACAGACAGAAATGGTATGGCTGTTGTGGCCATAGCTCCCCAGTTTCCAGGCTTCGACCCGTTCAGGCAACCCAAAGACACAAAGAAAGGGCAGGAGGTGTTGCCACAACCATTAGTCTCTGACACTAGTCTCTGTAAGCAGTCCAGTGACCCTCCACTTCTCCCATCTCATGGAAGAGATACAATCAAGTATTAAGTAAATGTCTAGTAATTTGAGTTTGTTCTTCAGAAAATGGTGTTGCTAACTCATGATCTTTATAGTCTTTCTGCTTTTGTAGTCATTAGAAAAGCAGTGTTTACCTAGTAGCATTCATCGTTCAGGAAGGGCCTGGACCAGATTCTTAAGCTCATCAAATAAACCCAGATCTGTGGAAAAGATCTCCAGAGCAGACAGAGAGAATGAAGCCAGGACTGGCCTCTCAAGGCTTTTCTCCCAGGAATCCCCTCCTCAAGTTCCATCTGCTCCTTTGTTCCTTGTTGACCTTCCAAACCAAATTCTTAGAAATTTGTAAACATTCACTTTTCTAAATGAATGTTCTAAACCCAACAAAGAATGCCACACACGACTATGACAGCCACAGTTCTCCATCATCTAACAGGAGGGCCCTGCTGAGTCCCACCCCTGTCTCCCAACACACACCTCCTTGGGAGCTTGAAGCATCAGCAGGGCCTCTGAAGCACTGAGTGGTGGTAGTGACACACTTATCTTGTCCACTGTCCCCCTCTGACCTACAGGAGGTGTCCAAGTGGCAAAACCTGTTCTTATAATAAGAAGCCATAATGGTGATAAAGTTATTTCTAGAAAATACTCCCTGGTTATCCTTCACCAGGGAAGTTATTGAAGGCCCCATGGTTCCAGCTCACTACCAAACAGATGGAAAAGGGACCGGGGGACCGGTGCCCACTACACAGAATGTGCTGGAGTGTGTGTGGTGTTGTGTGTACAGTGGCGATGGGAAGGCCAAGCACAGCTGTAGTGGTCATTGGAAAATCAGACGCAGCTCAAGTAGTGGAGGAGTGGCTGTAGCTAATGAACCACTTACCTCCCATAGACACTCCAGCAATGCTTGACATCTCTCTGATGTCCACTGCTTCTGTAATGATCATACTTAATGCGAGCTGATAGCTGCATAGCTTCCTCATGGACATGGGTCCTAATTCAACAGTTTGCCATCTTTTTTATTGGGCATCACAGCTATCTTAAAATGGTTCTACATGTCAAAGCAATTTTTAAATTTCATTGGCAAATATTTTTTGATTAATCTTAACTAATTAATGTAATGGCAAAACAGTTACTGTTTTTAAATATTTTGCTGCTTCACAAAACTTGACAGAGGGCCACATTTATGAAACAAAAGTTGGTGAGGACAGCAAATGCTATTATAGTTGGCTAACTTGGGCAACACAGTGGAAGGGGAACAAGGAGACTGCATTGACTTCTACTATCTCAGGGAAATCAGACCACTTGAATGCTTGTTCATCTTTGATTTATTGCCTTGACATATTGTAAATCTATATTGCTAGACACTGACTGAAATTGACCAAGAGGAAAACATAAATTCTTGTTGACTTCATTTGCTATTGAAAACTGTATCAATAATCATGGAAAGTAAATGGCTGCTTAGTGCCATATTAGTTGTCTAAGAAAAGATTAAAATTCAAGTACTCTTCATTGATTAGGCTAAGACAGTAACTAAAATGAAAATCCATGACCCAATTACCATGTTAAGCAGCTAGCATAAGGTTTTAGCTGTTCTGTTTTATTTGAAGTCTCTGTTTCTTTGATGGTGCCCATTTAATGGGCAGATAAATCAGTCTGAAAGCATGGGAGTACTTCTAGGACTACAGATGTCTTATGGCGATATGACAAAATAGTTTCCAAATGGGTTCCATAAAAGGAAGCACATCAGTACTCCAGTATAACAGTGTAAGGTCAGGGGCTTCTTGTACCTTGGTATGGGCCTAGAATATGTTGAACATATGGTTTTCAGTGTGTCACGAAAGTATTTAGTGTGTTATTGATAGCTAAGTAATGTACAGCATAATATTTCTTAAGAAAATATCCCCCTACTAATTGTTTATTGTTCCATTTATTGTGTGATTATGCAGGTAAGTCCTAGGGCAAAATAAGTAGGAACCATCTTAAAAAATGATGGGATTAAAGTCTGCATTGGATTTTCCATAAAAAATCAAATTGAGAGAAATCTTGAAATGTTACAAATGTCATACTATAGCACCCTCCATTAGACAGTTACATTTATCATGGAGTTCTGCTTCAGAGACATGTGTTTATTCTTAGATACATCTATTTGCATTTATTTATAGCTAGAGCTCTTTATAGATATCTATGTCTACATGCATTTTTGTATATACTCTTCTTCACCATAGTTAAAGGACGATCAACTAAAATCATACTTAAATTGAAAGTATCCACATCATGGGAAAAATCACAGAAGAGAGACAAAACTTTGTGAAACTCTATGCTTTTTGTTTACACAGGAACAGTTCATCCAGGAGAGCAAATAGAAGGAAGGAAGAAAAGCTGTTTCCTCCTCCACTTTCCCCACTGCCAGAGGACCCTCCACGCCGCAGAAACATCAGTGGCAGCAATGGCCCCTTTGGTCAAGACAAGAACATCCCTATGATCGGACAGATCACCTCTACTAAACCGAAGAGAAGTGAAGGCAAATTCTGTGCTACTTTCAAAGGGATATCCGTAAATGTAAGCATCTCAGAAGAAGTATTATAATCATCAGGTACAAACAGGTTGACCCAGCTTGTCTAACCAGATGTGAAACCTGGGGGGATGGGAGGAAAAGGCAGAGAGAACAGTGTATAGAAATACACAAACTCTCCATTATTTCAAATCTCGATTGTTCTAATGTAGGATGAATTTTTCATTCCAGTCTTACTTCTCCCAACAAATTATTATGCAGAGACTCGGGGCTTTGGACATCCTTTGGTCTAATACTTTCATATCTTGGCAGTGGAGACACACAAAGTACTGATCGGGCACATGGCATCAGCACTGATCATTTAGTGAATGAAAGAACCAGTGGATGAGGTGAGATTGCCCAACATCACTGGAATAGGGCTGGAACTCAGAGTTGCATCTTCCCAGCACCCAGTGCAGCAGGTGTGAATTGTCTTTAAAATAGTGACCCAAAAGGATGGAATTTAATAGGTGAATCTGTTGGTAAAAATTGCACAGCTGTGGTTCTAAGCTCAACTAAAGGATTATCCAGCCCTTTGGATTTTCAGCACCACTGCTCTGTTAGCATAGAAAATTGAGACTTTGCATCATTTTTCACATCTGTGCAGTCTTTCCGTCTGTCTCAGGTATAGGTACATAAAGCGCAAAAGCCACAAGCAAAGTGTCACCGGTGAATATTAATGACAAATGCATCTGCTTTTCCATGTAAATGTATGTATGTGCAGATGTGGCATCTGTATGCATCTAGTCTCCTTTAAGTGTAATGTAAAAAAGCAAATACGGATTGCATGGAGCACTGGGTGTGGTGAAAAAATAATGATACTGTTATGCTGAAAATAAATAAATTTAAAAAAAAACAAATATGGGAAAATCAATGAGCTTTCAAATGTCTTGATGCCAGCCTGGTGGACCCTGGACCAAACATGCCCATTTACCACTCCATGAAAAGCAACAAGGCCTCTGAGCTTGAAGGACTCCAAGGTAGAGTCCTCCGTCATCTGAGATGACTGGCATGGCACGCATATCTAGGCCAATTTCATCGCTGGTATGGAGCAATTGGTCTATTGTAAAATAGTCATTTTCCATATGAAATTGTGTGTGTGTGCATGCATGCGCCCACACAATATTTGCATTCACATTTAAAAATGCTGACCTCGTTAGAAATTAAACCATCTACTCTAAACAGTAATTATGCTATCAATCCCATTTTTCATACTGAATGTAATTAATATGGTAAACTCCAACTGGTGCTCTTTTCTCTTGCAAGCTTTAGGAGGACATAAGCCAGACCTAGGCAATTCTCTTCATACAATGCCTGGTGTATTGGCACAGAGAATTAGGTGCCTAATAAAGTTGTGATTGTGACAATGGTAATGCTTACAAGCATCAGCAAATTCATATCTATAAGAACTAAAAGCTACTAGGGAAACCCGATAAATATGGTTCCATCAGCACCTAGAAGTGGATTGCCCTCCTTAAGGAACTCATTGGAGTCTCCCATGAGAGGCTCCAATGACTGACTACCCATTGCCACTTCTTTTCATAAATGACTTGAAACCTGGAAGACAAATACATTTTTGCCTTAGCCTGGAGGTTAGGAGGCTTAGTGCATGGTGTTAAAACTTCAACAGGTTTTCTATGGCCTGGGGCAAATTACAAAAACCACTCTGAGTCCATAAAACGAGTGGATTTGATTAGATGATCTGTAAGGCTTCTTCCAGCTCCCAAAGGATTTTCAATCCTGTGCTCTCAGAGTCTTCTGTATTTTACTTTGGCATGAAGTCTCATTTATTGATTCAATAGATGGCTGAAAATGGATGGAGAACACATTCATGTAACTTGCATGATCATGACTGAACACAGGACTGACATCTATGCCAGGACTGACAACAGTGTCATGTGCATAGTGGATGCAGTGCTTTGGGGTCCTTGTCACATAGCTTGATCATAGAGACAAGTGGGACCATCTTGGGTTGACTCCACTGCCTGGTCCAGGCCATCTGGCTTTGGCAGTGGAAACCTGGAGTTTTAGAAGGCTTCAATGTTTTTCTGTGTTTGGGTTGAATAAAATCCATGATGATTTGTCAAGTATTTTCTCCCTATCCATCCCAACAATTGTTACATGGGTAGCCTCTCACCACATTTCTTTCAGTGAGCTCTTGGTTGTAAGTTTTGATAATCAGAAGATTCAGGGTCGAGTGGAAAAGATAGACTTGCATGGACATAAGGAATGTTCACATTTGGCTTCTATTTTGCAACTGACCCTCTTGAGTCAGACAGGTATGGTGCACACAGTCAGCAAATTATTGGGAGCATGAGGCTGCAGGGCAGGGGGATGGGGTGGGGTAGCGATGTCAGAAATCAGAGATGGCACCAGTGTTCAGAAAGCTCTCAGTGTGAGGTAAACAATGAGACACGTGCTCAAAGAACTACGATATAAAATGTCTGGTGGGTGGTGTCATAGAGAGGGAGTAAGACAGACTTCAGTTCTCTGAAGGGGCAAGGAAGATTAAAACCCCTCTGGCTGGAGACATAGGTGGTTTTCCTGGAGGAGAAGGCATTTGTTGAGCTGGGTCTTAAAAGTTGAGGACAGTTTAGGAATGAAGGGATGTGGTTAAACAAAATGTGATCTGTACATACAATGAAATATTCTTCAGCCTTAAAAGGGAAGGCCATTCTGACATGTGCTATGATGTGGTTGGACCTTGAGGACTTGACGCTGAGTGAAAGAAGCCAGTTGTATGTATTTTACCACAGTTTTTTTTTTTTTTAAATTAAAAGTTAGAGCAAATTTTCACCAGGTGAAAAAGGAAAAGTAGTGAAGGGAAGGTTCTTTAAATTCTAAGACTGCACATGAACCAAAGCAGGAAATTGAAGAAGGCAGGTTGTGTCCAGTCTGGGGGAAGGTCTATAGGAATGAGGAGGAGGAGATCAAGAGGAAAGCAGAAGCCAGATTAGGGAGGACCTCACAGGCCAGCAAAGGAGCTCAGCCTTGGGTTTGCATTTGGATTCAAGGCAGTGAAATGCATGGAACTTTGTGGAAAAAGGTCCGGCAGCAGAGTGAAAATGGATTGGAAAAGCTGGCTCCGAGGTCAGAGGTCCAGCTGGGTTGCTGATGGTCTCGGTCAGAAGCCACGAGGGCCTGCACTTGGTGGCTTCAGAGCAGGAAGGGACAGATTTGAGAAATGGTGGGGAGATGCAATGAATAGGACTCTATAATGGATTGGATAAGGGTAATGGAGGGGAAGATATTAAAGATGAAATAGAGCAGGGAAATTCACTTTTTTTTTTTTTTAAGCTCTTTTCAAAAGAGTTTTAGGATCATTATCATTTTTTGAAATGGAAGAATTTACAGCACTTCAACATATAAAGCTGATTAAAGCAGAGCAGCTCAGATGGAAGGCAAGGTGGGGAGTATACTGGCTCCAATGCTTCTGGCCCAGGGATGACCACAGTGCCCTTACTGACATGGAGAAATCCAGTCTTGGTGATAAGGGAAGACCGTTGCTGCCATTAACAGAAAGAGGGAACTGGTTTTGTTATCAATTTGGTTTCAGGGCAATTTGATGGGCTAATGGCCATCTTGGTGATAATGAGCCAGAGGTGATCACCACACAACTGGAGCGTTAGAGAGAGGGTAAGATTGAGGTTTCCATTTGGCAGTGATCTAGATATTATCCAATCTATGCCAACACAAATGGGATTGGCAAATCCTGTCAAGCTCAGGAAAGAAGAGACCTGAGGAATGAACCTTGGGAAACATCAACCTTAGAGAGATAGCAACTCAGACAAGCAGAAGAAGGAGGAGGTCCCATGGCAAACATGGTCAGAGGTAGAACAGTCAAGATCACGCCACAATTGCCGGGTAGGGAGGGCCAAGTGTACCGTGGTCTCACATATACTGTCACAGAAGCACAAATCTTTCCACCTACATTTTTTCGGCTGGATTCCACTCTTTCCATGGCAGTGACAGTTCAGGATGAAACCCAGAAGTCTCTTGCCCATTTAGTTTTTGATCTGTTCAAAATAAGTTTTCACCATCTCAAGACTTCAAAATGAGGAGGCATTCATGTGACATTCACTTCGCCAGACATCAGTCAAGGCCTCAGTGAACAAAAGGGCAGCTTCAGCTTTGGTTCCAGGGTATAAGTCCTGGTTTGCTGCACTGAATTGCAGAGTGACTGGAGTACCTTATTTACCCTAATGGAAGTTTTTGGGCTGTTCCCTTATCAAAAATTAATCTCACGAAACAAACTGAGGGTTGCCGGGGGGAGGGGGTTTGGGAGAAGGGGATGGGATTATGGACATTGGGGAGGGTATGTGATTTGGTGAGTGCTGTCAAGTGTGTAAACCTGGTGATTCACAGACCTGTACCCCTGGGGATAAAAATATATGTTTATAAAAAATAAAAAATTAAAAAAAAAAAATTTCATATCAGGGTCACCTCTCTTTCTCTATCCCCCCCACCCATGCTCACTCTTGCTGTCTTCATTCTCCTTCCTCCTTCTTGTCTTTCTCTCCCTACCCCCTTCTTCCTTTCCCCACCCACATTTCCCATAAGATCTGCCAATGGCTATCTTGTTGAGATAATGATGTAATCACAGCAACTGACTAGCTCCATGGATTGGTATTATCCTAGAGCAAGCACTGGTGATCTACCAGGGTCACCTGTTTATTCTCAAGCTGTGTGCATTGTTATCTTTCTTTTGCCTTGTTTCCTACTGTGCTTGACATTAAAAGTCTATGGGAAAAGATGTTCTAAGAGGCTGAACCTTATGGCCACTGTCTGTCCTTTTCCCCAGGATGGAGACACTCCAAAAAAGACAAGCTCTGCTGCCATTACGGTTACCAACACAGCTATTGCCACTGCCACTGTCACTGCTACTGCCATTGTCACTGCCACTGTCACGGCCACTGCAACTGCCACGGCCACAGCCACTACCACAACCACTACCACAACCATCTCCACCATCACCTCCACAATCACTACGGGCCTCATGGATAGCAGTCACCTGGAGATGGCATCCTGGGCAGCCCTGCCTCTTCTGTCCAGCAGCACCGCCAATGTCCGGAGACCCAAGCTCACTTTTGACGACTCGTATGTTTCCCCAGATCATCACAGATATGGTGTGGGGGTGGTGCATGGGGATGGGTGCATGCAGGATGGCTTTTCTAGCACCAAAGTAAGACTTCAGCGGCGGCCCCTCATCCCCACACATCCTCTGTCTGCACCAAGAAATGTCTTTGGCCCATTTTGATCATGGAGCTCTGGTACCATTTCCAAAGACAGGTGCTTAATTCTAGGTTGCTTTGGCCCCCTTTCTTTCTTTCTTTCTTTTTTTTAGTATTTTATTTATTTATTTGACACAGAGAGAGAGAGATCACAAGTAGGCAGAGAGGCAGGCAGAGAGATGGGGGGAAGCAGGTTTCTCAGCAAGCACAGAGCCTGATACGGGGCTCAATCCCGGGACTCTGAGATCATGACCTGACCCAAAGGCAGAGGCTTAACCCACTGAGCCACCCAGCTGCCCCTTGGCTCCCTTTCTTATCCATGTCCTCAGATTGAACAGAGCGCCAGCAGCAGCTAGGTTCATTGGGGTCCATGGGATGTTCGTACAGTGGAATGACTGGGTTGCAGGGGCCAATAATGGATCCCAGTGGGCCATTACACACTTCACATCCCACTTCTGGGCTTCTTTCAAAGTTGGTTATTCTGCAAATGCTAGAGGTCACCTGCCTTCTCCAAGGCATTGTATTGGCATGGATTTATAGCAAAACTATTTGTGGCTCTTCAGTCTTTCGGGGAAAAGATGAAACTTTAAGGAGTCTGTTTTGTTTCTTCAGGGTTCACAATGCTGATTATTACATGCAAGAGGCTAAGAAGCTGAAGCACAAAGCTGACGCACTGGTAGGTTTTTCCCCTCTTGCTGCTTCCCTCCCATTCCAGTATCATGTTTTGAAGGGAAACAAAGAAATCATCTTATCAATAAGTCCAACTGTCTCATTGCTATGCTGACATAGGCAGATTGGGGCTGATTCATTCCTTACACCAGAATTCCCGAGCTCTTGGCAGCATGTTTCCCTGCCCTTATTCATGTTCTCACTCTTCTTTCCCTTGCCCCAACTTCCCAACTTAAATGCCACATACTGTTGCAGGCTTTCGAGTGAATTCGAGATGACTTTTGAAACTGCCCTGGAGAAAGTGGGAAGTCCCTTTGGTTTCAGTAAATCAAAACTGGTGTAGACAGACAAAGTGGTTGACAGCTGGTCAGGTGGCCTCAAAAAATGGCTTTGAGAAACCCAGGTGTGTAGAAAAAAAATGCAGCTCCATGCTGCACTGATTACATGTTTCCAGGTGAGGCCCACAGTCAGGCTAGGACCCCACACAGAGAAATGAAGTTCTGTCATCCAGAGTTCTGAGGACATATGGCCCTGTTTCCTCCAAGGGTCTTGGCCACTGAGACCAACGATGATCTCAGCATGTTGAGTTGCCTTGATTACTCCTCAAGGGGGAGCCTTGAGGGAGCTCCCTCCCTCAAGAGGTCCCTGAGACCTTGGGGGTCTCAGCCACATGTCACAATTACTCAGGAAACTTTAAATAAACCCAATGCCCAAGCCTCACCCCAGATAGATGGAGTCAGAATTTCTGAGATGAGGACCCAGGCATAGATATTAATACTCTCTACTGTCCCCAGAGAAGGGCAGTGCTTCAGTTCAGGGTCCTCACCTCAGTTCAACTCCATTATGTTAAAAAAAAAAAAAAAGCCCACTGTCCTCCATCATAACAGTGTGTCTATCCAGGACTTAGCTGGCTCACAATGTTGGACAGTCATTTTCCCACTGTGGTCCAAATTGCTCAGGTATTGTCTACGGCTAACCTTTCTGTGGCAGGAGCGCTCCTTTGAAAGCTACTGTCCCCTGCTTCTGTAGACAAAAATGACAAGGCAGGCTGGTTACCCACTCCACTGGTGATGCTGAAGAGACTCATGGGCTCATGGCGTGGGACCATGTAGGAAAGGTTTGGAGGAACTGAGAAAAATCAGAGCCACAGATATAGATAGATAGATAGATAGATAGATAGATAGATATAGATAGATAGATAGATATAGATATATAGATAGATAGATATAGATATCTATAGATAGATAGATAGATATAGATATCTATATCTATATCTATATCTATCTATCTATCTATAGAGAGAGATAGTTAAGAGCCAACATCACTCTGTACCTTCCAGGGCTATGTTTATGTGTACCCCTAAAATCACTTTTTGTCTAAGCCATTTAGAAAATGCATTTTCATTTGAGGCAACTCCAACCCCCCTTGGGGGCAAAAGCCAGTTTTGGGGTTAAGTAAAAAAGTCAGACATTGGAATGGTGCATGACCCTCCAGTCCACAGGGCACGAAGAGATGCTGGGCATACTTTTGGTCTTTATGTTTCGGTGGAGGTGTGTGAAAAAAATACCTCAAATAACTCCCACAGGGTTCAGGGGAGAGGTGGTAATGATGGAAACAGAGGTTGAGAGACATTCATTTAAAGGAATATATCTTTGCTAGGCTCATGTCTGTGCCAGACCCAGAGGCCCCCTGTTGTTTGAACCCCTTGGTTTATGGATGGGGAAACTGAGGCCTGGGACCAGGGTAGGACCTGGCCACAAAGTGGCACAATGACCACGTAATCGTCTCTCTGGACTTTTCAGTCTCTCCTTTTGGAAAAAGAGAGGTTTGGTCTAGAAGATCTTTAGGAAGCCTTCCTGCTGTGGGTTTTTGAATGAGAAATCACTTTGAAAAATCAAGTTGTAAAGAAGAATTTCCTCACAAGAAAGGCAGTCAGAGCCAGATTACCTAAGGAAATAATCAGGTGAGGCACGAGAAGGAGGAGATAGTTTACATACACACACATAGGTTTTCATAAAATTGCTTTGAACATGGTTGAAACCAATATTCTTCCATAACAGCTCACAGTGAGGAAACTGCAGAACATTTATTGTAAAAAGAGTCATTTACAACAGTGGTTCTGTAGGACCTGTAACTCATCATTTTATAGTTGTACTTAATCCTTTTCCAGAAACAGCTACTCTGCCATTTTGAGAATTGAAACCTTCATAGCTGCAAGAAAATATTTTGATAAAAGGTATACAAGAAAATTAAAATAGCTAAATCTGCATTATATTGGTTCTTTTTACATAAAATCTCGTATTAGTGGAATTCTTACATCCAACTATCAAAAAATTGAAAACATTAAATACTGTTATAAAATACTCACTATAAAAGTGTCATATATAGTATTCATTATACATAAAAAAGAAATCAGTATGTCTGAGTCAGTTTAATCATGACCATTATCGGGGCTAAAACCTTTTGCAATAAAATTTTACTAAACTAAAATATTTAGTAGTGCTATATTTTTTGGCTTTTTGACACACTATTTCAGGCCATCATTTACAATGAAAGTGATATGATTCTTGTCAACAGTCACACCGGAAGCTTCACACTTTTCATGACAATAGCATCAATTTGTTACTCCTCCCCTGGGGATGGGGTTGATGTGATCGCATAGACTGTATAGGGAAGTTGCCCATGAGTCTCATGAAAAGAAGAGTTTCAGGGCAAGCTCTGCCCATAGGATGCTCCAAGGCCCTGTCTAGTCAATTCCCTGGGGGGAGGGGTGCAAAATGGCCCTGGGGTTGAGATCTGCTCCTTTACCTGGGGGAGAAAAGAGACAATATGCTGTTAACAAGTCATCTTCTTGTTTTAGTTTGAGAAATTTGGCAAAGCCGTGAATTACGCCGACGCAGCCTTGTCCTTCACCGAATGTGGCAATGCGATGGAGCGTGACCCTCTAGAAGCCAAGTCTCCCTATACCATGTACTCTGAGACCGTGGAGCTCCTCAGGTTAATGGCCTTTCTGCAGCCATCTTCCTAAGCTCATCTCAGTCGTAATTAGAAGCTGCTATGTTTTTTTAAAACTATCATTTCCTCCTACTAATGGTTTGTCTTATGCATCTTCTTCTTAGAAGTCATCGTAATTAGTTCTTGCCATTTTTTTAATGTCATGGAAATTTATAATTGATGGACACTACTTTTATAAATTATCCCCTTCAGAGGTTGTAACATGAGTGTTATAATTTACAATATTCATAAAATTAAAATGGAAACATAGTGGGTAGAAGTATAATAATTTCACCATTTGGTATTGGCACTTGCCTTTTCAAAGTGCAGTTTTATAATTCAAGGAAGGTGGCGCTATCAAGATTTCTGTTATAAACCAAGTTTTCTCAGAATTTCTGCATTGGTTGTTAAAAAGGAGGAGCCACTGTTCCTACACAAAGTTGGCTTGAGGGCAGCAGGTATGCATGAACTTCCCCTGTGTCTGTAACTTCAAGGAAACAGACAAGGTGGTAGAAGGGGGAGGGATAAAAATCAGAAGATGGGAATAGGAACCAATATATTAACTGCACAGATTATTGGTCTCATTTGCATTTGAAATGAAATTTCCTGGCCTGCCCCTGATCTTGTGGAATAGAATTTGTGAGTAATCAGAAAAATTCCTGGAAGAAGCGGAAAGAGAAGAAATGCCCACTGTTGTATTTTCCAGCAATGTGCAGATATTTGTAAAATAATTGAAAAGCACCATCATTTGCTGGATGGACTAAATAATTGCTTTTGTTTGAGTGAGCAGTTCCTCACCTGATAAGTCCTTTCTATTCGGGTCACATCTGGCTTGATTAATTGATAATGCCAGGCCTCGCTTTTACTGTTACAAATCGGAGACCCTTGTAATTAAACCTCCAGACAAACATTGGACACACTGAGCATGCATTTTTATCCAGCAAAGTCTTCCAAAAGATCAAAAGAATGCAAAGTATTATTTAAAAAAAAAAAAAACAACTGTGCTTCCATAGAATCAGAAAAGGAAGTTCAAGTCACTAAAGTAGGGGGTTTATGAGGAAAGCAGCCTCACCTTGCCAGGCAACCACCTTTGGCTTTCCTCTATTCAGAGAAGCATGTAAGGCATCTATATCTCAGACTTGCTTTCTGCTCTGTGAAAGCCACCACTGCCATTCTGTAGCTTTTAATAGGAAATTGATTTCTCAGTGTATTCGAGGCCACCAGTGATTTTCAAAGATGCACAGGATGAAATTTCTGGCAAAAATTAAAAACCAAGGGGCAGCATTAGTGAACAGACACAGAGAAAATTCATGTTCTCTATCCATCCAACATGCAAACTTTTTTTTAAGGCACTTTTTAAATTAGTAAGAAAGTTAAAAAAATACTAATACCTAGTGTTTAGATACACACATGCAGACATGCGCCAAATAATGGTGACCTAGGCCTCACCTTTGCTGGGGGAATAGAACCTGATCATTATAAAATGAGGGAAATTTGGCATTATGGAGGAAAACCTTTACAAATGAGCATTCATATATTTTCAGCCAGTAATTCAACTTCTGAAAATGTGAATTTCCTGTACTGAAAAAAGTAACTGTGAGAGTAGAGCAAGTTATCTGTATGGTGTTAAGTTTGGCATATATTATAGCACACAATTAGAAGCAAACCAAATAATCAATCACAGAAGAGTAAGTAATTACACTGTAGTACACTCAACAGAATTCTTTGTAGCCAGTGAATATCAGCAATGATGGAGACTATGTAACTGCAGAATTATATACACACTACATTTCTGGCCATGAAAAGCATGTTTCTGCCTGTAGACCATGCGGGAAGGGAAATGAGATCCCAGCTGCAGTAGGGTGAAATGATGGGTGTTTCCCATCTCTCTATATTTTTCTTTCTTCTTCATTTTTTTTTTTAGGAAAACATATGCTTTCTTAAAGATACAAAAGCAGAGCATTGTATTTCATTTCTGGTAAAAATGCAGTGCGAATCTTGGAATAACATTTATTCCCATTAGAAAACACTTCTTTTTCCATTATTATTTACAGGGGAGAATGTATGGACGTTCACTTTAGAGTCAGTAGTTTGAAACTTTATCTTAATTGTTGATTCCTGAGCAGTTGTAAGAAATGATCAAGGAAGTTCCTCTGGCCTTGTGCCCAGTTTCCCCCAACAATATCACAAACAAGACAGTGAAATTGACAAAATCCATGGACTTCTTTCAGAGTTTCACATGCACCCCTTCCTGTGCCCTCTGTTTACATTTACAGATTTCACATTTTTTGTAGAGCATGTGTGAGTATATATATGGGAGTGTATATATATATATATATATATATATATGTATATATATATATTCATATGTATATGTATATATAAATATACATATATATATATATATTTAAGAAAATTTCAGTTGGGAATAAAATGGGCAAAAACAATTTAGGTCTTCTGGTCCCTTGAGGCAACTGAAGTTCCATGAGCCACTCACTTCAAAAGTTGTTGCAATTAGAGGTTAACTAATATGAACATGGGTTTTAGTGGCATAATATGTGGTGGAGAGATTTTTATCACTCTCCGGCAGTATGCTGGCCACAGAGAGAGCCCAGTTTTCTTCCATCAAGCAATTATAGCAGCTCCGAGCCCTGGGAATCTGCAGTAGAAATGTATTTGTGCAAACAAGTGGGACATCACAATGACTTGACATTTCAGTGATCCAGCTGTCAAAGACAGTTTGATTTATTACATAATAAAAATCCTTTCACTTAATATGGCAATAGAAGGGACCCACACCCAGTTCACAAGTCCTTTTGCTGGAAAATATTCTTTCATAGCAGTGGAGCCATAACCAGGAGACAGGGTGCCCGGTCTTAGGGGGCAAAGCCCTGGGGCACCTGGTGTTCTGGGGAGGTTGTTAAAAATGGGGAGTCCATGGTGCAGGCTCTCCATCACCTTCTCATAAATAAGAACGACCCCAGGCTGCCCGCACACTTCCAGCTTCCTTTTGCAATGCTGAACTCAATTACTTATTCCTCCACAGGTACCTGTGAAATTGCATTAAAGCTCAGACAATGATTTTATGCAATGAATTGATTTTCAAGAGTCTAAACGCCCAGAATAGGATGTGCTCAGCTAGAAGAAAAAAATGAGAACTGTTCCACCTTTGACCACCCCAATGTGGAACAGTAACAATTAAAGAGAATGGAAAGACAAAATATATAAGCATCATAAATTAAAGGCTCTTAGACCGGCAAATGCTATGAAATTGACCTTCCTCTTAAAAAAAAATAAAACCACTTTCTATGGGCATATCTTCAAAACATGAGCCATTAGAAAAGACCTTTTTAACTGTGTGATTGTGGGCTCCCCATTCCTGTGTCAGACGGAGTCATGTATTATTTACCTTGTCAGTCATGAACTCAACTGAGACGGA
The DNA here is from genome assembly GCF_030435805.1 of Mustela lutreola. Classification (NCBI taxonomy): domain Eukaryota; kingdom Metazoa; phylum Chordata; class Mammalia; order Carnivora; family Mustelidae; genus Mustela; species Mustela lutreola. The sequence continues at coordinate 127,757,967 of NC_081308.1, forward strand.
CACCTGTGGCCGCCTATCATCGCAGACCAGTCATGCTGGTTAGCTAGAGTGGTCCTCAGGACGGTCTGTGGCCAGCATGTTTTTTGTTTGTTTGTTTTTATTTAAATTTCAGTTAGTTAACATACAGTGTTCTATCAGAGGTTTGATACAGTGATTCAGCACCTCCATGCATCCCCCGGTCCTCATCACAACAGGTGCACTCCTTAATCCCTATCACCTGGTTCCCTCTGCTCTCCCCCACCCAAGTCACCATCAGTTTGTTCTCTAGAGTTGAGTCTGTTTCTGAATCTGTCTCCCTTTTTCCTGCCTTTGCTTGTTTGTTTTGTTTTTTCAATTCCACATATGAGTGAGATCATGCGGTATTTGTCCTCCGCTGACTGATCTAGTTCACTTAGCGTGACACACCCTAGTTCCCGCCACATTGTCGCCGATGGTGAGCACTCATTCTTTTTGAGGATTTTGCCACACTATGGTAGCTCCACATCACTGCCCTAGAAGGTGGGCTCCACATTTAGCTGACCTCTCCAGAGCTGACTTCTGTGCACCACTCTTTGGATCATCACGTCACACTTGTTTCCAGGAACTCGTGTTCCTGCCCACCTGGCCTACATTTTCCTCACACCCCGAGCAAATGTAGCACTAAGGCGTTCAGGCAATGACCTCTAGACTCTCTGAAGGGTCATGCGGATGGCACTTGAGCTTGTCCTTTCTCTTCAAAGGTATGCGATGAGACTGAAGAACTTTGCAAGCCCCTTGGCTTCGGATGGGGACAAAAAGCTGGCGGTATTATGGTAAGTCTCACAGAGGTTGCGGGAAAGCAACTGAAATGTCACAGAAGGATTTGAAAACTCCAAATAGACTTAAGCTGCTTACCTCAGATCATTATTCTTGTTTTCCATTAAACTATTAAAGGATAACTAATGGATTTCTTCAGTTGCTGACTAAACATTTACTCTCCTAATTTATACCCTTATCAAGATGGGATTTTAATGCTTACCCCTTCTCTTTGAAGCATTTTCCTTTTTTTTACTTCTGGCTCTCAGTAACTATAAGGGAGGGAGCACAGCCTGTGAATCAGCATTTTTGTAGCATTAACATAATCCTTTCCTCCTCGCCACAGCTACAGGTGTTTATCACTTCTCTACTTGCGGATGTTCAAGCTGAAGAAGGACCATGCTATGAAGTACTCCAGATCACTGATGGAATATTTTAAGGTAATCCTTATTTTGTATATTTTATAAGTACCGGGTGGACATAATCACTAATGAGACATGGCAAGCATGTGATTAAATGTCAAGGTTGTTGCTGCAACAGGCTTAGCCACTGTCATCCCAGCCAGCCATGGCCCTCCTGCCTCTCTCCCTCGGGGCTCAGCAGAGAGCTCACGTTTGATTTGATTCCTGGGAGAGAAGGTGCAGTAGTGTGATCCCTTGATTACCTGCTGGACTGGCCAAATGACCCTTAACATCTTCCTGGTTGCAGTCAGGGGAATGATGCTGCCTTCTACCCCATCTTGCATGGTAGGGACACACCAGGGGACACAGGTTGTGTCCATGGTCATGGCCTGTCTCCTGTGAAGTGAGCAGCCAGCCCAGAAATGTCTTAACAGTGGGATAAGTCGCTGCAGCCACCCTGGGCTCTAGGGGGATAACCATTCCCGTAAGAGCCCTTTAGCCATGGGTAGCCTTGGAGGGCAGTGGTTGCACTTGAAAACTACTGATCAAAATTAATTAATTGATTGATTAATTAAATAATAAAAAAAACAAAACAACTGATTGCTCTGGTTACCAAAATAAACTAGCACATGGTCTAGGGAACTGGAGATTTTAATTCACAAGCAAAAAAGGAAGGGAAGGAAAGGAAAAAGAAAGAAAAAGAAAAGGAAGGAAAGAAGGAATTTTAACTGCAAAATAATGCCAAAATTGGGACTGAGCCCAGATAAAAACTGGCCACTGACTGGCTTCATGGTCTCTGAAGCTTCTGCTTCATTTGCAGCAACCCCCCCCCCCAACTGGTCATGATTTAGATTTGAGAAGGCTCAAGGCTCCTGTTCGTCATGTCTTAAAGGAAAAGGATGATTATTTTTATTATTATTATTATTATTATTATTATTATTTCTGCCATGTGCATGAGACTGCTTAGCTAAATTGCACCAAAGCAGTTGTCCAAGATGAATTGAACCATGACCCTCACATTGGTCTCCCAAGTGCAGTAAGTGGCACAGGGCATGGTTATAGGAGCACGCCGACTGGACATGGGGAAAGAGCACATCCACCAGCTACTCCCTGGTGTGGCCACAATTCCATGAAGCTGGTACTCATATAGGGGTGATGCATCAAATACAGCAGCTGCCCATCGCCCCCACTACATTTCCGCTCTCCACCTGTGCCACAGAAAGGTGGCTCTCGAACCTGAGTGGGCATCTGGAGGCCCTGGGGAGTTCATGAACTCTGAGTCCGTGATCCCATTCTCAGAGTCCGCTACTGGAGGTCTGGGACAGGGCTGGAGAGCTGACATGTGTAATGAGTTCCTAGGGGATCCTGCTATCACTGCTGGTCTTGGGCTTATGCTTAGAGAGCCACAGCTCTAGTATCTCTCCTCTTTGGCCTGTTCTTTGTGATGTTCAGGGCATGGTAAAAGTGCCAAACAGATGTTGAATAACTCACTCTTCTGGCAGCTGCTGAGCTGCTTTTAGATGAAAAACTGGAGTTTGCAGAACACAACTTAGATGCAGGTCTCCCTCCATGCTCCAGAGAAGTGTTGCCAGTCTGGGCTCCTGAAAATGCCTGACTCTCCCTAGCATCTCATTTGCAAATGGGGCTGGGCCGCAACCCAAGAGGCAGGGAGGAACATAACATTGGTCTTTGCCAGAGAAGGCCAGCCTGAGTCAGGCTGGGGGTTGGGGGGCTAGTCCTGTGCAATTTGGGCTCTGACCCAGTAATGTCATTGTGGTGAGCTGGACCACTGTCCTAATGTGGCGGTGCTGAATGTTCTAAAGGTATGTGGTCCCCTCAAATGCAGAAGGCCCATTTTTGAAACCAGCCCAGTTCCATTCAGAGGGACAAAGGATCCTCGGTGGTCCATGACAATGCACCCCCGGATCAGTGGCATTGCTAAACAGGGATTTGCCTGTCACTCTGCTCAGTCCTGGCCCATTCCTGGGAAGTCAGAAATTACAGCCCACGTTGCGTCCCAGGAAAAAGTTTGCCATGGGAGCTAAAGGTGAAAGGCTTGCCAGTACTCTGAAGAGCTTGTTTTGCAGAATAAATTTCAGATGAGGATAATTAAGCCACTTCTTGGAGAACTGAGTCTGATTTCACTGGGCCTTTTAGTATATAAGATCTTTCATCAAGTGACTTGCATGGTCCTGATTGGAGCCCGCTAATTATCCTACCCAGCTATTTTCATCGAGTGTGCGTCGTGGTGTGCTGACGTGCACTTAACATCCCAGCTCTGAGAACAGAACAGGAGGCATCCCGAAACGCTGCAATCAATATTAATGTACTCGAAATCACACTTCCATCTGTTTCTGAATTAATAAAACACAAAATAGATGTCCTTATTTCCCTCTCTCTCTCTTTTTTAGCAAAATGCCTCAAAAGTCGCTCAGATACCGTCTCCCTGGGTAGGCAATGGAAAGTAAGTATCTTACGAAAATTGCTTTTTCAGAAACTCAGCTATTTAAGAGACCCCCCCCCAAATATTTTGTATCAACAACTCAGGAGCGAAGGTCAGTCCTGAGACTAGAGTAATTTTTGTGCACACGAAATTCTGGTCCAGTTTCAGCTAAGGGCAAGACAGAAAAGTTTAATGGGATGTAATTCCAAATTTCTTCAACTATTTGATCTTTAAGCCAAATTATGGTCATAAAAATATCTGTTAATGAGATGGCAAGCACCGTGACATTTAAAGGGAGGCAGGGTAAAGTTAACTCCATGGCAGTGATTATTCAATGATTCACTTGGTAATGAAAGACCAATGAAATATTCATTGATACATACTAAGTGCCATTTAATAAAACCAAAGGCATAATAGTGTTGAGAATGTGAAGGCACTTAGTCAGCCAATTATCTGAGCCTTCATGGTGATTTTTATGTTAATACTAAAACACCCTGACCTAAAATACATAAAAGCATCCACTCTACTGCTGATCTAAGGCTCAGCAGAATCCCCCAATTTCTCCTCTGCTCAGAGTTGGAAGAGCACCCACTGGGTTCTTGAGGCTGTCCCAAGCTCCCAGGGGGACTCAGGGAGGGGCAGGGCTGGTGGGTGGGGCACAAGGGTCCCTTCCCAACACCGAGTGTGTTCCTCTAGCTCTAAAGGGAAAGAGCTGGACTCCTTGGTATCTGAGGCCCCTGCAAAGAGCCATTCCTGCTAAGAGGAAGATTTGGAAGACCAGTTCTGTCCCTGTAGTGACCTGGCACAATGCCTGCCCTTCTGTGCTTGAGCATCAGTGTTCCTTCTGATTCCAGTCCCTCCCTCCTGACCCCAGGCCCACTTGCCACCACCACTGGGAAGGGAAACTCTGTGACTGTGGACCCAGGGTTTGACAAAGAGCTGCTTTTTCCATTTCTCCTTGTTTCAAAATTCTTACGTCTCTGGTCCATACATTTTCTTCCAGAGTATGATAGTCTCCTTTTGCCACTTTATAAATATCTACAAAGCAAATTCTCCAAGCAGTGGAACAGGAACTCTACTTCGATATCATAAAAACATTCAGAGTGAGGGAAGAGACCCATTAAAAACTCTGCATTATCTCAATTACTGTATTGAAAGGAAGTACCCTTTAAATTGTTGATTAAGTCTTACTTTTATATTGATGAACTAAAGCAAAAGAATGCTTCTCGCTAGAAGTTGAGAAAATAAAAATAACCATTGAAAGGCCCAGGGAAAGCTATTTCTCTGAGCACAGAGTAGAGTGAGGGCAAGTTCAGATAAGCAGCCATTAAAGGATTTCTGGGATTTTTTTTTTTTCTTTTAATTCTGAAACGAAAGAACTAGAATGCATCCTAAGCTTGTGAAGTCACATTAAAAGCCTCCTGAAAGGATGTTTTAGGCAGCTTCTGTGTGAAGAAAGCTCACTCCCTTTGGTGGGCCAGAAAGATTTTGAATGAAGTAACTCCAGAGGGTCACCCAGGGGTTGCATCCCATTCATTCAGCAAACACCTCAGATGCATTTCCACATGAGAGGCACACCTGACTCCGATGGGATCCCTGTACTCCAGAAGCACACAGTCTAGTGGAGGGAGGTGACAGATGTGTACAAAGGTCTATGGAAGCCCAAGAGAAAATAAGCTTGGTCTTCCCTGGATGGTCACGGAGGGCATCTTCTATACAAACAAGACCATAGCCTGCTTTCCCCAACACATGAGTGTGGCTGGCCCCAACAAACACCTTCCAGAAGAAGCAACTCCTGACCATGAGGACTGGGGGAGAAAATTGCAAAGAAGCAGTTGGAAGAAGGAGAAGCACAATCTGCTTAGTACTGAACATGGATTGGCAGACTTTTTCTGAGGCTTAGATGTAATATCTGAGCACCATGTTTGGCACATAGTAACTTTACCATTTGAGCTGGAAAGCATACACTGTCCCATACACTTCGCCTTGGGCACTTATTCTAGCTTGTCAGAAACTTAAGGGTCTTCTCCCCTACTAGACCATTTGTTCTTCCTAATAAGGGGCTATTCATTATTTCATTTACCACCTATTTGCTGAGTGTGTACTATGGATGAGACACTCTGCCAGGCACTTGACAGGCACTTGACACCCCATCCTTGTGCTATATGTTGTGCTCCTACCCTCTCCAGAGCCTCTTCTATGTAGTGGATACTAAATAATGACAGAGGGATGGTTGGAAGCCAGTTCATTCATTTATTTAACTAACATTCATTAAGTACATAGTATGTGCACCAGGCACTGTTCTAGATTCTGGGCATAGACATAGACAAAAATCCCTGCCCTCCTTGAGGTCACCTTCTGTTAGAAGAAACAGAAAAAACTATGTTTTTTGCTAAATGGTGGTAAAGGTCATAGAACAAATGGAAACCAGGAAGGGAGATAGAAAGGTTGTCTGGGGATTGTGTGGGGAGCAGGACACCCATCTTGAATTGGAATGTTAGAGAAGGATGGTGGAGAATAGTCCATATAGATACCTAGGAGAAGTGCATTCCAAGCAGGACAACAACCATCTTCCAAAGTGGGGTGTGCCTAATGAGTCTGATGAACAGCAAGGGGGTGAGTGTGGCTAAGAAATGGATTGGACCAGTGTGCTAATGGTGAAAGCCGTGGGAAGTGTGTGCCTGTGTGTACACCCTCATTTGCATGTGTCCTGAAAGTTTGAAAAGAAAGGCAAGATCTACAAGTAGACCCCAGAAAGAAAACAGGACAAGGAACTCCAAGCTGTGTGGAAAGCCAGGTAGGAGTTCGAGGCCCCCCGAGATGAGCGTTGCATTGTGCCCTTGTAACCAGAGTCACAGCCTTCCTTAGGCAGGTTGGAATTCTTTCATCAGTACAATGTGGCCTGCAGATACACTCATCAGGAAGTCACTCCTAGAGCCTCATGGAAGATCCACCATGACCAGAAGCAAACTCGTGCCCTAGCTTCCCTTGCATCTGCTACTGATTGTTTACAAAAAAGTAGGCAATAAGAGGCAAAGAAAACCCTTCAATGAGCATTTTGATGTTGTAAGCTCAAAAGACATTTTCAAGATGTACAAAGTAAGAAGAGGTGGTGTGTTTCCCTTTGTGACTTCTGGACATGATTGGAAATCATCAAATCCACCCTTTTCTTTCAGTCAAGGAAAGGTTCAGCAAGGGGAAGGAAGGGACATGCCTGGAGAACACAGAAATTCAGGGCAGAGCCAGGGTTAGAATACAAGTATCCTGGGATTCCAGTACATTCTGTTCCCAGAATGACATGCTTCCCCTTTCAGCATTTGAGACACCTAACAGCTTTGTGAATTTTCTCCAGAGATTACAAATGAAGACATACCCACTTCTTGCCTTAATTTGGCATCGAAGAATTAATGACCACTACTTAGAGAAAAGAAAATAGCATTTGTAAGCAACCACAACAAAGAAATCCAGCATTCCCTGCCCTGTGTGTGTGTGTGTATGTGTGTGTGTGTGTGTGTGTGTGTGTGTTTTGGGGTGGCTTTTTTTTTTTTATCATTAGTTAACCCTTTTGTGCTTAGGCTCTTTAGCTTAGAAAGGAGCCACTCCACCCCTGCCCTGAGAATAAATCTTTCCACCAAGAAGTGTCAGAAGGTCTCAGAAATTAGAAATAGAGCACCAAACTTTCCCACCCTCTCACAGACAAGTGCAGAGTGAGTTTGAGGATCCCCTTTCCCCCTCATACTATAATATACCAGAAGATATGCTCTGTTTCCAGAAATGGACCAGAGCACTCACAGGGCCTGGCACAACTTGCATGAGTCTTGAGCCAAGCATATCTGTTTGAGTTGCCCCTGACTTGAGTTAGCAGCAATGGTTGAGGCCAACCATTGCCTCAAATCCTGTGTGCATGGTACCTGTCAGGGTGCATGTCCACTCTGTGAGCACAGATCGGCTCCGAGGAACACAGACAGCCACCCGGGAAACCTAGAGTTGCCAGCAGCTACAGCTAGGAATGGTGAGGGAGAGTGAGAAGATGCCTTGATGATCTATCTGCTCGTTGTGCCTGGAGGAAGGAAAAGGAGTCCCAAACACAAATTTCCCCGTTTCTTCCACTCCCCTTCAAATGTTCTACTGTAACAAAGTGGTACATCGGGACACCACAGGGCAGTCCTTGGAAGTCTCCATGAAGGAGGATAGGAAGGCTGGGGGAGGGGCATAGAGTTTGCTCACAGCCATCGGAAGCCACCCTGGCCTTCCCTGCTCTGTGTGGACTGCGGGGGACTCCTTGTTGCTGATGTTAAGGAACTGAACCAAAATCTATATCCAGACATTGGATCTGCCCAAAGTAGGACCTGCAGAGACTTCCCTTCATGAACAGTGCGCAGGTGTATGGTCAGCAATTAACAGCCATCTCTGGAGCATGTCTTTGAGAATCTTGAAGAGATATTCAGAATCTTAGTTTTTCCGGCTTCCCTAATACTTCTCCTTCTCCCCAATAGCCTCCTTGGGGGGCTTTCAAGAATTGCACTTTGTTTATTGTGGTGACTGTATTTGGAGCAAATTGTCATTGCGGTTTCCACAAAACACTTTGTTAATGGCCCAGTATTGCACATCAGGCCTTTCCTTGCTGCCAGTAGCCATTTTGGAAACAGGTAGAGAAATCATCACAGCTCTGAGTGGCGTCTTTCTCTGAAACATCACAACACTTGTTATATATATTCAAAATAAGAGCTACATGTGTGGAGAGAATGAATGCCAGCAAAAGATTCACCCAGCTCCCCCTGCTATCTTAAAACAAAAGAATCAGTGTGGATGGAGTCACTTGGGGTTTTCAGAGGCAGTGAGACATCGGTGTTCAACTGAGTTAGAAAAAGAGAAGCATGGCTCATTCTAGAGCTTGGCCCTGTAGTCCTGTGTGGGTTGGTCAGACAAGGCCCGAATGCAGTGATAAATAAGCTGTTTCTACTCTGGGGCTTCTAGAGAAAACGAACGTGTTGGCAGAAGCCACAGAATGTCCTCTGAAAGCAAGCTTCACTGAAGCTGGGCTTCATATATGCTCACCACCCTAAACCTCATGTGCCAGTGACCTTCTCCTGAGGTCTCAGCATAGGAGGGAGTCCTCGAGGCTGTGATCACTCTTTGCGACCAGCCTCACCAGGTTGTCTCTTCCCCTTCCCCCAGGAACACTCCATCCCCGGTGTCTCTCAACAATGTCTCTCCCATTAACGCAATGGGCAGCTGTAACAACGGCCCGGTCACCATTCCCCAGCGCATTCACCACATGGCCGCCAGCCATGTCAACATCACCAGCAATGTGTTACGGGGCTACGAACACTGGGACATGGCCGACAAACTGACAAGAGAGAACAAAGGTATGCTTACCCCCTCCGCCCACGCTCATTAGCCATAGTAGGGTTAACGGTGCAAGATGCACTTGAGTTTTCCATGGTGCCTTATCTTCGCATCTCTCTGATTTCCAGGGTGTAGAGGAAAGAGAGGTTAACTCAGGGAGGACACAGTAACCAATGTTTTTTTTTTTTTTTTTTTTTTTTTTTTTTTCTGAGAGAGTGAACAAAGCCTGGGATTTTTTTTTTTTTCTCCTTCAAAGCTTAAACTAATCTGAGCTGTGAATGTTGGCAAACAACCATTTCAGATTTGCCATCCATGGTAAGGATGGGCAACGAGAAACAGAGGTGAAGGAAAAAAAGAATGATTTGCAAATTAATTAAGATCCCGTTGGCCTCTGTGTGTCAAATTTAATTTTGGGGGTTTTTTGTTTTGGTTTGGTTTTGGTTTTTGGTTTTTTTCTTTTTTTGGAGAGTTGAAGTTGAACTGAGGGCCTACCACTTTCATTACAACTGTCGGCTCCAATGAGCACATGGTAATACAGCTTGTATTCAGAAGCAAAGGCCAAAGCTCAGCAGGTATTTTTCACATACTGACAGCTGGTCTGAAGGATCAGGGTCCTGTTCATGGTAACATATGGTTCTTTGCTACAGAACCAATGCAGGGAGGACCCTGCTTCATCAGAGAGTGAGTCAGTGGTCTCTGGCAACTCCTGCCTCCATCTTGTGACCGTGGCTATTGCCTGGGTTCACAGAGAAGCCTCACTATGCTCATGAAGGAGGGATGCATGAACAGACTACAGTCTTGCCCTGGCCATTCATTCGGCTTGGCTGATTCTGGCAAAGAGGGGCCCAGCAGTTTAGAGGAGCAGAACTGTCTGGCCACGATAGGGATAGATGAGGCAGCAAATGATAGGGCAAATAGTACAGTATCTGGCATGCAGAAATTGTGGCCTGATTTCTTCCCAGTTACGAGTGTAACTGATATGCGCAAATAACCCCAGGGGTCAGTGTAAGTTTATAGCCAGGCTGTGGGTTGAAGTCTCAGGTGATGGAATGTGCTCTGATAGCCACAGAATCCTGGAATCATATAGATATGTAATAATATGGAGTAAGAAAATAAATATTTGCTGGTAGCTGGGAAGGGTGCTGATTTTGAAGCCTGATCATTTAAGTTGGAATCCTGTCTGGGTCATGCAGTGCTGGGCAACCTCAAGCAAATTACTTAAATCTCTGAGCCGCTTCCTAGCTTCCATTTCTGTAATGGATATAGTAATGTATGTTGCCTCATTTGTCTCTGTTTTGTAGATAAGTGAGGTGAGATTAAGAAACTAACCTCTGACATCACAGCTCTTAATGTTAGAAGCAGGAATTGAATCTAGAACTCTAAACCACTAGCTACACTGCCCATTTAGAGAGCGAGATTCATAAGAGGTCCTCAGAGAACTTCACTGAGCTCCTGCCCTCAGTTACCTGAGTGATGGGCAATTCTTCCCTTCTCTACTTCTCTAAGCTTCTGAAAATCCAAGGACAACTGGCCCAGATGGCCAGGTCCATCCAAAAGTTCTAGAATTGCAAGTGAAAGCATAAGCATGTTAAGACTTGCCTAGCTTGTGGGCCTCCACTCTCCTCTTTTATTTTGTATTGGTAACTGGAGGGCAGTTCAATATTTATGGATTTCCATCATAATTGCATCCATTTTCAAAATCTGTTAAGGTAATTCCTTCAAAATTAACCACAGAACTTTCCAGGAGCCATGTGCTGGCTGTGCTGATATCCAAGGGAAAAGGAGCTAATCTTATCTTTAGCACGGTGTGTCAGGAGTTGTTAAGTTCCCCTGATAATCAGAACAGCTCTGCAGTCTGCTTAGAGTCAGAGAGACTTCCCCATCTGTCTGGTCCACCTGGAGCTGGGAACGGCAGAGCTTCCCTCCTGACTGGGGACAACCATGTCCTTGCACTCCCCCCCCCCTGCTCCATACCTGCACACCTGTGCAGCTTCAGGCAGAGGACTCTGGACCTAAAGTCAGCCAATGAGGGTAAGGCTGCCCCCTGGCCTTTCGTCTAGAAGCCTTATCCCCTACCTCCCCAGCTTCTTACTCAAAGCTACTCTTTAGAAGTGTGATCTGGGGATGACTGGGTGGCTCAGTCGTTAGGCGTTGGCCTTCAGCTCAGGTCATGATTCCAGGGACCTGGGATTGAGTCCCACATGGGACTCCCTGCTCAGTGAAGAGCCTGCTTCTCCCCCTGCCTCTCCTTCCCGCTTATGATTTCTCCCTCTCTCTCTTATGCTCTCTCTTTCAAATAAATTAATAAAATCTTTAGACAAATAAAAATTAAATAAAAAATGTTTAAAATTTAAATATTTTTTTTTTTAAATGGCGACCTGGATATCTAGTTAGGAATGCCACAGCAGGTTGTGCACAGAACACCCAGGGGGGCATCCTGGCTCACGGGCGGCTCACATTCATTCAGCAGCACCTAGGTCCTTTAGCATTCCCCTTAATATTGGGTCACATAAGAAAATATTTCAGGTGCCAAAAATAATTTACTCCTTTATCAGCAGAAATTACTTTTATTGCATAGTACAGGTTTAAAAGTATCACATAATCAAATGAAGTCAATACCTAGAGAAGGAGCCCATATGTTATACATAATGTGAAGAATCAGTGCACTGTTTCTGGCAATACCATCTGCGGGTCAATCAAGCACATGGAACATCCCAGCCCCTTTAAGGTAGACTTCAGTACACACCATCCCCACTGCTGCCAGATTCCTCACCACAAACTGGAACAGGCGGGATGTCCTCACAGTTAGGGCTCCCTCCTCTGTTGAGAGCTGACAAAGAGGACACCCAAGAGTCCTCCCATAACCAAGATCAACACAATTGTGGACAAATAAATGCAGATATGAAAAGGGGATGCCTAGATACTTTTCTAGACATCACATAGTCTTTTCCACATACCCCCTCCCCAATCCAAAGCAGACTGTCCCAAACCCCAGCTCCAGTGGTTAGCAATGTGGCCTCAGCACTGCCCCTTCTCCAGATCAGCTAGAGGGGAATCAGCCTGAGTAGCCTTTTCATCCATGTCCTTCACAGCAAGGAAGGAGTTGTTCACGACAGATATTTGCAGGTCATTTCCCTTCCCTAAAGGAATTGGTAATAAGACTTACTGAATCAGATGTCTTCTAGATGTTTATTTAGCATTAGCTGCTGATAGCTGTAGTTGCTGTCCAGGTTCACTGGCTATGTCTGCAACATGCCAAGAAAAATCCGTAAACTCAGTTCATTTAGACAAAGGGAAAAGAGAATACTTTCAATTCAGTAACACATACAATGGCAAATGGCCCAATGTCCTATTGACCATGGCTCCCTACCATTTTGTGTATCTGAAAGTCTTTCTAAATATTAATTTGTAATATCTAAAAATACAAATTCTCTATGTAATGTTAAAATATATTTAAATATATTTTATTTTAGGTATGTAATTTATGTGTATATTTTAAAATATATGTGTTATACTTTTTTATTATATGAACATAGATGATACATTTTTAGATATAATGTTGTGATGTGTGTGTGCATGCATGCACACACAGACCTCACAAACCTCCACAGGATTATAATATACTTATAGAATCCACTATTGGAAAGAATATATAGTGATTTGCAAAAACTTACTATGAATCAACAAATTTAAATTGATTTGTGGTTTGTGAATCACAGTAACACAAACATTAATTATGCTGCAGAATTTTTGGATCTACGTAAAGATTAAAATAATCATGCCTCCTATATATATGGAGATTTGGTCCCCTAGAATAAATAATGAAAATTTTCCCAATGTCCATGTGGTTGTGTTATCATGTAAAGGCAGCTGAAGCAATCTGGCATGTATTTCTGTGATGATATTCAAAGGCCCGACCAAGGTCTGCTCTGATTTTCAGAATTCTTCGGCGATCTGGACACACTGATGGGGCCCCTGACCCAGCACAGCAGCATGACCAACCTCGTTCGCTACGTTCGCCAAGGACTGTGTTGGCTGCGCATCGATGCCCATTTGTTGTAGTGGGGGCCCCCATCTCCAGCATCACCACCCTTCACTCTACCTCTACCAGAGCACCAATGGTCACTGGTGGAACTCCACTCACTTGGGAAAGTTCTCTTTGCTTATGTTTGTTTTTACCCTTCTTTTGATATCTGTGAAAAACAGAAGTTATTGTAAGTGGACACTACAACTTGAGAGCAGTATGTTTTATTACTTAGTCATTTTTCAGTATTTTATATGCATTTCTCAGATCCCACCATCCTTTTGTGCTTGATACAATGATACAGTCCCTACAATATTGTTGTAAGCCCACACTACCCAAAACAAAAAATGAGAAGTACTTGTGATGATAACACATTCCTGAGAAATGAAATGAAATGAAATGCCATATATATATATATATATATATATATATATATATATTCAAAGGACCTACAAAGATTCAAATTTTCCACAATAGCTATTCCCCAAACTGTACTCTTATGTCCAGAAAAAAAACATGTATTTCAGAATCCATTGTTAAAATTTTGTGGTTCCCACAGACCCAGTATCCAGGTGAGAATTTTCATTGTCAACCCACTGGTTAGATGTTGTAGCCACATCATAAAATCAAGAGTATTAAGAAAATAAACAAGCATAGCAATGCCACTCTCAAACCAATACTACATACAACCAGAGGACTTTCTTGCTGGCATCCCTTCTCTGATGCCCTATTTTTAAAATGTTAATGAGATGAAGTGGCAACATTTATTTTGACAACTTTAAGGCATCAGCTGGCATTAAATATTTTTGAACTCCCTGATCTGAAGCACAAATCCTCACCTGGGATTCTATTTGTGTAAAGCTCTCCTTCTGAGGGGCAGTTAAATGGGTGTACACCCTAGGAGCCAAAATACTGCACTCCAGTTTTAGAGATGAGAGATTAGAAGTCTGGAAATGTCCAAGGAACTCATACCTCTGCCTCTTTTGCAGCTGGTAGGCAGGTCCATTGCTGGAAGGATATTTTTATTGTATTTTGCTCAAATCTCAGAAAACAAATTCAAGTTATCACTACCTAGGAGTTAAAATATACAGTTTGCTTCTAATTATAATCCACATTTTCTAGTTCACAGTGTTTCTCCTTCTCCTCCTCCTCCTCCCCCTCCTCCTCCTCCAACTACTACCCTCCTCCTCCTCCTCCTCCCTCTTCTTCTTCTTCTTCTCCTTCTCCTCCTCCTCCTTCTACTTCTTCCTCCTCCTCCTCCTCCTCCCCTCCCCCTCCTCTTCTTCCCCTTCTTCTTCTTCTTCCTCTTCTTCTTCTTCTTCTTATTATTATTATTATCATCATCATCCTACTTCCTCTTTCTTCTTCTTCTTCTTCTTTTTCTTCTTCTTCTTCTTCTTCTTCTTCTTCTTCTTCTTCTTCTTCTTCTTCTATTTCTTCTCCTCCTTCCCCTCCTCCTTCTCCTCCTCTTCTTCCTCCTCCTCCTCCTCCTCCTTCTTCTTCTCCTCCTTCTTCTTCTTCTTTCTCTTTTCTTTGATATTTCTTTGCCTTTTGGGGGGCTCATTAACTTTTGACTGAATACTGAAATCAGTGATGTTATTCCAGTCTATATTAGCATGAATCATTTCCATGAACATTCCAGGGAAAACCCCAAGCTCTCTAAGTAGTGGCTAACCCTTTAACTAAAAATAATTCTTGAGGTAACACTTCACTCTAGGGTGATTTGAAAGAGCCCTGAAGATTGGGAACAGCTCACCTAATTTGGAGATATTTCCACATCATTTGTAACTATTGTCACCCTTTTTGATCCTCCACATTCATTTTATGTCCCCAAACATCACCATGTAAATATCATCTTTGGTGTTCCATCTCACCAGAAGAATCCCCCACCTGTAGTCAACACTTGTCATACGTTAGTTCTTTATGATTACCTGCTGGTATATGATTCCATGTCACCTTGATTCTGTTGAGTTTATTGAATTCTGTTCACTGAGTTATGACCAGACAAATAATAGACATATGCACATGAAAGGTGCAAACTTGTGTGATTCTCAAAGCCAGTCATGCAACTCTGTGATAGGAACAGCAAGGGATCACCCTGCACTCTCATTGTTGAGGTTAGATACATTCCCAGTTGCAAAAGTGCCAGACTCGAGCTCCACTCTGGTCATCTTTGAGTTCAAGACCCTTTGTTTTATAATGAAGTTGTGGAAGTTGTACTCCAACAGCTGAGGCCATGTGGTCAGGTGACACAGCAGCTGAACCTAGCACTATCTATGCTCCCGGTGTGGTTGAGCTTTATATTCGCAGTCTTTGCAACAACACACACACATGCAGATGTGCATACAGACAAATCAAACTGGAGAGAATCTTCTCTGAGCCTCTTAAAGGGGGAAAATGGTAATATGAAAGACTCCAAACACCTAAGGTGTGTGTCACATATAAAAATGAAGCTGATGGCTTTGTAGTGACTCAAGTTCTCTCTTCACATTTCCATGGCTTACCAGGTAGAGCACCTGACTATTACTGCATAATGAAGCCCACTGGCTTGACTTGTAAATTCAATCTAAACCATGATCCTAGATTTAGGATTTAGGGGTAGATTCTTGAAATTCAGTCTCCAGAAACTAGACACTTACATGTTAGGGGCAGTTTCCAAAGGAAACCAGCATCTTGCTTCGTGAATGAAAGGCCCATAGCTCTAGTTTCAGTGAGTCCTTTTATCTACTTTACATACAACAGGGAGGCATCAGAGAATCCTGCTACCTGATGTCACCTCCAGTGGCTGACCATACAGTGTGTGCCAAATCAGCAGCACGATGATCACATCTGACAATTGAATCCAGGATCATCACCTGATTATTTAGCAGATTCATTTGTAAAGCAGCCTAGAAGCCAATAAAACATAGAGGAGGAATGGCCTTCCTTTCCCCGGAGATGAGACAGTCTTTGGTTTCACACTTAAGGATTGTTGCTATTTTCTAGGCACTGTATCTATCACATTGTGAATGGTGATGTGTGTCATAGGTGTGTGCCTATGTGAGGGATGGAGATATTTTGCCAAGTAAATCTCTTCAGTGTACCAGTTTGTGGGAGGGAGGGAGGATGTGTGGATGGCAGTGAGAGATCCTGCCTGGAGACCTTGACGGAGGCTTGGTGAGACACATCTCAATGAGCACACAGAGATGGGGAATGGACAGAGTAATGGGAAGCTCCACCTGAGCAAGTACACAGAAGGATGGCAGCCACCACTATGCCTTCCTTTGTCACCCAAGCTCCAAACACAGAGAGTTTGACAAGTTCGTGTTAGGATGTTGGCTGGGCTTTGTATTTTTAATTAACTTTGGATTTTTTAGTGGTTTTGTCATATTACTGTCTGAGTTTGGTAGGTAGAATTAATTTGAAAAGAGTATACTAGTGTGGTCCTCGGGGTATAATTTAGCCGTAAGCATGTTGTTAGCCAGCCTGTAGACTGTTAATTACTTAATAATCTCATTGGGAAAATACTTGTAGTTTTATATTTGGATGACATAATTGGGAAAGCAGATTAGCTGCTGCTAACTTTTAAAAGACTTGAGGCTGACATAAAAAAATTCAAATCTTCAGTCAATAACCAAGTTGCTAAATTGGAAACCATTGCTAAAATGTGTTTCGTTGAGTTTCCAAACGTACGGATTTGCATTTGGATATTGCGCTGCTAAATGCATTGGAAAGATACTTGCTCTGTCATATCTTTCCCAAAGCTGTCTGATTTGGAGTTCATTTTATTCAAGTTTGCATCCTGGAGGTTGAAGTTGGAGTATGAAGTTGGAAAGCTTTTTTGAAGGCAGAATCAATTGAGCTGTGAGGGCTTCCCCTTCACATACTTCTCAACAGACTTGATAACATTCACCTGCGTGAGCTGGCAGGTGCAAGAACCAAACTGGATCACTGGGTAGGACTACTCAGTTAAGGCAAATGAACTGCTTGCTTAGAGAAGCATCACTATCCCCATTGAGAAACTGTGTGGCGAGACAGTGTAGCTACACAATATCAAATGAATGGGTTGATTAAGTGCCCCCCAAATCAATTCTGTGGGGGTCAGCTGTTGAGCCAGTTGTCACTGCTCCGTTACGCAACTGGCAAACTAAACTCCTCTTCGTCGTTATGATTGTTGTTGTTGTTGCTATTGTTGTTGTTGTTGTTGTTGTGTCGTTGTTTGTCATTTCCACCCGCACAGCCTTATTCTCATAATTAAACCCTGATTCATTTTCTCTTTGGTGTTAGCAAACTCCAACAGCAGAGATGGCATCTGTGTATTGATAACTGGCATTTACCCTGGCAGGAGGCTAATCGGATAGGCTGGTCTCAGACGTTAATCCTACCATCTGATATTTTCAGGGGAAAAAAAGTAATTCCCTTTCCATTCTCCTCCTTGCAAATCTAGAAGCCCTCTTTACCAAGAGCATCACATTTTCCTCTGTAATCCATCGACTCAAAGAAAATTGCATTGTGGGGAGGGCGGAGGGGTATGGGGTGGTTGGGGGGGGTGGAGGGTAGGGAAGTCCTTCCAAGCCAGGCTGCAGTTCTTGCCCCATTCTGCTTCTGACATGAGATGTTAATGAATCATTCATCAGGCTCACATTGGATTAGGGGACACTGAACTGCTTTTCCAATCCATGATCAATCATCGTTCTTCTAAGAGATTGGAGCTTTGCTGTTTCATTAACTGTGCAGTGTAGACTAATGGTGTTTAATAAAAATCATTCAAAATTTCAAACTCTTTGCCAGTGACCTTTTTGCTTTGTCTTAGACTTTGAGGAGGGAAGGGGGAAGCAAAGGAAGCCTGCTCCCAGGCGCCTGGCAGCATGCTGCGGTGGCGAACCCAGTGGCCGCCAGCACTTGCTGGTAAGTGGTGGCAGCGTGCAGACCAGCTGGGGGAAACCTGCGAAGAATGCCACAGTGGATGCTTCCAGCCGGAGGTAGCTTGTTTTTACTGAGGGACTTATTATTCTCCAGCCTGTGCAGCAGGAAGCCAGCTGCCATATTCAGAGCTTAATAAGAACTATAAATGCTTTACCGACTTGGTTTCGGCCCACACCCCTCATGGGGCTACCAAATAGGAGAAGTATCTCTAAGAGGAGAACCCGGGAGTGACAGCGGTAGCCCGATACACTCCAGGTGCTTCAGCCTTCTGTGAACTCGGAGGCAGAAGACCTCCAGGCAGGAGGCAGAATTGGAGAGACCCCCAAACAGGCTGAGTTGGTGCTGCATTGCCCGGATTGAGCTTCTCCTTTGGTCAGTCTGGCATGCAACCAGTGGGGTACTGGTAAAATGTTTAATAGCCAGCTCTCTAAGAATATAAAGCTCCTGACTTACGTGTAGGGTTTGCCAATTTCCATAGTGTAAATCTCCCCACCATGGCTGATGTCAAGCCACTGACTATGATGTCACAGTTCACAGAGTTGGGAAGAGATGTACACAAAGTTGGGAGTCCAAGCAAGACAACTCCAACACACTGCCAAAGGCAGCCATCCAAGGAGGGTTCTGATTTCACATTTATTTTCACAGTGACACACACTTGCAAGCACACAGCTGTGCACACATGCATACACTTGTGTGACAAGCTGTTTCATCACTTTCAAATGTGAATTGATCCTCTATGATGTAGGTAGTTTGTGATTCAGTGCAAGATGTATGGATTTTAAGCAGGAGAGCTAAGAAGAATGGCCTCTTGAGACCAAAGCACAAACAAATGGGAGTGGGGGTAGGGGGGTCAACACATCTCAAAGGAAAAACAGCAGTGAGATCAGCTCTTAGAAAACCCACATAGTTGGTTGAAAATAGGATTGGTGAGTGTTCTTTTATCATTATTATTTTGTAAATGTCCAACTGGCATTTTTTTTCCAACTGGTATTTCTAACTTATAAATGTAACTTGGATAAATTATTTACTCTTCATCCTTCTGATGACAACCTCTGTGTAGTTAGGAAACATTAGGGCCTCTATGGAGAATAGAACAAACCAAAATTCATTGCGTTTTCTTGTGATATGGAAACTCAGTACTTCTCCCACCTCCTTCTTGCTGTTCAGAAGATTTTTACTTTAGTTGTTAGGGATCAAAGTTACGTGTTCAACATGTGTTTTTAGTTAAAAGTATCTACTTACTGTCCTAGCTCTGAATTCAAACCAGAATGTCTCCCGTATCAATTACATGACTAATACTCAGAACTGATCATCCAAACCAAAATAATTCCCTTTTCTACTCAATATAAGGAAAACCAGAGTCACTAACAAGAAGGCATAAATCTCAGTATACTTTTTCAAGAGAGTGAGGTTTTCATTAAACACACACACACACACACACACGTGCGCACACATGCGCAACTTCTTTTCCTAGGCCTCCTCGTCGTAAATAATCCTGAGAGTACAATAGAAAGTCTCAAAGGACCCATTCTCTTGGTCCTGTGCATCTTCTGCAGTGAATAAGAGATCTGTATCTGTAAAGGTTGAAGAACTTGTCCTACGATCTTATTATTCTTTAAACATTTCCATGTTCTGCCTGAGCCCACGCTCATGGTTGAATGTTAGACCTGAAGGAAACCCATATCCTACTCTTTCTTTCTAGCCTTTCTCTCTTTTACCCTTGTGGTTCCTTCTGTGGCCAGTACACTAACAGGGTGGCAGGGGGTCTTCTGTCCCTTCATGGTATTTGGGCAATGTTTGTCCTACTGAAGAATGGTAACATCTGGGGCTGGTCTAATTGACATTGCATTCACACAAGGACTCGGAGTCCCTGTAGACAATGGACCAGTTAGCATGGATACAGAGAGTGAGAAAGACGTTCATCATCATCCAGTGATTGCCTATTTCAAAACCATCCTCCTTAAACAATCATATTCACCCACAAATATTACAAATGAGATCGATTCTGTCTCAAGACAATTTGTCAAATAGTTTTCTTCCTGGATGATTCGAGACTCTGGATATTCTATAAAGAGAAATGTCTGAGATGAAATCCCTCACATTATTCAGTTCTACAAATTGCTGTATTTATTCTGGAGACTGATATCAAGTTGTCTTCAGATAAAATTAATATATAAGTGAGCCCAGTTTCAATACCATGCTCATAGTGTTCCTTGGGATCAGTAGATCCCTAAAACTCTTCCCCTTGACACACTGGTTAGTTGAGGGACATTCCCTTCAGATCCTCCAAAGAAAAGTCTGGTTTCATTTCTGGTTTTGTGGTTGTGGTTGTGGCTGTGGTTGTGACCTATTTCTCTCCCTCTCTCTCTCACCCTTACTCACTTGCTTTGGCTCTGGCTGTCGCTTTCCTGCTTGGGCTCTTTCGTTCTCAAAACAAATAAATAGTTGAGTTAAACGTGAGCTTTTGAATTGTACTTCTTCATGCTTTTAAGACATAACAGATTAATAAAAATAGATGTGTTCTAATTTAAAACATACCACCTGGAAAGGCACATTGTATTGTGAAATGATGAAATTAGAAATATTAGTCTGTTGAATCCATTTGTCCAATTGGAACTTTGTGGAGCGCTGGTTTGACCTTTATGATGTAATTTTGGAGCAAGTGGAGTGGTTGCAGGCAGATGAGACAGTTTACATTCAGGAATTTGCAATGAACTATATAGTTGGAGGCCTGGCAAAGGCAAACATCTTCAGATGTTGTTCTAACCATTATAAAAATGAAGAACGCATTTCTGTTCTAGAAATTTTTCAGAATCTTTCCATCAAGAATTTTTTTTATATTCATCTTTTTTCTTTTTTCAATTCTCCTTTTCTTTTAGTTTTTTTTGAAGCTGTTTATTATTATTGACTGAAGAAATATTTTGATTGTATTGTTTCTCTGTTCTCCTCCTTCTCTGTTTCTCTCTCTCCTCTCTCTCTGTGTCTTTCTCTCCATTTAACTATTGAAATCTGGAGTCTTTGGTAAATCTGCATTAGATTGCTCTGTAAGCAAGGAATGAAATCAAGATCTAAACAAACTTTGATGGGATTTCAAAGAGTAACACTCCATGTTCATTGGGCCCTTCCACGCCCCAAATTGACAAAGGATAAGACAGAGGTACTTCTTGCAGCAGGGTACTTTTATAATATCCTCTGAGACCTGATGCAGTTTAACAAATGACTCCACCTGTTTTTCCAGGTGGAAAACAGCCACTTGACTGAGACTTGAAAAATACCCCTGAGAGTTGCTGGGGTTGTCTGCCTGGTCTACAGTGTGTGTCTGCTTTGTATTTAGGACACACATTCATGTATTGTGTGCTCATGTGAAGTATTTCCTAGCATTCTCATTAGCCTGTATATAAGAACCAGAAAGATAATCCCAACATGATGTAAATGAAGATGTGACTCTATAAACCTTTCCCTTACTCTTCAAAAGAGAAGACATTTTCATGCATATTGTAAACAGAAACTTTGTATATTTAAGTGTCACAGAAAATATGTATTGAGTAACCAGGATACAAATGGGAATTGAATTGTCATCATCAGCTTTATTGTGTGTTGGGCTTTGGGGGGGGGGGGATTGCTGGCCAACACCATGACCCGGACCATTGTGGCAAGCCATAACTGCACAAATAGAACATGTCATCTCTGTATGTGTGTGCACATGTGCAACATGTCTGGCTTGCCATGACCCTCGCTGGATTTTAGCTTTTCCTTCTTGAAAAAACATTATTTTGCAGTTCCAGGAGGCCATGGCTACTATTATGTAGGAAGGCCGTGGTTTGAAATGAAAACTCCTTTCCTTTTGGGAACTTTTATCATAACATTATGGTTCCACTACATGGATTCACTGGCCTTTGTGAGGGAAGAGGCTCTGTTCCAATCCAACTGAGTTTCCAACAGAAAACCATAGGACAAGACACATGGGAGGGAAGATAGAGGCCACCTCAGCTGAGTTGAGCCCTCTGGATTGTACTGAACTTGCCTCGAAGCTGCAGCTCAAATCCCTGGGGCCAGTGTCCTAGCCTGGGCTTCCTCCATGTCAGTGGACAAGGAGAACCATCAGAAATAGCCTGGCCTGGATCCTGAGAAGAAAAGGCCCTGCCCCTAGTGGAAGACCTTTTTCCACAGTGGTGGCAGTCCAGGTAGCCATTGAAATGCCATGGAAAATTCATGAAGTGCCCCCTTTGCTTTACCATGATCTAATGAGTCTTTTAAACCACTTTTTCTTGGGTGCAGATCTCCAATGATAGTCACACTCGTTGCAGATGCACGAACTATCACTGTTCGTAAGCATGCTCGTCTTGTCAGAATTCAGATGTTCTGTATAGACCAAGGTCACTGTCCTTAATATCAAGCAAGGAATGAAATGGTATCTGGTTGCTGAAACTGGTTTCATGTGCTTCATATGTATAAAACTTTATCTGCCTGTGTGGCTTTGCATTTCAAATGTGTGGCGCACAAGCATTCTGTTGGTGCTTTGTTCTCAGTACAGTAACTCTGTGTACAAACATTCTAATGTAATTTTGTTGTTTTCCAACATGATGTCTCTGTAAAAATGATATTGGCTGAGCTGGTGTGTTGGTTTCTCTCCTAGAGGCATTAACCATACTGCCAATGCATTGAATTATTTAAAAATGCAAAATAAAATTTTTATGAAAATCTCATTTTAGAGATGTAGATTATTCTGCTTACAGACTTTCCATCCTTGAGTCCCTTGTTCGCACCCCTTTTGAATTATAATACATATTCGATGCTCTTACTTACCTCAACAGCTTTAAAACTGAGGTTCTGGAACATAAAGAACTCTCACGAAGCTGACTCATTTGATAAAAGATACCCTTGGCCCATTGTTCAAAGCCCATTTCAGAGAAAATCATCTAATGTTTAGTTGTCTGGGTCCCTGGTAAACAGCACCAAAAAAAAAAAAAAAAAAAAAAAAAAAAAAAAAAAGGTAATGAAGTGGAAAGTCATAAGTGTAGCAAGTGCTAAGGGAAGAGGAAATTCTCAAACTAGCCTACAAACTTTAAAGTACAGTTGATGGGAGTACAGCAGACCCCATAATTTAGTTCAGTATATGATCTGAATACATCAGGAAAAGGTTAAGTTATCTTCAGTATACCCATTTTACTAAGACAGAAGAGCACGGCATGTTTTAGAATTATTTGCCTCAAAATGTTAAACATTTTCTACGCCATGAAAGAGGTGGTCTCAAATATCTGGAAATTTCTTTGGCTACAAAAAGTGAAAAAGACCAATGCTAAGACATCATATGGCACTCACAGACACTTGTGAGTGAACACAGCATTAAAAATTGGTGGAATTTTCAGGAACAAATGAACTGCTTTCAGCTTTGTAGGATATTTTGACATGGCCTAATGATAGTCCGACATCAACACAGCTACGTTTCATCAAAACTGGTGGCCGTAATGTCATCCTTCAGAATTCCAAATCCTTTCCAAAATGTGATGCCTACAGTGTCGGTAAATATGAACATTTTCCTTATGAGATAATGAAAGACTTTTCATCTGAGTTGATAGAGCTAAATGGATGATAAATTTATTCTCAAGCAAACCAAGTTGTTTTCCACTTCTCTCAAAAACCTGATGCCATGAATTAGGATCATACCTGGGTTAAATTATACCCACGTGCAGAGAAGAACAGGAAGAAAGGGGCAGAATGACATTTTTTCAAAGTGAGAGTGCTGGGATTATGCTAATTGGTCAGGCATTGGGTCAGTCTTAATATCAGTTCCCTCACAAGCCTGGGCAGGGTGGTTGTGCCCCTCCTCTGGTCTCTGACCTGTGAGCCCAGGTTCAGAAAGGAAGTGGGGTAATCCTGGGGAGCAGCTGCACTGGGCTTTGAGGCAGGATTTTAGAGCTTAGCCCTTCTGTGCCCCCCTTTCTTTCTCTGCAAAATGGGCTTCATAATCTCAGCCTTCTCGCTGCTTCCCAGAGAGGAGCAAGATGTGATAAAGACCGTTTTTTCTCATTGGACATCCCCTCTTGGCAACTCTGCAGGACCTTTTGCCCCCAGATAATCTCCCTGACGCAGGACCATTATTAAGGCCAGAGGTCTGCGTCCTCGAAGGGTGGTACAGCTCTGATGGTCTCGGTGAGGTTGCTCTGCTGGCGGGGGCAAGTCCACAGTGTGCAGGCAGTTGGCAGCATGGGCCACACAGAGGGCTGGGAGGGCACCGATCCTCATGCTTTGCAGAGAGAATGGGCTTAGTGTCGTCAGGTCCTCCAAAAAACACATTTTGGGGCTTGGGCAGGTTATTTTGTCCCCCTATTCCTCCTCTTTTAGAAAAGGAAATACAATCCTCAAACCTCTAGCTATGATAGAAAAGGGATCTGTGTTTGTTGAGGGGGCAGTTTGCCCTTAAATTTCAGGTGTATGCATTTGACATGGACACAGGTTCTCAGGATCTTGTGTAACTGTGATTAGTGACAAGTAGATCATGACCTGGGGCTGTGCTGGAACTACAAGTAACAGGACCTAGTGTGTCAATTGAGGCAAGTGGGGGCCAGGAAATGACCTGCATTCCCCATTTTTCTAGTTCTGTGACTCCGTCCTGCCTCCTACCCACCTTCCTGAGAAGGGGGAAGGGAAGGTTTGGAGAGTCAAGAGGGAACAGGCCCCAGTGTTACTTCTAGTGCTCCAGAAAAAACATTCCACAGGAATCTGAGCTCAGAGCAGGCTTCCACCAGGGAAGGGATTCCCTTTCACATTTACATAACTCTCCAGGAATTTCCTAGTTCAAACCACAATTCACTTGAATTTCTTGTCATTTCCTAAACACAACAGGCCTTGCAGCAGACCCGAGAGTGAGGGAAATCCCAAGAGAAGGCTTGTTGCCCCTCTTTAGAAACATCTAAGGCGGGGCTGGACCCGGGCAGAGGTTGGTGGTGGTGAGGGGAGATTCTCCCAGAATTCCAGACTCCGGGGACACAGTAAAACCGAGGGACCAAGAAGGAAGCTTCCCTCACAGAAGTTCTTTTAGACACCCTTTGGGGCACCTGGATGGCATAGTCAGTTAGGCTTCTGGTTCTTGATTTCAGTCAGGTCACGAACTGTGGGTCCTGGGATCCAGTCCTACGTCAGGGTCCAAGCTCAGCTCAGGGTCTGCTTGATTTTTCTCTCTTCCTGTCCCCCTGCTCTCCCATTCAGCTCTCTCTCTCTCCCTCAAATAAATAAGTAAATCTTTAAAAGAAGACACCCCCCATCCCCACAAGACTTAGTTGGGCTAAAGTATTGGCAGGACAGTAGGCTGGGACAAGACAAAGCACAAGTCTTGGCCTCAACTCACTGAACCAGTCCTGTGACAAGCACTAGACCCATCCTAAGCAATGTCCACCATTGCCCCAGAAAGAGCCAGCTCTTACAAGGGGGGGTCCCAGGTACCGCCAGTGTCCTGTTGCCACCCAGACCCAGCTCTGGCCTTCCTGGCTAGATAGGGGGCCTCGACTCTGGCTCTGCACTTAGGGCTGGGCTCATCTCCTGCCCTCTGACAAAGGGCACCTCAACCTTGGCTGAACTTAATATCTTACCAGAAATTCTGATTTAGTTGGTTTGGGTACTGCTTTCCCATCCCCCAAACCCTCAAGAGTATAGTTTCTAAAACTCTCCAGCTGCTTCAGATCTGCAGGCAGGATTAAGAATCATTTCTCCAACCAAAGCTCCTTGGGCTGGGGCTGTACCCCATCTCCTAGAACTCCCCAACCCAGTGTCTGGCATTGGCAGAGTGGATCCTTACATACAGTTGAATTTCTTGGCTCATAGCCTGTGTCTGACTAGGTGTCAAAGGTCATTCGCAAGCCAGGAGACATTTGGCTTTGGGAGCTCTCATTTAGATGGCACAGTGTTCTCTTTGGATCCCAGAATATTCTTAAAATCCCTGGGGAATCTGTTACCAACAGAAATAGTAATCCACAAAACAATTATAATTTCTAACCAACTGTCAAGGGCAAATTGTACCCCTTTATGAGTTAAGACATGCCAGTTCTTTCTTAGGATATAGCTTTTAGGGGAACCTGGGTGGCAGAGTCAGTTGAGCATCTGACACTTGGTTTCAGCTCAGGTCATGATCTCATAGTTGTGGGATCAAGCCCCGCACTGAACTCTGTACTCAGAGCCGAGTCTGCTTCAGATTTTTTCTCCCTACCCCTCTGCTCCTCGCGCTCATGCGCACACACTCTCTCTTTCTCTAAAATAAATAAATACAATCTTTAAAAAAAAAAAAAAAAAGACTATAACCTTTAGCTGAGGGCAAAGAGGAAACCCAGAATTCTATCTGACCTCTGCATGAACTCCCTGTGACCATTGCTTCTCTGTGCCTCAGTGTCCTTTGGGAACAGTGATAATGACAACACCTTTACTTGATACTCAGTGGGAGCAGGGACAAGGGCTTGGCTTGCAGTCTCTGACATAGGGACTAATATGAGACCTAGGCTGATTCTTCTCTGGATAGAACCTTCCTCTTCTGACCATCCTTCCTCAAAGTCTGAGGCGTCATCTAGGAGAATGTCTAAAAGTAGACACTTTCTTTTAGGTCCCTGCTTCATCCTAAAACTTTTGGATAGTTTGCACTATAGTCTCCATAAATTCCGTATTTGTTTTAATATAAAAATTAGCTTTTCCACTCTGAAGACCAAATTGACAGCCCACTGTCCTTGCTTCATCATGGCTCGACAAACTCTCAGCATGTTGTCTTGAACTGGGTACCACCTGAGGCCCTCTCTAGTTCAAATGCACTGTGAAGCGCTCTTTCACTTCATGACCAGCTGAACTTCTCATCACCGTCACCACGTGGACAAACTCAACAACTTCCCAACTAGTCTCTCTGACCCCCTCAGCCTGTTGGCAAAACTTACTTCCTTGTGTCTGTAGAACTCACGTTAACTTGCTCTGTCAAGGCCAACAGGGGAGGGAGTCTCTCCTCTAGACCCTTTTTAAAAGAACTTGCCGGATTAAGTCAGGACCACCCAGGGTAGTCTCCATTTTGATGAACTCAAATCAAACTTCTGAGGGACCTCAGTTATTTCCCCAAAATCCCTTCATCTTTTCCATATAATGTAGCCTCTTCCCAGTTCGTGCCCATACTTCAGGGACCTTACTCAGGGCATGAAGAGTGGAGGGAGAAATCTTGGAGCCCACCTTAGAATTCTGCCCACCATATTCCTCTGAGCACCAGAAGACTTCATTCATCCCCTGCCTAGCAGACTTTTCCCTCTCCTCTCCGTGATGTCTGGAGCAGTGGACCTCTTCCTGAATTGTGGCCCTGCCACCAACATGGTCCTTTTCTCCCTACCTTCATTTCTCCAAGCAGAAAAATTCTTCAAGCAACACTTCCTTCTGTGTAGCCTCAAAGAGCATAATAAATTAATGAATCAAACGTGTTAAACTCATTAGTCAGATGAAAAGTGCTATCGAAATGCAAGTTATTATTATTTTGAAATCTTGGTTATTAGACACTGTGCCTTTGCCATCTATCAGCCCCCAGTTCAATAACAATGCTCGTATTTTGTTTCAAACCATTAATTTGAAAATGACCACCTTGGTGCTCATGATGTGCTGATGGGGAAATATCTGCCCTGGGAAATTGCCAGCAAGAATTATAAAAAAGAGATGCGCATTAGCTGAAGCTCAAAGAGAAGAACCAGGAAGAATCAGGAAGCAGGAGGAGCACATCCCCGCACCACCACTGCCTCTCTTCCCTCTTGAGGATGGCCTGCCAGCATCTCCCACCTCTCCTAGGGGGACCTGGTGTCCTGGTGGGCCAGGTGCAGCCCAGCAGCTCTTTCCTTCTGAAGGCAGCTGCAGCTGCCCCAAGAAGATTTGGGATTCCTAAGGGGCAACTCGCCTTCCTGGTCTTCACTTCCCAAGCTCTCCTTGAAAGACCTGAACCATGATTCCCCAGGCAGCATTTGTCTCTTTGCCGGGCCAAGCCTTGTCTCCCACAGTGTCCCTATTGAGTCTCTGCCCCCTTCTGTCACTTTCCATCATGCCGTGTATCCCCTCCTGGGCCCTTTCCGTGCAAACACTGGCCCCTCATGTTGGTCTTGAGGGATCTCTGTTCTACTGACTTAGCTTTTACCCCTTCAGAAAGCCCTAACCATGGAAGCTAATGGGTCAATCGCCCCAGCAGGCCACACATCCAGACCTTGACCTACAGACACCGAAGCCTGAGGCTTCACATCTGGCTCCACACTTCTGGGTTATTCCAGCCCTCCACCAGCTGCAAGAGACCCTTTCATAATCCTCCCAGGGACAGGGAGACGGGATTTGAATGTGTGGCCTTGCGGGACAGACCTGTTATTCTCCTTAGCTCTGACCTGGAAAATGACTCTAAATGCTTGCCATTGAGGCACCTAAGGAATTTCTGCCCCCAGGTCAGCAGCTTCTACTTACGGATTGAATTACATCTCCCTAAATTTCATATGTTGGAGTTCTGTGTCCAGTATCCCAGAATATAACCTTCTTTGGAGATAGGGTCCTTACACACATGATCAAATTAACATGGGGTCAGTGAGGTGGGCTCCAATCCAACGACATGACGGGTATCCTTATAAAAAGAGGTTTCTGGGGACAAACATGCATACAAGGAGACCCTCATGTGAACATGAAGACTGCGACGATCTCTGAGCCAAGACAAAAGATCTGGAACACATCCTTCCCTCACAGAAGGGACCGACCTTACGCACAACCTTGGACTTGGACTTCTAGTCTCCAGAACTGGGAGACCGTACACTTCTGTTTTTCAAGCTACCCAGTCTGTGATAATTTGTTAGAGCAGCCCAAGCAACGGTTCAGGACAGGAATATACCTAGCCTCATCCATCCCTTAGGCAAATAGTCACTACGTATTTGTATAGTACGAGGTCATGGGGCCTCAAGGGTGAGCAGAGCCAGATCCTGCCCTGCCCCTGTGGAGCTACTGGGCAAGTGAGAGAGAAAATCATTCAGCAGATAATGATACAAACACATGTGAAATTACTTCAAGGTGGAAACTGGGAAAAACTGCCTGCTGCTGTAAGAGCCTATAATGGGGTTCAGTGGCAAGTCAAGGATGGCTTTACCGTGGAGGTACTGATTAAGCTGAAATATGAAAGTGGACACGGCAGATCGGGAAGAAAAGTTGGTACAAAGGCCCTGTGGTAGGACTTGCCACAGACCCCGCTCAGACTGTCAGGTGGCCCTTGAACATCCATCAGGCTTACAGCCATTTAGCCATTGCCAGCTGTATGAGGGCACCTAAACTGACCCTCCTGAGGTGTACACATTGACAGGGGATGGAGAAAAAATTTGGATGACAAAAAAGCCTGCGAGCTAAGGCAAGAACTAGTGTGCACCAGCTTCCATCCCCAGCCTCCCGCCCCGGGTCCTCATGTGAGACTCATGCTCCAGACAGCAGAGGTGTTGTGTGGCAGAGCCATGAGGAGGTTGGTCTTGGCTTGAATGGCCCACAGGTCAACTCAAACATGTCACTTCCCCTGAGTCTCAATTTTCTCATCTGTAAAATGAGGATAATTTTTTATCCTCTCAGTGTTGATCCAACCTAAAGCATGCAACAGGTGAAACACTCCACAAGAAGTACAGTTCATATTAACAGAGTGAACCTGGCCCCCTCCCCCACCACACTCGTGGTCCAGTCGGTACTGGTATTGTTTCTGGAAGTGGAAAAGGGCAGACCATAAACCTCCTTGGAGTCCCAGCAGACCCCGGGTGGTGCTGGTCAAACACATTGGGCCCCTGAGGAGAGGGCACCTCCCATCAAGGCAGAGGTCAGTGGGGTGAGGATGTGGTAGCCAAGGGTAGGAAGCAGGACCAGGCTCCCTCCCTCCGTGGGGCACCTGGGAGCTGCTCCCTACAGCTGGCCCCAACCCAGCCTGGTTCCGGCCCACCACCTCTGGCCATTGGCTGAATTTGCTTCCTGCTTTTCGGGGGCTATAATTTATGGCTCTGCAACTCTGTTGTCTTTGTAGTGGAGCCATTGTGTTTGTTAGCACAAACATTTCTCCGAAAGGATGTCAATAAAGGCTAGGGAGTGAGACACAACCCCCCCCCCCCACAACCCCAACTGCTAAATAATTTCTGGAATGAGTTGTCAGGAACCTTTTATTTACTGATTTCACGCATTTCATTTATTTCTGGCACAGGGCCAACCTTCCTGACAGTTAAGATTTATTGATTTAATTGCCTAGGGTAACCATGCAATAAAATCATCTCAAAGATAAATTTTCATGGCACTGTGCAGCATGGAGGTAATTTTTCAAATGCTACGGCTATATTTCTGCAGGTTACAGGTGGAAAATTTGCTTAAAGCAGGGATGTCTCATTACTGCAGCTCAGGAACGTTGGGGGCCGGCTTTTCGGTGGAAATTCTTTAGAGAGAGAAAGCACACAGAGTGAGCCAGAGGAGAGGGGAGGAGAATAGGGGAGAAGAGGGAAAGAGGGGGGTGAGAAAGGGAGGAGAGGAGAGGATGGAAGGAAAGGGAGAGGAGAGGAGAGAACAGAGGCTTTTCAGGAAAGAAATGATATTTCCTTGATTGGTTCATATATTCAATGCCCATGAGAAAGTGAGGATCTACTTTAATTAGGAGTGGGCTTGAAGGTTATTTACAGTGTTCTGAGGATTCATTTGTTTCCAGCTGTGCAATGCTGTGTATCTCACAAGCCTCACAAGGTAGATGATTGCCACTTGTGACATTCACTTTTATTGCTTCTTTAGATTTTTTTATTTACCCTGTTAAAGTGCTCATTCATGGCTCCAAACAACGGGTAAATGAAAAAGTCTGATTAACTCCCAGGTTAATGGTAACATTCAGGAAGTCATAAATAGCATAAACTTTTAACAATGTAAAATCTTTTCTTAATTCTCTTGATTTATTTTACAGTGTTTTTGCTTTGATTGCAGGTTTCAGATGGTGCCGTTTAATACCTTACTAAACTTGCAGCCTAGCAGGTTTGCTGTTTGGATAAAATTTTATTTTTGCTCAGGTGTAAACCTTTGGAGCAGGTTGGGATTCCGCCCCCACCCCCAACTTTATGAGTTCCCACAGCCGGGACCTAGCCTCTTTCTAGGATGCTCTTTGAGTGGTGCAGGAGCGGGCAGGAGCTGGTCTGAAACTGCCCCAGGGAATGTCATCCTTGCCCAGCCTGGAGAGGGGGTGACACTGAGGCGGGGCAAGGGAGACAGCTTCCGCCTTTTCAGAGCAACCCGAGGAGCCAAGGGCTATGTGCTGTATTTGGATCCTGGCCCCAGGCCCCTATTGCTCAGAAGGAGAAACTGAGGCCTGGGGAGCTAAGAGCAGAGACAGGTATAAAGACAGATGTCCCTACCCTCCAAGCACATCTTCCCCTTCTTCTGCTTCCCATGTCACCCCACCACTTGGACAGTACCACCACCAAACCAATCAGCCCCAAGTTGCCAGACCTAGCAAATTAGATCTCCACACCTTGCAGTGGCCCTGCTGTTTGGTGGCAGTGTATTCTCTTCCAAAGGAGTGGGCTGTACCTGGTCCCTAGGCTGGGACTGGCAGAGCCACAACACAGTAAAGTTAGACCATGGCTAAAGAGACAGCAGAGGGGACTTGGGGTGTAATGGATTAGTGAGTCACATGGACCAAGGGGACCGGGGCTGGCCAGGGACCATGCTTCTCAGGCCTGGTCTCTGGGATTAGCCGCCGGGCCCAGGGTCTGTGTTTGTGCACATTCCCACGTCCCACATCAGCATGTGAGGAATCCAGGGTGCCCAGAGACCTCTGCAGGAGACAGTGTGAAAAAAGGGGCCCCGTGGGTGTTGAAGGGATCTGACCTGTGCGGGGCTCAGTGGTCTGACTAGCTGCTGGGCCAGCTGTGATGCCTAGAGAACTCCATCCTTGCCCTACAGAGTGGCCTCCTGCCTTTTGTCCCCACCCCTGCTCCAGCGCAGTCCCCTGTGCTCCACCTGTACAGCTGCCAGGAGCATCTTTTTACAGGCAGGTCTGATCACGCTGTCCCACAGCTTAGCATCCTTACAAGGCTCCCCAGGATAAAATCCAAAATACTTAGTGTGACTTGATAAGGTCTATATGACCTGGCCCTGCCTTGCTCTCCAGATATCGTCTCCCTGTTCATTCAACCAGTCAACAACCCCCTTGATCATCGTGAATCAACCCAGGGGCTCAAATCTCTCTCTCTCTCTCACTCTCTCTCTCTCTCTCTTTCTCACACACACACACACACACACACATTTTGTCCTTGATCTTTTCCTTTTCATAATCATCCATATCCAATCCATCAAGCCGCCCTATCAATAGTACCTCCAATACAGTCCAGAGACCTTCTCCTCCCACCCACCCCCAACTGCCTCTGCCTCCACCCTGGTCCAAGCCACTATCATTCCCCCACCTGCAAGTTAACCTATTCAAGACTGAGACATCTCTGGAAGGGGAGAGGTGTTTAACTATGGTTAACTCTCAGGTTCCTAAATATATTTGACGATGCCTTTGCTGAACAACTATTCACATCATTCCTTCAGGCAGGATTTGTGGCTGGGTGGTACTTAGCGCTGTGAATTGTCCAGGTGTTGAAAATACATCACTGAAAACATGAAGTCCAGAGAAGAAAATAGGCAGTTCCCACAACACACTCACCTATCCAGAACATAGGCAATAAGTGTGAAAGTAAGGCAAAAAGATGGTTGAAGTATAGACGGTCCTTCCACCATGTCCAAAGGGCACACAATCCTCAGAACGAAATGCTTATGTTCAGGGAAACACGGTTCAGGAAAAGCAACCTGGAGGAGAAATGCTTAATCCAAGGAACATCTTGTTCTAGCTGAGTCTCTAGTGCCTCTTCACTCTGACCACCCCAACTTCCCATCTGTCCCTCTGATGCATGCCCACACGCACTCCTCTCCAGCCATACTGACCAAGTTCCATTGCTCCAGAATTGCCTCATGATTTCCTTTGCCCACATGGTTCTCTCTCTTTTTTAAAGATTTTTATTTATTTGTCAGAGAGAGAGAGTGCACGCACAACCAGAAGGAGTAGCAGGCAAAGGGAGAAGCAGGCTCCCCACTGAGCAGGGATTCCAATGCAGGACTCGATCCCAGGACCCTGGGAACATGACCAGAGCCGAAGACAGAGCCTTAACCAACTGAGCCACCCAGGTGCCCCCACATGGTTCTCTTGACCTGAAGTGCTATTTAACCCTCAGTCTCTGCTGGGCAAAATCAGACTCGCTTTTGTGTCTCTCATCTTTTTCCTGGCAATTAGTACAAGGCATTGCCTGGAGTTGGCACTCTGAAAGTGACAGTCAGCTGAGAACTGTTCTACTCTCCCCTCTGCCTAGTTCACATTTCCCTTCCCAGAGCCACACCATGGCTGCCATCTTTCAAAGGAGAAAGCTAAGCTTCCCTCAGAAGGTCACTTAGGCCAACAGGCTGTCATGTCCCATTTGAACACAAAATCTTAAGGCCTCCCCAAATGCCCCTTGGAGGGAGTCCTGTGTGAGGCATGGGAAGACATGGGAACCTCCAAGTTTTGCCGTCTGTTCCCCTCCACAAATCCTGCGAGTTGAGGGCCCAGCCCAAAGGCACACATCTGGATCTCTAGTCCATTCTACTCATTCCTAGATGACTACAGAGGGACCTGTAAGAGCAACCGGGATCTTTCCCCAGGGAAAAAAATCAGTGGTCAATAAACGGCTCACAAGAGAGGGGTTGGGGGACCACAGAAGGGCAAGGCAGAGACCTGATCTCCAGCGAAGATTTCTAGGAGCTTGTTAGGACCCAGTTAGTCCAAGGGTAGGGGTGGGAAAATGAAGGTTTCCCTCATATGGAAAACATTAAGATTATAGAACAGGAAGTTCATAGTGGGGAGGATATTACAAAGCACACATTTGCACTAATTTAGAAACAGTCATTTGGAAGAACGTGCAGGAGTGGGGCAGATCTGGCAGTGCTCTCTGGCCTAGAGAGCTGGGGGTGTATTTCTCAATTGATCAAATTCCTATGGGCGTCAGGCAGACTTTTGCCACTGTCCAATCAAACAGCAGCCTGAATTCCAAATGCACCAAAGCATTTATGGCTCTGCATTAACATTTTAAAGTCCACTGAGACATTTGTGTCTCTCTCATTAGAAAATTCCTGTAGTCTGGAGTGCCAGGTTCTGGCCTGGTAGAACCATTAAAAAATCTTTCCATTGTAGTGGCCTGTGGGCACCTGTATGGAAAGAATGACCAGGGTCGTTGGCTTGTCTATGCAGGAGACTGACCAACATATTTGCACTTGACAATGACCATTGCAGAGTGTGCATGACACATGTAACTTTGGGCCAGACAGGATGAAATGAACCATGCTGGCAGAGGGTAAAGCTCTTTCTGTTCCCGAGTGGGTTCCACTCATAGGCATGCGTCCACACAGGCTGCTTCATAAACTTTCCTGAGCCCAGCTGGTATGGTGGTGGCAGCCGGGACAACAAACATTTCCCTTTGAATTGGGTCATTGCTACAGAGCCAAGAAAAACACAGCAGTTGAGGTTTCTCATCCTATAACAATCCTTCCTCAGGGGATCCATAGCTCAGGCTGGCTGACTTAGAGAAGCCAAGGGCAAAAGCCCAGACAGCTGGCCCTCCTTTGGAACAAACTGGACTGGGTCTTCAGGTACAATCTCATGGTTTATTTCTACCCCTGTCTGGCTTCGTGTGGACTTGAACTGCTCTGCCTGACTTCACAACCCCCATCTTCTCTGAATCGCTCCAGGGTCTTATTCACTCGTGCCTTCACAAGCTCAGTAGTCACTAGACACCTGCCATGGGTCAGGCACCACAATGGGCATGGAGAATATGAAAATGAATGCCACAGGCTCTCTTTCTGAAGAGAAGACAGATGAGAGACACATACAAAACTTGTGCTTGGTGACCTGTGGCTGTTAATGTGAACAGATCCTCTACATCAGTAGATCTCAAGCTTTTTGGTTTTGGAGTACTTTTATATTCCTAAAACTGATTGTGTGTGTGTATGTGGGCCATGTCTATCTTCATCTACCATGTTAGAAATGAAAACTGGGAATTTTGGACAATATAAATTTGTTCCTTCACTTTAAAATAAAATAAACCCAGTACCTGGTAACATCAATAACATATTGTTAAAGAGAAGTAACTGTATTTTTCAAAATAAAACAATTTAGTTAGTTACAAGAGTCCCATTGCTTGACAGATTTGCAAAAATTTTAATATCGTCTTAACGAAAGGTTGAACCTGTTGCAATATGTTGTTACAGTTGAAGGCACATGAAGAAAATGCACATAGACATGCATTTGGAAAAGGGAAAGCTAGTTTAATAGACTTTTCAGGGAATTGTGAATCTTCTTCAATACAATGTGAAAATCTCAACCAAAGTTAGTTTGTTAAAATGTTAGTTATAAAGATAGAAAACCTTATCAATGAACATTTTCTACTCTGCTCTATTAAAATCCACTGATCTTTCTTGCTCTTCTAATGGATCTTTTAAGCAGTCATGATTTGGCAACCCTGTGCATTAGTTACCTGGAAAACATTGGTGTCCTGAGTTACGTCAGTCTTCCAAACGATGACACCACCTTTTATTATGCAATACCCCAAAGCTGCATTTCTTCATATCACCCTGTTTGAGGGAAAAAGTCTTCAAGGGCTGGGAACCTGTCAAGCTCACAGTGGTGGATCCCGATTTTCCAAAATTGTAGTTTTTGCCAGAAAGCTCAACTATCATCACTGGAAAAAAGAGATGTTTAGTTGTTTTCCTGGAAGTGATGGGCTCACTTTGTTCATTTTCAAGAAAATCTCTACTAAGTGTCCAACTCTAAATAACCATAGTTTGTCCCTCATTCTTTCAAGTAAAAATGGGATTCTATGAAATCCATTATGGGGTTCAGATCTATGGGGTTCAGATCACAGCCCAATTGCACAAGTGGTTTTCTCTGAGTCAAATGTGGTGCATGGGAAGGACCAGATGCTTTACACATAGTTAACCACTTCGTTGTACCAAATGTTAAAAAGATATATGGGCAAGGTCTGAGCTTTAATAAAATTAGTATTTGTTTTTCTACTTCATCAAAGACTTTCTTAAATGAAACTGGCATTCCTTCCTTCCTTTCTTTCTTTCATTCTTTCTTTATTCTAACTGCAAGTTAGTAACAGTGAAGAACATAAAAAACTACCAGCACAGTTTGGGCCACTGGCTTGATTCCTGATCAGTTGCCAGCACTCTGAGCCACTCTCGGTGCAAATGTGACATAGACTTTTCTCAGGACTCCTTAGCGGTCCATGGACCACACTTCAGGAGTCACTGCTTCATTTCATTTGCATGCCATATCCTTTAAAATTGGTGACTAGCCCCCCCCTCCCACCACCACCCGTAGACCATAGGACATGAGTCATTTTGTGTGCAGACTTTGTCAGGATAGGGTTATGGTCATTGCTGTGTCCCTGTTGCCCAGCGTCTCGTGAGCTATTTGCTGACTGGACAGAGGAACAGGTGGATGAATTGCTGAGGGGAGCTGAACACAGGGAGCTATGAAAAGTTCAACTAGAGGTGGCCACCTGGCTCTCTAGATCCTTCTCCACTGTGCCAGTTTCTGCATATGGAAGAGTGGACCACACCTCTTGAGGATGTGGACTTGAACAAGGAAGGGTGGGGCTTCCAGCCCGAGGCAGGGAGAGGCCACATCAACAGAGCGCCCTCTGCAGGGAGTGTTTGCTACCATCAGAAGAGAGCTCCCTAAATGAGAACTTGGGTGGGTGGGGGGCCGGAATGAGAATTACACTATTTTTCATGCAAAGGCCATTTGATTTTTCATTTTAAGGTATTGACGACGCTGGCCGAATGATGTCTGACTGACAAGAAGTGGCACCAGGAGGACCCCAGGGAGACAAGGCTGTGCCTAATGGACATGTTGCAGTTACCTGGGATGAGCCTTGGCAAACAGCCCTTCCAAGCCACTCTACAGAGAGCCTTACACAGGAGAGCCACGTTGGAAAACAAATTTCACATTTAACACATAGCTCACAGAGATGACAGAAGGAAGAACAGTGTGCAGGAGAAAAGGCAACCCAGAGGGAAGTTTTCTTCTGCTGTGAGCTGCATGCATAGCGAAGGCATAGGTCACAGCCGCTGGATGGGAGACCCTTCTGTCTCGTTCGCTGTGGCCTAGCACAATGCCTGGCCAATAGTGGACCCCTGTCTATATAAATGGCAATGAAAACCTATGCGACAAAATTCATGGACCCATGTGACAGATCAGGACTCGTGGCCTAAGAAGTACGATAGGGAGAAAGAAGGGTTTGCCCTGTCTGTTTCTTGCCTCATCAGTGTGCGTGAAGGTTCTTATAGGATTCAGGTTCAATGTATTCCTGTTCAGGTCCAGGAATTATCTTTCCATGTTCCTTACTGTCCAATGAAATGTGCATGGATACTTCCATATCTCCCCATGGAGAAGAAAGTGAACTTCATACTATCGACTGACTGTCGGACATCGTTATAGT
This sequence comes from Mustela lutreola, assembly GCF_030435805.1. Classification (NCBI taxonomy): domain Eukaryota; kingdom Metazoa; phylum Chordata; class Mammalia; order Carnivora; family Mustelidae; genus Mustela; species Mustela lutreola. Next base: position 127,795,407 of record NC_081308.1, read on the forward strand.
GTTTCATTGATGATGACCACAAATGCAAGCCTTCCCCCAAAATATGCAGGAACATGTGAATGACAAGTTGTTTTCTGATCATATTCAATGTACTAGTTGGCATTTTATAGCATAAATGTAGAACAGCACATCTTCCTACCATGTCCTCTCTTGAGCTCCCCAGGCTATAAACACTGCATTCCTAAAATGGGATATCTTTCCATGTTGAAGTCAATCTTGCATTCCATGCAGTGCCACTGGAAGGGAGTATGGGTGAGAGGCCCACTGGCAAGGTGTGAAAATGAAGAGTGGTCCCATTCATGTAAGAAATGAACCTGACATTACCACATGATTGAAAGCAAAAGAGGACATTTATCAGAAGGGTCCTTGGAAGAAGGAGGCAACAGTTGCTTCCATATTCTATGACTTCTTGACAAGTGGCACAGACCCATGGGAGGGATAGTGTTCTGGGGAACACACCAGCTAAAGTATTCCTGCCACTACCCTCCAAACCTCAGGTGCTGTAGAGTGGCCAGAACCCAGATGGGCAAGACCTCGTGCACGGATCCACAAATGCAACACAAGCCCAAGGGTTGGTGGTGGACTGACAGGAGCCCAGAGCCCTGGACTCACCCCGCATCACTCAGGAATGAGAGCCACGTCAAATCTGCATGTCAGCAATATTCTTGCCAGCCAGGCTTGCAAGGTGTCATGAAAGAAATGCCACACAACACACTAGGAGCGACCCTTGGGTATGGCTCCTGGAGCTCCTTGTGGCATCCCATTAAACCCACAATCGAGAGTGAGGGCACCACAGGAAAATCACTGTAGAGTACTCAGAGGGGAAATGGAGACTGGGAACTGTGTGGGTTTCTATCCAGGCTCAGGGCATACTCAATTAGCACGGCCAGTCTGGCTAATTGCCACCATTAGGGACTTACAGAATGTCAAAGAAGGCTTTTGTAGTGAATAGGACCCAAGCTGGCCCAAGTCCAGCCCTGGGACACCATGCCTGGGTGACATTGCTGGTCCTGACTAGTCATAAGCACCAGAGGGGGTCTTAGAAAATTTTGGAAGGCATTCCAAATTAGGGGACCTCCTGAGGGAGGGGAACTGGGACAGGGACAGGTGGCATATTTGCTCATGTCTGAGGGCAGTAACACAGTGAGAAACTGGACTTCCAAGCTCTCCTTAAATCCAGGTGAAGTTATAATACTAGTCCTTACAAATGGAATGAATAGCATTGAAGCATGCTTCTTCTTTTAGCTAACTAGCTAAAAGGGCAGATATGACTTTGCCAGCCTTTGTTGATCTTTCTTCCAGCTGGAAGCAGACTTCTCTGAGGCCTTGGTGGTAGCAGAGCCATGGGATGGCAGGACTGGGCCTCAGGGTCACCATGTGGAAGAAAGACTGCCAACCAGCAATGTCCACAGTGCATTGCTACCTGATTGAGAAACCCACTTTGAGTGTGTTCAGCTCCTGACATTCGGTAGGTTTATTTGTTAGAGAACCAGCATCAACCAAATTATACGGCCCAAGTGTACACTGGCTTCTGTTTAGAATGGGCATGTATAGTGTTAATGCTCTCCAAATGCTTCTGCTAGCATTCCAGTCACCAGTGACCTCATTATGGCCGACATAGCTTGTGATTTAGTGGGACTGCGGTAGGTAAGGATACCGAATGCCTAGAGGTCATAGCCCAGGGAAGAAGGATATGCAAGAGGGACAGGTCTGTCTTTTGAGCATGTTGGCATTTCTAGCTATACTCCACAAAACTGACTCTGATCTTTTAGGCTCTGACGACTGAGTCTAAGCTTTCCACAATTTCCTCCAATCCCCAGGGGCCATCTTAGAAACAGGGGAAGCAAGACAATGATGGCGAACTCTGGGGCCAAAGAAATAAACAGAGAAAGGTATTGAGGTGGATTGGCACTCCCTGGATTTATTAGGCAAAACTTTGACTACATGATTTCCTGGCCCTTTATAGTCTCAAGTTTTCTGTGAAATAAAGCATATAGAACACTAATAATGGATGATATTGATTTAATGGGGGATTTTCAGTATGAACAGATTTTTATGAGATGCAACAGTAATTATTTGAAACATATTGACATTTTTAGTGGTTGACAGCATACATGCTGAGCAGCTTCCAGATTTGCAGGATGAGGCTTATAATAAGAAACAAGACAATGAAGATCATTAAGAATTCTAAATTAAATTGGAAATCTTTTAAGAACTGTAAAGTTTTAGTCAGAGAGTAGCTGTCAAAAGGGTCCCAGGTATTATTAACTCTGAGATTTCCAGCCATGGCAATCATGCCTTAGAAAACAAGAGAAAGGACAATTCATTCTTAGCTGTTTTAATGCAGGAACCCATCTCCATAGGAAATGTCTTGGCTTTACTCCAACCCTGGGAGTTTCTAGGAAGTGCAATCGCTTCTTTTGTCATTACCCAGATATCAGAGCCCAAGAAACACTGAACAGCTAAGTGTTGGAGTTATATGAGTGAGACAGAGAGATAGAGACAGTGTAAAAAGCAGCATCTTTATCATCAACTGGGTTGTCAGCTTCTAAATATATCACGAGTCTCTTGGGACTGGAGTATTGTCAGCTCCTCATCTTTGTATACACCTCCCAAAATCACACAGTAAGCCTAACTCAATGATGTGCACATAGTAGGAATCAAATATCACTTATTCATAGACTCACTTGTTCATTCAATACATATTCCCTAAGGTCTGCTCTGTGCTAAGCCCTGGGGATACAGGAAGAGATGAACAAGGCCTGATCCTAAGCCTCCAATTTCACGGTACAGCAGGGGAGACCTACATGTAGGTCGCCACAATCTAGCTTGAGCAGACTGAATAGAAGCACACTGTTGTCCAATAATATTTAATGGCATGTAAAAATGTTTAAGATACAGCATATTAGAAAAAAAGGATATATAACCCTGCCTCCCTGTCACACAAAAAATTATGCAAACATCTTTTTGCAAAGAAAAAATTGGAAATGTCTGCTCAAAAAGGCACTGTAGATTCATACTTTGAGCCCCATCACATCACCCTTTCTCCATTCTCCCTTCCCTCCCCATTCTGCAGACCCACACCAATGTGAAATGAAGTGTGGGGAGAAATTTTGTTTAAAAACATAGTCACACTCCCCCCCCCCAAAAAAAAAGTAGTCACACTCCACACACACATCTCTGGACTTAAAATTGTACAGAAAAGCAAAGTAGCCAACCAGCCAAAAACAACAAAACCAACCAAACAAAACACAAACCCTCAGAACAACAAAACAAAACAAGCAAAAATGATCCTTAAATTATATTCAGTCATCATATTGGTAATTTAAAAAACGGTATTGTTCTGAATCTGCTATCAATCTATTGATTAAATTATAGATAGATAGATATGTGTAAAGCAAATAAGGAAGTGGATTCCCTTCACAAGAGAAAAGAAACAGGAACATAATATTGTAGAAATTAACTATGAAATCTACAATCCTGATTTTGAATTGGAAGTATTAGTGGAACTTCACAATGTGTTTGGATTTCAACTTGAACAAACCAAGTATAAAACATTAATAGACAATTTGAAAATAAATTTGACCCATGACTGAATGTTTGGTGATATTAAGGAATTATCATTTTAGATGTGTAATAGTCTATATGCTTTTTAAAGTATGCTTAAAATCAGCATGGGGAAGATAGACAATGATATTACAATAGGGTTGTATGGTGACAGACAGGAGCTGTACCTGTGGTGAGTGCAGCAGAGCCTATAGAGAAGTTGAATCACTATGTTGCACCCCTGAAACTAATGTAACATTATGTGTCAACTAGACTCAAAGGAAAAAAAAATATTTTTCAAGTATGTTTAAAAGGACAAGCAGGATAAATGAAACCAAATCCTTGACCTGTATACCAATACACATAATAATTCTCATGTTATGACATGAAGGAAAAAAAGAAAATCTTCTACACTGCCATGCAGGCAGTATATTAGCTACTGCTGTATATGAATCAACCCCAAGTTCAGTGGCTTAAAACAAGTCTTCCCAGAATCCATAGTCTCTCGTGGTTAGTCTCTCCCTCTGATTCCCCCCCCCTTTCACCTTTCCCCTCCTTCCCCTAATGTCCTCCATATTATTCCTTATGCTCCACAAGTAAGTGAAACTGTATGATAATTGACTTTCTCTGCTTTACTTTTTTCACTCAGGATAAACCCCTCATGTTCCATCTATGTTGATGCAAATGGTAGGTATTCATCCTTTCTGATGGCTGAATAATATTCCATTGTGTATATGGACCCCAAGTTCTTTATCCATTTGTCTGCTGAAGAACATTTTAACTCCTTCAAAGGGGTGGGGGGTGGGGGAATGGGTGAGTTGGATATTAAGGAGGGCACATATTGCATGGAGCACTGGGAGTTATATGCAAACAATGAATCTTGGAACACCACATCAAAAACCAATGAGGTACAAATGGCAAGATTTCATTTCTTTTGATGGCTGCATAGTATTCCATCGTGTATATATACCACAACTTCTTGATCCATTCATCTGTTGATGGACATCTAGGTTCTTTCCATAGTTTGGCTATTGTGGACATTGCTGAAATCTTGCCATTTGCAACAACATGGATGGAACTAGAGCGTATCATGCTTAGCGAAATAAGTCAAGCAGAGAAAGACAACTATCATATGATCTCCCTGATATGAGGAAGTGGTGATGCAACATGGGGGCTTAAGTGGGTAGGAGAAGAATCAATGAAACAAGATGGGATTGGGAGGGAGACAAACCATAAGTGACTCTTAATCTCACAAAACAAACTGAGGGTTGCTGGGGGGAGGGGGTTTGGGAGAAGGGGGTGGGATTATGGACATTGGGGAGGGTATGCGCTTTGGTGAGTGCTGTGAAGTGTGTAAGCCTGGTGATTCACAGACCTGTGCCCCTGGGGATAAAAATATATGTTTATAAAAAATAAAAAAATAAAAAAAATGCAAAAAAAAAAAAAACCAATGAGGTACTGTATGATGACTAATATAACATTAAAAATAAAAAAGCCTTATCTCACAGTTTCAGTGGATCAGGAATGTAGGTGCAGCTTAGCTGGCTGACTCTGCCTCAGAAGCTCTCCCAAAGCCAAGGCGTCATCCAAGAGCTCAGCCGAGGGAGGACCAACCTCTTGCACTCACTCATGGAAGCATTACGGGATTTAGTTTCTCACTGGTTATTGGACGGGAACCCAGTTCTTTCTTGGATGTTGGCCAGAGGAGCTTCCTCAGAGACTTGCCATGGATGCCTCTCTGTAGGGAGGATCACAAGCTGGCAGCCAACTTCACCAGAGCAAGAAAGCAGGAGAGGAACAGAAGCCATCTGATATGGAAGACAGATCTTTTCTGTAACCCAGTCTTTGAAGTAAGATCTCCTTACTTTTGTTATGTTTCATTCATTAGAAGAAACTCACCAGGCCCAGTCCACTCTGAAAGGCAGGGGACTACAAAAAGGGACATACACCTGCAGGTAGAGATCATGAAGCCCCATTCATGTTAGAGGTTACCTACCACTGGCTATAACTGACAAAAAAAATTAGATTGGCAGCTTTTTCATAAGCAATAATGGATTCAAAAAGATAATGCAAGACTATCTTCAAAATGCTGAAGGAAAATAGCCACCAATCTTGAATTTTATTTCAGGCTCACTTTGGTATAATAAAAGAGATGCGTCTTCAAAAGTGAATAGAAAGTTATTTTTTTTTAAAAGACCATAGCTCTGGAGTAAACAAAATTATTCAAATTAGCTAGAATTCTGTATCAAGAGAAACTGGTACAGTATTCAAGAAAAAAAGATAAAACATGTTTTTTCCACGCAAAAAATAAGAGAGCTTACCGCCACTACTGAGGGATATCCTTCAGTGGCATGAAGAAGAGTGATCCAAGAAATGACACGAAGCAGTAAAACCTGTCCCATTGGGGGAAAAGGAAGCTAAAAGCGATGTCATGACAAGATGACTTCACTGTGGCCAAGGAACATCATAAATCTGACATCAAATGGCAATTGCCACTATAACTTAGCAGAGGAAGAGATCACCACGTGACCTGTACCTGACACAGGGCAGTCCTTCTCCCTTCCACATTCCCTTCCTGGAAGGGGCCTCTGGGACGTCATAGGAAAGAGCTGGAGGCCACTGATATTTCACTATGGGCTTCCCTTCCAGCTCCATCAAGAGAAAAAGGAGAAGGCATCAATATTTTCAGACTCAGAGAGGCCTGTGAAGAGGCCAGAGGAGGGAAAAACCTAAGGAATGCCCAGTCAGGATGACATAGTTTTATATTTAGGAAAAGAAAAACAGGGCAAAACAAGATGAGACAAAATAGTATATTGTTCCAAATGGTTACAAAGGTTATCTCTGGGAAATGTGATTAGTGATGATTTTTCTTCACTTTCTCTTTCTTTTTATGTATTTTCTTCAGTTTCTATGGGAATAATACACATTTTTGTAATAATAATAAAAAAAGATGTCTCTTCAAAAATGCAAGAAGACTAAATTACAAAAACACCCTTTATTTTCCCAGTGTCCTGAGGGTTTGTAATAGTATGTTGGGGGAAGAGTTACCGAACATGGTAACACGGAAATAGTATGAACTGATCTCCCCCACCCCACATCAGTTTTGGGTACCAGATGGCATATATCTTCCCGTGGGAGTCATGAGAGCTGCCCACCCAGTGTTTCTGGCCCTCTATCTTCTAGGACATGTGGTAGCATTGTACTTCTCTATCCTTTTTTGAAGTTATGCTCGGTTGTGGACTTGATTTGCCCATGAACGATGAGGCAAGTGACACATGTCACTTCTGGGTCTCGTTTGCTCAGTTGCCCTCCTTTAATGGAGGGAATGAGGAGATCGCATGCCAAGGTGGGACCTCCAAGGGCCTGAGTCTCTGAAGCGCAGCGACCAGCAGTCCCTCTGCTGACCCTTGCTGGATGTGTAGCAGGTGCAAAAAAGCCCCAGACTTGTGTTATATTGTGTCACTTGGATTTGGGAGTTGCTTGTTACTGTAGCCATTCAGCAATCCTCTAGAGAGATCTGTCCAGCTGATATCCTATTGTTATTAGGGCTTTACATTTTTCTGCTGACAAATTTAGAACCAAATGGGTGGAGCAGAAGATAGGCCTCCCCTAACGTCTTTCCAGTGATGGGCTTAAAATCACCTGACGGCCTTATTAAACTTTCAACCCTTTATGCTTAGAAGATTTGCTCCAATAATGACCAGAGCTTTGGAAGGACCTGTTCCTATTATTTACTCACGAAATGTCTTCAGTGTTCACAGAGAGAAAAAAAAATCTCACGATTCCTGCACATCAAGGCCTCCTTTTCCTCCACACAAATGGCTAATTGTCTTGGAATCCCAGAGGCAGTGCAAGGCAGAAGGGAGAGGGAGAATAAAAGAAAATTGCTTTAAACGGGCTAAATATACCTATGAAGGAAAAAAAAAAAAAGCAAATTTTTCTACCGGCAAATACATCAATTAAATCTTTCAATGGGGAGATCTTACTTATGCTCTCTGCATTATTCTGGAATATATATTATGGAACTCTATTTACTCCTCTAATTAATATAAATGAGTGGTTGCCATAGTAATTATTGCATTATATGATGCACAACACTCTGGCCGTGCTTAGAGCTAGGGTCAACATTTTAAATCACTCTTGACTCATCACGAATCAAATGTCCTTTTCTGGATATTAGGATGCACGAAGGTTGAGCATTTATTAGTAATAATGGAATGTAGAATTAATGTAGCACATTTTAGCTTCAAAGTGCTTGAGCTATATCAACTAGCTAGCCTCCACAGTGTCTCCTCTGTGAGGCTCTGCCTCAGCCGTCTTCCAGTGGGCCACCAAGAGGAGGCCTGCTGGCAGGATCTTGCTACTCCTGGGCACCGCCTCACCTCACCCTCCACAGCTTTGTGTCCCTGGCTGGGGCCCGGGTCTAGGCAGAGTCAGGCACGCATGTGCTGTGGAGCATCAGGGTGGGACATGGCAGTGGCTGTCCCTGCCCCAGGCTAGCAGCATCACCACACATTCTGTGACTAGGAAGAGGTGAGCCTCCTATTGACCCGGGTTCTTCCCGCAGTGGGGGTCTCCTGTGTGCTGTGGGTTGGGCTGGGGAAAGAGAAGTGCCGGGCTTGATTTCCTTGCCCCTGTGCCCTCAGGCAGTGCCCTGTGCGGTCATCTGACAGCTGGTGGACCTCACGGGGCCCCCTGGGTACGTGTGAGAGTCTATACTTTCCCTGCAAGCATCTCTGTGCTCAAGTGAAGGTGACATTAAATAGCAAATCGAAATCACCAGGATAGGTCCTGAGAGAGATGGCAGAAGAAAAAAAAAATTTTTTTTTTCCATTTTTGTAACTCTGAGAGTCCTTTCCCTGACTTGTCCTGACTTTTGAACCAGGGGTCTCATTCTGATTTTGCACTGACTCTAAGGAATTACAGAGCCAGCCTGTCCTTATTAACTCTGTAACCTATGAGCAAGTTACTTATGAGAAAGTAACTTATGACCAAGTTACTTAGCTTTGATGTGCCTCATTTTTCTTATCTGTAAATTGGGCCGTCTGGGGTTTGACAATATGAGATGGCCATTTTGTGGGTTAGGAATGGTCAAATATTCTAATTTTGTATGATTCAACTTAATATCACCTTCCTCATAGGAGTCTGGGCACGCTTCAATGACCTAGCATGGGAAACAGATTGAGAAGAGGGCCCAGCTCATAATAAGCATTCAACTAATATTCACTATTTGGCTTTTTTTTTTTTTTTAATTTTTTATTTTTTATAAACATATATTTTTTATAAACATATATTTTTATCCCCAGGTCTGTGAATCACCAGGTTTACACACTTCACAGCACTCACCAAATCACATACCCTCCCCAATGTCCATAATCCCACCCCCTTCTCCCCAACCCCCTCCCCCCGGCAACCCTCAGTTTGTTTTGTGAGATTAAGAGTCACTTATGGTTTGTCTCCCTCCCAATCCCATCTTGTTTCATTTATTCTTCTACCCATTTAAGCCTCCATGTTGCATCACCACTTCCTCATATCAGGGAGATCATATGATAGTTGTCTTTCTCTGCTTGACTTATTTCGCTAAGCATGATACGCTCTAGTTCCATCCACGTTGTTGCAAATGGCAAGATTTCATTTCTTTTGATGGCTGCATAGTATTCCATTGTGTATATATACCACATCTTCTTGATCCATTCATCTGTTGATGGACATCTAGGTTCTTTCCATAGTTTGGCTATTGTGGACATTGCTGCTATAAACATTCGGGTGCATGTGTCCCTTTGGATCACTACATTTGTATCTTTAGGGTAAATACCCAATAGTGCAATTGCTGGGTCATAGGGCAGTTCTATTTTCAACATTTTGAGGAACCTCCATGCTGTTTTCCAGAGTGGCTGCACCAGCTTGCATTCCCACCAACAGTGTAGGAGGGGCTTTTATTAATACTGATGATGCTATCAGGCCCCTAGAAAGTTAGGCGACACAGACGGAAAATGATGGGCTGCCTCACCTTGCTGCTGCGGACGGTTTAGAGAAAGCACTGTTCTTTGCTTGGAGCAGCCTTGGTCCAGGGAAATATGTCCTGAGCTGATGTGTGTCCTGTCTCTGCGGCTGACCCGGAGTTTGCAGGACGGCCTGAACACCATGCTTTGAAGCCCACAGTTGCACGGTTTTCTCGTTGTGTCTAAAACCAGAAGAGTGTCTCCGACCTGACCTTGCCACGTGTTTGCTCGCAGTGAGACTGGGAGGCTTGGAGGCAGCTTGCCAGAAAGGTATCGTTTAAGGCGAGTGGGTGTTTTCCTGTCATTAGACCCAGTTTTCCAAGGACAAACACATCTCCAGATTTGTCCTCTCTGATAGCTTCCTTCTTAGACGGCTTGACAGGATCATAACTGCAATTGATTTATTTTTATTAGCTGAGGATGAACTGAAAAAGGGTAAAGGTTCGTTTTGGATAAATCCTCAAAAGTTCGCGAAGGCTCCCGAGACTCTTGCTGAACTTTCTTAATCCCTCCACAGCTTTGCGTTCTGTGTAATTATCCATATTTGTGAAGGGTAAACTGCTCCTGCCTTCTTCATCTCTGTCACTGCAAATGGCCTGCTGGTCCCAGAAGCCCCTGCCTCTGCTGGCCAACACAAAGTCGCCACTGTTGGGGAAGCCACAGGCCTGCTCTTCCCTGAAGAGGGCAGGCCAAAGAGTGGATTCTGTTCCACTTACAGAGCCAGCAGGCAGGGGCCAGTGGGGAAAAAGGCCCCGAAATGAAGTAGATTTTAAAAAAATGAAAGGCCTTTTGAAAATGAATAGGGTACTAAATCTTCCTGGTATGACCTGAATGATGGCCACCATTCCTCTTACTCACCAAAGAGTGAACAAAAATGTCTTTCCTACCCTCATCTGCAAGAATTTCCTGACACAACCATACCAGCAGGCTCACTGAGGCATTCCGAGAGGTGTTTTCTCATTCAGCCTCAGTCCCAAGACCACGTTGTCTCTGACAAGCAAGAGAGAAGGTAGGTAAAGTGACACTGAAATGCTCTGTGCCAAGTCCCGTCCTGTCACACGAGGCAGTCGCAGGTGTCATAAAGCTCACAGCACCGTCTGAGGGACCTGTGTCCTCATCCTGGCTCTACCCTAGGAGCAAAGCTTCTCTTCTCTCACCCTGGGTTTCTTTGGCTGGAAAATGAGGGACAGACCAGCCAGAGAGCCCTACAGACGAGTCCTGCACCCATAAGATTAAATAATATCCACACTAGCCAAACTATGGAAAGAACCTAGATGTCCATCAACAGATGAATGGATCAAGAAGATGTGGTATATATACACAATGGAATACTATGCAGCCATCAAAAGAAATGAAATCTTGCCATTTGCAACAACATGGATGGAACTAGAGCGTATCATGCTTAGTGAAATAAGTCAAGCAGAGAAAGACAACTATCATATGATCTCCCTGATATGAGGAAGTGGTGATGCAACATGGGGGCTTAAGTGAGTAGGAGAAGAATCAATGAAACAAGATGGGATTGGGAGGGAGACAAACCATAAGTGACTCTTAATCTTACAAAACAAACTGAGGGTTGCTGGGGGGAGGGGGTTTGGGAGAAGGGGGTGGGATTATGGACATTGGGGAGGGTATGTGCTTTGGTGAGTGCTGTGACGTGTGTAAACCTGGTGATTCACAGACCTGTACCCCTGGGGATAAAAATATATGTTTATAAAAAATTAAAAATTAAAAAAAAATCCCAAATAAAATTTTATCCATAAACTTGTATCAATGGCTCTGACCATGTTAAGGAAATTACTACCTTCCTTAATATAAAATGAAGTTTATATTCTTCAAGGCTGGCAGTCCTGGTGTGGACTGAATGTTTGTATCCCCCTCCATTCATATGTTCAAGCCTGAATCCTCAACAAGATGGTATTTAGACAGGAAGTCTTTGGGAGATAATTAGAACATGAGGGTAGAACCCTCATGATGGGATTAGTGCCCTTATAAGTAGAGATGCTAAAAGATGCTCTTTTCCCTGTGAAAATACAAGATGGCAGCCATCTGTGAACCAAGAAGCAGGCTCTCACCACACCCCAGCCATGCATGTACCCTGATCTTAGAGTTCTAGCTTCCAGCTTCCAGAAATAAATGTCTGTTGTTTAAGCCCATCCAGTTCCATATTTTTGTTACAACAACCTGAGCTAAAACAATCATCCTTCTTGAGGGAGGGTCTTCAAGTGAGAAGGTGGACTCTCCAAGTTGTATCATATACCCTGAGCCAAAAGCCCCATTCATCACCTATCCTGCCTCTTCACTGATTCCTGACTTGGCTCACACGGGGGCCATATTGGAGGTGGCAAGTGGGCATGGTGGGGGGAGTGGAGGGTGGAGAGTGACAGTGACAACTGCGGCAGTGGGCCCACCCTGTTATCCATCATTCTGGCTAGAGGTTGGACATAGAACCTGCCCCTTTAATCACTTCATAACACAAAAGATGGATGGCTGGAGCATTTAAATAAGCCGTTGCAGGACTTTACTTGGGACTCCGGAATAACAACTGGAAAATTAACCATGGTAGCCTAGGAATCCAAATAAGTGTCTGGCAAACTTTGTTTTGCTCCCTAGAGAATGCCTTGGCCCTGCCCTCTCCCAGCTCCTTGACTGCCTATAGTCTCTACGAGGGCAATCTTGGCAAGCACCCCAGAGTAGTGCCTCAGAGATGTGCACTTCCTAGATGGTAGACTCAAACAAAAACAAAAACAAAAAGAAACTTGTTAGGGCTTTCTTCCCAAGCAAGCACACCAAGTATCCCTGTGCTTCTGTGTGTACAGAGAGTACATTATTCTTCATCAGCCCAGTGAAATTCTACAAGGTAGACCACATTCGATATGTTTTAAAAAAGACATTTGGTATGTCAAGAAATTACTGCAGACAGAAAAAAAAAAAAAAAAACAGTTGTTGGTGAGGATGTGGAGAAACTAGAATCTCTGTTGTTAGTATCTGAATATAGAGCAGATGCCATGGAAAACAGTATGGCCATCACTCAAAATATTAAACACAGAATTACCCTATGATGCAGCAATTACATGTCTTGGTTTATTTCCAAAAGAACAGAATCAAGATCTTGAAGAGATATTTGCTTATCTACGTTCATAGCAGTGTTATTTACAGCACTCAGAGGTAAAAACTAGCCTAGCATGCACTGTCACTGCCAGTGTGATGAATCGACCAGGGTAACCGGGAGAGCTAAGAGGATGATGAAAAAAAGTCAAGAGACAAAGAGATGGGGGCAGGAGGGACACTGAGGAGGATGTCCAACAGTGCCAATTTTATTCCATATCTTACAAGCATCTATAAGGCAGACCAGAATAGGAGGAGCATTACATCAGTACATAGTCAGATGACCACAAGTTTCTATAACAAGTTTACATTAACTACAAGCAAACCTTGTGATGCCAGGTAGTTTCAGCTAAAGCCATTAGCAAGACAATCAACCAGGGAGTGGGTTATGAGAAGTACAGAACACCAAGGACTAACTAAGAACTCAGGACTCTGGCCACATTGTTCTCTAACTGTAGGGAGAGTGTGTGGGAAGTCACGTAGGTGAGCGCACGACACATAGCACAGACCCTTTCTCAGTGCACTCAACTTTCCTGTCCTTAATCTTGTCAAGGTGTCCGGACTTTGAAGAAGACACAAGTCAGGGCCTGGTTTGGTCCTCGACTCCAACCGTGCCGTGGCCTCCAACAATGCACCAGCAGAAGAATGGATAAACGAAATCCGGTCTGCACATACAGAGTGATGTTATTCAGCCTTAAAAAGGGACATTGTGTCATACGATATGATCTGGATGAATCTTGAGGACATTATGCTCTGTAAAAGAAGCCAGTCATAAGAGAACAATATTGTATGTTTCCACTTAGAGGAGGCACCTAGAACAGTCAGATTCCTGGTGACAGAAGGAAGGGTGTGGCCAGGGGCTGTTGGAAGAGGAATTGGGGGGTGACACGGAACGGGAGTAGAGTTGCAGCTTTGCAAGGTGAAAGACCTCTGGAAATCAGTTGCAAAGGATGTGAACATAATGAACAGGGTTGAACTGTATACTTTGAAGTGGTTAAGATGGTACATTTTATGTTATGTGTTTCTTACCACAATTTTTAAAAAGCCTACGTATAAACTATGGCAATTGTGTTATCATCCTGATGAAAATACAAAAACCACAGTTTTTAAGTGATGTCCACTGATTCTTAATGGATCTCTGTTCATACTGATGCTACCTTGATTTCTAAGCATAACATGAAATGGCAGCCAGATGTACCTGGAATCCATGAATGACTCCCACTTTGCCCTTTTGTTTCTAAAACATTTTTTCCCATATTAACACATTATTAGCAACAAACATGCCAACTGCTTAATTGCGAAAGACATAGCCATAGCATAATGGTCCATGCGTTCAATAACCATAATGATATTTATTCTGCACAAGATAAAGATCATCAGAGTCTTGTAAAAGGCCTCAAACATGGAAGCTATTGTCTTCCCATTTAAATTGAAAAGAACAGTCTATGATCAGTGCTGCATGTTAAGAAAAGACTTTGAAAGGCAAAGAATGGACTCATGGAGTAAAGACTGGGGACCCCTCCCACACCCTGGGCTTGCTGCAGAAAACCTTGATCCCAGTTAGTGTCCAGTCATGGAATCTTTGGGATGAGTGGGACTGGAGGAGGTTCCTGCAGCACTCACCAGAGGCAGGTTCCGTATTACCCTTTCACAGGGCCAGTTTGTCAAGTCACCATGCATCCATCAAAGTAGTCTGGAAGGAAATTCCACTGGAGCTCTTGTTCTCCACAAGGGCACAGTCCCGTTGGGGAAGACAGTAATGTACAGCGTTTGAGAGTATGGTTTCTGGAGTCTTAAGCCCTGGATTCAAATGCCAGCCCTTCCCCTATGGATGATGTGATATTGGAAGTCAATTTCCTCTGAATATTAGTCATCATCCTCTAAATTTCCATGTCCTCCTTTGTAAAATATGAGCATAACTATAGTGGCTTCCCAAAATCGTGAGAATGAATGCATAGGTTAGTACATGTCAAACTTTTAACACAGTATCCAGCACTCATTATATCCTTAATATATTCTTGCTATTGTTATTGCCATTGTAAGATGGTGTTTCAAAAAAGGGAATGCTCAATGGCCTTCCTGAAGTATTTTTGTAGATTCTATTTCCTGGTAGGGGAAAAGTGAACATTTTCAGGAATCACTACACTCAGACGCAGTTCAGTCTGTCAACAAGCAGATCCCACAGACTCAGGGGGCTGTAGCCCAGTGTCACCCTGGAGCATGACTGCCCCCTGCCCCTTCATCTGCCATTAGCCATGCTGCTCTGCACTGAGTAGGCCTCTGTAAATTACTGGAAAGAGAGGTCTGAGCAAGCACTCCCATGGCTCAGAATGGGGATCTCTGCTGCATTGGATAAAACCCCCAAGCCACTACACATCCTCACCACCACCAACAACACGCATTCACCAAGTGGCTTGGCTTGGAGCCAGTGGTAGAAAGAGCATAAAGCCAAGGTCTCCCTCCTAGACCCAGTGTAGGTATTTCTTGGTCAGCCTTAAATGGCTAAATCCCCAAAGAAGGGACACCTTCCTTACCTGTTAGAGATTAGTCCCTCTGCAAAGGATTATGAGGGCTTCCCCAGACCAGCTGGACAGTAGTTTGAGTGTCACAAAGGCAGGATGTTGATAACCAGCACCTACACCGACTAACACAGATTCTGGGCTGCCCCCGGCAGAAACCAGTTCTTCATTATTTATACTAATCTTATATGCCTAGCTTTCATTCCAAAAGTGATTATTGCTTGCCAGACATGCTTCGAAGCCCTTTACATGCACGTGCTTACTTAATGTTCACAGACAACCCCATGAAGTAGATGCTCAAACATGTCAGAGCCTCCAGCTGCTCAGTTCTTCAAGAGACCAAACACCACCAAGGAAGTCATCTTTGCAGTCAAAACAGCACGCCCTCTGCTTGTGCACCGAGGGAAGGTGGGGCTAGGGCACAAAGAAACAGAAGAAGCTTAACTTTTGAAATAAAAATGTGTACAAGATCCGAACCTGGCACCCGGTGTACATCCCAAAATACAATCTAATACTGAGATAGTATGTATCAGCTGATTAATAAATGAATGAGTGAATGAAGCCTACTAATTTTTTTTCAGCAAAGATTTAGGTTAAATGACCCTTGCTACTGTCTGCACACTTGTGTCCTCCCCCAAATTCTTCTGTTGAAATCCTAACTCCCTGGGCAAAGGCATTAGGAGATGGGGCTTCTGGGAGGTGATTCAGTCATGCGGGTGAAACCATCATGAATAGGAGCAGTGTTCTTACAAAAGGGGCTTCACAGAGATCCCTCTCCCCTTCCACCCTATGGGGATACAACAAAAAGTCAGTTGTCTCTAGCTCAGAAGCTGACTCTCACCAGAACATGACCATGCTGGCTTCTTGATTTTGGACTTCAAGCCTCCAGAACCATGAGAAATCAATTTCTGCTCTTTCTAAGCCACATAGTCGGTTGCATTTTGTGAGCAGCCTGAATGGACAATCTGAGAGCTAAACAATCAAAGAAAAGCAGAGAGGTAAGAAGATAATTTTCATTTCTACTTTGCAGGACTCAGAGCTCAGGATGCAGACACCTGACTCTGTTGGGTTCCCAAACCCCTTCTGGGCCCTGAAATGCAAAGTAGTGAAGAGTCAAGAACTCGGGAACTGAGGGGCGCAATGCATGGGGGCAGCCATGTCATTTCAGCACAGGTCATTGACACCGGAAGTTGGCTCTTGCCTCTCAAGGCGGAATTGACCCCTGCCCGCTCTGCTCCTGAAATAAGGAGACGGACACAGGCCTCTCAGAGTCTTGCATCTGGTCAGAACGTCACTGAAAGCCTCATCTTCATGCTGTTTCCCCGGAGAAGTGCCTTGGTGGGGAACTGGGTCCAGCCCTGCACTATTAGCTTCAGATGATCTGGGCAATGCAGATTTGCCATCCTTCATCTAGCACTTTAGTCTGATCCCCAGGAAAGAGCTTTGAATCCTGGTTTCAGTAAACATCTTCCCTCTAATCTGTAAGCTATTTATCAAATATGAATGTGCTTTTTGAAATAAGTAACTCATTTCCCTGGTGTTTTTGTTCCAAAAATAATTGGAAGTGACAATACAAAGAATTACACATGGACTTGAATCATCATGGAATAAATATAAAGTTGAAAGTGCCCTTGGAGGCCTGCTCTCTTGAGCAGCTTCCTCTCCAAGGAGGTGTGAGGACTTCCATAGGCAGAGCTGTGTTCCATTATTGATCAGCTTTTAGACTCTTGTTACATATTAGATTAGGATGACTCTCTGAATAGAGAATGAAGAGTCCAACTACACATACAAACATCTTACAAAAGGGCTTCTAATGTGAGTTTTTGAAAAAGGAACAAAATTGGAGAAAATGACAGAGTCCATTAAGCCCACACTCTAGGTGTCTCCTTATATGCATATTCTGTTCTTTTCAGAACGAAGCTAAAGATCACTTTTACCCAGTTTGTCATGGGGGAGTGTGTGTGTGTGTGTGCATGTGTGCATGGTGTGTATGTGTTTGTGTGTGTGTATGTACACATGTATATACATCAACTGCTTTGGGCAACAATTTGAAACTAAGGCATTAGAAGACATTTTGAAGGAATAAATGATATATAAGACTATTCCTTAAGATTAAGCCATTAAAACTCTAAAATTTATGTTTAAAAGGGATTTCGAGCTCAAATATCCTGAATGTAGCCAAAAACATTTGGCAGCACACTCTTACTTCTGCTTCCTCTCCCTCTCCTGCTCTCTCTCAATTTGCCTTTCTTGTTCGTGGATCCGCCTCAGAAACTGCATGGGCAAGGAACCAGGGAGCCTTGGAAAGTTGTGCTGGTTCTAACAGTCCAATGCCAAAACAACCAACTGAATGTGGGCCTGTTTATTCACAGCACTCTGTAGGCATGATCCTAACTGCAAAATCCTGGTTGCTAGACTGAACCCCACTTTACTCACTCTATAATTTATTTCTTCTGGTTAGAGTGGCATGGACAATGCTGTACTATTGTCCTCAAATGGACAGAATAACCTTCCTGACCACATACTCACTGATCAGCATCAGAATCTGTGTCCGTTTGTATTGCTGCTGTAACAAATTCCAAGAATTTAGTGGCTTCAAACAGCCCAAATTTATTTTGTTTTTAGATTTTTATTTGTTTGAGAGGGAGAGATGGGGAGAGGGAGAGAGGGAGAGAGAGAGAGAGCAAGAGAACAAGTGAGAGCACAAGAGTGGGGCAGGGAGAAGCAAGGAACCCTACACGGTACTCAATTCCAGGATGTTGGTGGGATCATGACCTGAGCCAAAGGCAGACACTTAACCAAGTGAGCCACCCAGATGCTCCCACAAATTTATTATCTTATAGTGCCAGAGGTCAAAATTCAAACTTGGGTCTCACTGTACTAAAAATCAAGGTGTTAGCAGGGCTGAGTTCCTTTCCAGAGGCTCTAGGAGAGAATCAGTTTTTCTTTCTTTCTTTCTTTCTTTCTTTCTTTCTTTCTTTCTTTCTTTCTTTCTTTCTTTCTTTCTTTCTTCTTTCTTTCTTTTTTCCTGGCTTCTAGAAACTATCCGTATTCCTTGGCATATGGTCCATTCTTCCATCTTCAAAGTCAACAATGCTGTATCTCTCTGACCCTTCTTTCATCATGACATCTTCTTCTGACTACAATCAGGAAAGTTTTTCAGCTTTTAACAACTCATGTTCCTTTAGCCATAAAAGTTAGCATATCCACAGTTTCTGGATTTAGGACATAGATATCTTTAGGGGCCAGTATTCTGCTTTCAGGAGATCCTCATCTTTTTTGTTATTTTTCTTAGTGGTGGTGATACCAGAGAACCTCCTTGCTTCCAATGGTTCTGAAAAGAATAACAGGGCTTACTCCATCCAAGAAACTCAAGGAAGAGCCACTTGCCTCTTGGCCATCATGGTAAACTTTGAGATGTTCATTGGCCAAAGCCTAGCAGCAAGGCAAGAAGCCTACCTAGTCAGCTGTGATGGGTGGGCTATCACACTTAGTCCCTTCGGTGTTTGGAGTCCATGACACAATCTGACCTCTTAATAGCTCCTCTTTCCTGAGATCAGAAATTGTTTCTGCACAGATGGACATTTTCAACTTTCATAAAATTGTGCATTGAAAGTTGTCTGTTAAGAGATATATGAAGTGTGTGTACATTTAACATAAAAACCACATTTTCTTTTGCCAAATTAGCACATAGCATTTTTTTGCCTTCACTTGATAAACACCCTCTTCCATTTAAAAGCCTACTGTATAGCAATGTAATTGTGCAGTGTAAGGGAACACAAATTCAACTGAGGGGCCATAACCACCTTTCAAGCCAAATTATGAGGCTTTCATTGAATCTGATTCCATGGCCGTTAAAACAAGTATAGGTGGCTGACATTAAACAGGAGATCAATTGCCTTTTTCAGCACCCAGAACTCATGTATTTGCCCCCCCACCCGAGGTGTCTAAGTAATAAAATATTTCACAATACAAACTGGCCAGTGGGAAGGGGGGAGGGAGGAGGCAGTAGTTCCCAGTAAGGCTCAGCGTGGGAGCTCACAGGGGCACTACAACTCATGCAGACAAATCCACGCTGCCAACTCCAGAGGACTGGCAAAGTCTTGTGCATGTGGGCAGCTCAGACTATATAGTTCTGGCTGAAAAAGTAAATAATCTCCTTCTCTTTCATTTCCCGAGTAATTAAGAAAAACACTGACTTAGTGGCCTGTATAATTACAGGCCCGGAAACCTGGCCATGGGCTGTCTAACAAGTGCCAATAAAATCACCTGAAAAGTGAAAAATATGGGATCATGGACTGTGGGCTTTTCGTGAACAACTGGTTTCAATTCTTTCCTTCCTCGCCCCCTCCCCATTCCTTCTGAATGGATGAGAAGAGGCAAGTGGGCCCCTGGAAGTGTCTGCTCCTACACCACTTACTTGGCCTCAGGTGCTCCCAGACCTGAGCTGTGGGAGATGCTGACATGGACACTCGTGGATGTCTGTCTGGCACTGGCCGTAAGCTGGCTCTCCCACTCACCCGAACCTTATGACAATACCTATTCCTACTGTGTTCTTCCTGTCTTCCTACTTCACTGAGGAAATAGAGACCAAGGTTTGTGGATTTTACCTCCACTTTCTGCCTTATGCCCATCTGCTAGAGTGTCTTCTAGGCCCATTCTGAATTCGGTCCCTCTTCTTAGTTGTATGACCTTGGGCAAGTCATTTCACCTCTCTGAACTTCTCAGTTTGCTCATTTGGAAATGAGGAAATGTGAGTCCCGATGACAGTGTGAATGTTGTACCAAGGCCTCCACTATCTCCTGAGGGAAGAAGAAAATGGACAGTGGTGACTTTAGAGTCACCCACCTTGACGAATCTCTGCTTACACCTTTCTCCACCTTTGCTCACTCCATCCCATCTCAAGCCACTCAGTTGAGGGCCTGGAGGGGAGGGGGGTTGAGGATATAAGAACTCTCTAAGACACACGATGGCAAACAATTCTGGCAGAGGCCAAGTTGCCTTTCATATTCCTTCCTCTCTTCTGGGAGAAGGAATTACAGATGTGGGATAAGTGAAACCATTCAGTCCTTATATTAAAGAGAGGTTTGTGGGCTATGAATTCCCTTTCTTTTTGGAAAGATGACACTGAGTGGTAAGATGTGAGAAGTAGAAAATTTTGGAGCTGGGGGTGCCTTCTGGATGGGAACTGGTCCCATTGGGTCTCAGAGGGTAACTGCTGGGTCCTACTTCTTGGTCCTGGGCCAGCCTAGAAGAGATCTCAATTTGTAGCTGTGCCCACATCACCATTCAGTTATCCTCCCCCAGGCAGATGGAGAAGAATACAAGTTTTACCCTGTGCAAAAGAGATCTCTTATTTAGTGCAGTCTCTTTGAGTGCTCTGTCAGAGATTTTCCAGGATATGAAATCCAGAAAGAAAAAAATCAACCAGAAGTACAACCATCAATGTCATAAGCCAAACCTGCAGACAAAGCGTGGCTTGCAATACCATGGCATTTCTCTATTACCTGACTTCCTTTCATTCAGATGGAGGCAGGAGAATCATGGGCTGTGGAATCAGGAGGGTGTGGTTCAAAGTCTTAATTCTTCATGTATGAACCTCTGTCAAGTTGGGCTACCTGGTCTACCTCTCGAAGTCTTGCTTGTCTTCTCTCTATAATGGAGGTGAGGATTATATAGGTGTCCTAGCTACTTCTGAACATGGGGAACAGAGCTATAATAGCCTATTGTTTTGTGTTTTTAATGAAAGTTTAAGTTTAGAACCATTTAAAATTTACAGAAAATTTGTTAGGTAGTACAGAGTTCTTGTGTCCATCAGTCCTCCCTATTGTCAACTTCTAATATGGACATGAGACATTTGTTACAACTAATGAACCCATGTTGATACATTATTATTATTAAAGCTCACATTTTATTCAGATTTTCTAGGTTTTCGCCTAATGTCCCTTTTCTGTTCTAGGATCCCATCCAGGATTAGATTTAGTTGTCATGTCTCCTTAGGTTTCTCTTGACTATGACACTCGGGATTTCCTTGTTTTTGATGACATTGACAGTTTTGAGGAGTATGGGTCAGGTATTTTGTCAAATGACACTCAGCTGGGATTTGTCTGATATTTAGACAGATGATTAGACTGGGGCTCTGGCTTTTGGACAGGAAGACCAGTCACAGGGGCAAAATGCCCTCCCATTTCTTCGTATCAAGGGAGCATGCTATCAGCATGACTCATCACTGTTGAAGACAACCTTGATCACCTGGCCAACACAGTATTTGTCAGGTCTGTATGCTGCAGAGTTATTCCTTTCTCATCTTTGCATTGTCCTCTTCAGAAGGAAACCACTATACACAGCCCACCCTTAAAGGCTGGAGAGTTATTCTCTGCCTCCTCGAGGAGGTAGTATATATGTAAATTCCTTGGACTTCTTGTACAGAAGATCTGTTTGTTCTCCTTCATTTAAGTATTGATGTTATCATTTATTTATGTCAGTATAGACTCTTGAATGTTCTTTAATGCCTTGAGATATAATTTAATATTCCTTTATTTGTTTTGTTGCTCAGTTTGTTCTAGCTGTGACCATGTGGAACTCCTCCAGTGGCTCCTGTGGCACTTTGAGATGTGCCACCCTTTTGTGTTTTTGATCACATCCTTACTTTCTGGCCCTACAAGATATTCCAGGCTGATCCTGTAGATTTCCTTCCCCAGACTTGGAATCTTCCATTTCTTTTTTTTTTAATATAATTTTTTATTTTTTATAAACATATATTTTTATCCCCAGGGGTATAGGTCTGTGAATCACCAGGTTTACACACGTCACAGCACTCACCAAAGCACATACCCTCCCCAATGTCCATAATCCCACCCCCTTCTCCCAAACCCCCTCCCCCCAGCAACCCTCAGTTTGTTTTGTGAGATCAAGAGTCACTTATGGTTTGTCTCCCTCCCAATCCCATCTTGTTTCATTTATTCTTCTCCTACCCACTTAAGCCTCCATGTTGCATCACCACTTCCTCATATCAGGGAGATCATATGATAGTTGTCTTTCTCTGCTTGATTTATTTCGCTAAGCATGATACGCTCTAGTTCCATCCATGTTGTCGCAAATGGCAAGAAGGAATCTTCTATTTCTTTAAGGAGTCTGGTCTCTTTCTTTAGATAATGGGATTAGAAACCAAGTTCGGATGCTAGCTCTGCTTGTTGCTATGGGGATGTCATTGCTTCCAGTCTGTCTCCGTGGAAAGAGGTAGATAAAATATGTCTGTGCATACTAACCCATGTGTATACACATATCTGTAATTATTTCTCTATCTGCATCCGTATCTCCATCTGTATCTATATGAAGCTCAACATGAGTCCACGCTGCTGTCTCTACTCTGCTCTAGGACCACAAGGCTCATTCTAGCCTGCCTTCCTTGCTGATCTGTCTTTCACTCCGACACTGACCAACCTGTCTCTCACCCTCTGCCTTCCATTTACTTATTTTGTTCAGTCCCATCATACATGTACAGTGATTTCCAAATTGTCAGCCCAGACCATAAGAAACAACTTTACCAGCTAGAATACAGTACTTATGTGCAGTTCCTTCTGTATTTAGATTTAACATTGTCACTCATTTCCAAATGTAACTTAGGCCAACAACCTTGTACCCCACTCTGTTTAGTGAAGTGATGTTATCCATCTATGATAGTTATATTGTTTTGTCATGGTCTGCCCATTGGGGTTCATGATCACCCAATGGACTCATGAAGATTTACACTTTGTGTTGTGAAGTTTTATAGGTTTTGACAAATGCATATATTTGTGTATCCACAACCACTGTATCATAGAATAGTTTCACCATCCTAAGAAATTTCCTGTGGTTCACCTATTCAGTGCTACCTCCTTCTGGAACCTTTGGACTACTGCTGATCTTCTTTCTGTCTCTGTTTTGTCCTTTTCCGAATGTCACAGAAATGGAACCATACAATATGTCACCTTTTCAGACTTGTCTCCTTCATATTTCATTCCTTTTTATTGCTGGTTAATATTCCATTCTATGGATGGACCAGTTCGTTGATCCATTTACTGATTGAAGGCTGTCTTGTTTGCATCCAGTTTTATTACAACTATTTTAATGTCCTTGTCTGCTAATTCTCAAATCTATGCCAATTCTAGGGAAGTTTTGATTTCTCAAGGGAGTCTCATTTTTATTTTTTCTTCCCTTAGTGGGGTTAAATAGCTTGTCAGTATGGCAAAAATCCAGTGCTACATCTTTCTCATAAATTGTCTGCTCATATCTTTTTCACAATTTTTTTCTCTCAGGTTTTGGATCTTTGTTCTAAAAGTTGGAAGAGGCTTTATATATGAGTGATAGTAATGATCTAGGTTGCACTCCCTCCCCCACACTTTGCCCATTGTCCTTTGAATTTTTGTATGGTGTGCTTTGTTCTGCCTTTTAATTTTAAGCAGTATGATGCATCCTGGGTGAGTCAGCACTCAGTGGACACTGGAAAATGAGCGCTTCATAGAAAACCCAGAAGTCCCACTAAGTCTAAAGGCTGTGTGCCTGGGTCAGCACCTCAGACTGGTTGAATCCACTTGTCAGTTAGGAACATAGGGCCTGCAGTGAGGCCTGTGGCCTGTTTCCCCTTTCCTCCAGGGCCAATGACCTGCATGGAAGACCTTCTACCTAGGGAACTATACGGACAAGATTTGATGTCATGGTGTCTCCTTCAAGTGGTTGGAAGCTTGTTGGGCTCCTTCACAGAAATGAACCTGACCCATGTCTCAGCTGTGACATAAACTCCAAAGGAGATAGGGTGCCAACAGTGCCAATGATAAAGTCAGGTGGGAAATGTGGTCTTTGAGGACACATGTTGAGAAGACCTGTGCACGTGAGGCTCACGCACCTGTGGTTAAGCTAAGACTCTTCCAACCCCCACCCCTCTGGAATACTCGTCAGTCCTATGTTGTATTTTCCTGCATGCCATTAACCAATGCTTGTGGCACGTGGATACCTGCCTTATCCTCTACAGGGTTAACACCCAAGATGGGAACTATACCTATAGAAACAAGCCTGATCCCCCAGATTTGAAACAAGACTGGGACGCTCAGTGGGGCAGGTCTATTTGCCAAAGTCTGACAACCTGAAAGCAGTGATTTCAGACTGGAAAATGGAAAATGGAGCAGAGCTACGTGGATGTCAGGAAAAGCAGGTGAGATGGGAAAGTTTCCCAGTGCATAAGAGTCATTCGTAGTCAGGAAGTAAGATGATTCACACCTCCACAGAAAGCTAAATGTGACCACATTACCATGCAGGGATTTTCAGTTAGACATACCAAATCTAGGTGATGGTGGGTGAGTGACAACAGAATGAGTCACTGAAAAGGTTTACTCTGAAAAAAGGCCTGGAGGAGACAGGTGACCCAGCCAAATGACCCAGTAGAACTGACTTGTGGAGATGAGGAGGTTGGCAGATGAGTCTGGAAGGCTGTTTAGGGCGTGATAAAGATGTGGCCCCTTTCTCCCATAAGAACATCTCGGCTTCACCTGCACTGCACTCCCTCCTACCCATGAAGGTGTCAGGATGGTGCTTTGTGATGTCTGCCCCCACCCCAGAGCCATCATTGGCTGGGGGAGCGACTTGTTGACCACACAAAGCTTAAGGGTGTCGCTCATCATTGCCCTGAGGAGTATATATAGGGGGATTCAGGGTCTCTGGGGTATACCACCCGAAGTCTTTAAAATGGCTAAGGTGACCAGGAAAGCACAAACTCCACTGACTCTTACCACAGTTACACAGAAACCGACCTCAAGCACCAAAGGGAGAAAACACGCGAAGACATCCTGTCCACCCATGTCCAGAGATAGTGGCAAGGTGAGATGACCGCACTCAAGCTCTTCCTGTTGTCACCACCCCCACGAGACTCCTCCCCTCCCCTTCCCTGTCATGCACCCTCTTTTCATAGTGTACTTGTTCCCAACAGAGTGCCCCTGTTTCCATCCACCCCCTCACTCTGTTCCTCCAAACCAGTCCCCCTCTGTGATCACTCTGTTGTCCTTCCAGGTGACCAAAACAACTACGAGGGTAAAAAGACATTCTCAAAGGACCTTGGCCAAAGAAGCCTCTTCAAAACCTTCCACCCCTTCAAGGAAAGTGAAGAAATCCAGAGAGTCAAAACTCTTTGGTCCCTACCGTAGACTGAATGAAGTGCTGACTTGCCAAGAGCCAGGGTGGGACCAAGAGAGGGTGGAGAAACCCACCACTTCCCATGCCTACCTGGGCAGCCAGTAACTCCAGAGCAAGGCCAGAGACCTCAGAACTACCTGCCAAGTCCTGAGGTCTGGCCCCTGAGAAATGACTAATTGTGTAGACATCAAATTTTACACAATGAGGTATACCATTCATGAAAATTAAAATAAAACCAACTTATTATGAAACTATGTGTGTCTCTGTGAGTTTTCTGATGGTGGAGAGTGGGGAAGGAAAGGAAGAGGCAGGCTTGCAAGGGAGGGAGCGGGATCTTGTGGGGTGAGGGGTTAGACCAGAAGGGCCAGTTAGCTAGAAAGTGGGGATAAGGACTGGTTCAGGAGGGAGAACCAAAAATGAGCTTCCCATGGAAGAACCTGGCATTTCTTTGTGTGTGTAGGGGTGTGAACTTGGCTAGGAGAGGTGTTATATGTGGGACAGCAGGGTCAGTCCCCAAAAAGGCACACAGAGTCACTGCCCACAGGTCACCTACTTCACAGAGGGGTTTGTGATACCGAACCCTGTTGTGTCAGCCACTCACAGCCCTCGAAAAAACCGAACTTCTCACCCCACTAAAAGTTAGTCCAAAGGACCAAAGTAATGACAGTTCTGGAGGCCGTAAACCCAACACTATTTAGGCCGCTTTCTTCCTAAGATATGTATCTTAGGAGATACATATTAATTTATATAGTTATATATAATATATATTAATTAAAATATAAATTAATATAAATTATATATTTACATTATATATATCTAATTTGGGTCTTTTTCATGTCCTCTGTAAGGGCTTAGTTAGCCATAGGAACTTAGTTGCAAACCCCGACATAGGGGCGGGCCAGGCCAGATGGAGACATCCAATCAGTGGGGCGCACATATATTTACTGTGGTGAGTTGAAATCCCATTGGCCACCTGTGTGTGGACCGGGCTCAACCACCTCTATAAATGTTAGTCTGTGAGGCTGGGGTTGGGGTGAGTAGTAGGAGTCAGAATAGCCATTGGAGTAGTAGGAGGAGTTAGAATAGCAGTTAGAATAGCTGTTAGGATAGCTGTTAGAATAGCCATTGGGATAGCCGTTAGGGTAGTCTTCGGGAGAGTCGGAACGTCGTGGTCATCATGGTCATCCAGAGCGTCGTGGTTGTCCTGGTCATCGTAGTTGTAGGCAGCAGTGCCAGAGCGAAAGGCCTCACCACCACTGAGCCGCGGCCCAGCCATGAGCAGCCCTGCCACCCCAGGCCGTTGCCCCGCTGCAAGCGGCCTCGCTGCCCCAGGCCACAGCACCTCCGCAAGCAGCCTTGCCAGAGCGGCATCATTCTGGGGAGTGGCCCTATCTAGGGAGCGACCTCGTCAGCAGCGGCCTCGTCTGGAGTGGCCTCATCCGGAGCGGCCTTCTTGGGAGTGACCTTGTCAGGGTCATCGTCGTTGTCTCTTCATAAGAGATGGCCCCTACCAGTCAGTTTGATTTTCGATGCTTAGCGCAAAATAAAGCTTTGTTTGATTTTCGCTTTGTGTCAGTCTTGTTCCTTTGATCATGGACCCTAACATCCTCTATGACTATACCAAACTGAACATATAGAATACATTTATAATAACTATTTTCACGTTGCTATCCACAAATTCTAGAATCTGTGTCAGTTTTCAGTTGGTTTCCTATTCTCAGGACAGGGAATTTTGTTTGGGAACCTTTTTTTTTTTTGGTGTTTTTCTTACCTTAATGAGGTAAAATAGCTTTTTAAAAAAGGATTTATTGATTCATTTGAGAGAGGGGGAGAGCATGAGTGGGAGGGGCAGAAAGAGAGAGGGAGAGAATCCCATGCAGACTTGGATCTGAGCACAGAACTCCACGCAGGGCTCAATCCCACAATCATAAAATCATGACCTGAGCTGAAAAAAGATTGGATCCTCAACCGATTGTGCCACCCAGGTGCACCCAGCTATATTTTTTTTTAATTTTTAAAGACTTATTTATTTGAGAGAGAGAGAGCTTGCACATGTGAGTGGGGAGAGGACAGAAGTCTTTCCTTCTCACCTGGGTGGCACAATCGGTTGAGGATCCAATCTTTTTTCAGCTCAAGCTGAACATGGGGCTTGATCTCTGGAACCTAAGATCATAACCTGACCCAAAACCAAGAGTCAGACACTTAACTGAGCCACACAAGCTCTGCTGAAACAGCTTTTAATATGGTTAAGGGTCAGTTCTATATCCCTCTTGTGAATTGTCTATAATTTTTCACATGTTTCTATCAGGTTTTGGGTTCTTCATCTAATGATTTTTCAGTCTTTAAATAAGGAATATTAGCCTTAATATTAGTCCTCAACAGAGATCTCAGTTATAGTATGTTTCCCCAGTTTGCAATTGCAGGGTCATGGGGAAGTTCTATTTTTAATTTCTTGAGGAATCCCCACACTGTTCTCCAAAGAGGCTGCACCAACTTGCATTCCCACCAACAGTGGAAGAGGGTTCCCTTTTCTCCAGTTTGTTAGTTATCTTTTATTTTATGGTGTGTTTTTTATGTGTGTGTCTTTTAAAATTTTGAACAGTGTGATGTATCCTGGTTGAGTGAGCAACAGGTGGACCCCAGGAAGTGTTTCAAAAGAAACCCCAGAAGCCCCACTAAGCCAAAAGGTTGTGTGCCCAGGCTGGCTGAACCCACTGGGACTCAACCCACTGAGGGACATAAGGCCTGCGGAGAAGCCCACCATGCCTTTCTGTCAGGACTGTAAGCCCAAATGGACAAGCCTCTACCTAGGCAGCTATGTAGACAGGACATGATCACACAGTATCTCCTCGAAGAGGCTGGAAGCCTCTGATAGCCGGAACTGGCTGAATGGGGGCCCGACAGAGGATTTTCTCAGGCTGCCATGTTTGGAAGGCCTCTGTGTACTCAATTTGATGCTCTGCTATTGGAGCATTGAAATTTATAATAATTTTTGAACAGGGGCCTGCATTTTCATTTTACACTCAGCCTTGCAAAGTATGGCGTTGGGCTCATTCCCACTCCCTCTGGCCTCTGGGATCAGAACTGCTGTGGTAAACACCAGACTTCCAAGTAAGAAGGCTTGGGTCCCATGGCAGTACTGCTTCCCAGCTGCAGACAATTCTCTGACTCCATCATCCTATTTCATACAGGAAAGACATAAAGACATAGGTAGACACACTTGAGCAGATAGCCAACAAGCATGTGGTTCTCGGGGAAACTCCTCCCAGCAGGTCCCCGTGCTAGCCTGCAGGGACTCCCGAGGGTGCCAACACATGCCGAACCAGGACCTTGTTTGCTAGCACCTCCTGTCTGCATCTGAGACTCCTCCATTCACCTTCCAGCTGAAGCCATACCCTGAAGCCCAGGGGGGCCTTGCAAGGAGGCAGTAGGGTCTGCCTGCCAGAGTTGGTATCTTTGAATAATCTTGACTTCTAGGTTCTGAAATGAGGCTGTGAGCTGCTGGAGTCAGAAGAAAGGGATCGGCAGAGGCTTTATAGATTGTGAGGACATCAAAAAGCCCTTACAACCTTTTTATAATTGTGAAGGACTCAGCAACATGTGGATGAAATGTTGTCCCAAGCTCTCACCAATTCTAACATGAGTAAGAGGATGCAAAATATGCTGGTCAGATTCCTAAAGCAGCGGAAGATGTGGGGGACCCCAGATGAAATCTCTCTTGTCCGTTTTCTTTCCATACATCTCAACAGCCACTGAGATCTGAGAAGGCAGATTTCAAAGACTGATGACCACATGTTCTGGAGGATCGTACATTCAGGACACTTCAAGCTGCTGCTTTCACACTGTCCCTTTTCTAACTCACTAGCTGAACATCAGAGCTCTCACCAGCCCTGTGGAACATAAACCATATCGTCTATTTCTTTCATAGTCACTCAACAACAGACACAGGCTTGCTGCACCTGCTGGGCATTGACCCTGAAGGAGTTTCCTCCTGCCCTGCCTCCTCTTCTCAGCTTCTGCCAAGGCTGAGGCTGAGCATGACAGTTCTGCCTCTCCAGTGGCCTCTGGCACAACAGCTCCAAAGCAGACTGGTGTCTCCATGTCAGCTTACGTTTCAGCATTGTCTTTAATGGCTCAAGCAAGAACTTCGGAAGTTTTGGCAGGAGATGGATTTTGTCCCCTCTTAGTGGTCAGAGCCAAAACATCGTGACAGTGGGCTTGGCAATGGCAGGATAGGCACTGCGGCAGACATTTCGAGTTGGACCTGTTCCAGCACTCCTGGGAGTCCTAGATGAATCAGCCTTCCTAGCCCTTCATCTATTGCATACTGGCCCAGACATTTCTTCACAGGTCACTGAGACCTAGGCGTGCTGGGCTCATGCAGCCCTGGCTGACTTGCCACGTGAGAAAATGAAGGAGCTCCCTCTGGGTGCTGTAACCCTTCAGGGCCTCTGTGGTATGACTCGTCAGTTACCTGGTTTGTGAACCACTGACTTCACCACTGCTCACCAGTAGGAGCAGGCCCATGAAATTGAAAAGACCACCATACACCAGTCATCAGACAATGGTCTCTGGAGGCAGGCTGGGTCAGTAGCTGTCCCCACCCCTCATGCCAGCTCTCTCTCATTGGAGAGACCAGCTTCCATAAGTGTAGGACTCTCTGGAGTGCAACAGATTCTGATCAGAAATAAGGAAACCCATTTCTTCTTACCATAAATATGCTCCAAACTTAGAAAGCAGAAGAACAAACAGGAATCCCTTCCAAAGGCAAACAAAGCCTTAAATCATGTGGCGTCCATGATGGTGCTTTGTCTCTCTTGCTTTTAAGGATCTTGCTACACTCCTGCAACATGCAAAAAACGAACAAACAAAAAAAATTTACCCAGCTCACACCTGTTATGATGCTCATTATTAAGAAAACCAAAACCAGATAGAAAATCTCAGAAAACAAGTTTTGGCACAGATGTAGGGACCCTGGAACCCTTGTACACAGTTGGCTAAGAATGTAGATCAGAGCAGCCATTATGGCACACAGTATGGATGTTCCCCCTAATATTAAAAATGGAACTACCATTTGATCCAGCAATTATACTACTGGATATATATTCAAAACAATTGAAAACAGGATCTCCAATAGCTAGCTGCACTCCCATGTTCATTGCTACATTATTCATAATAAACAAGAGGTAGAAACAATGGATGAACAGATCAAAAGAATATATATATATGGTCTAGCCATACAGTGGCATATCATTCAGCCTTTAAAAAGAAGGAAATCCTGTTCTGTATGACAACATGGATAAACCTGGATGCCATGATGCTATGAGCCAGCCACATAAGGACAAATACTGCATGATCCCAGTCATAGGAGGAATCTAAAATAGTCAAATTCATAGAAGCAAAGAATAGAATGGGGGTTGCCGGGAAGTGTGGGGAGAGGAGATGGGGAAATCCTGTGCAAAGGTTACAGTTACAGTCATGAAAGATGAAAGAGCCCTAGAGGTCTGCAGGCCAGGGGCGTGCCTACAGTTAACAAGACTGGGTTTCATTCTTACAAATGTGTGAGAAGGTGGCTTTAATGTTATCTGTGTTCTAGCACAATAGATAGATAGATAGACAGACAGATAGATAGATAGATAGATAGATATCATATATATATATGATATATATATGATAAAGGTCATCATATATATATGATAACCCTTTATTTGCAGAAGCATCTGCAGAGGCTACAAGTAGCTGGCCACAGTGGGCTGGTGATGGGCCTAGAGGATGTCCCCCAGCCCAGAACAGCTGGGGGATTTTGGAGACCCAGGGCCACTATAGGCACAGGTCCCATACCCTGCCATGTTCATTCATTTTTCATTCTTCATTAGGGTATATCACTCTTAGTCTCAGATGACCTAGGTAAGATTGAATGTCTACTGTCCCTTTGAAAGGCCACTTGTATCACCTGCACCTTTGAACGCAGCTGTAGCACAGCAGGGACCCCAACAAATCAGGAGGAGAAGCTATAACAAGAGAGAAGACTGGGGATGAAGTATAGGGCCAGAATCTTGGGGCATCACCGGTGGGCCTCCTGGGCTGATAGTTCTGCTGACACTGAGGCCAGCAGTTCTCAGGATGGCTTCATGCTGGAATCGTTAATGTTTGCCCAGGACAGGACAGACCCAGATAGAGCCCGAACAGTGTACTTGACTAAGGACATTCATCTGTCACTCGTGACTCTGCCCTGCCCCCACGCTTGCTCAGTCAACCCACACACACATTTGCATACCATTTGCCTGCATGACACTGTGCTGGGCACAGAGGAAGCAGTGGAGAAAGATGGCCAGAAGCACCCAAGAAAAAAAGATTCATTGGCCTACATGCTAGACCAATGTTTCACAACTGGCAAAACCATGCATCTTTTTTTTTTTTTTTAAGATTTTATTTATTTATTTGACAGAGAAAGATCACAGGTAGGCAGAGAGAGAGAAGCAGGCTCCCTGCTAAGCAAAGAGCCCGACGCGGGGTTCGATCCCAGGACCCCGAGATCATGACCTGAGCCGAAGGCAGCGGCTTAACCCACTGAGCCACCCAGGCGCCCCAAAACCATGCATCTTTGAGGGGTTTCCACCTTAATGCAGAGGGCTCAGCATGGAAACCAGGCCTTGACCCAAGACTAAATAAATGGTCCAGAAGCTTCATAGAAGTGCCATGGTATAGTGGTCAAGAGCAGGGACTGTGGAGCTAGATTGCCAGGGTTCAAATCTCAGTTCTAACAGTTTCTCACTTTGCCTTGTCTGTTTCCTCACCTATATAATAGACATGAATAATAATATTCACAAAACAGTTAACATATGTGAAGCATATAAATATTGGATCATTATTCCATACACATCACAATTTTCTAATGTATTATATATGTCTATATTAGACATAATAAACGAAATATAAATTTATTATAAAATGTAACTGAGGTAGTTTATTCTGTATTTTCTCAGTCAACCGATGCCAAAAATTGTAATGACTGTCAAGTGAAGACCTCATGAATGATTTGGATGTACAAAATAAAGGATGACAGACTTCCTTAATGCATTGTCCCTTGACTTTGGTGTTTCTCCAGCCATTTGTCTAGCTGAACCAAGTCTGAGATCCAGCACTGGGTGGGCCCAGCTTCAGATCCCAGTCCCACTGCTCTATCAGCCTTCCAAAAAACGTTTATTAGGAACCCAGTGATACTAGGCCAAGATGAGACTCTCCCTCTTAGCTGGGAAAGTTACCATAAATTCCTTAACCAGCCTACACCTCATTTTCCTCACATGTGAAATGGACATCTAACTCTCAGGGTTTTTTTTTTTTAATTTTTTTATTAACATATAATGTATTATTTGCTTCAAGGGTACTGGTCCATGAATCATCAGTATTACATAATTTTTAGAGGAGTAATATCTGGAAAAGCTTCTGGCATAGTCCCTGGCACAGAGAAGACATTCAGTAAATGGTCACTATTTTCCTAACTCACAAAATGGCCCTTGAAAAATGGCCATATGACTTGCCTCCTCTCCTAAATATGAAAAATCATATATGGTTCCATGGTAGTCACAAGAGGTGAAATGTACCCTGCCCTCTTCAAGTAGGGGCTGGGCAGATTCCAAAAATTAGATCCTATAAATCAGATCTTAGCCAGGAGCTACTGCTGTCCTTTATGGGAAAAAGCCCAGCACACAGGCACAGGGAGGAGAGACCCTAGACTGGAAATGCTCAATGGCTTGGAATTTAATCAGATTGGGTGTCAACATTTAGTTATAGATATAACGCCTAAAAGAGCTCTGATCTATATCAATACCTTTTAGGTAAACATGTGGGGTCTGAAGGCCAAAGAGAGGAGGAGAAGGGCTCTGAATGCTGGGCCAAAGGATGGAGGATGAAGGGAGGCATACCAGGGAAATCAATTAACCCCAGGCATAGAAAACCCATTTGTAATTTCACCCCTGTGGTTGACAGGACATTCAAGTATATGCACAAAGAACATTGCAGTAATGATGGTAACCCCCTCACTGCAGCAGGCAGCAAGGTGACATGTGCCCTGAGCTTTCTAGAAGCTACTTGTGCATCCTCCCACCTGGAACGGGGGTGAACAAATTGGACAAAGATCCTGCCCTCGTGGGGTTTTCAGTCTAGGAGGAGAGAAAAATAACAAACACATGAACATATAATATCAGGTGGTAATAATCACTATGAAGCAGAATGAACCACACGGTGGCAGATCTCCCTTATAGTACAGGGAAGATGGTAAAAGACGTGATCACAGAGCTGCATTCACTGACAGCAGTGCTGACATAAATAGAGGCCAGGTGGGTGACATGTTAGCATCAGAAACCACATGCACGCAATCCCTGCATTGAGCAGCAATATCAGAGTTGCCAGGAAGTCCTGACCCATAGAAAGCTATGGACATAGTCAACAAAACACAGGCTACCTAGAGATAAGATAGAGGGGTAGGCAAGAAGGGTATTATTCAATGTGCACAGTCAGAGGAAATCAGGATGGGTGCAAGAGAATGTAGGCAGTCAACAACAAAAAAGTCAAAAATCCCTTGCCTAGTTTCCAGACCTGAGCTGCCTTTCAGACTTGAATGAAGGGTCCCTAGGAGGGAGAATCTTGCAGCACCATGCATGTATATATGGCAATTATTCCTCTGGGGTTTTCCTCAGATAATGTAAATGTGGGTAACTGAACACTCATGAGAGAGGAATATCTATACATTTCACAGAATTCAAGTTTCTATTGATATCCATGGAATGGATACCTGGGTACTTGAAAGCATCATCGTGATCCTTAAAGTAGGGACGTATGAAGTCTAGATAATAAATGTAGTCCTGGCCCAAGTCTGGCTTACAGTGTGTCCACTGGATCCAGAGTCATGTGATGATCATTTCCCTGGTCTCCAAGTGTATAATTAAAATGGACATACTTGGTAGTTGGCACGAGCCCCGCATTGGTTTCTTGGCCAGTGATACAAGAGGTACCACAGTGGAGAAGGGCAAATGGAAGCCTCTTGTTTCAGTTGGGTTTATGGCAAGCCCACATAGGAGAATCACAGCGAAGACCTCTGGGGTTCTACAGCAAGGCCATGCCATCTATAGTGGAGAATTATATACATTTTGCAAGATAGTCCCTGGTATGCTACTGGGCCCTGGTGGAGATAAAGTGCCTGACCATAGGTCAAGTGGCTATACAGCTGCCAGAGCTGCTTTCCATGAGCTGGGTCTTTCAGATCCAGATGAATTCACAGAAGAATTCTACCTTTCAGAAATTATTTCAGTGGGGCATCTGCGTGGCTCAGTCAGTTAAACGTCTGCCTTCAACTCAGGTCATGATTCTAGGGTCCTGGGATTGAGTCCCGTGTCAGGCTCCCTTCTCAGTGGGGAGTCTGCTTCTCCCTTCTGCTCTTGTGCTCCCACTTGCTCTTTCTCTCTCCCTTTCAAATAAATAAATAAATAAATAAATTTTTAAAAAGGCATTTTTTCAAAGTTACACAGACCATTCAAGGGGAAAAAGTAGGATCAACATCAAAGTTATTTCATGAAGATATCATAAATATGATATAAAACCTGACAAGTACAGTACAAAAGAATTACATGTCAATCTAACTCATAGCCACAGATGTAAAAATCTTCAACAAAGACTAGCCTACCAAACCCATCAGTTTGT
The DNA here is from genome assembly GCF_030435805.1 of Mustela lutreola. NCBI lineage: Eukaryota > Metazoa > Chordata > Mammalia > Carnivora > Mustelidae > Mustela > Mustela lutreola. The sequence continues at coordinate 127,830,445 of NC_081308.1, forward strand.
GAAAAAAAAAATACATCATAATCAAGCTGGGTTTACCTCAAAAATGCAAAGTAAGTTCAACATTAGAATATTAATTTATGTAATTTATTATTAATATAGAGAGAATTACTATTAAATTAATATAAAGGAGAAAAAATCACATGATTTTATCAACTGATGAGGCAATTATGTTTGATAAAACCCAACATATATTTGGGATAAAGCATCAAAACCTCTTAAATGGCAGAGAGTTTCGTAAGTCTGGTATTGTTTCAAAAAAATCTACCACAATGATGAAACACTCAAATCTTTCACTGTGGTAAAGAAGACAAAGACTGTCTTTTCTCACCACTTCAACATTGTATTGGAGTTCCTAGTCAGCACAGTGAAGCAAGAAAAAAAGAAAAGTATAAGCATTTTAAAGAAACAAAACTATCATTCACAGATGATATAATTACATACATTAAAAATCCAAAATTATTTAGAGATAAATTATTTGAATTAATAAGAGTTACCAGGTTTACTAGACTCAAAAACAATACTCACAAATTGATTGTATTTCTAGATAAATATAACTTTTAAACAGATATCCTTTAAGATAACATTAAATTAACACAAAACCTAGGACTAACTAGAACAAAAATGTGCAAGTCATCTGTGCAGATAATTTTAAAATAATATGAAGAGAAGTTGAAGAATATGGAAATTAATGGAGAGATATTTCATGTTCGTGGAATGGAAGACCTCATATTGCAAATATATTAATTCTCCCCAAACCAGTTTATAGATTCAATGACAATTCTACTCGACAGGTGTGTGTGTGTGTGTGTGTGTGTGTGTGTGTGTGTGTGTGTGCAGAACCTCAAAGCTGTTTCCAAAATTTATATAAAAATGCACAGGACCAAGAATATGCATTGAAAAGAATAATATGGGAGGATTTACTTTGTTGGATATTAAGATTTTTTATAAGTACATTCACTGGGTGTGATGCATAAACAATGAATTCTGGAACACTGAAAAGAAATTAAATTAAATTAAAGTAAAGTAAAGTAATAAAAATATGAGAAAAAAGCCTCCAATATTCCAAATTTATGCTTTAATAAAATTTTAAATAATATCCAAAAGGTAACAATAGCAAATCCTTATTTTTTTAGTTTTTTTTAAATAATAAAAATCTTTAAATCTTAAAAATATGAATAAACTTCTTTGCAAGAAAAAATGCATTAATTAAATAGTGTGGTACAAACACACAGTGAAGTAAACAAAATGATCAAAATAGAAAGCCCAGAAATAGACCCACATATATATGGACATTTCTTTTATGGAAAAGGTCACTATAGGGCACTAGAGAAAGCATAGCCTTTCCAATAAATGGTATTGTATAAACAAGATATATATTTGGGGGAAAATGAAATTGGGTCTGTCCCTCATTTATAGAGAAAAACCAGTTCATGTGTTGCAGAGCTAAATGTGAATGGCAAAATAATAAGCCTTTTAGAAATTAATATGGAGAGTGTCTTCAAAAGCTGAAGATTAAAAGTAATTTTATTTATTTTTTTATTTTTTTAAAGTAATTTTAAATGGAACACAAAAAGCACCAAACAGTAAAAGAAAATATTAGTGTTACTTTTATTAAGAGATCTCATTAAAAGTGTGAAAGGGCAAGCAAAGCTCTCAACCTTACCCCTTTACTCCAGTATGAATATAGCAGCGAGAACATTACTGAAACCTAGAAATTGGATTGTATCACTCCCTTGCTTAAAACCTTCCTACCTTCTCACCCTAGCCCATATTTGGTCTAGTATCTCTCTCTCTCTCTTTTTCATCCACTATAATCCAGCTATACTCCAAATGCCTTTCCTACCTCTGGGATTTCACACACGTTGTTTTCTGTCTGTCTCTACTCTATTCTTCACCTAACTTTCATTCCCATCCTTTAGATTTTAGCCTAATGTCTCCTCCCCAGAGAAGCCTTCTTTGACCGTCTAATTTAAGTAGGGCTTCAAGTTATTACCTCTTAGAACACCCTGGTTTTTTCTTCATAGAACTTAGTGTATATTTCATTATATAAACCAAATATTTTACTTGTTCACAGCCATCTGCCTAATTACACTTAAGTTCCAAATATATATTAAATGTGGATGGGTAGATGGGTGGATGAATGGATGGATGGATGGGTGGATGGATGATTGGGTGGTTGGGGATTAAACTAATAACATAGTCATATCCTTAATCCAGAATTTGCTCTTCATATCTGGAGAAAGGTCTCCATTTTCAGACTCCAAATTCAATAATTTTCTTTTGCTGGATGTCTTTTCAGATGTGTAAAGGATCAGTTATTTATTTTTTTCATTCGCTCATCTATTCAATTATTCAATCAACAAATGTTTTTGAAGAGGCTATTTGAATGAGAGGATATGGGTCAAGCCATTCAATGAGCAGATTTATAACTGCTCATGAAAAGAGAGACATGAAGGGCATAGTGAAATTCCTACATACATATACTTTAAGGACCCATAGAAATATGATTTAAGGGAGAATTTTTCTCCATTTCAGCTGCAGCTTTCTTGGCAGTTGAGTGAAAGATGGCAACATGCTCTGTAACATCAACAACTTTTTATTCCCAAATTTGCAAATGAGTCATCGGTTACTTCTGTCAATTTTTCTCGAGTATTATATAACAGCTGTAGTTTGGAAATTACATTGTTTACTGAGCCAACTATTGTTTCCAGTGATTGTCTGAAAGTGGTGTGTGAACAATTTTGGCAGTATCTTCTGAGTTATTCTTCTTTATTCTTCTTCAGCAGGCACAGAGAACAGTTAAGAGAAATTAAGATGTGTGGTTGACTGAAAATTCTTTGACACTCGTCCAACTGAGATTCTGGGTTCACGCCCCCACTCTTTGAGTCTGGGCAGGCTTGCGATATCATTGACAATTAGGGTATGGCAGAAGTGACTTTATGTTCCAAGATGAGGTCATAAGAGTCTATGAAGATTCTGCCCCGCTCTCTTGAAACATTTGCTTTCTTGGAAAGCTGATCTCAGGATGTTCTTTCTTAGGAAAGAGCTGTCATATCGTAAGAGATCCAAGTCATAGTGACTGGCCACATGGAAGTACTCTAGTCAACAGTCCCAGCTAAGCCGACCCTTGAAGACATTGTAGTCTAGGTGTCAGATGTCAGTGAGGACCCCTTCCAGGTAGTTCCTGTCCCCAACTGCTTAAGTAACCCCGATTCTAGGAGTCTTCCCAGCTGAGGCCCCCAAAAAGGTAGGAAAAAGCCTCACTGTGCCGTATTCAAATTCTTGACACACAGACTCCTTGAGCATAGTAAATGAATGGTTGGTATTTCACAGGGTAGTTTGGGATAATTTGCTATGCAACAATAGTAATTGGAACAGAATGATAAAATGAAAAATTTCAGTGCTAAAGCACCAAAAGATGACAACATCTTAATAAGGAATGTTGAAAGATGAATGAATACGTAAATACACTACAAAAGGACCCACAAGGCAGACTGGAAATGATGGCTTAGAAGCAAGTGTCTCATTTTCAAGGTTCCATTATTGGACAATATCCCTGCGTTATGTGATTAGTAGTATTTGACCCATAATTTAGGAAGAATCAAATACCCTATTACTTTAATTATCCAAAGGTCAATGTTCTGAAATCCTCTGGTATCTGGAACATAGCCATCAATCTAGAAGTGAAAAATATTTGTAGCCATAAAACAAAAACAGACAAATAAAATGGGCTAATGGGTAAACAGAAGGATGGATCGATGGACAGATTGATACAGCAGGTGTAGTAATAAAGCAAGGGTAGTAAGAGGTTAATGATAAGATACAGATATGTGGGGGTGGATGATATCTATTGCTATAATCCAAAAGTTAGTATCTTAAAACAGCACCCACTCATTATTTCAAAGTTTCTGTAATCAGAAATGTGGGCTTGGCTTAGCTGGGTCTTCTGGATCAGTCTCTCATGAGGTTGACTGGACCGGGGGTGGACCAAATTTGCTCAAGACATTGTTGGATGGATTCAGTTCCTTAAATTCTGATGACCACAGACCTCCCTGGTTTTCTTATCACGTGGGCCTTTCTGTAGGGTGACTCACAACACGGCAGCTGGCTTCTGTCGGAGTGATAAGGTGTTAGAGAAAGAGAGAGTGCTAGCAAGACAGAAATCAGTCTTCTGTAACTAATCTTGAGAGCAACACCTCATCACTTTGGCCATATTCTAGTCATTAGAAGCAAGCGATTAGGTCCAGCCCACTCTCAAGGAGAGGGGATTACTCAAAGGTCTCAATCCCAGGATGTGGGAGTGTGGGGGTAGGAAATCAGAGGGTGTCATCTATAAAGGCAACCTCCTGCAGGGGGTCCACTGTAAAATGAACATTTTCATTATAAAATTTTTGGGGAAATTATTCTCTCTCTCTCTCTCTCTCTCTATATATATATATATATATATATATATATATATATCCAAATCTGTGTTCTGTTTTCGGTGGGAAGCCATAGAAACCATAGCAACCTTCAGGCTTTAATGTAGTTATACAAAATAAGGCACCAGCTTAGAAGCATTGAGGCATATAGACAAAGAGAAAAACAATAGCTAATAAGTAAAATAAAGAGAGGGGAGAGCTTGAGAGAAAGAGAGAGAGAGAAGGAAATGTTATCTAGAAGACTTTTTTTGAAGTTTATTTATATATTTTAGTAATCCCTACACCTAACGTGGGACTCAAACTCATGTCCCCAAGATCAAGAGTCCGATGCTCTTTTGGCAGAGCCAGCCAGGCACCCTGGCCCATGTGGCGCTGGAGTAAAAAAAATTCCAAAGAGCTCACTGTGCCTGAGAGTGTAGGTAAAATAGAAAACACACCATTCTAAACCCTTTACACATAGTAGCAGATTTAACTTACACAACAAAACAATGAGGAAGATAATATTATCAGCCCCATTTACAGATGAGAAAACTGAGTCACAGAAAGGTTACACAGTTTTCCCAAGGTCATAATGTCCCTCCTAAATCATCAAGAAGAACTTATATTCACACTTTTAAAAAGACAAGGAAGCATGTCCTATGTCTTTGAAAGATTTCCACTGCAAGAACTCAAATCAAAGACTTTCTCTGACCTATGAATATTCCATCCTTCCTCCTTGAACCCCTGGATTTCTGCTCCAGAATCCTCACAGTCCTGGCAACCCACTAAGCCTGTGACCCCTACCCAGGGATGTGAGATAAAATACAGCAATCATGTTAAATTAGAATTTAGACAAACAACAAAGACTTTTTAAAGTATAAGACTACCCCACATATTGCATAGGACGTACACTAATAATGATGCATTGTTTTTCTGAAAGTCAACTTTGGGCTCCCAATACCTTTATTTGCTCATCTGGCCACACTACCCCAGGCAGAGCTCTCCTGCCCAGGCCCCTGAACCTCCCACACCCCCTCTCTTCGAGTGAGTACCCTAGGACTCTCCACCTTCCACCTTACAAGGCTCAAGGAAATGAGAAACTGGGGAGTTTCTGCTCTAGCTGCCAGAGGCTAGAAAGGGCTGGAGAATTGCTTCTGGCATCCACAATTAGCCCTGGGAGCACATTTTCCCATAGAAACAATGATCCTAATGGTAGCTGGCTCCCTAGTGCTAAGGGCCTTATAGTCCAGCCATATTCTGGGTTAAATAGGCTTTTGTGGACTGGCCTGGGAACCTTCTCACCATTTGTAACATTGTTTCCATGGGAAAAACCGCTTCTCGAGTTCCAAACAACTGACTTACAAACAAACTTTTGGAACAAAAATGCTTTGGTAGGTTGGGGAAGCCTGTAGACTCTCCCAGAGTCATTCAAAGGCCTGTGACTTCACTCCAAGATGTTAGCAACGTTTAGAACTACTTAGCATACCAAAGGGAGGCCACTGGATTTGCCAAAGAAACTTTAATAAGCACACAGACAGGATTGACAGAGCCATAATAGACAAGCTGACTCTGCCTTTGATTGGCTACATAGGCCAGCATTTACACTGAATGATTTCCCTTAATCAAACACATGCCTTATCTGGATGGGCAGGACACTTATCCGACTAAGTGGGTGGTTATTAAGGGGATGGCAGGAAAGACAAGCTGATTTTGTCCCTCCATTGTCGGATACTTTCAGTATTTCATTGGTTCGTTCACCTTGATGAAAACAGAACAATTATGCGGCTTTTTCATCTGCCTCTTTGAAAGGCATGTGGAAAATTCTGCTTTCAGAAATAAAATGTTAATTCAAAAGAAAAAAAAGTACTTCAAGGCTTCAAGGCATTGTGGGAGGCGGTCTCCCATATTGCTGCAATTACATGCAGAGCAAATGGGGTGGGATGGTTACTTAAGAGACTGAAGCAGGAGGAATAAAATGTATACAGATACCTCATTTCTCATTAATTATTCTTTGGGATGAAATGTAATGCCAGGAGCTACAGGGTGCCAGAAGCGGAAGGAAATATATCATCATGTATTTAAAAACCTTTGCAGAGTATAATAATAATTAAGAAATTATTACACTACTGATCTTTTGGAAGCAGTGTAGCCACCTGTTCACGCCTTTATTAATCACCAATTTTCTTCTTCCTGAACACTGCACAGCAAAGATTATTAAAGGGAAGAGTACAAAAACGGTGGTGCTGAGAAATAATTTATATCATGTAGCAAAAGTATATTAAAATGCATCATTTTAATTAAGACTTTCGCTAGTAGAGAAAGTCATAATTTAGGTCTGGTTTATAGCAACATATAATTTGACTTAAAAGAATAGCAATGCATATTAGTAATTATTATTGTTGATATTATTAATTGGCTCTAAAATTAGGTCTAAGAGATTCTTTTTTCTCCTCTGAGCAGCAAGCAATCACTACCATAAAAGTGCATTTCCCGGGTAGCTCAGAGGGATACTTTCAAGGCGAGGAGTAGGGGGTAACCAGAGGCTAAGGGACTGCGTTTCTCAAGGGAAGGGTGACTCAGGCTTCTGCAGGTGCAAAGCTTGGCACCCATGTCCCAGTTGGCTCAGTCCCTGCCCAGGGAAAGTGTGTGGCCCTCATGGCTACTAGGGGGACACTGGTGCCACAGGGTGTATCAACAAATAGCCGTGTAAGAGTGCGGGGAAGGAAAATGGCATGTGGAGTCATGGCTCTCCCTTCAAGTTTTGATAGGACCATTTCCTTTCTTCTTTTTTCTTTTCTTTTCTTTTCTTTTCTTTTCTTTTCTTTTCTTTTCTTTTCTTTTCTTTCCTTCCTTCCTTTCTTTTCTTTCTTTTTTTAAGAGAGAGAGAGAGAGCATAAGCATGGGGTTAGGCAGAAGTCAAGAGGGAGAGAGACACTCTCAAGATGGCTCCATGTCCAGGGTAGAGTCTGACACAGGGCTCGATCTCACCATCCCAAGATCATGACCTGAGCCACAGTGAAGAGTTGTAAGTTTAACTCTCTGAGCCCCCCAGTTTCCCCCTTTTAATTTTATTTTCAAATTCACACAAAGTGGAAGTGACATTTGAGGGTATATGTTTTATGAATTTTGACATATGTACAAATTCAAGTAACTGCCACCACAACAGTGATATGGAACTATTCCATCACCCCATAAAACTACCTCCCCATCCCTTTATAAGGACACTTCCCCCACCTATGCCTGCAACCACTGATCTATTCTTCATCACTACAATTTTATCTTTTCAAGATTGTCATAGAAATGGAATCATATAGTATACGACCTATAAAAAATACAAAAAATTATTAAAAAAAATAAAAATGAAATTGGCTTCTCTTACTCAGCATGCCTTTAAGATTTATCCAGATTGTTGTGTATATCGATAGATCTTCCCTTTTTATGGCTTTGTGATAATCCATTGTACGAATGTACCACAATTTGTTCAACCAAAAGCATATTTGAGTTGTTTCTAGTTTGCTTATGTTTCCAGTTGATTACTCAGGTGATTATGAATAGACCCATAGACATTCACCTGCAGTTTTTTGCATGGCCATGACTTTTCATTTCCCTAGGGTTAGAGTAATTACTGAATCATATAATGAGTTATAAGACATTACCTGTTTTCAGCGCGGCTCTATCATTTTGCATTCATACTAGCAATGTGTAGGAATTCCAGCTGCTCTGTGTTCTTGCCAGCACTTCATATTGCCAATATATTTTTTTATTTTAGCCATTTAATGGGTTTGTAATGGTATTCCATCGTGGTTTGCATTTATATTTCACTAATGTCTAATGATGTTGAACATCTTTTTGTGGTCTCATTTCCCATCTGTATATTTCTACTGATAATGTGTCTATTGAAGTATCTTGCCCACTTTTTTTTTTTAATTGGGTTGTTTGTTTTCCTTAATGTTGAGTTTTGAGAATTAAATACATATTCTACACACAAATCCTTTGTCAGATAGGTGGTTTATCAATATTTTCTCCCCAGCTGCGATTGCTTTTTTACTCTCTTCACAGTGGCTTTGGCAGGGCGAAATTATCTAATTTTGATAAAGTTTGATTAACATGTTTTTCTTTTATACATTATGTTTTTGGTATCATATCTAAGAATTCTTTGCCTAAATTTAGGTCAAAATCCTCCTTTTTTAAAAAAAAAAATTGTTGTCTTAGGGACACCTGGTGTCCTCAGTGGCTCAGTTGATTAAGTGGCTCAGCTCATAATCTCGGGTCCTGGGATTAAGCCCCATACCCAACTCCATCCTCAGTGGAAGTCTGTTTCAGGATTCTCTCTTTTTCAATTTCTTTTAATTTAAATTCAATTAGCCCACATATAGTACATCATTAGTTTTTGATATAGTGTTCAATGATTCATTAGTTGGGTATATCTCCCAGTGCTCATCACATCACATGCCCTCCTCTCCCTCTGCTTCTCCCCCTTCTCTTTCTCTCTCTCCCTCTCCCTCTATCTTTCTCTCTCTCAAGTAATAAATAAACAAATCTTAAAGTGTTTTGATGCTTTAGGTTTTACTTTTGGATCTATGATATATTTTCAGTTAATTGTTGTTTAAGTATGAAGTTTAGGTCAAACTTTATTGTTTTGCCTGTAGATGAATGTCTAGCTCCATTTGTTGAATAGGCAATCCTTCCTCCATTGAATTGTTTTTCTACCTTTGTCAAAAAGTAAATTGGAGCTGTCATCTTCTGTCTAGACCAGGAATTAGCAAACCATGCCCATGGGCCAGTCCAGCCCACTACCTATTTTTTTATTCAGTTTTATTGGAACAAAGACACACCCATGTTGTTTATATTTTGTTTACATATTATCTGTGGCTGGCTTTGTGCTACAAGAGTAGAGTTACATAGTTGTGACAGACACCCAAACTCTCTCTTATTTGGCCGTTAACAAAAAAAGTTTGCCAAACCCTGGTCTGGGCCACTGCAAAATCTTCTGCAGTGCCATGAGCAGAACTAACAGACTATGACCATGACGGGTCATTCTGGGTTACTTGAACAATGAGCCAGCTGGGGCTAAGGGTTCTCCCATTTCCTAGAATGGAAGAGGTTGCAGCCAAGCTCAAATTCCCCTGATATTGGTGCCTTCTTCACTCCAAGAGTGGAGATTGTAACATTCCTTGGGCAGCTGGCATTCACAGAGAATTCCTGTAAAGCACTGGCACCCCAAAATCCAAACAGCCTGTTGGTCAGCAGCCTGTATCATCCCCCATTGTCAGGAATCCTCTTCATGTTTGTCCTATAAAAGGGTAAACTACAAGGGAAGTATGTTCTCCTTGCTAAGACCCAGTAGTACTCTGGCCCTTGGCTCACCTCTCCATCAGAGGACAGGAAAATGGAAGGTCTATGCCTTTTTTCCTGGCTATCCTGCTTCTATAAATTTGTATTTTCTTTAACAAGAACCATTTCTTAACCCATGCTAGGTGGCTTTGTGAAGTCCCAAAAGGGACCCATCCAGCCCAAAAGCCTCCTAACTTACCTCCTTGCATCCACATTGACCCTCCTCCAATTTAGTCTTCACACTATAGCTAGAGTGGGTTTTTCTAAACAAACCTATTGTGTGACTCATCTTGCCTCCACAACCTAATTTAAAACACTTCAATGAGGGGTACCTGGGTGGCTCATTCAGTTAAGCATCTAACTCTTTCTTTCAGCTCAGGGTCGTGGGATCAACCCTGAGTGGGGTTCTATGCTTGGCACAGAGTTTGCTTTACATTCTCTGTCTCCCTTTACCCCTCCCCAGACTCATGCTCATATTCTCTCTCTCTCTCTCCCTCTTTCTGTTAAATAAATAAATAAATCTTAAAAAAAAAAAAAAACATATCAGTGACTTCTTATGGACCTTAAAATAAAACAAAATCTTTAACATGGCTTTGTAAGACCCAGAATGATCTGGCCCCTACCATTCTCTCCAGTCTTAACTCCTACCATTCTTCTTTCTTCTCTGATCTCCAGCCAAACAAACCAGGATTTAGCTTATTTCAGTTAATGTTTCACATGCTTCTGAAAAGAATTTTTCTTCTGCTCTTATTAGTATTCTATAAATGTTGACTAATTCCTCATGGTTGATAGTAATGTTCAGTTCTTCTATATTCTAAATTATTTTTATTAATTCTTTCAGTCACTGAGAGAAGAGTGTTGAAGTCTCCAATTATACTTCTGGATTCATCTAACTTTCTTTTTAGTCCTGTCAGTTTTTGTTTCATATATTATAAATATCTGCTGTTGGTGAATACACATTTTGGATTATTATTTCTTCTTGATAAATTGACCACTTTGCCATTATGTAATGACCTTCTTTATCCCTATAATCTTTCTTGTTCAGAATTGGAGTTTGTGTGAAATTCATCTGTCTCTCCAGATTACATTGGGTGTTGATGATTGACAATATATCTTTTCATATCCTTTTGCTTTTTTTTTCTTAAGTAACTTCTTCATCCAGCATGGGACTTGAACTTATGGCCCCAAGATGAAGAATCTCTTGCTTTAACAACTGAACCAGCCATGTACTCCTACATCCTTTTACTTTTTATCTAGCTAAGCCATTACGTTTAAAATGAGTTTCTTGTGTACAGTCTATAGCCAGGTCCTGTGGGTTCTTAAATGTATTCTGGCAATCTCTATCTTTTAACTCATATGTTTAAATAGTGTACATCTAATGTAACTGCTGATAGATTTGAATTTGGAATTACCATTTATTATTTGTTTTCTCTATTTTTCTTTCATATTTTGCCACTCTTCTGCCTTCTTTATGGTTATTTGAACATTAGTAATGCATATTAATTTATCTCTTGTGTTTTGTATTATATATCTTTGACTAGTTTTTTTTTATTATTTGTTGTTCTACCAATTACAGTTACATATTTAGCAGTCTAGTTAGAATCAGTGTATTACCACTTCAAAGGAATATAGAAACCTTACCAGTCTTTACCTTCCCCACTTTATGTTGTACTTGTGTTATGTGTTTTATCTTTGTTCAGTAAAACCTAATCAGATAATAACTTCTGATTTCAACTTTTAAATATGCTTTAAGAACTCAAGATGAGGGGTGCCTTGGTCGCTCAGTGGGTTAAGCCTCTGCCTTCCGCTCAGGTCATGATCCCAGAGTCCTGGGATGGAGCCCCTCATTGGGCTCTCTGCTCAGCAGGGAGCCTGCTTCCCCCTCTCTCTCTGCCTGCCACTCACCTACTTGTGATCTCTCTATCAAATAAATAAAATCTTTTAAAAAAAAGAACTCAAGATAAGAATAATCTATCATATAATTACCCAGACATTTACCATTTACATTGCTCTGCTTTCATTCCTAATGTTCCAAGTTTCCTTCTGATATCATACCCCCTACCCAGAATTCTTGATTGACGGTTTTTTTCCTGTCAATGCTTTAAAAAAGTTTTACATTTTCTTTCTGGCCTAAACAATTTCCAGTGAGTGTCAAGCACTCCCTGAGTAATAGCATGGTGGCAGCTTCTTGGTTGGCTTATCACACTTTCATAGATTTGGCTGGTAATAAGGTAGTGAGTCCAAATGGGGTTAGAGAGTTGATTACTGTTTCTTGAGCCAGAACTAGAAGTTTTCTCCTGGACCTCTCTCTGGGTCCCAAGCTACCGTGGGCTCAGGAACAGAGATACTGAAGGAGAAAAAATGGTAAAGTTACCACCAGTTTGGCACACAGGTTAATAGGGTTAAGATCAAGATCTTGCCATTCCATGAAATTCTAATCCAGGAAGATGAAATTATATATAACTTCCCCACCCCCCGCCAAGGACTTCCTGAAAATACATTGTTTTGAACAAAAGGACAACTAACTCTCATCAGAGTAATGATCCTCTTCTCAAAATGAAAGGTCATTCAAAGGGTTTTTTTTATATGATTGTTATTCTTCAAGGCTTACTTCAAAACCCTCACTTCACTGTCTACCAATTCCAAGCTATTAATATGGCACAAACTATGTCCAATCCTAATCATGCTTTAGCATTGATTTATTTACCTTTGTTTGATCAAGAGATAATTATGATAGGGTTTTTTGAGTTTTTTGTTTTTGTTTTTGTTTTGAGGTTGACTGTTTACAGGCCTTATCCCAAAATAGTCTATGGACAAAGGTAGCAGTTAAAACCCCTTAACAATACTTTCTATTTTTACAAAAATAAAGCAGCTAAAGACAGATCACTGAATAAAGATTTCAAAGTGTTTATGCATCACAAATGAGAGACATGAAAACTGTCCAATTCATTTACACATACCAACCTTTGCTAACTAGGAAGTTTCCTGGATCTCTCTCCCAGCATTGTCAATGAGAGGGTTCTACATTTGTTTTGCTTTGTTACACACGATATGGTGAAGATGATTTTATTTTTATGTCTGCTTTTCCATTCAAGAACTTTCCTATATTGCAGTCCTGTGGTTAACTCCTCCTGGGTCTCTCCCAAGCCCCCAGACACCCACCACAAAGCACATGTTAACTTCTGTACCTTTCTTTATCCTTTTCTTATCTTTACCAATGTTCCTTGTTTCTATATGTGCAAATCTATCACCTCTTTCATAGAGAACCAAACCATAATTATTGTATGCATGAATCGTAAATGCCACACACCACTGTGTTAATATAGGTATGGGTATAATGAAATAAATATGTCTGAGCCAAAGGAAGAAAAATAACCTGTTCTAATCTTATTCCAATTTAGTTACAGGTAATCAGGTTTGTTTGTTCTTTTTATTTTGCCTAATTTCCCAAAGGCTCTTTTTTCCCCCTTTTCCTTTTTATTTTAAAGCAGACTGACTTTGGGCTTTTTAAAATTATTATGTAAATATTGTGTCATGCATGCTATAATCAAGAAGGGAGGCACCATGGTTTTTAAATCTGTCTTTAAAATTTTGCTTTGCATTTTAGAAATGTTTGCTGTAGTTTTAATGTTCGTGTTCCAGTTTCCTTTTCATCTCCAGCTTCATTTTACGACCCCAACGTGTCCACTCCTTTTTGAATACCCCCTCCATTTTCCTGCTTCCCACCTGGGTCCCCTCTCTCTTTAATTACCCCCATCAGGAATGACTCACATTTTCTCATATGGACATTTGTTTCTGGTCAAGTATACAGAGACAAAGTTATCTACACTAGAATTTTGCTTAAGGGGAACTCACAGTGGGGAAAGGAGTTGTATAATTCCATTTGGGTTGGGAGTTTTATTTATCTCTGTTCTCTAGGTTTCTTATTAATCATAGAGCTTTTCAGTACAATATTTATGTTTCCTGTTTACAAATCACTTTTCTATGCATTTGATCCATACAAATCTTGGCGGCTTGAGACAGAGAGCATCAATACTCTTCTTATGTAGAGGGAGGAGTCAAGATGGCGGAGAAGTAGCAAGCTGAGACTGCTTCAGCTAGCCGGAGATCAGCTAGATAGCTTATCTAAAGATTGCAAACACCTGAAAATCCATCGGCAGATCGAAGAGAAGAAGAACAGCAATTCTGGAAACAGAAAAACAACCACTTTCTGAAAGGTAGGACCGGCGGAGAAGTGAATCCAAAGCGACGGGAAGATAGACCCCGGGGAGAGGGGCCGGCTCCCGGCAAGCGGCGGAGCAACCGCGCACAAAATCAGGACTTTTAAAAGTCTGTTCCGCTGAGGGACATCGCTCCAGAGGCTAAACCGGGGCGAAGCCCACGCGGGGTCAGCGTGGCCTCAGGTCCCGCAGGGTCACAGAAGGATCGGGGGTGTCTGAGTGTCGCAGAGCTTGCGGGTATTGGAACAGGAAAGCCGGCTACAGAGACAGAGCCGACAGTAAGCTCGCAGCTCCGTGTTACCTTGAACCGGTCGCAGGCTCGGTGAGCTCGGAGCGCGGCCGGAGGTCAGGCAGACGGGAGTAACTGGGCGCTGTTCTCTGAGGGCGCACTGAGGAGTGGGGCCCTGGGCTCTCGGCTCCTCCGGGCCGGAGACCAGGAGGCCGCCATTTGTATTCCCGTCCTCCGGAACTCTACGGAAAGCGCTCAGGTAACAAAAGCTCCTGAAAGCAAACCCGAGCGGATTACTCACCCCGGCCCCGGGTAAGGGCGGTGTAATTCCGCCTGGGGCAAAGACACTTGAAAATCACTACACCAGGCCCCTCCCCCAGAAGATCAACAAGAAATCCAGCCGAGACCAAGTTCACCTACCAAGGAGTGCGGTTTCAATACCAAGGAGAGCAGCAGAATTCCAGAGGAGGAGAAAGCCAAACACGGAACTCATGGCTTTTTTCCTGGGATTTTTTTTAGTCTTGCAGTTAATTTGATTTTTTCTTTTTCATTTTTTTTTTTTCTCGCCTTCGGGTAAAATTTTTTTTTTAACTGTTACCTTTTTCTTTTTTAACGATTTTTTACTAGTTTATCTAATATATATATTTTTCTTTTTTACATTTTTCTTAGGTGTTTTCTTTTTTTAAAAATTCTTTTCTTTTCTTTTCTTTTTTTTTGCTTTTCTTTTTTTTTTTTTTCTTTCTTCCTTTTTGAACCTCTTTTTATCCCCTTTCTCCCCACTCACGATTTTGGATCTCTTCTAATTTGGTTAAAGCATATTTTCCTGGGGTTGTTGCCACCCTTTTAGTATTTTACTTGCCCCTTCATTTACTCTTATCTGGACAAAATGACAAGACATAAAAATTCAACACAAAAAAAAGAACAAGAGGCAGTACCGAAGGCTAGGGACCTAATCAATACAGACATCGGTAATATGTCAGATCTAGAGTTCAGAATGACAATTCTCAAGGTTCTAGCCGGGCTCGAAAAAGGCATGGAAGATATTAGAGAAACCCTCTCGAGAGATATAAAAGCCCTTTCTGGAGAAATAAAAGAACTAAAATCTAACCAAGGTGAAATCAAAAAAGCTATTAATGAGGTGCAATCAAAAATGGAGGCTCTAACTGCTAGGATAAATGAGGCAGAAGAAAGAATTAGTGATATAGAAGACCAAATGACAGAGAATAAAGAAGCTGAGCAAAAGAGGGACAAACAGCTACTGGACCACGAGGGGAGAATTCGAGAGATAAGTGACACCATAAGACGAAACAACATTAGAATAATTGGGATTCCAGAAGAAGAAGAAAGTGAGAGGGGAGCAGAAGGTATACTGGAGAGAATTATTGGGGAGAATTTCCCCAATATGGCAAAGGGAACGAGCATCAAAATTCAGGAGGTTCAGAGAACGCCCCTCAAAATCAATAAGAATAGGCCCACACCCCGTCACCTAATAGTAAAATTTACAAGTCTCAATGACAAAGAGAAAATCCTGAAAGCAGCCCGGGAAAAGAAGTCTGTAACATACAATGGAAAAAATATTAGATTGGCAGCTGACTTATCCACAGAGACCTGGCAGGCCAGAAAGAGCTGGCATGATATTTTCAGAGCACTAAACGAGAAAAACATGCAGCCAAGAATACTATATCCATCTAGGCTATCATTGAAAATAGAAGGAGAGATTAAAAGCTTCCAGGACAAACAACAACTGAAAGAATTTGCAAATACCAAACCAGCTCTACAGGAAATCTTGAAAGGGGTCCTCTAAGCAAAGAGAGAGCCTACAAGTGGTAGATCAGAAAGGAACAGAGACCATATACAGTAACAGTCACCTTACAGGCAATACAATGGCACTAAATTCATATCTCTCAATAGTTACCCTGAATGTGAATGGGCTAAATGCCCCTGTCAAAAGACACAGGGTATCAGAATGGATAAAAAAACAAAGCCCATCTATATGTTGCCTCCAAGAAACACATTTTAAGCCTGAAGACACCTCCAGATTTAAAGTGAGGGGGTGGAAAAGAATTTACCATGCTAATGGACATCAGAAGAAAGCAGGAGTGGCAATCCTTATATCAGATCAATTAGATTTTAAGCCAAAGACTATAATAAGAGATGAGGAAGGACACTATATCATACTCAAAGGGTCTGTCCAACAAGAAGATTTAACAATTTTAAATATCTATGCCCCCAATGTGGGAGCAGCCAACTATATAAACCAATTAATAACAAAATCAAAGAAACACATCAACAATAATACAATAATAGTAGGGGACTTTAACACTCCCCTCACTGAAATGGACAGGTCATCCAAGCAAAAGATCAGCAAGGAAATAAAGGCCTTAAACGACACACTGGACCAGATGGACATCACAGATATATTCAGAACATTTCATCCCAAAGCAACAGAATACACATTCTTCTCTAGTGCACATGGAACATTCTCCAGAATAGATCACATCCTCGGTCCTAAATCAGGACTCAACCGGTATCAAAAGATTGGGATCATTCCCTGCATATTTTCAGACCACAATGCTCTAAAGCTAGAACTCAACCACAAAAGGAAGTTTGGAAAGAACCCAAATACATGGAGACTAAACAGTATCCTTCTAAAGAATGAATGGGTCAACCGGGAAATTAAAGAAGAATTGAAAAAAATCATGGAAACAAATGATAATGAAAATACAACGGTTCAAAATCTGTGGGACACAACAAAGGCAGTCCTGAGAGGAAAATATATAGCGGTACAAGCCTTTCTCAAGAAACAAGAAAGGTCTCAGGTACACAACCTAACCCTACACCTAAAGGAGCTGGAGAAAGAACAAGAAAGAAACCCTAAGCCCAGCAGGAGAAGAGAAATCATAAAGATCAGAGCAGAAATCAATGAAATAGAAACCAAAAAAACAATAGAACAAATCAACGAAACTAGGAGCTGGTTCTTTGAAAGAATTAATAAAATTGATAAACCCCTGGCCCGACTTATCAAAAAGAAAAGAGAAAGGACCCAAATAAATAAAATCATGAATGAAAGAGGAGAGATCACAACTAACACCAAAGAAATACAAACTATTATAAGAACATACTATGAGCAACTCTACGGCAATAAATTTGACAATCTGGAAGAAATGGATGCATTCCTAGAAACATATAAACTACCACAACTGAGCCAGGAAGAAATAGAAAGCCTGAACAGACCCATAACCAGTAAAGAGATTGAAACAGTCATTAAAAATCTCCAAACAAACAAAAGCCCAGGGCCAGACGGCTTCCCGGGGGAATTCTACCAAACATTTAAAGAAGAACTAATTCCTATTCTCCTGAAACTGTTCCAAAAAATAGAAATGGAAGGAAAACTTCCAAACTCATTTTATGAGGCCAGCATCACCTTGATCCCAAAACCAGACAAGGATCCCACCAAAAAAGAGAGCTATAGACCGATATCCTTGATGAACACAGATGCGAAAATACTCAACAAAATACTAGCCAATAGGATTCAACAGTACATTAAAAGGATTATTCACCACGACCAAGTGGGATTTATTCCAGGGCTGCAAGGTTGGTTCAACATCCGCAAATCAGTCAATGTGATACAACACATCAATAAAAGAAAGAACAAGAACCATATGATACTCTCAATAGATGCTGAAAAAGCATTTGACAAAGTACAACATCCCTTCCTGATCAAAACTCTTCAAAGTGTAGGGATAGAGGGCGCATACCTCAATATCATCAAAGCCATCTATGAAAAACCCACCGCAAATATCATTCTCAATGGAGAAAAATTGAAAGCTTTTCCACTAAGGTCAGGAACACGGCAGGGATGTCCATTATCACCACTGCTATTCAACATCGTACTAGAGGTCCTAGCCTCAGCAATCAGACAACAAAAGGAAATTAAAGGCATCCAAATCGGCAAAGAAGAAGTCAAATTATCACTCTTCGCAGATGATATGATACTATATGTGGAAAACCCAAAAGACTCCACTCCAAAACTGCTAGAACTTATACAGGAATTCAGTAAAGTGTCAGGATATAAAATCAATGCACAGAAATCAGTTGCATTTCTCTACACCAACAGCAAGACAGAAGAAAGAGATATTAAGGAGTCAATCCCATTTACAATTGCATCCAAAACCATAAGATACCTAGGAATAAACCTAACCAAAGAGACACAGAATCTATACTCAGAAAACTATAAAGTACTCATGAAAGAAATTGAGGAAGACACAAAGAAATGGAAAAATGTGCCATGCTCCTGGATTGGAAGAATAAATATTGTGAAAATGTCTATGCTACCTAAAGCAATTTACACATTTAATGCAATTCCTATCAAAGTACCATCCATCTTTTTCAAAGAAATGGAACAAATAATGCTAAAATTTATATGGAACCAGAAAAGACCTCGAATAGCCAAAGGGATATTGAAAAAGAAAGCCAACGTTGGTGGCATCACAATTCCGGACTTCAGGCTCTATTACAAAGCTGTCATCATCAAGACAGCATGGTACTGGCACAAAAACAGACACATAGATCAATGGAACAGAATAGAGAGCCCAGAAATAGACCCTCAAATCTATGGTCAACTAATCTTCGACAAAGCAGGAAAGAATGTCCAATGGAAAAAAGACAGCCTTTTCAATAAATGGTGCTGGGAAAATTGGACAGCCACATGCAGAAAAATGAAATTGGACCATTTCCTTACACCACACACAAAAATAGACTCAAAATGGATGAAGGACCTCAATGTACGAAAGGAATCCATCAAAATCCTTGAGGAGAACACGGGCAGCAACCTCTTCGACCTCTGCCGCAGCAACATCTTCCTAGGAACAACGCAAAAGGCAAGGGAAGCAAGGGAAAAAATGAACTACTGGGATTTCATCAAGATCAAAAGCTTTTGCACAGCAAAGGAAACAGTTAACAAAATCAAAAGACAACTGACAGAATGGGAGAAGATATTTGCAAACGACATATCAGATAAAGGACTAGTGTCCAGAATCTATAAAGAACTTAGCAAACTCAACACCCAAAGAACAAATAATCCAATCAAGAAATGGGCAGAAGACATGAACAGACATTTCTGCAAAGAAGACATCCAGATGGCGAACAGACACATGAAAAAGTGCTCCATATCACTCGGCATCAGGGAAATACAAATCAAAACCACAATGAGATATCACCTCACACCAGTCAGAATGGCTAAAATCAACAAGTCAGGAAATGACAGATGCTGGCGAGGATGCGGAGAAAGGGGAACCCTCCTACACTGTTGGTGGGAATGCAAGCTGGTGCAGCCACTCTGGAAAACAGCATGGAGGTTCCTCAAAATGTTGAAAATAGAACTGCCCTATGACCCAGCAATTGCACTATTGGGTATTTACCCTAAAGATACAAATGTAGTGATCCAAAGGAGCACATGCACCCGAATGTTTATAGCAGCAATGTCCACAATAGCCAAACTATGGAAAGAACCTAGATGTCCATCAACAGATGAATGGATCAAGAAGATGTGGTATATATACACAATGGAATACTATGCAGCCATCAAAAGAAATGAAATCTTGCCATTTGCAACAACATGGATGGAACTAGAGCGTATCATGCTTAGCGAAATAAGTCAAGCAGAGAAAGACAACTATCATATGATCTCCCTGATATGAGGAAGTGGTGATGCAACATGGAGGCTTAAGTGGGTAGAAGAAGAATAAATGAAACAAGATGGGATTGGGAGGGAGACAAACCATAAGTGACTCTTAATCTCACAAAACAAACTGAGGGTTGCCGAGGGGAGGGGGTTTGGGAGAAGGGGTTGGGATTATGGACATTGGGGAGGGCATGTGATTTGGTGAGTGCTGTGAAGTGTGTAAACCTGGTGATTCACAGACCTGTACCCCTGGGGATAAAAATATATGTTTATAAAAAATAAAAAAAAGTATAAAAAAAATAAATAAAAAAATACTCTTCTTATGTAAAGTAGGAAACTGAGGCTTTCTGAAGAAAGGGGACATTATGGGCTATGTGATAAACTAGTGTTGGGGAGGAAGAGATTTCCTTTGTTCTTCAAAGTCCTTCTAGCTGGACTAAGTATCAAATTAACATAAGGCAGATTAACAAGAGAAAATGAAATTTGGTTTCCTATGTGAGGCAGATTAACAAGAGAAAGTGAAATGTGGTTTCCTATGCATGGGGAATGCCTGCAGACTTGAAATTTCAAAGACAGTTAGGCAACAGAAGGCTTATATGACAACCTGAGCTAAGGAGGGAGGTAAGGGTCTGAGGATACAAAGGAGGAGGAAGACCATTAGCAGAAAATTGAGAGGAGATGTTCAGGAAAAAAAAGGTTACTCCATTATGGAGATAAGTTTCTTAGGTAAAGAAGAATATGTTAATGGCTGTCTTCCTGGTGCAGTCTCTCCCTTCCAATATAAATTTCAACAGTTGAGGGGGAGGCAAAGAGGTTTCTTTAAATCTGCTGGATTTTTATTGCTTTTAACTCAAAATAATTTTCATGCTAAAGTGGCCCATCTTGGGGAGGGCTGGCCTTGGACCCTATACTAGGCAGATTTCCCATGATTGATTTTTCATTTATTCATTCATTGATTTACTAGACAAATACATCCTGCACTCTTAGAATGTGCCAGTTTCTGTGCTAGGTGCTAGGACCAGCTCCTGTGTTTTTCTCAAATTCCTGAAGCAGACAGATGAGACATCTTCCTTTATAGTAGACACAACAAAATTCTTTTTATTTCCAGATCAAGCCCAAGCATATTTCAGCCCAGCCCAAGTTGAATTAGAAATTAATGAAAGCAAGCAGAAATAACAGCTAAACAAGGCTCAAGAGATAATATGTATCAAATCTGACTCAGCATTTAACTCCAAGTATGACTTTAGACAAATCCTTTCCACCTCTGGACCTCTGTTGCTCCATCTTTAAAGAGAAGTATTAGACTAAGAGTATTAATAGTTCTAAGAATCTGCCTTTAAATATTCATGTTGATTGGCTTTTACTATTTATTCCAAGATACACTGGTCAGTGGGAGAGTGGGATGCATTCCCCAAAGTGAGAGAGTGTCAGATTCTCAGAGTGTATGAATCAAAAAGGCACTGTTCAAATTATAATGGAATATTTCAAAAAGGGAGGAAACATTGATTTTATATTGAAAATTGCAGAATGCGATTTTTTTTTTAATGTCAACTCCTCAGATTTTATTTTGTTTGCTTTCACTGCATGACATTAACATGCAAATTTATTAGAGTTGATAAATGCTACTGGGGCACCTGGGTGGCTCAGTCGGTTAAGTGTCAGCCTTGGGCTCAGGTCATGATCCTAGGGTCCTGGGACGGAGCCCCACGTCGGGCCCCCCACTCGGCGGGAAGCCCATTTCTCCCTCTGCTTGAGTGCTCACGTTCTCTCTCTCTTCCTCTCTCACAAATAAATAAAATCTTTTTAAAAAGCACTACTAAGCTTGTGGTTGTCTACGTGCACGTCCAGATAGTTGAGTGTTAACACTTGCCCTCATTCTACAGGTACGCAGGTCGCTAGCAGCGAAGGGCTGATCTCCTGTAGGACCTTAAACGAGCCCCCAGGGGAGCAGCACGAAGTTCCATCCACGAGCTGTGTCTGTGCTCAGCACTTGCCGCTCGCAGTGGTACTGAGGATGCGTGTGCACTAGAAGAGGCCAGGGCCCCCGCATATCTTGTCCCCGTCCCCGAGCTCCTACGTCTGCCTGGTGGTCTGGCTGCTCTTCTGTCACCGGGGGCCAGGAGCCACACTGCCTTTCTGCCTTCAGCTCTCCCAGCTTACGGGGTGCAAAAGCCTTAGAGGCTCAGGATGGGGGCTGCGTCGCCTTCGGCACCTGACCCCTTGCCCCTCTCGGCTATGCCAGGAACTTCTGCTCCACGCCTTCAGGCCCACAAACTCCTCCCGCTGCAGCAGCACGTCTGCCGGTTGACACGGTCCCCACCGAGCCTCCAGGGCTGATGCTCTAGTGGTGGGAACGGGGTGTCACTGTGCTTGTCTGGGACTTGGGTGATTCAGACCCGTTTGCTCTCAGCCCCGGTTTGTCAACTTGTAGTCCAGACACGGTCTGACGCGTTAGGCTCTCGGGAACTCTCTGTGCTTTTAAAATGATCTTTCCTCTGGTTCTGCCTCTCAGGCCATCCTTCCAACACCAGCAGGCGGAATTCTGCAAGCTGACCGTGGCAGCCTCTGGGCGCATGGAGTGTTTGCTTTCGTCTTTGCGTGATTTCTGATCGTTGCGGCGGCTCCGGAGTGTGTGTCCTGGGTGGGACTTCCCAGACTGAAACCCAGGCCCCCCTCTGTAGGCATGAAAAAGACATGCCCTTCTGTAATACGACTAGAAAATGTAGTAGTCTGGACTGGTGAGAACAGATATCAATGTTAAAGTCGATAGGGGAGGATGCAGACAAGCGGATTATCTGTTGACCTAAAGTGTCTGTGGGTTTTAAGAAACAGGATGCTCCACTTGGCTTGCAGAAGTGGCAGGCTAGGCTAGGCCAGGAACCACAGACCCTTTAGCCATCCCTTTAACCCAGGAAGCCCCTGCTAGGTTGTGTGCTGTATATGACTCACTTCTCCTTCCTCTAGGTTCCCATCTGTCCTGTTCCTGTTACAGGGAGGGAGTCCTACTTTAGGGCTCTCTCCTTGCTGCAAGGGTTCCCCTCCCTGATTGAATTACTGATCGATTTACTGCCTGCTGTATGCCAAGTGGCTGATTAGTTAACAACCATTTACCTTGTTTTGTTGTCTTCCTTTATAAACAATTTAATTCTGATTTGGATCTTCATATTGTGTATGTTTTGTTGGTTTCAGCAAGGATGCCCTTGCTACCCAATCCACTCTTTATTTCATCTTTTATTTCATTTAACCTATCTGGTTTTTTTCAAAATATATTATTTATTTATTTGACAGACAGAGATCACAAGTAGGCAGAGAGGCAGGCAGAGAGAGAGGAGGAAGCAGGCTCCCTGCTGAGCAGAGAGCCCAATGCGGGGCTCGATCCCAGGACCCTGAGATCATGACCTGAGCTGAAGGCAGAGGTTTTAACCCACTGAGTCACCCAGGCGCCCCAATGCTGCTGCATTCTGACAGCGCTCCGCTCTCCAGCCTCCCGTGCCGGTCACTTCAGTCATTTCCATTCTTCCCTGTGATTCTTTTTGTTTGTTTGTTTGTTTGTTTGTTTGTTTTTTAAGATTTATTTATTTATTTGACAGACAGAGATCACAAGAGGCAGGCAGAGAGAGGGGGGGGAAGCAGGCTCCCTGCTGAGCAGAGAGCCCGATATGGGGCTCAATCCCAGGACCCTGGGATTATGACCTGAGCTGAAGGCAGAGGCTTTAACCCACTGAGCCACCCAGGCACCCCTAACCTATTTGTTTACATGTCACTCACTGTCATGGTTTTACATCCCCTCTTAACCAATTATCATCTTGGTTTATACCCCTTCTCCCAGCCTCATCTGTAGCTTTTGTCTATCTAGTTTTTATCTGTCCATATCGTTGTCATAGTCCTGCAGCTGCTAGACTTGTGGCAGCAATTTCCCCTCTTTTTGCCTGAGAAAATAGTTACTAGCAAAATGATTGTGCTTTTCAAGCCTCTTCTACTAAAGGTCCACAAATAATCATTGATCAAGGACTTTCATTAAGTGCATCATTAAGCAAACACTATCCCTTAACACACCCAAAGTCTCCCAGAATAAGCGAGTGGGGGAGAACCCAGGGCAATTCTGTTGGCTACGTTCTTCACACAAATGCCAAGGTAGCACAAAGAGTGGTCCTTCATCTCAATGGGGCCGCTCTAGTCTCCACATGAGCACATAACTGACAGTGACATAAATCGATTTTGTACGGATTAACACAGGCCTCCATGCAGAAGACAGGCAGGGTTCCTGGTGACTTGCATCTGAAGAATGCTCCTGATTTCTTTTCTTGCCCCCTTTCAAATAAAATAAATGCAGAAGCTTAGAGCTGAAAGTCTCCTGGGTGCTAGTAAAGCTCTGTTGAACGAAGCAACTTAACATGCACTGCTGAACTCTCCTTGCTCCCAGAAATGCCACTTGAGCCACCTTCCAAACCTCCACCTCTGTGGCACCCCTTTGAACAGCCATTGTTTCTACTTCAGCTGCTAAATGTGGCCACTGACTCCTCATTTACCCCTTTGAAGCCCAGCAAAAAGGAGAAGTCAGAGGGAAGAAAGACCTGAGAAAACCACCCAAGAGCAAACATCAAAATGCCAGCACCCTGCATGTGTTAAAAAAAAAAAAAAAAAAAAAAAGTCAGAGAAACCCAGTGGGAGCGATAGTCTGCGTTTCTTATTCCTAAAACTCCAGCAGGCTTCACTCTGGCCAGACCAACTTTTGAAATGGAAAGGAGAAAAAAGAAAGAAGGGATGATTAACAAAGAAGAAAAGCCATGCTTAGATGATGATTTCATTTCCCAGATATGCCTTTCCTGCCTCATTAATATACCTCTGGAGTGGATGAAAGTACTTGGCATCCAAAGCAGGTAGTAATGGCCCATCAAGAGATCCCATGTCAGCTTCCTAATGCCTTATCAAAGGTTTATTGAAGAATACAGTCATCTTGCTACTCTCACTGGTTTTAAAGAGTTACATGAAGACAAATGAAATGTTCCTTTCCTTCATGCATTTTTTCCTCAACCATTTCTGACAATATCTTTGATGTATAAATCATACTTTTCTGATAGCATTTGACTGGGTCTATCATATTAACAATGGGACCAAGGCGAGGCCAGAGGTCTGAATAAATGTGTTATGTTCATTTAAAGATGCAGAAACATGTTTCCAGCATATTAAACCCCAGAGAGCAGTGGGCCATGATGTGCACTACAATTTAACTGGTGCTACAGCTAGGGACTTTTAAGATGTTAAATATATTATTGGAACTCTCTATATAGATATAGTTGAGTCTACATTATTAGCAACAATAAAATGGAAAAGCTGTTCTTGCCAGAGGTTTTATTCAACCCAAGCTTGAATGACCTTCTGCCTATTTGTCAGAGTAGAGGCAGATTTACCCAGGTACCCGGGCTTCAGTGGTTCAACACTCCAGACACTAACAGCAGAGCTCCAGTTTTTTGTGTATCAGAGACTGCACCATCACCCCCCTGCCTGTCCCTCTGGCCCTAGGCCTTGAGACATTTTTACTCCTTCATATCCCTTTATTTTCTGTCCCTTGTCAGTGGGTCTGTCCTGTTATTTCTCTGTATTATGGATTCTTCTTTCTGTTCCATCTTCCCTGTAGCTTCCCCTAGTCACCACCTTACTACATCTTATTGGGACTGTTGGGAAGGATGAATTTCCTCTTCTAGCTGGACTAAGAATCAAACTGACATGAGGCAGATTAATAAGAAGAAATAAAATTTAATAACATATGTATGGGAATCCATACAGACATGGAACTCCAAAGACAGTAATCAAGGTCAAGGTGATGCTTATATGGGCTCAGGAGAGGGGCAGGGGTCTGCAGATACAAAAAGGAGAAAGACAATTAAGCTGGACTAAGAATCAAACTGACATGAGGCAGATTAATAAGAAGAAATAAAATTTAATAACATATGTATGGGAATCCATACAGACATGGAACTCCAAAGACAGTAATCAAGGTCAAGGTGATGCTTATATGGGCTCAGGAGAGGGGCAGGGGTCTGCAGATACAAAAAGGAGAAAGACAATTAAGCAAGAAGGTAAGAGGGATGTTTGGAAAACAAAGATACCCTGTTAAGCAAGTAAGTTTCTCAGGTAAAGAGGAATCTCTGTTAACAGCATTCTTCCTGGTACAGGCATGCATTTGAGGGAGAGGTAAAGAGCTTTTCCTGAATCTGATGGGTTTTGAGTACTTTAACTCAAAATAATGTTCATGCCAAGTGGCCCAACTTGGGGTGGCCTGCTTTTGGCCCCTACAGGATACTGTAATGATCTCTCTGAGGGTCTACACATACATTTATCATCAACGCACATACCTGTGCCAATATACCCACCACATTGTGGCTGAGCACCTATCCTGAAACAGCCCTATCATATACCTCTTTACTCACCACTTACACTGCAAAACCTTGAAAGCCTTCAATCTGCTTGCAGAAGGAAGTCCTACTTCCTTGCCCTGGCGTTCAAAATCATCCTCTATGAGAGTTCAGAAGACTCACCAGTACCACCTTCCCACACCAATATTTTGTTACTACTCCTCTTCCTGTATCCTCTCTTCCATTCAAACTAAACTACTTTCTGTTGCCCATACAACAGATTTTCCAAGCCTTTGTTAAACTATTCCCTCCATCATTCACATCCTACCCCCACCCCATGCCTACATGTCTAAATCTTACTCATATTTCTTTTATATATACATATATATATATGTATATATATGTATATATTCTTGCAATATATATATGTATATATTCTTGCCGTATATATATATACATATATATGTATATATTCTTGCCATATATATATATATATATATATATATATATATATATATATATATTTAAATTTTCTTGGGGATGGAGAGAGAGGGAGCAGGTGAAGGTACAGAGGGAGAGAGAGAGAATCTCAAGCAGGCTGCATGTTCAACACAGAGCCCCATGCAGGGTTCCATCTCATGACCCTAAGATCATGACCTGAGCCAAAAATCAAGAGTCAGATGCTTAACTGACTGAGTCACCCAGGTGCCCCAACATCTTACTTATCTGTCAAAATTCCATTCATAGGTCAACTCTCCTGGGCAGTCTTCTCTGTTTTCACAGCCAGAAGTGATAGCTTTCCCTCTGAACTTACAGAATATGTGCTCTTTGCCTCTTTTGTGCTTTGTCACTGTTTAGCTTATATTCAGATAATTCCTCCTTATACAGTAACAGCATTTTTTTATTTCCAAATATTGTCCTATATTATACTTCATGTGATCTTCTTAACAATCCTGTGACACCTGGAGGCTTTGCTATCCCTATTTTACAGAAGAAATAAGACTTAGAGTTATAAATGACACGGCCCCACAGTTTGTGGTAAAGTCAGGAGTCAAACGCAGATTTGTTCTTCCAGTTCCAAGTCTTTATAACTCCTGCTTGTCAATACATAAAAAAAAAGTGGTTGAAATTTCCTACTGAAAGAGAAAGACAAGTTTTTTTCTGAATGATAATGAGTTATTTGACTCAATTCATCTACCTGCCTCCTCCCTCTAAGTGATTTGGGTGTACACATATTGTAGGATAGTAGAAAGGATACATTTTAACCTGTGTTCTGCCACCTCCAATTTATATATTCTTGGCAAACCACTTTCCCCCTCTGGTCTTTACTTTCCTAATCTGTAAAATGGATCTGTAATCCTGGTTGGGAAACTGGGATTAAGAGGAAAATATATTCACTAAGCACACATGAAGTATTCAACAAACATCAGTCAATACCACTCTCTCTTTTTTTTTTAATGTGTTCTTGACATTCCCTGGGGCCAGAGGGATTCATCATAGTTTTCCATCCACTTTGGCAGATGAATAGTGAGGAGATAAATAACCCCATCCCTTTTACCAAAATTAATCTGAATTCTGTCCCAGGGTAAATCAATGGAGTAGATTGTTTTCTGGCCTTTTCTAAGTGAGACAGGCTCAAAAATACCCCAAAGAGCCTATTTTGTTTTTCAAAAGCAGCTTCATGCAAATGATAAAGCTTTTGCTCATAGGTCTGACCAGAGTACACCCAGGCATAAGAACAAATCTTTTGGATTTATGCAAAAAAACAATTTGTGATGGAACCATTTTGTGCTAACTGGTTAACTTAACTCAGTCATGTGGAGAACACAGTGCTCAACAGATCAAAGGTTCCATACTGATTACACATGGACTGCTTGGCCATGTAGCATGCTATCTTCTTAATTCCATCTAGCCTTCTGATACTTTGTCATAGGACAGTTCCTGGCCATTTAACAGGAGACTGAATAACTTAATTCAAATTGGAATAAAAAATAGTAACAGATCAGGGCCAAATAGCATAGGAGTTTTTTTTTTTTTTAAGTATAGTATATATACACAGAAAATTATAAAAACAATGAATTTTTAAAGTGAACACACCCATGGAATTCCATCCAGGTCAAGAAACAGAATATTAACTTGTTCCCAAAAGTCGTCCTCAGGCCCCCTTCTAACCACTACTATCTCCTCCAGGGAAAATTGATTTTGCCAAAGGACAGATCAAGAACGGTCAAAACTTCTAGAAGGCCATCAGAATGGGAGGCAAGTCACACTGTGGTGGGTATGAAGTGAACATATTATTCTTCACTGTTAGACCAGTCTCTTTCTAGCCACAAGAGAACAAGTAAAATGGCAGCCTGGGAGAGTAGAATGAAAACTGGACACACTGGAAAATGGAAAAAAAAATAATGTCTACTTTGAAAGGGTATTGTGATAATTAAGTGAAATCATGCATTTCCTTTTTTAAAGATTTATTTACTTGAGAGACAGAGCAAGAATGAGTTGGGGTTGGGGGAGAGGAAGGGAATCTTTAAGTAGATTCCATGCTAAGCAGGGAGTCAGATGGGGGCCTTGACCCCACAGCTCATGAGATCATGACCTGAGCCAAAACCAAGAGCTGGACACTCAGCCACTGAGTCACCCAGGTGCCCCACATTTACATTTTATTATGTAAACTTAGTAGGTGCTCAGTGAATAGGGGCTACTGTTTTGCCATCATTATTATTGGTGAGTTTAGATGATGCAGCATAATCCTAAACTCAATGCACATGCACTCCTGAAGGGATTGGCTATAGTTACCTTTATTCACTACAAAAAGCATATTATGTGAGAAACCTATTTCTTTAGTTTATTTAAACCATATCAAGTGTTTTGATTGAGTAGAAGTAGTTGAATTCAGAAGTTGACACAGCACTGTAACAACTGGCTTGTATATTTTATTTAGCAAGGAATTATCCTTATTAATTGCCAAAACCAGTTTAAATTGTATTTCATGAACATTATTATTTGAGGAAAGTGTCTTCAGGGTGACACCTGTAAAAACAGCACAATGGCCCTTCTTGGACACATGGGCTTATCTGACATCTTAGAGATTACCTCCCTTTATTTCAACAGGCCTCAGGTCTAACCCCTGAAAGTCCCTTTCACTAGAGCTATAAGCCACTTTAATTGCCATCCTAGCTTTAATCTATGTCAGTAGCAGTGGTTGTAAGAGGTGAAGCCTTGTGGCTGTCCTTACCGACAGACACAAGGCCAGTTTCTACAAACATCCCTAAGGACCAGGCTACAGATGCCCAAGAGTTAATTCTACCTGCTTATCAAATAACCAACATGTTTCTGAGCAATCAAGGCCCAATCTCAGCTCTGCCACTTGCAATTAGGACTGTGGGCAAACATTGAACAGAAACCAATGACAGTTCCCCGTAGGAAGGGCGGCAGGAGCGGGGTGGGGAAAATAGAATACAGAGGGTCCAAGGGCTGTGATGAATGAACTAAAAAAGAGTAGGGTATCATGTTCAGAATGTCCTTTTTATACCATTTTTCATGAGTTACTCAGATCTTGTTATGGTCATCTCTTTTTAGTCATATGTATTATGATGGGTTGAGAAATGGGTTATCTTTTCTGTTCTTCTAAAGAACACTTAGAAGCAGGTGGGGTAGTGATTGGTTTAAACCCATTTTTAAAGTTAATACCAATAATCTTGGCTTCCTTTTTCAATAAATGGTGCAGGGAAAACTGACTATCCACATGCCAAAGAATGAAGTTAGACCATTACCTAACACTGTACACAAAAATTAATTCAAAATGTATCAGTGTAAGACCTCAAACAATAGAACTCTTAGAAGAAAACACAGGACAAAAGCTTTGCAACATTAGATAATGCAATGATTTCTTGGCTATACTACCAAAGGCACAGGTAACTAGTCTAAATAATAGTCTAAATAGTCTAAAAGAGTCATGAAACTCTTTTATTTTTTTGAAGATTTTATTTACTTATTTGACAGAGAGAGAGAACACAAGTAGGCAGAGAGACAGGCAGAGAGATGGGGAAGCAGGCTCCCTGCTGAGCAGAGAGCCTGATGCAGGGCTCCATCCCAGGACCCTGAGATCATGACCTGAGCCGAAGGCAGAGGCTTAACCCACTGAGCCACCCAGGTGCCCCATGAAACTCTTTTAATTTTGTGCATCAAAAGACACTATCTGTAGAGTAAAAGAGCAACCCACAGAATGGGAGAGAATATTTGCAAGTCATATATATGATAAAAAATTAATATCTAGAGTACATAGAGAGCTCCTAAAACTCAACCACAAAAACCCAAACAACCTCATTCAACAATGGGCAAAAGATTAGAATAGACATTTCTCCAAAAATAGATATACAAATAACTAGTAACATGAAAAGATGCTTAATTCATTAGAAAAATGCAGATCAAAAGTACAATGAGATACCACTTCATATCCATATATCCCTCATAGCCATAGTAGGATGGCTACTATCAAAAAAGCAGAAAACAATAAATGTTGGCACAGATGTGGAGGAATTGGAACCTTTTGTGCACTGTTGGTGGAACTATAACATGGTATAGCTGCTATGGAAAACAGTATGAAGGTTCCCCAAAATTAAAAAATGTAATTATCATATGACCCAGCAATCCTACTTCTGGGTATATACCCAAAATAACTTAAAACAGAGTCTTGAAAAGGCATTTGTATACCCCATTTCATAGCAGCATTATTTACAATAGCTAAAACAGGGAGGTAACACAAATGTCCATCAACCAATGAATGGATAAGTGAAATTTGGAACATACACAGAATGCAATTTTATTCAGCCTTTAAAAAGAAGAAAATTGCACAATATGCTACAAAAATGAACATGAAAGACATTATGCTAAGTGAAATAAAGCAGTCACAAAAGGACAAATACTATATGGTTCTACTTATATAAGGTACTTTGAATAGTCAAAATCATAAATACAGAAAGAATAATGGTGGTTGTCAGGGACTGGGGAAAGGGAAGCCTGGAGAGTTAGTGTTTAATGGGGACAGACTTTCAGTTTTGCAAGATGAAAGGACTTACAGGGATGGCTAGTGGTAGTTGACTGCACAACACTGTGAATGTACTTAATGTTACTGGACTGTACACTTAAAAATAGTTGAGATGGTCAATTTTATGTTAGTTATATTTTACCACAATTTTTAAAAAAGAAAAACAAATAACCATGGCTTTCATGATCTCTTGCTCTAAACCTTCAACAAAAGCAATCAGTAATATCTGGTAGGAAGCTTCTTGCCCTCAGAAGAAAGATATGTTCTTTGCTTTCTGGCTTCCTTTTTACAATGCCCAGGCTTTCCCCCAGCCAATTTCATCTTGTCTTTGAGCCCATTCCACCTCAAGGCTCTTATTGGCACTAGCCCCTATCCTCTCCCTACTACCTATGGTCCTTACCCTTCAGGACCGGACACTCTGGGCTTTGCAGTAAGGCAGCTTGGAGGCTTCTTTATAAAGTCTGGTATCTCTGGCAAACCATTCCTCTTTATAAGGACAAGATCCAGAATTACAATGAGATACTACCTCATATCCATCAGGAATATATGAGTGGCCAGACTATACTTTTATACCTTTGGGAAGCTTTCCCAGACCCATCCAAGAACTTGATCCTTCCCACCTTGTTGCCACCTTTTTCTGACCTGGAGTCTAGCACTGACTCCTTTGCATGGGGGAGGATTATTCATCTCTTGGTCTCACACTCTGTGACCCCCTTGAAGAGTAGGAAGGTAATTTTATTGTTTGTCTCGGTAGCTTTAGCTTTTAACCCAGCGCCTGACACATAAAAAGCATTCATCCCTCAGATGGATGAATGAGTCTTCATGCTGATCACACACTACAAAAAAATTTAGTTGCCAGTTTCTTCTGTCCCAATTTTTCTCACAAAGTAACAATAAAGTAATAATAATTTCAACCTTTCCTGCATTCAACCTAAAGTAGATGCTTGTTTTAGCGACATATCTAAATTGTGTTTAGAAAAAAAAAAACCTGGAAAACCGCAACCAACTAGCCCTTCTGTCAGACTCCCTCACTCTGCCCAGCCTTCCTTCCCTCTTTCCTTCCTGCTCCCCTCATAGATATTCTCATGACCATCACACTCCTCGACTTGAGGTTTGACTATTTGACTGTATATTTTGGGGGCTTGAAGAATTGCATCCAACTCTTGCTTCAACTGGGCATTCAAAGTTGACTTAAAACTAGTTCACAAACCATTTGTCCAGCCTCATATCACAGAACCCCCTTAAAATCTGAGTTATACTGGATTATCCCCCCTTCTATTACATCTATCATCAGTCTCATGCCATAATACTTTTGTTCAAGTGGGTCCCTCCTATAACTTCCTTTCCTATCCTTTTGGCTCCCTGCCATCCTATTCAGGTCCATAATAGCCTCTAACATCACCTCTACCATGCAATGAGCTGCTTCCCCTCTCCTCCTATAACACTTTGTATACCCTTCCTTGAATGCATGTATCCTTTGTATGTTGTAAGATGCACTATAATTTGTATACCCACCTGCTACCACATTAGTCTCCATAATCTTCTGTCTTGACCATATTGATATCTCTAGCACCTTCCCCAAGTGGGTACCCAATGAATGGTGGTTAAACCAAAAAGAGCTATAATTGGTCCTCTAAATGTCCTTTTAATATAGATTTTAGAAAACTTAAAATGCAAATAGGTTCAAAAAGATTATGATTTTAAAACAGGATTTCTCTTTTAACTTTATTGAAAATAACCTTATTTATCAAGAGAAAACAGCTCAATCATAATTAACTGGGAATTCTTTTGTAAGATTTTTCAAATTAGTAAAGATGTCATTAGCTGAATCACATAGCCCTCATTACTTAATCATATGTGACAATGATTCAACTGTCATTAAATAATAATTAAAATATTTTTCTGATGATCTTGATTTTAACATGCATTTTAATATGTATTGATGACCCTCTAATGAGGACTATAGGCATCAGAGTTACCACAGATTAGAAATCATTTTTCCCTAATGCCAATTATTAAGGGTCAATTGACATTTTCATGTTGAGTTGTCATTTTCAGGTAGAGATGCGAGCTGAATAAGAAATACTTGATTCTGGACTGCAAGTTACAGAAACATGCCACTTTTGGAGGTTAAAAATTGTCTAGCTTTCTTTGGGACTAGCCATGGAAAGAAATAGCCATATATGGCTATGACTATGGCTTTGTTTGGGGGGAATTGCTTTCATTTTTTAGTAGTTAAACCAGATTTATCTTCAGAAATGAAATGTTTCTCTGAAGGATTTCTGAGGGAGGCACACTGATTGAAGCTTGAACATTTGGGCTGTTTGCCCTTCCTCATTGTGCTATCCCTCACTCACAACCTTCCTGTCAAACCAGTAACCAGGAGCCTCCTGATAGTGAGAAGTAAGAAGAGATGGAAAACCTCCCAAGAATAACTTTTCCCATAAGGTCTCTCATTCAGAAATTCCCCCACCCAATTTGGGGGGAAGCCTTTTTGAGGTCCCTGAGCTGTTTTCTATCCATTTAGGTCACTTAACACCTTATAAAGCCAAGTCACTTAGAGAGCATTAAAATTAATGTCCAAGAACATTCAATGTAAGTAAACATATCCGGGAGATTTAATCACTCTGTCTAATCAACCTAAAGGCTCTAAAAGCTAAACAAGCAGTCTATGCCAGGAGTTACACCAGAAAGGTCAATGGGTACCGACTTCCCTAACACCAGATCGCAGGCTTCAAAACAAGAGCCAGTCAAAAGTGACAGATTCCAGCCGTGATGATGTATGGAGACCTTCTTGGGTGACCTGAGGTGGCAACCCACAATGTAATGACTCATCAGTGAGGAAGAAACAGTGGAGAGGGATCAGGAAAACAGTAATCTGGTTATGACATGTAATGCATGCCTAGAAATGAGTGTCAATTTCACCCAGACAGCCTTTTTAGCCTTGAAAAATTAGATCAACACAAATGGAGTTCTGAAAGTTCAAAAGGTTTGTTGGTTTTTTTTTGGGGGGGTGGAGAAGATCACTTCCTTAAAATCAAGCAATCACTCAGGAGGCATACAATGCTATTGCTTCCAAATGTCTCTCATTACCACTCTGAATATCTTTGTCTCAGATTTATGGCAGTTCGAGTTTCTTTTCCCCAAAATCTTTCTTTAGCCAAAGAAGCCCTTTTAATTTGTAACTTGGAAAAAAATAAATTCCCCACAGACCTTCATAGGCAGCTGCTACCTACTGTTGCAAATTCTACTTTCAGATGGGATTCCAGTTTTGCTCATTTTCACCTGAATCCTTTTGTTGTGTGTAGCAGAAGCACTCATTCTTATTTCCACTGCCTTCTGTATTTCCCTTGTTAAGACTTCTAGGTTCTGAATCAGAAATTCAAACTTCTGAAGGCAGATTAATAAAAATAAGAAACGGGAACAGATTTCTGTTTTCAAGAACACACATAGCCACGCTGAAGTCACCGAGAGTGGGTATCAGAGACCAGAGTCTGCTTTGGCAGACAAATACATTTATTGCATCCACATCTTAGTTACTTGGATGAAACAGGCAAACTCACTAAGCAATTCACTTATTGCACCAAAACCCCAAGGCTTGTTTCATCTTAAAGTATGTCCATGTGCCTTCCAGATGCTGGCAACATGAGGCTGTAATCATGATATCTGTTGTATATGTGTATGGGTGGGGGCAGAGGGTAACAGGGGATGTCCCTCAGGAAATTTTTAACCAGAGTAGTTTTGTACATGGCAGTGAACGCTCTATAGATTGGAGTCTTTGTGTTGGTGGGAAGGTTTTAAAACACAGTTTTCAGAGGGAAGATGATAACAACAGAGTGATCCCAGACAATCCACTGTATAATTAGCTTCTTATTAAGTGATAGGTTATCTTGTCAACTTGAACGTGATTACAAGAGATTTAATACAAATCACACTATCCTCTTTCTGTACGCATAACCCCAAATACACACACACACACACACACACACACAAAGGATGTGTAGATTCCAGTTAGAATAGGTCCTCCCTTCCCCCATGCTGCAGAATAAATTTGCTACCTATTTACCACAGGGATTGTTTTTAGTCACTTCAGCATAGATGAAAGCCACACACCCAAGGAGCCCACATGTAAAATTCTCCTTTGAGTCATATCTGATGTTATTCTCCATGTATTTAGTCTAACAAATGTAGATCCAAGCCAGTTTGAGGTGGCTCTGTTTTTTTTAATGTAACTTTTATTTATTTTCAGCATAACAGTATTCATTACTTTTGCAGCACACCCAGTGCTCCATGCAGTCCGTGCCCTCTATAATACCCACCACCTGGTTCCCCCAACTTCCTACCCCCCCCCCGCCACTTCAAACCCCTCAGATTGTTTTTCAGAGTCCACAGTCTCTCACGGTTCACCTCCCCTTCCAATTTCCCCCAACTCCCTTCTCCTCTCTAACTCCCCATGTCCTCCATGCTATTTGTTATGCTCCACAAATAAGTGAAACCATATGATAATTGACTCTCTCTGCTTGACTTATTTCACTCAGCATAATCTCTTCCAGTCCCGTCCATATTGCTACAAAAGTTGGGCATTCGTCCTTTCTGATGGAGGCATCATACTCCATAGTGTATATGGATGACATCTTCCTTATCCATTCATCCGTTGAAGGGCATCTGGTTCTTTCCACAGTTTGGTGACCGTGGCCATTGCTGCTATAAACATTGGGGTACAAATGGCCCTTCTATTCACTAAATTACTGTATCTTTGGGGAAAATACCCAGGAGTGCAATTGCAGGGTCACAGGGAAGTTCTATTTTTAATTTCTTGTGGAATAACCACACTGTTCTCCAAAGAGGCTGCACCAACTTGCATTCCCAACAACAGTGTAAGAGGGTTCCCCTTTCTCCACATCCCCTCCAATACATGTTGCTTCCTGTCTTGCTAATTTTGGCCATTCTTACTGGTGTAAGGTGATATCTCAATGTGGTTTTAATTTGAATCTCCCTGATGGCTATTGATGATGAACATTTTTTCATGTGTCTGATAGCCATTTGTATGTCTTGATTGGAGAAGTGTCTGTTCATATCTTCTGCCCATTTTTTGATATGATTATCTGTTTTGTGTGTGTTGAGTTTGAGGAGTTCTTTATAGATCCTGGATATCAACCTTTTGTCTGTACTGTCATTTTCAAATATCTTCTCCCATTCCGTGGGTTCAACATAGTATTAGAAGTCCTAGCAACAGCAATTAGACAACAAAGAGAAATAAAAGGTATCCAAATTGGCAATGAAAAAGTCAACCTCTCTCTCTTCGCAGATGACATGATTCTTTATATGGAAAACCGAAAAGACTCCACCCCCAAACTACTAGAACTCGTACAGCAATTCAGTAATGTGTCAGGATACAAAGTCAATGTACATAAATCAGTGGCTTTCTTATACACTAACAATGAAAATACAGAAAGGGAAATTAGAGAATCAATTCCATTTACTATAGCACCAAGAACCATAAGATACCTGGGAATAAACCTAACCAAAGAGGTAAAGGATCTGTACTCGAGGAACTACAGAACACTCATGAAAGAAATTGAAGAAGACGCAAAAAGATGGAAGGCCATTCCATGCTCTTGGATCGGAAGAATAAACATTGTTAAAATGTCTATACTGCCTAGAGCAATCTATACTTTTAATGCCATTCTGATCAAAATTCCACCGGGATTCTTCAAAGAGCTGGATCAAATAATCCAAAAATTTGTATGGAATCAGAAGAGACCCCAAATCGCTAAGGAAATGTTGAAAAACAAAAATAAAACTGGGGGTATCACGTTACCTGATTTCAAGCTTTACTACAAAGCTGTGATCACCAAGACAGCATGGTACTGGCATAAAAACAGACACATAGACCAGTGGAACAGAGTAGAGAGCCCAGATATGGACCCTCAACTCTATGGTCAAACAATCTTCGACAAAGCAAGAAAAAATATACAGTGGAAAAAAGAGAGTCTCTTCAATAAATGGTGCTGGGAAAACCGGGCAGCTATATGTAGAAGAGTGAAACTCGACCATTCTCTTACCCCGTACACAAAGATAAACTCAAAATGGATAAAAGACCTCAACGTGAGACAGGAATCCATCAGAATCCTAGAGGAGAACATAGGCAGTAATCTCTTCAATATCAGCCACAGCAACTTCTTTCAAGATATGTCTCCAAAGGCAAAGGACACAAAAGCGAAAATAAATTTTGGGACTTCATCAAAATCAAAAGCTTCTGCACAGCAAAGGAAACAGTCAAGAAAACAAAGAGGCAACCCACGGAATGGGAGAAGATATTTGCAAATGACAGTACAGACAAAAGGTTGATATCCAGGATCTATAAAGAACTCATCTTGAATTCTATCTTGTTTGGTATTAATACTGCTATCTATGTTTTCCTTCTGTGAACATTCACATGGAATATCTTTTCCATCCTTTCATGTATTTTACCTTCATGTGTCATTTTGTTTTAGGTGCATCTCTCAGAAATAGTATGTAATTGGATTTTTTTACACCCAGTCTGGGCATTTCTGTCTTTAATAAAGGGATTGATTTGCAATTATTATGGTTACTGATCCATGCTATCTTAATTTGTTTTCTATTTACATAAGAATTTGTTATTGTTTTTCTAGCTTTTCTGTCCAGTCTCTGTCGTCTCTCACATTTTCCTTAGTCTATGTGTTTTTCCTGTAGTGGTTGTCAAATTGTACATCCCTACTTCTATTTCTATAGCAAGAACCCTTAAATTCTGTCCACATATTTAATCTTATATTTGTAAAGTCAACATCTAGAGTTAACACTAACAATACTAATAGTAATAGCTGACATTTATGGAGTGCCAGACACTGTTCCAAGTGCTGTACAAGTACTAATTAATTTCAGCTTCACAGCACTTCAGCAAGATGGTTTTAATTATTTCCATTTTACAGATGAAGAAATCTGAGGCAAGGAGAGGTAAGTAAACTTTCCAAAGTCATACAGTGATCAAATAGGACTTGACCCAGCCAATTGATCCTGCAGCCCAGGTTCTAAACCACCACCATGATCCAGCCTCTCTGCAGTGACAGAATCAGGTCAATGGCCTTTGAACTCTAACAAGAACTTTAGTGTGTGTTCTCTAACTGCTATTGCCCTCCATTTTTAGATCATGTGGTATTTAATTTCTTACTGTTACCCTCCTTTTTCTTTCTAAAAATATTATTCATCAACTATTCTTTGGACTGAACTATAACTTCTACAGTTCACTTCCCTTTTGTGCATTTCATGTCATCTTTTGTTCTTATGTTTATTATTTCATTTTGCTGACTACAGCATCAAGACATTCAAAGGTTTAGGGGCACTGGGGGGCTCAGTTGGTTAAGTATCTGCCTTTGGCTTATGTCATGATCTCAGGGTCCTGGAACTCCCTGCTCAGCAGGGAGTCTGCTTGTCCCTGTCCCTCTGTCCCTCACCCCCCACTCTTGTTCTCTCTCTCTTGCTTTGTTCTCTCTCTTCCAAATAAATAAATAAATAAATGAAATCTTAAAAAAAAACAAAAAAAGAAATTCAAAGGTATAAAAAAAAAAAGAAAGGAATTCAAAGGTGTGGATTATAAACTTTGGGGGCTCAAGTATGCCTGAAAATCACCTTATTTTACTTTTCTGCACAATACCTTGTTTAGCTAAGAATAGGATTCAAGGTTCAAAGTAATTCTCACTTTTACCATCTCATCCTATCCTCTTCTCACATCCGGTATTATTGATGAGAAGTCTGATGTGAATCTGATTCTGTTCTTTTGTATGTGATCTCTGACAGCTCTTAGGATTTTTTTTTTTTTTTTATCTTTGGGGTCCTGAGATTTTACTATGATATCTAAAAATAAGTATATTTTTCATTCATTCTCTGTAGCATTTACATCTTTCAAATGTCATTTTTTTTTTTTTTTTTTTTTTTAGCTCTGGGACATTTTCTTCTATTATGGATTCTATCCCCTCTATCATCTGTTTCATCTTTTTTTCCTAGAACTTTTTTTGGAAATAATTCTCCAGCTACTTGCCATGAGAGGTATCCTGGAGACTCTCCAGCTACTTGCTTCTATTGTTTGTGAGTTTGAAGTGATCTCTTGTGTGCATGTTGGCCTTAGTTTCAGTCTGATCTGTTTTCTATCTTCCAGAGATTCCTTAACGTTTCTGGCCTCCGGATGGCAATCTTTCTTGTTTATCAGCACTGCTTTACATTTATTGCTTTCCTGTAAAACATATTTTTATGTATTTTCTAATGATGTTAGACAGAGGGGTTGAAGATATATGTTCTTAATCTGCTATTTTGATCCAAGTCTCTACATTTATTTTTGTCTTATTTTACAGTATATGATTTATGTTGCCTCACAAACTTTGGAGAACTAGGCAGGTTAAAAATAACAAATACATAAACATAAATAAACATTATAGAAGTTATTGAGATGTCACCTGTTCCTTTTCATACAAGTATTTACCACAAACCCCTGCCTCTCTGAAAGCTATCAGTCATATGTTATTTTGCAGACAGTTTTGGGGGCTTGTGCCCTAAACCATTAGGGGTCTGGGGCAGAAATATGATGATTCCTCCATAGTGAAAGATTATTTCAGGTCCCTCAGGCCCACAAGTGGGAAGAAGAGGTAGACTATAAGACTCACTCATCAAGGGACTATATCTGTTTCATTGCTCTATTACTTGTGCCTAAGCCATATTTGTTGTTCAATAACTGAATGGAAAAAAAGAACTTGTTGTCCAGCGAGAAGGTGTCAGTTATGCAGTCATACTTGGATTTTCCTGCTCCTATATGAATGCCAGAATGAGATTTTGACCCATGGCCCCCTGTGGATACAATCTCAAAGGCAGACATATGTAAATTCTTTCAGCAGTAATCCAGAATCCTTCCTCTATCCATTAACAACAACAACAAAAAAATAAGAGCTAATATTCACTTGGTGCTTATTCCATGTCACTCTTCTAGGTGCTTTATATGTGTAATCTCATTTTATCTTTATAACAAACCACTGATAGACACTTTAGTTATCTCCAGTTTACAGATGAGCACACTGAAGCTCAGGGGCATTAAGTTGACTGTGGTCACATAATTGTGGTAGTAGAGCCAGGATTTTTCCTGAGGCAATTGGATTCTGAAGGGGAGCAGAATGTACCAACCCAAAATATGCCTCTTTGGCATACTGATTATTTTGAGCTGGTTATTTCTTTTTTATAAACAGTAGATGTGGAAGGGGGGTGGGGTTATGGACACTGGGGAAGGTACGTGCTTTGGTGAGTGCTGTGAAGTGTGTAAACCTGGCGATTCACAGACCTGTACCCCTGGGGATAAAAATATATGCTTATAAAAAAATAAAAAATTTAAACAGTAGATGTCGTGAGGTTTTGAAAACCAGGTGTAAGTTACCTTTTTATAAGAGACATTTACATTTACAAGAGAAATCACCATTTGTAAGGGTGTCTTCCTCCCTGTACTGGGAATGTGGGGGCAGTGGACTCCAAATCACTAGAAACTGTTACCAGTGGAGAAGAGGGTGACTTAAATCCAAATAACAACCTCTCCCTTATTACCATTTTCTGGTCACCTTTCATAATTGACTCTGCATCCCCCAAAATCTTCTTGTGTCTTTACCTGAGGATGGTATTTAAGGTGGTGGTTTTGGCTATATTGGAGAGTGACACACTTTTCTTGCATCTCTCCCATGTTTCATCCTAAGATGAATCCTAAGATATCTATTCCTAAGATGAAACAGGAGGTAAACGTGTTATTAAACATTTGTTTGATTTCCTTCTGTTAATCTGTCTCATATCAATTTAATTCTCATACCAGCCAAAAGAATATTGAAAAATAAAGAAAAAATTTTCCTCCCCAACAATTCTGCCTGCTAAACTGCTATGACATATTGCCTCTATGCTAGACCTTTTTTGCTGGTCTTTCCCCATTTTATTTTTAAAAATGTCTTGAAGCCTTTGTCCAGATCACTTCACCTGATTCCAGAGTCTCTTGGGACATGGCTTTAGAGGTTCAACCTGGTCTTTTATTAGCCACTTCCATAAAGTCAAGACACTGAGTCAGATCTGAGTCAGTGCACTCTGGCCCAATGCAGTGTTCCCTCAACCAAAGATGTCTTGCATGAAATATTATGTAAATCTGGTTGTAAATTCTCCTTATAAAAATCTGGAATGGATAGAAACAATTTCTGATGTTAATATTATTAGTAAGGAAATAGTCATTTAATCAATGTTGTACTGTCCTTTAGAACTTATGATACCTATACCTATTAATTTATGGATCACACATTTGTGCATAGACTATATTTTAACTCTATCACACACCTCATAAAATGAGCAGGACCAATGCACAAATGATGTAACAGTCTCTCTCCTCCCAAAGGAGACTTTTCTTTCCTGCCTGACAGACCCAGTGCCTTAAACCCAAAAGCCCATCTCTTATGCATTCATTTTTGGCTGTGTCATTTTTCAGAGCTGCACTCATAACTTTTAACCATATTTATAAGAAGTGAGGTATTATATTAAACCAGTGGATTAATGTAGAATTTGAATTTAAACATTCCATTTTTGGCTCCGTTTTGCCATGTTTCAGCGAAGTA
This sequence comes from Mustela lutreola, assembly GCF_030435805.1. Classification (NCBI taxonomy): domain Eukaryota; kingdom Metazoa; phylum Chordata; class Mammalia; order Carnivora; family Mustelidae; genus Mustela; species Mustela lutreola. Next base: position 127,872,354 of record NC_081308.1, read on the forward strand.
TACATATATCTGTGGAATGCGATTTAGATTTTTCTTTGCTGCTTGCTGGTTTTCTGCTAGTTTATTTTTTCTGTTAGTTTATTTTTCCTTTACCTTTTGTAAGTTGCCTTCTTCTGGACATTTTTAACTCTTGAGAACTGCAGTAATATCTTGAAAGAAGTTGCTGTGGCTGATATTGAAGAGATTACTGCCTATGTTCTCCTCTAGGATTCTGATGGATTCCTGTCTCATGTTGAGGTCTTTTATCCATTTTGAGTTTATCTTTGTGTACGGGGTAAGAGAATGGTCGAGTTTCACTCTTCTACATATAGCTGCCCAGTTTTCCCAGCACCATTTATTGAAGAGACTCTCTTTTTTCCACCGTATATTTTTTCTTGCTTTGTCGAAGATTATTTGACCATAGAGTTGAGGGTCCATATCTGGGCTCTCTACTCTGTTCCACTGGTCTATGTGTCTGTTTTTATGCCAGTACCATGCTGTCTTGGTGATCACAGCTTTGTAGTAAAGCTTGAAATCAGGTAACGTGATACCCCCAGTTTTATTTTTGTTTTTCAACATTTCCTTAGCGATTTGGGGTCTCTTCTGATTCCATACAAATTTTTGGATTATTTGATCCAGCTCTTTGAAGAATCCCGGTGGAATTTTGATCAGAATGGCATTAAAAGTATAGATTGCTCTAGGCAGTATAGACATTTTAACAATGTTTATTCTTCCAATCCAAGAGCATGGAATGGCCTTCCATCTTTTTGTGTCTTCTTCAATTTCTTTCATGAGTGTTCTGTAGTTCCTCGAGTACAGATCCTTTACCTCTTTGGTTAGGTTTATTCCCAGGTATCTAATTGTTCTTGGTGCTATGAGAAACAATAAAAGTGACAAAATAGACATTTTGTATTGAGTTTCTTACACATTTAGAAACATAGTTTGGAAATATATGATTTAAAAATTATTATAAATGGAAAGATAAACTGAAAATTCATAGTCCACAACTCCTGTTGGGAGACCTGAACTTAACCATCTGAAATCAATAGATTGAATGGAAAAAAATATAATTAACCCTCTATGAAGCCACAAAGAAAATCTCAACAAATTCTCAAAAACAGAGATCACACAGGTCATATTCTTTAACTTCATTCAATAGGATTTGAAATAGACCACAAAAAGGTGAACAAAAGGGGCGCCTGGGTGGCTCAGTGGGTTAAGGCCTCTGCTTTCGGCTCGGGTCGTGATCCCAGGGTCCTGGGATCGAGCCCCGCATCGGGCTCTCTGCTCAGCGGGGAGCCTGCTTCCTTCTCTCTCTCTGCCTGCCTCTCTGCCTACTTGTGATCTCTGTCTGTCAAATAAATAAATCTAAAAAAAAAAAAGTGAACAAAAATATTTTAATATTTTCCTAATTAATCATTGGGTTAAAGTAAAAACTCATGACCAAAATTTCTAAGCTGTTTAGAAATAACCAACCATGAGAACACTCTCAACCAAAACCTGTGAGATGTATCCAGTGTAGAATTCATAGGAAGATGTCATGTCATATACTAGAAAACATGAAATATTCAGAACAAATGGCCTAATTTTTACACAAGATGATAAAGAAAGCACAGCAATCTCAAAAAAAGTGATAAAAGTAATTACTAAAGCACACATTAATAAAACATAAAAATTAGGCTTGATCAATAAAATTAAAAGAAATAAATAACAGAGACCAATCTTTTAAACTGTGCCAAGAGAGGAAACACACCTAAAGAAATCAGATATAAGAAAGGGGATATAACTAGTTACTGAGAACAGTTTATGAGAGAATATACCTTACAAGAGAATATACAAGCATAGCCCAATAATTTTGAAAAGCAAGAAAGTTTTTATGTAATACAAATAGTTTCATAGCATATGATGGCATGGAGAGTTTACTTTCATGTTCCACAAGGTTATACTACATTGAGTTCCACAAACGACAGGTTAAGCACCAAAGGAAAAACTATAGGCAATCTTATCTTGGAAAATAGATCCCAAATCCTAAGTAATATGTTAGCAATTGACTGGAGCAGCAGATCAAATAGGCTGTAGCAAAGACTGTCAGTTGTCTACTCATTATCCATTCTCTTCTTCCTTTGTAACAGTAGTTTAATTTTATTTGGTGGGGAATGAGCCCAGCTGAAAACAAGCAAATGAAGAAGCAATTACTGCCTACATTTCCCAATATCACCTACAGATTTATGGGATGATATAATTCAGCACTGGCAAAGACAATGTTAGTGAAATTTCTCAGTAGGGATTCCATGAGAACCCTTACAGTGGGGACAGGCAGCTGGCCTGATTCTCTCATCCTTTCCCTCCTCTGTGCTGTCTATTCTGCAGAGCCACTCTCAGCCCTGTCCCACTCAACCCACTCTGCTCTGTGGCTTGGCAAGCGGCTGACCTGGATGGACCCAACAGCAAGTATCTTCACCCTTTAGATTCTAGCTACATTTGGCCAATGAGAGGCACCAGCAGGAGGTGGAGCCTGGAAGAGCAGAGAAATCAGTCTATTTCTCCTCTGGGCTCCCTCCCTGTCAGGCCATACATTGACAGTGGCTGCTTCCCTCTACTGCTGCAGCTCTCTCTGTATTCCTGCAACCATTTCCTCTCCCTCTTGCCTTCAAAATCACAATTCGTAAGGGCTTTCTGCTATTGCTAATCCCTGGGTTCTTTACCATTCCTTGTTTATTTCCCTTCACCCTGCCCACACTGTTGTGAAGAGTCCATCATTAAATGCACTCCATTACTCCAGGTCTTGCCAGGACCCTGCCTGATGCACTTGTCATGTCTCCTGCCTGGAGCACAGATGTGTTATTTGGAGTACCCACAACCATCTCAGATAATGAGGCAAAGTGAAGAATGGAACTGCATGTGAAGGATGGGGAGGCCAAAGAAAGTAGTCTGGCTTCTTGATAACTGGGTACAGTCTCCAGATCAGCTCTGGACTACCCTGACATGAGAGAATCAACTGCTAACTAATTTAAGCCACTCTTCCATTTATCATTAGCAGCCAAAAGTAGCTCCTAATTGATACATAGGATTGAGCCAGAGAAAAAAAACTTAAACATCAAGAAATGTGTTGATAGGAATGTCTGGGTGGCTTAGTCGGTTAGATGTCTGACTCTTGATTTCGGCTCAGGTCATGATATCAGGGCTGTGAGACTGAGCCCCTACATCAGTCTCGGAGCTCAGCAGGGATCCTGCTTGAGATTCTCTCTTTCTCTCTCCCTTCACCCCTCCCCCACCATGCCTTCTCTTTCTCAAATAATTAATAAATACATCTTGAAAAAAAGAAATAGAGGCACCTGGTGGCTCAGTCACTAAGCATCTGCTTTCTACTCAGGTCATGATCCCAGGGTCCTGTAATGGAGCCCTGCATCAGGCTCCCCACTTGGCAGGAAGCCTGCTTCACCATCTCCCACTCTCCCTGCTTGTGTTCCCATTGTGTGTTTCTCTCTGTGTCAAATAAATAAAATCTTAAAAAAAAGAAATGCATTGATAGAATCTACTACATTAACATATTAAAGGAAATGAACACCAGGGTTATCTCAATAGGTGGTAAAATAGTGCTGATAAAATTTGATACCCTTTTTTGACAAAAAATAATTATAGGTATCTTCTTTACTTTATAAAATATGCCCCTCATAAAACTATAACATAAATAATAAGGTATCAGGAGTATGAGAGGCAGAATTCCAAGATGGCTCCTGAAGTACACTAGGAATACCTACTAATGGAATAAGGTGAGTTAAAAAAATAAAGATATGTAAATACTGGTAGGAAAAAGACAAAAGTATAATATTTTGAAGATAATATGTTATCTCTACATAAAACCCTTAACTAAAAAAATACTAAAAAGGTAAGGGTATTCATTAAAGTGGCCAGATAAAATGTTAGTAAACAAAACACTGAACTTTCTTTTCTATTGACTGTGATGATTTAGAATGTGTAAATGATAAGAAGATTCTTTCTACAATAGCAAATAACAATTCTCCAACAAAATAATTAAGCAAAATAATAATAAAAACAAAATAGAAAATGTCCAGGAATAAACCCAAATACCTATATGTAGAAAGTTACACAAAAATAACCAAAGAGAGGGCACCTGGGTGGCTCAATGGGTTAAGCCTCTGTCCTTGGTTCAAGTCATGATCTCAGGGACCTGGAATGGAGGCCTGCATCGGGCTTTCTGCTTAGCTAGGAGTCTGCTTCCCCCTACTCCCGCCTGCCTCTCTGCCTACTTGTGATCTCTGTCTGTCAAATAAATAAATAAAATCTTTAAAAAAATACTAAAGAGTGATGTGTCATAATCCTTTTCCTAGAACAGAAAAATTACTGTTGTAAAGGTGTGAGTTTTCCTCAAATTAACTTATATATTTAATGTAGTTGACATCAAAATACCATTTTAATGTAACATGATTATGTTGTTCCCAAGTGTATACACACACACACACATATGTATGTATATATATATTCTGTTCCATCCATCCATCCATATATCTATTTCTATACCCATATTTCATGGTCTTAATATATTAATCACAATTACATATATATATTTACATATATATATATTTACATACATATATTTAAGCATATGCATAACATATATATATGCACATATACATATAGACATAAAAATACACACATGCATATATGTGTATGTATATAATATATATATGGAAAATAGACTGTTACAGGCAGCAAAAATAGAAGCAAATTCTCAGAAAACCTTTGCAATAATACAAGTGAAAGACGATGGAAGTTGTGCTGGGGTGTAGCCCTAAAGACAGGGATAAGTGCTAAGTTTCTGGATATATTATGCTGGTAGATAATGAATCTTAGAACACTACATCAAAAACTAATGGTGTACTGTATGGTGACTAATATAACATAATAAAAAATAATAATAATAAAAATCATGCTGGTAGAGCCCATTGGATTTGTTAATGGACTAGATGTAGGAAAGAGAAAGGAGTCAGAGAGGACTCCAAAATTTCTGACTAGAGCAACTGGAAGAATGGAATTGACATTTATTATATATTATTATAAGAATGATTGCAAGTAATTTAAGGACTGAGATAGACCTTGGATAGGATAATATAGAGGTCATGTGTGAGCTTGAAAAGAACATCTTCAGTGGAAGAGTAAGGCCAAAGCCTGCCTGAAGGCTACCTGAAGGAAGAGTAGATAAAACTCTTTTGAGTTTTGCCATAAAGGGAAACAGAGAAATGAGACAGAAGTTTGACAGACACGTAAGGTCAAGGAGGATGTCTTAGGCTGATAAGACTGCTATAACAGAATGTCAGAGATTGGGGACTTTATAAATAACAGACACTGATTTCTCACAACTCTGGAGTCTGGAAGTCCTAGACGAGGGTGCCAGCCTGGTTGGATGTCAGATGACTGCTGACATCTGGTTGTATCCTCACACAGGGTGGAAGGGGCTAGGGAGTTCTATGGAATTTTATTTGAAAGAGCACTAATCTCATTCCTGAGGGCTCCACCCTCAGGACATAATCACCATCCAAATCCCCACCTACAAATACCATCACCCTTGGGAGTTAGAATTTTAACATATTAATTTTAGAGAAACATAAACATTCAGATCACAGCAGAGTCATGGCTTTATGACATGGCTTTATGACATGGCTTTACGATGGGCTGTGTTCACATGTTGAACATATCAGGTATTTTTGTTGATGCAAATGAGCTGATTGAAAGCAAAAAAGCGATGGTGTAATTCTCTCTAGTTTAAGTTTTGGGCCTTCTCTGGAGGTCTGTGTATGGATACAAGAACTTATGGTTTCCATTCTCTGCAATTCTGTCACAGGAACCAAGCCTGGCCCTCTAATGCTTAGACTCAATGCTCTTCCATTTGTGCTAGAGGGCTTACTCTCAAAGCTTGAAGGCAATCATGTGGTGCCTGTCTTGGGACTCGGCTTGGTGGAGGAGGTAATGGGGGCAGCCTCAGGGCTCCTGTACAAAATGGACTGCACTGCTTCCTTTCCAAACTCTCACCTGGACCTTTCTGCCTAGAAACCTGGTACCTCCTTTCCTTCCATATTAGGGTAAAACCAGCTAGACTCTCAGAAGTCAAGATTTATGGCACGGATTGTGATGGTGGTTTCCTGGATGGATACTTACCTCTTAGCTCATCAACTTGTACACATCAACTATATACAGTCATACCTCAATAAAGTGGCTAAAAAAAGAGAAAAAAAATCTATTAAGTTCTTTCTTTTTTTTCTTATTCAACTGGCGACATTCCTTTCCTGAGGCTCTGAAGGCCAAAGTCTACCTTGAGTAGGGAGGGATAATGTGGCAAATAAAAGGATAGTAGAGACTGAAAATCCGTGAGATATTGTTATTTCATGTGTCATCCCACCACATCCAATGATATGTCATCAGTTGCCTTTTTCCACAAGTGAAAATAATGAGCAACTGATGGGAAAGAGTCCAACTCTTAGAGATCAAGATGCTAGAACCAATTTGTTTTTAAGAAATTCCTCTATCTCAGCCTTCTTATAAAACATCATTACAGCTTAAGCCTGAATGGGGGCAATTCAGACTCTTCTAGTTAAAGAACCTATTGCTGAGATGCAACACTTGAGCAACTCTCTGAAAGTCAGAATGGTTGCTGACATTGTTTCAGTGTCTCGAGGAGATCTCAGCCTTGGTTGCAAAAGCACGTGTAGCATCTTGCCCCTTGATAGCCAGCATATTTTGTTGTAAAAAAGTGATCTTGGATTCACTGCTTGACTCTTCTTGCAGCAGCCAGAAAATAAGTAAAATCAGAGGCTATATTTTGATCATATTCATGATTTTCACCATTCCTTTCAAAACTGAGACCTGATCAGGAGACAAGTTGTTGACCATCAGTTGTTTTCTATGAACAAATCTGCTTGGAGTATTCAGGCACAACCTCTAATTCTTTGTTTTATAATACCCTTCCTTGCTGTGCACATTATGGATTCTCTATCAGTACTAATCCAGACACACTGTTCTTCCCTGTTAAAATCATCATTCACGGGGCGCCGGGGTGGTTCAGTGGATTAGGCCAGTGCCTTCAGCTCGGGTCGTGGTCTCAGGGTCCTGGGATCGAGCCCCACATCTGCCTCAACATCCATGCTGAGCAAGAGCCTGTTTCCCTCTCTCTCTCTGCCTGACTCTCTGCCTACTTGTGATCTTTCTCTGTCAAATAAATGAATGGAATCTTTAAAAAAAATCATCACTCACAAAATAATCAATAACTAAATGAAGAAAATAAACTGTTTTCTTGTACTCCAGGTTTTCAGTGATAAACAGAGCAATAATAAAAAGTAGTTGAATGTAACAATCATATGTGCCCTACACATACGCCAAGAGCTGATTTATACTCTATATGTCAGTGGTTTTATTTAACTATAATGCAAGATATCTGCTTTCATGCACACATGATAGTAATTGCTCTTCCTTTTGTTTGTCATTAATGTTTTGTAACATCCAACAGTTTCATTTAACACCTTTATAGTCTTTCTCTCTGAACAGAGTATTTGTCATAAATTTGCAGCTGCTATCACAACCTTCTTGGCAATCAATTAGCTTAACTTGGCTATGAATTCTGAATATATGTTTAGCTGTGTGAAATAGAGACCAAAATTAACAGAGGCTTCAAAAAACTAAAAGTTGATTTCTACCTCGTGTCAGTCTGGAGTTAGAAGCTTCAGAATTGGCACAGAGGCTCCACCCCAGGAAGTCATCTAGACATCTAGGCTCCTTGTAGCTTTTTCCCACACCTTCTCTCAACTGTTGCCCTCACCTGTATGGTCCAAGATTGCTCACTGCCGCATCCACATTCCAGGTGGCAGATGGAGGAAGAAGTGGGGAAGGCACATACTCTTTCCCTTTAAGGACACACTCAAGAAGTTGTACGTGTCACTTGTCCTCACATCCCATTGGCTAAAATTTAGTCACACGACCACCCATAGGGTAACTGCAAAAAAAATGAGCCATCTCCTATGTATTCTGAATGTGCATGTGCCCAACTAAAGTCAGAGTTTCTTTTTTATGCAAAAAGGGGTACATGGATATGGGTGACATCTAGCAGCCTCTGTCACTTCCTGATTTTTGCTACAAGGAGAAATCCTTGAATAAAGAACCTATGCTTTGGCTTATTCTTTGATTTTAGTGAAAAAAAATTAATTTATTCCCAGAAATCCTTATTATACATTGCATTGGAAATAATGCATGTGTTTTGTTAGAAAAGGACATCAGGAGTGTGATGCCTGTATACAACCTTCTGACAAAGTTTTATTTTTTTTACACAGTCATCAGCATATCTCCTAGCTACATTTTTCTCCTTTTTTTTTTTTTTTTTTTTTTTGCTGCTTATGCGAAATCATTGCAAGCACACATTCAGTTGTCCTAGACTACACAGTCTGTAGTCATACTTGAGTTCTGCTCTCTAAGTTTACAGCATTATTTGGAACTATATTTATGTTACCATTTTCTTGAGTTCTTTTATACCTCATTAAACCATTGTGAGTCATGGATATATTGTTTTGAATTGCAGATATAATCAAGCACAATAAACAATAGGAGCAATAAAAATATAATACCCATAAACAATAACAACATATGACATAAAAATGTAAGTGAAGAACCATCTGGTAACTGAATTTTTAGGTAAGACAAGCTGATAAATTCCATCCTTGAAGACCTTACTACTTATTAGAAATGTTAAGGAATTTCTGTGACAGTCATAACTGATCTTACCCTTCAGACCTATGGAATCTACATGAATGAATTAACTTCATTGGCTTTTTACCTAAAACTACAGAATGCTATTGGAATCACTTGATAGATTATCATGGATCCATTAGTGGTCTGAGATCTGCACTTTGAGAAACAACATCTCCTTATTTAAGTTAGCCCTAGTGTGGTTTGTATATTTATTTGTAGGGCTCAACCAATCAGTTTCAGTATGGTGTTAGAACTCTTCTAACATCTCTTTGGGGTGGTGGTGCAGGTGTAACAGGAGGCAAGAAACAATGGAGGCAGAAAATCAATACTATTTAATTCCTATTTAAATAAATCCCATTAGCAGATATTTTAATATCTCTGAAAATTAATTTGAGCTGGTCAGTGGTATAGTGGATTACAAAGTCATCTTTGCTACCCAGTTACCACTTTTCTCTACTTTTAGAAAGATTTGGAAAGATGCTATATATATATATGTAATTTAGATTCCAGTGGCCCCCTAGATTTTTTAAATCTCTAGCAGCACTAACATACTGGCATTCCAAGACCAAAGTTCTTATGAAAAAGGGACATCAATATAACTGTCAACCTACTGTTTTTCCCTTGTGGATTTAGGGAATTTATTAGAGTAGCATATAATCTGCTAAAGGAAGGCTATCTCCCTGGTGTATGTTAAAGCTAAGGAAAGTATGGCTATTGGATGACTTCCCTCTGGGACCTACAGAGGTAGCCAAGCTGCTTTGCCCAGCTTCATTCTCTTGACCTTCACTGAGGCAGAGCTCCAGTGCCTTTGAGCCAGTTAGTGCCTTTGGGAAGCTTCACCAAACTTTTGGAGGTGAGGAAGGTGATCCAAAACCACAGCATTACATACCTGTAAGAAATCTAAAAGATTTTGAGGCAGTAGAATAAGATTGATATTGACTTTAACTCATTTAACTCAGTGGAGTGTTTTTTCTGATTGAATTTGAATTGTAAAAATTTATAAATCAAAGACATTTGCTCACTTCAGAAAACTTTTCATATCCCTCCTTGAAACTGTAAAGTATAAGGGGTACAAGAGTTCTTAGATGGACATATAGTCACATTTTCTTTCTACTCTACTCTGTGTGGTACTTGATTATAATACAGCACTGGTGCTATGTAAGTTCTAAGTGCTCACCATCTGTATTAGTTAGCCATTACCACAATAATGGTATATAATAAACCCTCCTCCCAAAATTCAGTACAATGTCATAGTAGGCAGTTGGTTTGCATTCATGCATCTGAGAATTAGCTGGGGTATATGTGGTCTAGGTTGGGCTCAGCTGGGCTTGGCTCTAAGCTGTGGGTTGGATGAAGTTCTGCTTTACAGGTCTCTCATTCTCCTTAGACCAGGAGCTACATGGGCATGTTCTTATGGTAAAATGTAGGAGTGCAGGAGAATAACCAAACCTCGAGCTCTGTTTGCATCACATGTACTGATATCATATTGAGTAAGACCAAAGTCAAGGGTCAGGAAAATGTACCGCACTCACCACAAGACTATGATGAAGATGTGGATGTATTACAGAATTACAGAGGATAAAGAACTGGGTGCAACATATTAGTTTACCACACTACCCCTAGGTTTTTCAACTATTCATCACACAACATAGTTCTGAGACCCCTCCCCATCATGAGAACTCTCCTCTGAGAATGATCTTTTTTCTCCTTATGCCTCTGATGATGTCCTGGGCCTATGGCTATATAATACTCCAGGTAAGGTTGATAGTCAGCAGATACATACCAGTGGTCATCTCTTTATATTTGACATGGTGTCTATCAGGCCTGGTTCCATGTATTATCTGATCTATACACAGTAGACCAGACTCCTCATCAATTTCTGAAAATTCTACTTTATGTCACATGCGATTCCATTAACTTTTTGGTATGGACACTTTGCTAACATGTTTTAGTCATAATACTCTTCAATTAACCATCTCAATTATGAAGTTCCCATTTCCATTATCGTGTTGCAGTCAGTTAATGGTCCCTTTAGGAAGAACACATCTGATAGAATATTTTGTAGGATTCATTGAAGTATTATGATTTTAAATAAATCAATCAGAATATAGGTGAGTAAAAGAGTGAGAGAATGAGTGAGTGAGTGAGTGAGTGAAATCCCCAAATGAAAATGTTCTCTTTTATAGTGGAAGTCATTAACTTATTTGAAACATTTGTGAACACTGTATTAAACATTACCTTATGAGTCTACAGAACATGTCATAATAGTATAAAACCCACAGACATTGACAGTAGATTTAGATGTAGGTCCTTAATGAATGCAACTCTGCTTATGGAGAAAGAATTTTCAAGGTCCTTCTCCTTGGCACTTTAATTGGCATATTTTTAGAGATTATGGAGGAAAATTAAGAAGTAAGATTAGCCCTGTTAATATTAACACCACACAGTTTTTTGTTTTTGTTTTTTTTTTTTTTTTTAGAGTTACAGAAAAGTAGACAAGTAACCTCCAAATCCCAAAATAAGAAGTAGTTCCCAGTGATCAGTGCCATGATGAATGATCTCAAGATGTCTTAGCAAGATTTCTGGACTATATGCTCTTGCACAACACTGCTATTCCCCTGTCAGAGGTGGAGTGTATTCATCTTCTCTTTGAACCTACTCGGGCTTTTGTAAATGACTTCACAATGTAGCAGAAGTAACCCTGTGAGGCAAGGTCAAAAAAGACAATAAAACTTCCACCTGCCCATTCCATTCTTCTCTTAGGATGCTTGACTTTGGAACCCAGGCACCATCATGTGAGAAAGCTGAGGCTACATGGAAAGGCTACTTGTAGGTAACTACAAGGCATGTGAGAGAGTCATTCCCCAATTTTCAAGACAATCAGTTGAGGTCAAGTAGAAGAGCCATATTCAAGTTGCATATTCATAAGCACAAAAGTGTGTTAAGCTATTATCCTGAGATATTTTTCATGCAGCAGTAGATAACAGGAATAGAGGAGGAGTTACGGAAGTAGCTTGAGGGTTTGTGAAGAGAAGGGAGAGTGGAGATGGGAGGTAATAGAGGATCTTTTGAGAGGAATAGAGGGGAAGTCATGAGTTTGGTCTGAGGTCTGTTGTGTTTGAACTGCCTGAGAAGAGCATCCAAGTAGAGATATTCAGTAAGTATTTGGAGACAACGAGTCAGAAAGTTAGAGAATCATCCTTCTGAACAGATATTGTCCTGGAAAGCAAGAAACCTCAGTTCTTTTCTGACTCAGTTCCTAAAACTTGCTCTGGGTGATCCAAGGCAAGAGGCAAGCTTCCTTTCCTCTCTCAGAATCAATATCCTTTATGTACAGAGAGAAGCAGAATTGTAAGGTCCCTTTCTGCCCTAACATCATGCACCATAACCATAGTTTTTCTCAGCTGTGTACATATTTCTCATACCAGCGCAGAAAGATAATGTAGCTGAAATGGTGGTCTTCAACAAGTTTAGCCTTTAGTGACGAGAGTTCAAAAATCCAACTTAACTTGGATTCCTCAAAGTCACATCTCCAATGACCACATGTATGCTCCTTTTAACATATTAATACATGGAATATATATATTTATATGTAAATTATTCTGATAAAATTTAAAAAAACCGTGTCATTACAATTTATAAGTTCTGACTATAAAAATATATACTGCAGGGAAAAAAGAGGCTCTTATATATTCAGAGAATATAGTTTAGCCTGAGAAAATCAACCTTTGGGATTTCCTGTGGTATGGTGTCTTAACTCTGTAACAAACAGGAATGATGTGCTTCTTTCATTTTTCTAAACAGTCCTAACCTAGACAGGTTGGAACATGTTATAACCATTACACTCAAACTGATAACACTAAATAGTTTCCAAAGTTGGCTTCCTGCCTTTAGCCATAGAGAAATTTCCAATATCATGAGTTCAATGTGATTCTTAACCTATTGGGAGTTTGGGGGCAAGTCAGGGATATTCTGTCCAGAAAAATAAAAAATATGTATCTTTACACAATTATTTGAGCAGCCTTGAGTAGTACAGGAGTGTTCTGTGAATAAAATGCTCTTAATTCGTAGAGACTATTAGCCTGGTGGTCTGAGCTCTGGCTTCAGTGTGAACTACTCACAACTACTCAAATAATTGTGTATTCTCTTTACCAGTAGATTAACTTAATAAACACTTACTGTGTGATCATGGAGCGGTTTCTTGAATTTCTTTCCGTGCTCTCTCATTTATTTCATTATAATCTTTTTAAAAGTCTACTTTACTTTTAGAGCAGTTTTAGGTTTGCAGCAAAATCAAGTGAAAGGCATGGAGTTCTTATCAACTCCCTACCCCTGTACACTCACAACCCTTCCTGACCCCCCACCACTATCAAAATCCCAGGCCACAGGGGTACATCTAGAAAATTAGGCACATTTTTGTGAATCAGAATGGACCACCTTTGGGGTCAACTGGCCCTCTGAGGGGCCCTAAGACCTACCCACTGTCCAGTTCATTTATAAAATTATGGTCAGGACTCCAAGGAAACCTGAACAATTCCCATATATTTTTTCTTGGCTTCAGATAGCCCAAACTCTGCCCCCCCCCCACAGGTCTGATTCTGTGCTAATAGTAAAGACCAAAGTAGGATATTTGTAACCCAAGTAAAAGAGCCCAAAGTCTGTAAGGAAGCAAAGCCTATCAGTGAGGCCCTGGCCAGGGGACATCAGGAGCAGCAACACAAATGATCTCTGGACAAGGATGAACCCATCGGAAAGTGTGGGGACCACAGTCCTCTGACCCAGAGCCTAAAGCTGAGCTGCAGGAAGACAGTGCTCCTGCTTCTTGTAAGTGACATGTGTGGGGAGATATCCAATTTAGCAGCTCTGATGGCCCACAGGAAACTTGATCCAGACAGAAACAGGATGTAAATTAACAGGAGTGCTCATATTTACCTTTAAGAGAAAGTGGTGGGGGGTGGGGGTGGTGTCAGTGCCTGGGTGGCTCAGTTGGTTAAGCATCTGCCTTCTTCTCAGGTCATGATCCCATGTGTCCTTCAGGATGGGGACTTTAAGGAATATTCCCAAGCTGCTGCCAAAACTCCTTTGTTTCAGGTAAATTCCCTGTCCTTTCTGGCCCAATATAGATTGTCTCCCCCCCCCCACCCTCCCACCCCTGCTTGTTGATGGGAAAACATGGCATCTGCTCCTCTGGAGCTGATGATAGCCTGAACTGGGAACCCTTTCTCTGCCCTCTGGCAGTATTTTGTTTCTTCTGCCTCCCCACCCCCCTTTTTCCTGTTTCTGCATCACCTTGGGTGCAGCCTGCATTACTTGCTTCTAGACCATCCTCAGTGCCTCAGGCAACACTGCCAAGGAGCAAGAAGAGCACCCCAGGACCTAACACCACTCATTCCAGATTTTCCCACGTATCTCAGGTGAAAATTGACCATGGGGAAGATCCTAGTGGAATATATTTCAGCATTTAAACTAAGTTTGTTGATTTAGTTCAGACAGATGTGTCTTTGAAGTTATCAGTGGTAGCATGAAAATTTTATTCTATTAAGGTTTATGAAGGTCAAATAAGCTCGTTATCTCTGTTGAAATTTGTTAGCAAAGTGATGACTAAACTGATGGTTGTCTCAAAGTTTTCATGGGTAATTGTTAATAAAGCTTCCAAAGTCTTTGGTAACCTGAAGCTTTATAAAGTTTTGGTTGAATGACAATGGAATTAAATTCATTTCAGATAGGATAAAATGCTAAGTCATTAATTACTGGACATAGGTTTATACTTTTGACTTACTGCAAAGAAACTAAGAATATTTAAATCTGTTGATAAACATGTCTTGTGCTTAACTGATTCATAAATTTGCCATCTAAATATTTCTGTTGTAACAGTTCACAAATGGTTAATACTTAGCCATCACTAGATTTTAAGGTGTTTCTAAGAGTACAAAATTTTGCTACCGTAACTATGACTAATGGAAATAAGGGAAACAACTCTATGTGGAAAATTAGGAGATATGTAAGAAAGATATAAAGAATGGGAATGCATTTTGTTAAAGGAAAAGAAGGTAATTTTGTCCTAAATGAGATGGTTGTTTAGAAGGAAGTGGCTTGGGACAAAACCCAAATGCAAAGGAAAGTTGTAGAAGGATTATGAAGGGAAATCTTCAGAAAAAGAATTTTAAGTGTAGTCACGATGGACTAAGATTGAAATGAATTTTTAAAAGACACGGTATAAAAACTGGTTTTCTCTCTGTTCAAAAGGACAAAGATTCCTTAAGTTAATTGATCTGCTGTTAAGAAGAAAACATAAACAGTTGTTTCCTCTTTGCCTGTCCAGAAAAACCATTTTCAACATTTGCCTGTATCAGGTGTTTAACATCCTTAATTATATTTAGGCATGTGCTTTAAAATTTTCTAAGATTTTAGCAAATGTTGACAAGATTTAAATTGTAAATGAAATCTCTTTAACTCATTAGGCTTTTCCTTGGTGTGCTAAGTTACTCAGGAAGTATTACTAAACAAATGATAAACCTTGGGTTACATTTGGGTAAATGCTATAACAATTCTAGAGGTTCTATATATTTCCTAAAGTTTTAATGTTTTGATAAGGTCATCACTTGATATTTAATTATTGAAGTGTTATGTGTCACAGAAATAACCTGATTTCCTTGCCAGGTAAATTGCAAACTCTTATCTCATTAGCTTTTTAACCATATCTATTCTGAATTTTTATCATTTATAATTATTTTAATTCTCTTATAAAATGAGTTTCACCTTAAAGGAGATTCATAAAAAAGACTTTCAGGACAACACAGGTATTCAATATCTTTAAGATCAGAACTGAAATTAGCAAGAATTTCCACAACTAACTAAAGCTGCATTCAAACTAAGCCAGAATTAGTAACAATGGACCAAATGAACTAAAATATTATAGTGTTATGTTTACTCTTACACACTAAGGAAAATTTTACTTATCTGTGACTTACAGAAATGGAAAAATATTCATTTTTAAACAAATCAAAGCATTCAACTTTTCTCTCTATCTGAACCTTCTGAAACCAAAAGGTCTCAGTAAGTATTCCTTCTTCCACGGCAATCAGTCATTTGCATAAGTTCAATAAGAATCTGTTCTCCTTGTAACAGGACACCATTGGAAACATTGGTTATTTTACCAAGGCCTTGACTGGAATGTCATATTTGAGAAAGACATGCATAGACTCAAATATGACCAAACAGCTTTAAGGAACAGCTTTATAAAAACTGTTTTATAAAACAGCTTTTATAAAACCTGGAGCCATAAAGCCCTTTGGAACTGTTGACCTGGTACCTTGCTTACAGAGTTCCAAGCAGCCTCACCAGGTGAGTAAAGAATGCCACTTCCCAGCAGGTGCAGGAATATTAGGATACTTTGGGGTCCTCTGGAAGAAGAATTTGCCCAAATAGGCAGGTATTGCAGGCATGTCTGATGGCAAGTACTTGGCTTGGCTTCTGGCCTGGAGGGCTACTGAAAGTTCAACCTAGAGATTTCTTATAAGAAGTTCCAGCAAAGCATATTCTAAAAGATCTATATGGTCACTCAGTGTTCTTGCTGAGCTATGAAAATAATTAGGCCAAATCTGTTTAAACTGGACTTTTCAGATAAATTAGTCCTAATTTGGCCATCTCTGGAAATGAGGGTTATTTTAGAGAGAAAAATTATGTTTTAATTACACACCTTGCAGATTCTAGATTTGATTGTCTTTTAATGTTTACCTAACCTAGACACCTTGAGGTAAACTACGGAGAAGTTACACAATAACTCGTTTGGACGATCTTCTTGCTTTTTATTCTGTGGGGGATAATAACAGGACCCCATGGTACAACTGGAAAATGGGATTGATTCCCCAACAATTATATAACTTAATTATCACCTTAACCAGTTCTGTGTGGCTGGAATACTAAAACTGCCTAAAAGCCAGAAGCATACCCCACCCCATAGGATTAACTATGGAGGGGTTCCTGGGTGGCTCAGGGGGTTAGGCCTCTGCCTTCAGCTTGGGTCATGATCCCAGGGTCCTGGGATTGAGCCCCACATCGGGCTCTCTGCTCAACAGGGAACCTTCTTCCCTTCCTCTCTCTGCCTGCCTTTCTGCCTACTTGTAATCTCTGTCTGTCAAATAAACAAATAAAATCTTTTTTTTTTTAAAAAGGATTAACTATGGACTTGTAGAGATAATAGATGACCATACTTTATGATTGGATTGGCTGATGCATGTGGGACTCCCCCTATCTCTTGACAAGTTTTCTCCCACTTTCCAGTGATCCATTATAATTAGGATATCAAGGCTGGATCACTCAGGAAAAGGGCTTCTTAATGGCTTCATCCCTTAGTCATATTTATCCTAGAAGCCACCTCTATTGAGGTACAATTACAAACAAAGGCTTAGCTAAGCATAGAACAGCCCTCATAAAAGGAGCCACAAAGCTTACTATGGGACAGTCCCTGAGTGTAATGACTTCACATCAGGTGCTGATTTGTCTTAGAAACCAAAGGCCACTGATGGATGAGGGAGGCCAACTTATTAAATACCAGGACACACTGATAGAGATGCCTGAAATAATACCTAAAACCTGTCAGACTTTAAAATCCAGCTACCCTGCCTGGACCTGAATGTCACACTTCTGTAGAGCATAACTGCTGGAGGTCATTGATATTGTTTATTATAGTCAACTGGATTTAAAAGATAACCACAGCTATAATTCACCTCAAAAGCTCTATGCCAGGCCACCCCCTGTGGTAAGTAGGCTTAGAGGAGACCTCGAACAGATTGAAAATTTAGAGGTGTCCCAACACCTCCAAGCCCTGGGAAAAGCTTGAAGGCATATCTCCTGAGATGCTTTAGAAAGGACCCCCTCAAACCATGGTGGACAGGGCCTGCCACTGTTGTTATAACTACCCCTATAGCCCTCAGGGTCTTAGGTGCCACCGAATGAGTCCACCCTTCTAGAGTAAAGAAGGCTCTCACCAGTTGGATGAATCACACCAGTGGAAAGCCCAACCAGATCCTATGGACCTGCTCCAGCTCCACCTTCAGTGAGACCCCACTGACTGATGGACTTCTGTTCACCATGGTCCCTGGCTTTTGCTGGCACAACACTGACACCCTTACATCAGGAGTTGGACTTTATATTGCTCCCCCTTCTGACTGGACTTTCTCCCAGAAACTTGCTATTGTTATTGCTTTTTAGGCAGCCTTAGGAAACTTAAGACTGATTGCTAAGTTCAAAGAAAACACTATTACCAGGCGAACCACTCACTGTTCAAATACTAGCCTAGCAGGGCCATCATAATAGATGATAACGTTGCCCTCTAAATTAGGTGTTTAAAGGGGCATCAAAAAGGGAAATGATAGGGCAAAACTGTACTCTAAGATGGTTTACCAAACCAGCAAGGGAATTCCAGTCCCTGTCTCAAAGCCTTTCTGGGTTTTTCTTTCCTACCTCATTTCCCATGCGTGCCAAATATACCAGGTATGCAGAAGTAGAAGGGTATAAATCCCCCTCCCTGCTTGTGCTCGGGGCTCAGACCTTTGGAGAACAATCTCATCTGAGCCCACCAATGTTAAATAAACCTCCAATCCTCCAGAGCCTCCGAATGCTGCTCGGTTTTTCTGCCAGGAGCCAGTACAGTTTCCATAAATGCATTTAAGACTACTCAGCATCTATTGATGACCTCATAGCTCATTTCCTTTTAGTCATGAAAAATATTCTATTGTCTGGATGTAGTACAGTTTATTTATCCATGTGCTTACTGAAGGGCATCTTGGTTGCTTCCAAGTCATGGTAATTATGAATAAAGCTTCTACAAATATTAATATGCAGATTTCTGTGTGGACATAAAATTTCAACTCATTGGTGCACCAAGGAACATGGTTTCTGGATTGTATGGGAAGATTAGATTTAGTTTGGTAAGAAACTGTCATACTGTCTTTTAAAGGCCCATACCATTTTGCATTTCTCTCAGCAATGAATAAGAGTTCCTATTCCTCCACATTCTATGTAGTATTTGGTATTGCAGTGTTATAGATCTTGATCATTGGAATGGGTGTAATAGTGGTATCCCATTGTTGTTTTAATTTGTGATTCCCTAACGACATATGATGTGGAACATTTTCACATATGCTATTTGCCATCCACATATCTTCTTTGGTGAGGTGTTGATTAAGGTCTTGGCCCATTTTACTTATTTTTAATTTTTTAACTTAAATTCAACTTGGTTAACATGTAGTGTATTATTAGTTTCAGGGGTAGAATTTAGTGATTTATCAGTTACATATAACCCCCAATGCTCATTTCATCAAGTGCCCTCCTTGATGCCCATCACCAATTAACCAATTAACCCACCCCAACACCCCATTTTCTTATTGCTGAGTTTTTAGAGTTCTTTGTATATTCCAGATAACACAGTCTTTTATCAGATGTGTCTTTTGAAAACATTTTCTCCCAATCTGAGGTTTGTATTCTTATTCTGTTGACATTGTCTTTTACAAAACAAAGGTTTTAAATTTTAATGAAGTTCAGTTTATCAATTATTTCTTTCATGGATTATGCCTTTGGCATTTTATCTAAAAAGTCACTGTCACACCCAAGTTCATCTAGGTTTTTTCTTACGTTATTTTCTTAGAATTTTTATATTTTTGTGTTTTACACAGTCAAGAAAACAAAGAGGCAACCCACAGAATGGGAGAAGATATTTGCAAATGACAGTACAGACAAAAGGTTGATATCCAGGATCTATAATGAACTCCTCAAACTCAACACACACAAAACACAATCATATCAAAAAATGGGCAGAAGATATGAACAGACACTTCTCCAATCAAGACATACAAATGGCTATCAGACACATGAAAAAATGTTCATCATCAATAGCCATCAGGGAGATTCAAATTAAAACCACATTGAGATATCACAATACACCAGTTAGAATGGCCAAAATTAACAAGACAGGAAACAACATGTGTTGGAGGGGATGTGGAAGAAGGGGAACCCTCTTACACTGTTGGTGGGAATGCAAGTTGGTGCAGCCTCTTTGAAGAACAGTGTGGAGATTCTTCAAGAAATTAAAAAGAGAACTTCCCTATGACCCTGCAATTGCACTCCTGGGTATTTACCCCCAAAGATACAGATGCAGTGAAAAGAAGGGCCATCTGTACCCCAATGTTTATAGCAGCAATGGCCACGGTCGCCAAACTATGGAAAGAACCAAGATGCCCTTCAACGGACAAATGGATAAGGAAGATGTGGTCCATATACACTATGGAGTATTATGCCTCCATCAGAAAGGATGAATACCCAACTTTTGTAGCAACATGGACGGGACTGGAAGAGATTATGCTGAGTGAAATAAGTCAAGCAGAGAGAGTCAATTATCATATAGTTTCACTTATTTGTGGAGCATAACAAATAGCATGGAGGACGTGGGGAGATAGGAGAAGGAAGTTGAGGGAAATTGGAAGGGGAGGTGAACCATGAGAGACTATGGACTCTGAAAAATAATCTGAGGGTTTTGAAGGGGTGGGGGTTGGGAGGTTGGGGTACCAGGTGGTGGGTATTATAGAGGGCACGGATTGCATGGAGCACTGGGTGTGGTGCAAAAATAATGAATATTGTTATGCTGAAAATAAATTTAAAAAATTTTTTAAAAACTGTATGGTTTTTTCAGGCAATTAGAGATAGATTGCAAATATGTGAAAGGCACTAAAAAATAAAACATTTAGATAAAATGAAAACCGTTTTGACCGTGGAATAGGTAAGAAAATCCTAAATAAGATTTGAAAGGCATAAAGGAAATAATTATTTTTGTTTTTTAATTTTTTCAAAATGTTTATGTCAATTGCAGTTAATTAACATGCACTGTAATATGAGTTTCAGGTGCAATATATAGTGGTTCAAAACTTCCATACATCATCTGGTCTTATCACAAAAATGCACTCCTTTATCCCTATCACCTGCGTCACCCATCCCCCCACGCACCTTCCCTCTGATAGCCAACAGTATATCCTCTATAAAGAGTCTGTTTCTTGGTTTGTCTCTCTCGTTTTTTCCCTTTGCCCATTTGTTTGTTTCTTAAATTCCACACAAGCGAAGTCATATAGTATTTGTCTTTCTCTGACTTACTTCATTTAGCATGATACCCTCTAACTCCATCCATGTCACTGAAAATGGCAAGATTTTATTCTTCTTATGACTGAAGAATATTCTATTGTGCATATATACCACATTTTCCTATCCATTTGTCATTTGATGGACACTGGGGCTATTTCCATAGTTTAGATAGTGTAGTGTAGATAATGCTGCTATAAAGATCAGGGTGCATGTATCCCTTTGAATTAGTACTTTTGTATTCTTTGGGTAAATACCAAGTAGTGTCATTGCTGGCTCATAAGGTAGTTCCATTTTTAACGTTTTGAGGAACCTCCATACTGTTTTCCAGAGTGTTTGTACCAGCTTACATTCCCACCAAGAGTGTAAGAGTGTTCCCCTTTCTTTGCTTCCTTGTCAACATCTTTTGTTTCCTGTGTTGTTAATTTTAGCCATTCTGACAGGTATGAAGTAATATCTTATTGTAGTTTTGATTTGCCTTTCCCTGATAATCAATGATGTTGAGCATAAAAGAAATAAATTTTGATAAATTGTATTATTTTAGAATTAAGAACTTCTGTTTGTCAAAATACATTGTTAAGATAGTTTAAAAGGCATCACAAAGTGGAAGAAGATACTCACAATACATGTACTAGACAAAGGTTTATTTTCTAAAATACATATTTTTATATGTATTCATTTTGTTGATGATTTGGTTTACATAAAAAATATGCATTTATATATATTGTTTTGTTGATTTGGTGTATATATATGTATATATATGTATAAAAATATATAATTATACATATTTGTTTTGTTTATTTGGGATATATATATATATATATATAGTATGAGGCATCAACCCAATAATAACTCTATTATTTAGATACTTATTGGTAAACCCTTTATAAGCCATCAAGAAAAAGACCGATAATCAATAATTAGGTAAAAGCATGAACAGATTCCTCATAAAAGAGATATTAAAGTGACCATAAAAAATCAAAAGGTTCCTAACTTTACTAATCATAAGACAAACACAAATTTATATCACAAGATAATCTCACACACCCTCCAGAATGGTTACAATGAAAAAGATGGAAAATACTAAGTATCAGTAAGGTTATGGAGCAATCAGATCTCTCATACTGTCTTGGGAGTATAAATTGATAAAACCACTCTAGAAAATTCTCTGACATTATTTACTAAAGTTAATCATATACATAACCTATGACCTAGCAACTTAACTACTAGGTATATGCCTAATGAAAACATTTATATATGTTGATCAAAAGACAAGTACTGGAGTGTTCATAACAGCACTGTTTCTAATAAACTCAAACTGAGGATTACTCAAATGCCCATCAACTGTAGAATGAGCCAATTACAGTGTACTTACATAAAGCAATACTATACAACAATGAAAATGAACAAGTTATAACTTTGTGTAACCCCATTGATGAAAATCATAAATACAAGTGTTAGTTTTAAAAAGTCAGACCTAAGAGAGTACATGGTATTGGATTGCATTAATATAAATTAGAAAAACAAGCAAAACTTATTTATGCTGATAACATTTCAGGAGAGTGATTACCTTGAGGATGGAGGAAATGACTATAAGGGGTCATAAGGAGAAATCTGAGATGCTGTTATATTCTGTTATTGATCTGGGTTCTGGTCATATAGGCATGTTTGATTTCTGAAAATGTATCAAACTGTACCCCTAAGACCTGTGCCCTTACTGTGTATGATGTTTCAATAAAAAGATGTAAAATATGTCAAATACCAAAATGGAAAAATTGATTTGATTTAAAAAATAAAAAGAAACTCAAGCTTTGCCTATTTGTGTACTGTTCTGTAAATAGACTATAACAGACCTCTGTTTCTGTCAAGGAAATTAGTATGTTATGTAAAATAAAAAAAATTAAAGTGATTCCCTAAATATACTCAGGAGTTTTTGTCCAAGAACAACAATCGACTTTTTAAAAAGATAGATTCATTCATTCATTCATTCATTCATTTGAGAAAGAAAGAGAGAGTGAGCACACAAGTGGGGGGAGGGACAGAGGGAGAAGGAGAAGCAGACTTCTCACTGAGCAGGGACCCCAACATGGGGCTTGATCCCAGGGCCCTGGAATTATGACTTGAGCTGAAGGCAAATGGTCAACTGACTGAGCCACCAGGCGCCCCAACAGTTGACTTTTTAGAACATCATTATATGCCCAAAAAAAAAGAAAAGAAAAGAAATTAGATGTCTACCTTACAGTATACACAAAAATCAAGTCAAAACGGGTTAAAGACCTAAAGATAAAGACCCCAAACTGTTAACACTCTTAGAAAAAAACATAATGGACAGCTTCCTGACATTGGTCTTGGCAATGAATTCATGAATATGACACCAAAACTGTAGACAACAAAAGCAAAAATAGAAAAGTGGGACTACATCAATTTAAATGCTCTGTACAAGAAAAGAAACAATCAACAGAGTGAAAAGAGAACCTACAGAATGGAAGATAAAATTTCAAACCATATATCAGATAAGGGGTTAATATTCAGATTATAAGTAACTCCTACAACTCAATAGCAAAGAAAAAACCCTAATAACCTGTTTTAAAAAATAGTCTAAGGACCTGAATAGACATTTCTCCAAAGAAGATATACAAATAGCCAACAAGCATATGAAAAGATGCTCAATATCACTAATCACAGGGAAATACAAATCAAAACCACATTGTGATAACCTCTTACACCAATTAGGATGGCTAATCAAAAACAAAACTACAATAACAAAAGATAACAAGTGTTGGCAAGGATGTGGAAAAATTGGATTCCTTGTACACTATTGGTGGGAATGTAAAATGGTGCAGCTATTATGGAAAGTGGTACAGATACCCCTCAAAAATGAAAAACAGAACTATCAAATGATCCAGCAAATCCAATTTCTGGGTATTTATTCAAAAGAATTGAAATCAGGATCCCGAAGAGATATCAGCACTCCTACATTCACTGCAGCATTAGTCACAATTGCCAAAAGGTAGAAACAACATAAATGCCCATTTATGGATGAATCGATAAAGAAAACATTGGTAAATAAATACCGTGAAATATCATTCACACTTTAAAAAAGGAGGAAATCCTGCCATATACAACAATATGGATAAACCTTGAGGACATTATACTAAGTGAAATAAGCCAGTCACAGAAGAAAAAAAATACTGCATGAGTCTACTTACCTGAGGTATCTAGAATAGTCAAACTTCTAAACGCATAGAGCAGAAGAGTGGTTACCAGGAACAAGTGGGGAGGGGAAATTGGGAGTTGCTAATCAATAGGTATAAAGTTTCAGTAATGCAAGACGAAAAAATTCTAGAAATCTGCACGACGTTGTGCCTATAGTTAATATTTGTTCAATTGAAAACCTATAAAAAGAGTGGATATTATATTAAGACTCTTACCAAAATAAGACATGTTTTACTTCATGTCTTAAAAAGATTAAAAATTAAAAAGATTAAAGACATGTTTTACTTCATCAACTTCTCTGATTTTCATTATTTTCTTCTTTTTGCTTAATTTATGCTTGTTTTGTTTTTCATTTAGTTTTTGAACGTAAGTACTGATGTCACTGAGTTTCGAAACCTTTGCTCTCTGCTGATATAGGATTCTTAATGCTAATAATCTCTTTTTTTTTTTCCTTTGGCTGCTTTTTTTTAAGTTTTTTTTTTAAAGATTTTGTTTATTTATTTGACAGAGATCACAAGTAGGCAGAGAGCCAGGCAGAGAGAGAGGAAGGGAAGCAGGCTCCCTGCTGAGCAGAAAGCCTGAGGCAGGGCTTGATCCCAGTTACACTGGAATCATGACCTGAGCTGAAGGCAGAGGCTTTAACCCACTGAGACACCCAGGCTCCCCACCTTTGGCTGCTTTTAAGATTTTCTTTTTATCACTAGTTTTCAGCAGTTTGATTGTGATGTGCCTTGATGTAGTTATTTATGTTTCTTGGGTTTCCTTAAATTTCAGGAATCTGTATATTTATAGTTTCCATGAAATATGGAGTTTTTCCATCCATTATTATTTCAGATATATTTTCCACTCCATCTCCCCTCCAATTCAACTCCTTTCCTTCAAGGACTTCAATTACAAATCAATTAGGCTGCTTGAAATTGTTGCACAGTTCACTGATGCTTTGTTCATTTTTTTTTTCAGTCTTTATTAGCTTTCTGTTTTTCTTTTGGATATTTCTGTTCTTAGTCTTCAAGTCCTCCAGTCCTTTCTTCTGCAATATTTGATGTGCTGTTAGTCACATCCACTGAACTGTTCATGTCAGATATTATGGTTTCTATCTCTAAAAGATAGATTGGGGTTGTTTTGCCATATATTCCATGTCTCTTCCTAACATGTTCAATATTTCATCTGGTTTCTTGAAAACGTGAGATACAGTTAAAATAATTCTTTAATATTAATGTCTATTAATTATATCATCTATATCCTTAAGTCAGTTTTGATTGATGGATTTTTCTCCTCTTCATGTTTTGTATTTCCAGGCTTCTCTGAATGTTTCTTGATTTTTTTTTATCGGATGCTGAACATTATATATTTTAACTTGATGGGTGTTAGATATATTTGTATTCCAATAAATATTCTTTATATATATGCATATATATATATATATATATATAGTTATATAGTTATATAGCTATATTGTTATATTACTTGAAAATGATTTGATCCTTTCAGGTCTCTCTTTCCATTTTTGTTAGGTGAGACCAGAGCAGCATTTATAAAGTTTAGGATTAATTTTCCCCTATGACTCAGGCAATCCCCATCTGACATTCTACCCAGTGTCCCAGGAAATAAAATATTTTCCACTCAGACTCAGGAACCGGCACTATTTCAGGACCTGTGTGGACCCTGAGGATAGCTTCTTCCATTCCTTTTGTAGTGGTTCTTCCCCTGACCCTTGGTACTTCCTCACATGCACTTAAACAATCAAGGGGGATTCTGAAGACCTCCAGAGTTTTCTCTGAGTAGCTGTCTCCTCTCAGGTATTTTACCTTTAAACTCCAGCTGCCATGGTCTTCCTGGATTCTCAACTCCATTCACTTAGGGAAACCACCCTCCCTGCTCTCCAGCCTGGAAATGTTCTCCAAATATCAAGCTGAACCAATTGCAGACCCTACCCCATTTGTTTTCCATCTCTCTGGGATCACTCTTCTTCATTGCTTAATGTCCAGTGTCTTGAGAATCATTGTTTTATTTAATTTGTCTTTTCTTGGCTGTTATTTCAGGTGTAAAGTAAACCCAGACCCTGGTCTATCTTATTGAGAAGGAGTCCTCCACAGTTTAATAGGAGTAACTGAGTATGTTTAGAATCAAAGAGGAAGGTTTTCATTGAGAGGAGGTGATTTAATATTTAAAAAATAATATAATCAACAGTGCTCAGTTATTGAGAAGGCAATTATTGAAGAGATTTATAATATAAGTGGAACAGCTAGATCTATATGATAGAAAGAGCAGCTCCTCTATTACAACAGAAGAGGTAGAAGAGAGATGGGTGTAAATGTGTCAGTATTTCCCACTTTATGGACTCGACTTTTCCGTGAAATAAAAGGCAGAAATATTTGCTGAGAATGGAGGTTGTGGTGGAGGTTAGAGGCTTTGAGGGGATGTGGTGGTTTGAGAAAAGATGCTGCAAAGGGGAAAATTACTCAACCAGAGAAATATAGGATGGCCAAGCCTTTACTGATGGACCATTTGAGGCTGGTGACTATAAATATATATTGGAACAAATCTAGACTCTTCATCCTGAATGGCTCAAATTTAACACATCACATTACAACTGAAAACATCACCTTGAAGTGACTACTTCTCTTGGTTAACTAGGTGGATAAAACATGGCATTTGTTGAGATGGTTTGCACAAAAGCAGGGACAACTTATAAGGGCAAGGTATTCAGTTTTGAGCAACCAGAATTTAGGAGAACTCAGTGACTACCAAGACCATGCAGCTCGAGCTTCACACATAGGTAAAGCTAATCTCTATGTCTATCTTTGGTCCTCAGTATTCCAGATCATTGGTTACTTGGAAAAAAATATTTCAGTAAGTGGTAGAGGCAGATGAGATGGGGTGGTACCTGGTCAGGACTAGGATAGGAGAAAGACATGAGACAGCTGAGAGAAAAATATTGTCATCACTGTACAGTATTTGAGAAATTGGGTAGGGTTCAAATGTAGGAAAAAGGTAAAAACATTAGCCTTATTATTTCTTTACTGCCTTCAGTTATACAGACAGAAACTATCAATAGAATTAACTATATAAGCTTAATATAGATTCCTCACTCTAAATGCTTCTGCAAAATGTGTGTGTGTTATGCCACTAAAAGAATCAGGCAGGAGAGGCAGAAATGGTCTCATGTAACAGGTCATAATTTTCAGAGACAGACTATAGGGCTGTATCTTAGACCCTCTTCTTAATTTGAGAGGCCTTCAGAGGTAACTGGCTTTCATCAAAACTGAAATTGTTTTTGTGGACCTTGTAAACAGTTGCCAAAATATAAATAACGCCACTTAGCAGGTCAACATGGTCAGTTACTCCAGGGCGCATTTGGCAGCCAACTTGAGAATCAGACCTTTTGAGGAGCATGAATGAGTGCTTTCTATTGCTGAAGGTAGTAACACTCATTTTGAAATTCTTATAGGCCAAGATAATTTCTCCTGTGCCCTAGGCTGTGGAACTCCAGGATCTCAATGAAGCTCCTGTCCAAAAGGCATCATCGTTACAGCATAGACCCCATAGCCAGACTGCCTGAATTCAGTTCTTGATTCCGTTACTTACCAGCTGTGTTACTTTAAGTGGGTTATTTAAGGAAACTGTGCATTAATTTCATCTGCAAAATGGGAAGGGGTTGTAGTACTTACCCCATAGTATGAGGATTAAGCAAGTTAATATTTCTAAAGCACTTAAAGTAGTCCCAGGTACATAGTAAATACTTAAAGTCTGTAAAATAGAAATTAATACTTAAAATGACACAGAGCTGCACTGTGAGAGAAATTCTGCCTACAGGGTAAACTTTTACCTGGGTAAAAATATTGGTCAGTAAAGTCAACTTTGAGAGCATCACCAAATTATCTGTTAGTTACGTTGTATCAGTCTTACCTAATTGACTAAATAGAGTATCAGAGATACTAAAGAGAGCCACAGTCTTGAACTGTATGCCATGAATCTAGTAAAACTCTAGCAGAGAAGTATGAAAATTCAAGAAGGTAGTATGTAAGCCAAGCTCTTCATACACCCCCAGGTACTGAAAATTCTAACCTTTATTATTTTAGACTTCTGGAAAAGTCTATGCTTGGCCTCATTTGTTTATTTTGCTGTAGAAACACCTTCAGCAAGTTGTGCTTTATTGTTATGTCCTTGGCTTTTACCAAGGATACTACACAAACAGAATGCCAAAATATTTAAATGAATGGATAGAAAGACAAAATGATTGACTGCTGCCTTTGCTACAAAACCATCATGCAAAATATTGTCCATTATGTTTTTCAGTGTCCCCAGGATAAATACTATATCACCAAGGAAAAATTTCATTTCTTGAAGAATTGGTAGGCTTCCTTCTATCAGAGAATAATTCTATATAGCATGTTTTCTCTGGTTGCCTGGAAACTCAGAATCAAGTTTAATGCTCAATCACTGTAACTCTTAACCTCAATGTTAGTTTGTTTTCTATTCTCATTTGTATATATTTGACTTTCCAGTTTTACCCTAATGATTTCAATGTGTATCTTTTATAAGGACAATAACAACAAGTATTTACTGAGTTCTTACTCTTTTCCAGATAATGTTCTAGGAGCCTTGAATACATCATAATAAGCTCCTACAAAAGTTTTCATAAAGTATAAGGATATAAATCAATAAAGATGCATGTACCTGGCAGTACAAATTGATTATTAGATAAGAATGAGATCTTATAGTCAGAAATAAAAATACTCAACATTGATGAATATGTTGATTACTTTTGTTTAAAGAAGAATTCAAGGAACTTCAGTTTCTAGCAGTATTGTCCATTAGATAACCTGGACAACACTTCTGACAAATATACTAAAACACTGGATATCACACATCTGTCCCTAACTTAATGACTTTAATTTGTTCCTGAAAGTCCTACCATTAAGTGAAAAGCTGCTACATGAAAAATCTTTTCCATTAATTTTAATGGGAAAAATTATTATGTATTCATCCTAATGCAAGAATAGTCGTCACATGAAATTGAATAACTGAATGATAAAAATAAGTGTATATATAAGTAACAAATAAAAATGTGAAAATAAATGCAGTTTGAACATACAGTATAGATTATTAAAGTTTTATTACACTCATTATTTTTTTTCTTTGTACATCATTTTCTTGACTCATTTTTTAATATTTGGGATGGGGAGGACTTAAGATCATCTTATTTGACACTGTACCTAAGAATAATGGTATAGAACAGAAAAATCACCTTTAGAAGAAAATAAAGGCAAAATATTAACACGTTGAAATACATGGTGTTAAAAACAAGACAACAGACCCCAAATGCAGTTGCTTATGCCAAGCCCCACATCACCAAACTGAGATTTAACCTAATTACAGTTTAGGCTCTCCAAGAAATGGAATCTTCAACTAGTCCATCAGGAACTGCCTGATAGCACTAGTTAGGTCAATCTGCCTGATGGACCCTTAGTATCCCTTAAAGAAAATAACCTTGTAATAACCAACCCACTTTTTTGCCTAGTATAACTTCCTTCTTTCTGTTACACTTCTGTATATAAAAGTCTTTTATTTTGTATAGCTCCTCAGAGCTCCTTTCTACCTACTAGATTGTATGCTGCCAGAAAAAAACAATTTTTGCTCAGATAAACTCTTAAAAAATTTAATGTGCCTTAGTTTGTCTTTTAACAGTGGAATAGATCATGTGCACTAACTTAGTAGTTAGAAAAAGCTACCTCCTCATCCCTTACTTGGTATATGTATGCCAAGTAAATGTTTTGGGTTCATTTAAACTTAACCCACAGTTCAACTTTGTTCCACATCATATTTTTAGACCAAAACTGTTATATTGACTACATTCACAAGGATGTCTTTGCCTAAAATTATAATTTTGAAATATCATTTTATAGCAATTTATTTAGTGTGATTTTAGTGAATAAAGACAGTGGCACAAAACTGTGATAATAACTATTGTATTCTTCAACATCACATACTCTCAGCAAAAAAACAAAAAAATACAAAAACAAAAAAACACCAATTTTGCATATGAATTTCCTTGATAAATCATTAAAAATTATTAATTGCATTAAATCTTGATCTTTGTCTTTTTAATATTCTGTGACAAAATGAGAAGTACTTATAGAAGTACTTGTCCAATGAATTCCCCAATTTTGAATTGTGAGCTGAACTAGATATTTTCTCATAGAATAGCATTTTTTTCTTAAAAGAATGGATCAGAGATAAACTGTGTTTATTTAGATTTGGGTATTTAGGAGAAGTTTCCTTGAAAATGAATAAAGCGAGCCTATCAGTTCAAGAAAAACAACTAACTCAAATCATAAAAACCATATACAAAAGACCTACAACAAATATCATCCTCACCAAGGGAAATCTGATAACTTCCCTTCTAATGTCAGGAACATACAGGGATGTCCATTCTTACCATGGTTGTTCAACATAGTACTGGAAGTCCTAGCCTCAACAGTCAGACAACAAAAAGAAATAGAAGGTATCCAAATTGGCAAAGAAGAAGTCAAATTTTCACTCTTCACAGAAAATATGATACTCCACGTGGAAAACCCAAAAGACTCCACCAAAAAATTGCTAGAACTGGAACAGGAATTCAGCAAAGTCACAGAAGATAAAATCAATGAACAGAAGTCAGTTGCACTTCTTACACTAACAATGGAGCAGAAGAAAGAGAAATCAAGGAATCCTTTGCATTTACAATTCCACCAAAAACCATAAGATACCTAGGAGTAAACCTAACCAAAGAGGTAAAGGATTGGTACTCCAGAACTGTAGAACACTTATGAAAGATATTGAAGAAGACACAAAAAAGTGGTAAAATATTCCATACCCATGGATTGGAAGAACAAATATTGTGAAAATGTCTATGCTACCCAAAACAATCTACATACTCAATGCAATACCAATTAAAATGCCATCATCATTTTTCTCAGAGCTGGAACAAACAAACCCAAAATTTTTATGGAACCACAAAAGACCCCCAAGTAGCCAAAAGAATGTTGTAAATGAAAACCAAACCTGGAAGCATCATAATTCCAGACTTCAAGCTGTATTACAAAGCTGTCATCATCAAGACAGTATGGTACTGGCACAAAAACAGACACATAGATCAATGGAACTGAATAGAGAGCCCAGAAATGGACCCTCAACTCTATGTTCAATTAATCCTCGACAAAGCAGGAAAGAATATCCAATGGAAAAGAGACGGTCTCTTCAACAAATGGTATTGGGGAAATTGGACAGTCACATGAAGAAAAATGAAACTGGACCACTTTATCACACCATACACAAAAATAAACTCAAAATGGATGAAAGACCTAAATGTGAGACAGGAATCCATCAAAATCCTAGAGAACAGAGGCAGCAATCTCTTCAACCTCAACTGCAGCAACTTTTTGCTAGACACATCTCCAAAGACAAGGAAACAAAAGCAAAAATGAACTAGTGGGAATTCATCAGGGTAAAAAGCTTTTGCACAGCAAAGGAAACAGTCAACAAAACTGAAAGGCAGCCTATGGAATGGGAGAAGACATTTGCAAATGACTTATTAAATAAGGACTAGTATCCAAAACCTATGAAGAACTTATCAAAGTCAACACCCCAAAAATAAAAAATCCAGTCAAGAGATGGACAGAAGACCCTGGTGGTGGGTATTAAGGAGGGCATGTATTGCATGGAGCACTGGGTGTGCTACATAAACAATGAATCTTGGAACACTGAAAAAATAAAATTAAATTAAAAAAAATAATAAAGCCTAGCAAGCAAAAAAAAAAAGAAATGGACAGAAGACACAAACAGAGATTTCTCCAAAGAGGACATACAAATGACCAACAGACACATGAAAAAATGCTCAACAGCACTCAGCATCAGGGAAATACAAGTCAAAGCTACAATGAGATACCACCTCACACCAGTCAGAATGGCTAAAAGTAACAAGTCAGGAAATGACAGATGTTGGTGAGGATGAGGAGAAAGGGGAGCATGTTTACACAGTTGGTGGGAATACAAGCTGGTGCAGGTACTCTGCAAAACAGTATGGTGGTTTCTCAAAAAGCTAAAATAGAGCTATCCTAGGATCCAGCAATTGTGCTACTAGGTATTTACCCAAAGTATATAAATATACTGATTTGAAAGGGCACAAGCACCCCCAATGTTTATAGCAGCAATGTCCACAATAGCCAAACTATTGCGGGACAGAGCCCAGATGTCCATCAACAGATGAATGGTTACAGAAGATGTGGTATATCAGCCATCAAAAAGAATGAAATCTTGGCATTTACAATGATATGAATGGAATTCAAAGGTATTACGTTAAGTGAAATAAGTCAGTCAAAGAAAGACAAATGCCATATGCTTTCACTCATATGTGGAATTTAAGAAACAAAACAGATGCACATAAGGGAAGGGAGGGAAAAATAAAATAAGATAAAAAAAAAAACAGAAAGAGGCAAACCATAAGAGACTCTTAACTCTAGGGAACAGAGTTGCTGGAGGGGAGTTGGGTGGGGGGATGGGGTAACTGGGTGATGGGCATTAAGGAGGGCACTTGATGTAAATAGCATTGTGTGTTATATGCAATTGATGAATCAGTGAATTCTACCCCTGAAACTAATAATACGCTATATGGTTCACTTCCCCTTCCAATTTCCCTCAACTCCCTTCTCCTCTCCATGAATACTGTTACAAGGAAAATAAATTTTAAATTTTAAAAAAAAAATAATATGCTATATGTTAACTAAATTGAATTTAAATTTAAAAAATTAAAAAGAAAAAGAAATAAATGAAAAAAAAAACTGGGGCACCTGGGTGGCTTTGTGGGTTAAAGTCTCTGCCTTCAGCTCAGATCATGATCCCAGGGTTCTGGGATCAAGCCCCACATCAGGCTCTCTGCTCAAGCAGGGAGCCTCCTTTCCCTTCTCTCTCTGCCTGCCTCTCTGCCTATTTGTGATCTCTGTCAAAGAAAGAAAGAAAGAAAGAAAGAAAGAAAGAAAGAAAGAAAGAAAGAAAGAAAGAACTGATGGTATTCATTGCCCATGACAAAATTCCAGCTTTAAAGTGGAAATTAGAATTTGAAAAACTTGAATCTGCCACTTTCAATTTGACAGCTGCCAAGTGCTTGAGGATTTTTCTAATGAAACAGGCAGTAATATCAATGAATACGAATTTCTGATATTATATAATGAAATGCATCAACATTTGGAAGATCTACAGAATTCAGTAAACCGGTAATATACCGAAAGAAATCCCTAATGTACAGCATTACAAACACATTCATGAGTTAAAAAATCCATTCAAAGTGTGAGATCAATGGATTTTCATGTAATCTAGTATGATAGATTCATTGATATGATTTCAGAATGCACATTTTAAATGTTAAGAGACTACCACTTATTGGGTTTAGTGTAATATCAAAGAAGAACACTGTTATTTTGAAAGACTATTAGAAATACTTCACTTTTCCAACTATGTATCTGTGTGAGGAAAGATATCATTTATACACTTTAGCTAAGCCAATATAATGTCACCGATTGAATACAAAAGCATTTATGACAAACCAACTATCTCTTATTAAACTAGACATTAAAGAGATTTGAAAGAAAAAAAATAAAGAGATTTGAAAGAACTTAAAACAACTCAATTCTTACCACATGTGTTTTGTCTTGGAAAATAATTAATTTTCATAAAATAATGTTTTCACTATAACAGTATGTTATTGTTATTGTAAAATAAACAAATATGTTAAAATTGAATTAGTTTTAATTTTACATATGGTAAATACTGATAATTATAAACCATATAAACAAAATCTCCTTGGGGTCTTCAATAATTTTTAAGAGTGCAGAAAGTCCCTAAATCTACAACTTTTAAAAAATACTGCTCTGACAAAAGATGTGTAAACACTTTGTGGAGAAACTACAAAATTTTATTTAAAGACATTAAAACAAACTAAACTAATGAAGAAATTGATGATTTTTCTTGTATCACAAAATTTAATACTGTGAAGATATAATTCTCCTAAATTGATCTACAGATTCAAAGAAATTCTAATAAAAAAAATCCCTATGTTTTCCCAGGGGAAATGATGAATTCTAGATTTTATATAATATAATAAATATCTTAAAATGAATATACTCTTTTAAAAAAGAACAAAAAGAACAAAGTAGGGAGATTTACCCTCACTTGATATCAAGATACAATTTTAAGTTACCCTTTATAAGACATTGTAGGACTAGCACTTGGATAAACAAATAGATATATTAGTAGAATGAAGTAGAGATCCCAGAATCTACCCCCACACATATACAGAAATGATACATGGCAGAACTGGCACTGCAGAATGAGAGAAATACCATCTCATAAACAGTACTGAGACAACTGGTTACTCAAAGAAAAATGTAAAATTGGATTCCTATCTCACAGCATACTAAAAAGTTAATTCCAAGTGGAGTAAAGACTTGAATATAAACTGTAAAGCTATTAAAAAGTTTTTATAAGTGTACCCTTTAATCCCCATCCCCTAAATCCCCCATCCCCCCCACACCCCTTCTCTCTGCTGACCATCAGTTTGCTCTCTAGAGTTAAGAGTCTGTTTTTTGGGGCGCCTGGGTGGCTCAGTGGGTTAAGCCTCTGCCTTCAGCTCAGGTCATGATCTCAGGGTCCTGGGATCAAGCCCCACATCGGGCTCTCTGCTCAGCGGAGAGCCTGCTTCCCTCTCTCTCTCTCTGCATGCCTCTCTGCCTACTTGTGATCTCTCTCTGTCAAATAAATAAATAAAATCTTTTAAAAAAAAAAGAGTCTGCTTCTTGGTTTGTCTTTCTTATTTTCCCCCCCTTGTTTGCTTGTTTTATTTCTTAAATTCCACATAAGTGAAGTCATATGGTATTTGTCTTTCTCTGACTGACTTATTTTGCCCAGCATAATACTCTCTAGTTCTTCCACATTGTTGCAAATGGCAAGGTTTCATTCTTCTTAATGGCTGAATATATTACACACACACACACACACACACACACACACACACACACACAGCCCACATCTTCTTTATCCATTCATCAGCTGATGGGTACTTAGGTTGCTTTCATATCTTGACTATTGGAGATAATGAATGTTGCATGAACATTGGGATGCCTGTATCCTTTCGAATTAGTGTTTTTGTATTCTTTGGGTAAATACCCAGTAGTGTGATTACTGGGTCATAGGGTAGTTCTATTTTTAATTTTTGAGAAACCTCCATATTGTTTTCCACAGTGGCTGCACCAGTTTGCATTCCCACCAACAATTCACGAGGGTTCCTTTTCTCCACATCCTCACCAACACCTGTTTTTTCTTGTATTTTTTATTTTAGCCATTCTGACATGTGTGAGGTGATATCTCATTGTAGTTTTGATTTGAATTTCCCTGATGATGAGTGATTCTGAGCATCTTTTCATGTGTCTGCTGACTGTATGGATGTCTTCTTTGGAAAAATGTCTGTTCATGTCTTCTGCCTACTTTTTTATTGGATTATTTGTTTGGGGGGTAGTGAGTTGTATCAGTTCTTTATATATTTTGGATACTAATCCTTTATTGGATATGTCATTTGAAAATATCTTCTCCCATTCTGTAGGCTGCCTTTTAGTTTTATTGAGTGTTTACTTTGCTGTGCAGAAGTTTTGATTTTGATGTAAAAACTACTCAAACTTTTAAAAGACAATATTGGTAGGTACCTTTATGACTTCAGAGTAGGGAAGTTTTAAAACAGGTTACAAAAGGCCCAAATTATAAAGGAAGTAACTAATAGGTACATAAAAATGTAAAACTTTTGTTCATCAAGACACAATGAAGGAGATAGAAAAGCAAGCCACAGACTAAGTGAATAAATTTGCAATACCTATTACCTAAGTAATTAGTATCTGAATATTTAAGACTTACAAATCAATCAGAAAAAAACACACATAACTCACAGTGACAACAACAGACAAAAGAACTAAATAGGCATTTCCAAGAAGAGGAATACACAAATGACTCATACACCTATGGATAGATGCTTATGGTCACTAACAATCAGAGAAATGCCAATTGAAACCACGATGGCAGATCATTTCACACACCAAACATTGGCCTATATTAGAAAATTTAACAATATTAAGTGTCAGCAAGGATGTACAAAAACAAGAACTCTCATCTGCTTCTGCTAGGAGTGTAAATTGGCACAAACACCAAAACATCCATAGAAATGTGCTACTCAGTTTCCCTTTAAGAGATCTTGGCGCAGAAAACATGACTGACTGACTGCCCCATTCTAGATCTGTGAACTTATTTATCCCAAAAGCACACTTCCTCTTTGGGTGCTCCCAGCTGGTGATGGAGCAGTCACCATTCCCTATGGGATACAGTCAGGATTCCCTATGTATGTATTCCCTATGGGATACAGTCAGGATTCCTCTCCCAGGAGAATTTGGCACAGGAACACCTCAGCAGCCTGGCAGAGACCTTCTTAGAACTGTGCTGCAGCCTGAGATTCTTCCTATGGGGGCCAGACATATAGTAAGGTTTGAAGGCTCCCACTGTTTAGACCTGCACTCTCCTCTTTATCCTTCAGGGCACACCCTTTGCACATCTGATTCCTTTTTGGTAATCCTGCTTCTTCCAAGAGCAGGACACACCACTTTGCAAAATATCTTGACATTATCTGGTAAAGTTGAACATGGCATATTCTATGATCCCACAATTTTACTTTTCTATGTTCCCTAGAAAAAGTTGTACCTTGAGGCACAAACACAAATGTTTAGAGCAGCATTGTACCAAATAGCCAAAAATTGAATAACAGTGCAATCATTGGTCAGTGGTAGAATGGGTTAATGAATTGTGGTTTATTCCCACATGGATATATTGCAGACTGGGCTGCTGTGTGTATATTGATTCGTGGGCTGTGTATAACAGAACATTGGGGAAGGGGATATTCACATAGACGAAGATGTAATAGCATGGGAAAAAATCTCAAAAATGGCAAAGTGAGTAAAAGAAGCAAATAACAGAAAATTCCCTAGAGTCAGATTTCATTTAAAGTATAAAAAGAGGCAAAACTAACGATACACTGGTCAAAGATGTATGTATGAGGACAAAAGTGAAAGAGAAGAGAAAATAATCAATCCAAAATTTAGGAGAAAGGTCCCCAGTGGGTGGGGATGGAAGGACGGGGCACACAGGGGGCCTCTAAGTTACGAGTAAGATTCTATTTCATACAATGCGTGCTGGGTCTCTTAAATTGTTATTATTTCATATGCATGATATATTTCACAATATTTGAAAAGGACTGGAAGCCCCAGGTCATAACAATTTAAAACAAACTTCTTGCTAGTTCTTTTTAAAAACTAACACTAATGACTTTCAGCATATGCTTTCCTAGGGTGGCGTGCTAAACTTGAGTTGGGGAGAAGAAACAATAAGCAGTCGCTAATGATGGTTTCCATATTTCTCTTCTTCACACCCAGTGAACGTATTCCCCAGAGAGCAGAGATTGCCACAGCAGATGAGACAAGCATGCTGCCCAATGCCCCCTTCAAGCCCCAATTAGTCTTACTGAGAAAGAAACACAAAATAAGTCAGGCACATGCTTTGCTATTATTAAAGAGCCGTAAAGGTATTTTTAAAGTGTTTCACATGTTAATGTTTTCCTTCCAGAGTTAGAGATTTGAGGAGGTATGTTGGCTGGGCAGCTCCATCAGAAGACATGCCTTCATCTCCACAGACTTAGGTGTGTGCAGGCTAGAGCCCTACCTAACCAGCCAGCAGGACATCCCAAGCACTTTAACATCCCCCATAGCCCTAGGGTGAAAATGCTCCAGGAGAGTCCCTCACCATTGACTGAGAACTTTCCAGAGTAATCCTATGAAGATGGAAATTGTACTTGTAAGCAGTCCAAGGTCTCCAACTACTCCAGTCATGGACTCTCCTAACTCTGTTTTCCTGGTAGTAATATCAACAGAATGACCACATCAGAAGATAAGAAGGTAGAATAATGTTTCATCAAGTCTCATTTTCATAGCAATTTCATGAAGCAGGTACTTACTGTCCCCATTTTGTAGATAAAAGAAACTGAGGCACCCACCATATTGTCCAATGACTGCTTTCTCTACGTTGCCTCCATGAATACCCATGCCATACATTCTTTTTGAGCTCTTGTGACACTTTGCTTGAACCACTTTTGAGGACTTAGTTCATCTAGCTTTGAATATAGCACACCTCTCCCAACTATGACACTTCACATACCAGTCTAGGCAATGCAAACTCACTTTGGCTTTTTTAGCATCAGCATTAATTTTAGTTCCAGTACACATGAATCAGAAGTTATTCCTATTGGCAATGATTTGGGGGAAAGCTGGGGGCAAGTGGCAGCAGAGGAAGGGGAAAGAAAAGGGAGGTAAAGAGGCAAAGAAAGAGGTGAGAGTATCACAATGAAGCCTGGGGAGAAAAAAAAAAAAGAAGAAGTTAAGGAAGGGTTAAACAAGGCCAAGATCAGCATAGTAGGCCTTGCTTTTACCCCATGCAAAGCAAAGCCTGGTTAAGGCTCTATCATAGGGAGGAGGCATGGGAAACACCTCCCCCACCACGGAGTGTAAGGCAAATAAAGGTCGTCCGAGGTAAGGAGGGACCCATTGCTGGAAATATCCACAGCCTCTGATCAACCTGGAGAGGCACTGAGCATGATTCATGACCCCAGCCTTCTTAATCCTTTGCTTCTGCCATGAGTGAGGGCTAAAATTTTGTTGTGTAAGTCAACATAATACCAGCAGCTTCAATGCATTTAATATTCACTGTGTGCCAGGCACTAGATTAAATGCTTTGTGCACATTATCTCATGAATCCTCACAACACCAACAAGTTAGAAACTATCCTTTCCTTCACTTAGTAGCAGAAGAAGCTGGAGGTTTTATGGATGTAGCTCGTTGCACAGCTCATGAAGGGAAATTCTGGGATTCAAAACCAAACCCTTGTGATTCTGATACTGCTGCCAATAACATTATAGAAATGCAAAGCAAAAGAATTCACCTGTGATTCCACCAGCTCCATAAATCAAACAGAATGTCATGGGGGAAGGACAACCAGCTTTTGGGTCCTGAATCTGCCACTCCTTGGAAATGCAATCTGCAGCCCCTCCACAAGTGATCAAGATGACAGTGCCAACCTCCCTGGCTTGTCGTGACCATTAGATGAAATAATGTGCATGAAGTACCACCTAACTGTCATTTACTGGGTACTCTGGTTATAATTAGTTTTGCCTTGTGTATTCTCTTCCAGCTCCTGTCCACAAGCACATAACTTTTCCCAGCTGATAGTTGTACACAGAAATTCATTGCTTGCTCCTTGCTTTGAGCATGGACTTGCTGGCCAGTTACTCTATCTTCCTTACCACCATTTTTTTTTTAAGGTTGTGTGCTCTCCTACGTGAATGTGACACAAAGCATCAAGCCATCTTTGCACTATTGGTTGGTATATCTATTCCTGAAGCTTTGTGACATAGATAACAAAGCCCTTTAAGGGTTTGCATTCTTTTGAACAGCAACAGGGCACTTTAAACTTGAGGCGTATGAGGCCTAAGGATGCTCTTCTGAGATCATAACTGGCCAAAGTCAGGCCTGCTGTCAGTCCCACCATTATGAAGACAGTGCCTCAGGACCCACTCATTGTGCTCTGTGCCCCAGCAAAGACAGGAAACAAAGACAGAGGAGGTCCTGGGCAGTGTGTTTTCAATGTAACTGTGGGAGTTGCTATACATTTAGCTGGGAGCACTCATTTAGAGATCAGAATAAATGGAAGCACAACTTTCAAATACCAAAACCAAAACACTTGCCCAAAGGTGTTACAATTCAAAACATTCTAATTGGATATGGGAACAAAAAACAAAGGGGCCAAGGCTGACAACCCAAGAAGTCTGAGGATAGAATTGGTACCATAGGAGGTTTGGCCAGGACACAGTTGTGGAGGGCAGGGAAGGGGGTAGGCCAAAGTCTGAGGAGTAGTCAGTAGGAAAGGAGGCCAGAGCCAAGCACCACTTGGGAGAAGGAAAGCCCAGGAGAGCAGAGGCAGTGAGGTACAGTGAGAGGAATCAGGACCCAGCCACAGGGGAGGAGGCTTCTCCAAGCTGCTTCATCAGGAGATAATAGTTTGAGAGGAGGAAAGCAGGATCTCCTGGTAATGGCAAGAAATGCAGGTGGTGGCTGGCTTCGGGAACAGGAAGTAGACCTAGCAGATATAGGTGCAGACCTTCAAATAAACCTAAGAAGTGTCCAGACTGTCCTTCCTCTGTGCCCCATCGAAGAGGTGATGGGGGCAGAAGCAGTCTCATGTTCATCTGAGTGTCACTTCCCTGCAGAAACCCTTCAAAGCCTCCCCTTTGTTCGTAGAACAAATTCTGCCTCCACTCCATGGCCTAAGATGTCCTGCCTACCTTTCTAGGTTCTTGTCTTCACCTCCTCTCCAGGGTTTGGGCTCAGAGCTCCTCCTTGCGGGTCCTTGTGTGAGTCATGCCCACTCTTCCTTTCAATCCTTCTTATATGCTATTCCTTCTGCTCTCAACACATTCTTTTCCCACATTCCTCACCTGGCTAGTTCCTACTCATCATTCAGATCAACAGAAATGCCACTTCCTCCAGGAAGCATAGGTCTGTGCACTCCTTGGCACACCGTACAAACTCTCTAGAGAGGCTTGTCAAATTCTTTGGTAATTGGTACCCTCTCATCATGTGTGAACTCAGATGGGGTAGACACCACATCTTTCTTGTTCACCATTGGTTCCCTAGTGCCTGGCCCAGAATACACACTCAATAAATATTTTGAATAAAATAGTGAATCGATGAAAGCCCATTGATTGATTTCTTTTGGTCTAGTTACCACTTATTGATTGCCTGATCTGTGGCATGTTTGTTCTAAGAGTGGTGATCAGGATGGGCATGGTCCCTGTCCCTACTTGAGCCTATCACCTTGTCTAGTGAGGGCACAGACAGCCACATCAAGAATCCTGGTATAACAAGCTCTCCAGAAGGGACCCAGAATGCTCTTGGTAGTTGGGGGGGGGCACGTGCTGAAGAGAAAGTAAGGGGAAGGCTCCATGGAGATGAAAGGATCAGAACAGCCTCAGAGGTCTGGGAATCCCTTAGCAGGCAAGGAAGAGGGAGGAAGGACGTTTC
Organism: Mustela lutreola; assembly: GCF_030435805.1. Lineage (NCBI taxonomy): Eukaryota > Metazoa > Chordata > Mammalia > Carnivora > Mustelidae > Mustela > Mustela lutreola. The sequence continues at coordinate 127,913,630 of NC_081308.1, forward strand.
TGGCAGACTGGGTAGAGACAGCAAAGTCATGGGATCAGAAAATAATGGCAGATGTTCCAGGGATAGCAAGTAGGCTGGGTGGCCACTGTCAAAGATGCGTACTTTGGCTGAATGAGGGGAAGATGGAAAGTAAGCAGCAGCCAGATCACCGAGGACCATATTTGCCATGTGGAAGATAATAGCATTTATCTCATAGTCAGTGGGGAATATGAGAAGCCCTCCACTTTGGTTGGTGGACAGCCTGCTGGAAGACAATAGCTCACCTGGTTGGGATGCCTTGCTCTGTGAGCACCTGAGAAGAGAGAGAAAACATTCAAGGGAAAACATTATGCTCCATAGTATAAAATTGTATAAATTCTTATCAAATTACAGAGGATGTAGAAAGGATATTGGCTGATCCCAGAATCCTCAGACAAGAGGGACTGCTTTGGGGTCAAAGCTGTGACACACACCTCCCACAGCAGAGGCACACGTGAGAAGGAAGACAGGTGAGTGAGGGCTCCAGATCCAGTTCTGCTGTGCAACTTTGGGCAACTCCCTTCTCTCCTCTAGGCCTCTGTTTCCCCTGCTAAGCCCTTTCTGATCCCATGTCATATGGTTTGATGGGCATCTTGGTGTCCACAGTAGAGTTTTGGGGGATGGCCCATCCCAAGGATACTGCTAGTTTTTGTGCAAATAAGAAAACAAAGCCCCCTTCCACTAGTCACTTTATTTACATAAATTGGGAAACTGGTTTAAGAAATATATAAATCTTCGCTGTTTACTAAGGGAAGAACACATCCCCAGGGTGGTAAAATGTACAACGTACACAAAATTACCCAGTAGCCCTGGACCCTCATGGCACTCATGGCAGAAAACAGGGGCTGGAATTGTCATCAGTCTGGTCCAGTGAGGCCTATCTTATAAGGAAGGGCATGGCTTTTGAGGTGAGCAAAGTAAATTAGAAGAGCCTGTCAATAGGCAAGACCCAGAATGGCTGCCGTCAACTGAGTGATGGTGGCTGTCCTGCAGCGATCTCTTCTTCGCATGATATTCTCCAAGATAACTCTAGCCAGAAGCTATGTTTGAATGTGGGGTCTGGGGCAGGGAGCACAAGGTTTAGTTGAATGGCCTCATTGCTATAGTCGTCCTTTGTGGATGATGGTAAGTAGTTGAGGAGGTTTTTCCTGAAGTCATTCCAAAGGACTGGACACCACCTCAGACACCTCAGACTCCTCAGACACAGAGAACAACAGTGGACTTGACATGGAAGTCTCCTGAATATTTTAAAGAACTGGTGTTTCTTCCTCCACAAATGAAACCTTCAACAGCATGTGATAGGTGCATTTATCTGGGACTGACTTATTTACCAGCAACTAAAACATGAAATGAGCTGGTCCCTAAAGGTAATTTTGTTCTTCCCTATCTGGTGATTTAATAAATTGTCCTTATCAAGGAGGTCGAGAGGCACTGGGGGAAGGTTCCACATTTGCTTTCCATATTCTTACATTCTGCATGAGCAGTCATTTTCCATTTAGGGCCTGTGATGACCCCCTTGGGACTATCTGCATGATCCTGTGATTTCTGGTTTCTGAGGGACTGGCCATGTGTTTGCCTTGGCAGAATCTAATAGGAAACTTTCTTTTGCTTCTTTTTGGTTTTCAGATTTAAAGTCCCAGGAATGTTTTAGAAAGAAGTCCCTAACTTGCACAATGTTTCAACTATAATAGAACAAAACAGAGGTGCTTCTCAAGAGCACTATCCTTCTCCTTCCCCAGCCATACATTTTATAAGAGCAAAGGAGGCTTGATTATGATTACACATATTACCGTCAATTCCCCAATGCTGTAAGAAATGTGAGTGTGCCCTAGGAGATGCCATTTATTTATTTATTTATTTATTTATTGCCGGATAGGAAACCCACGAACTGCTAGGAGAAAGAGGGACCTAGTATGGGGTTGGCCCTAAAAACGAGAGGAGCCATAGTTTATGATTCAGTGGCAATTCAGTGATGGTGATGGTGATGGTTGTGCTAAGGCCAGAGGGGACTTTCTCCTAGGTTGAGGGGGTTGGGAGGACCTATGAGCCATGAGCCTGGGTGATCCATCTGGAAATATAGACAGTGTGGATTGTAGTGGACAGAGTGCTAGAAGTACAGGGGCCTCCCGAGCCTCCCAAGTGCCAACGAGACCTGAACAGCAAAACGTTCTTGGTTCCTCTTCTTAGGTCAGCATTATAGTGGCTGAATCCGAAGTTCCTTGTAAGGTATTTGTATTTTTATCACTTTGTATGCTTTTTTAAACTGATGACTACCCCTGACGCCAAGATCTGGAAATAAGGCAATTCATTAACTGTCATGATCTGAGAGGGCATTCTCGTTAATTTTTGAAAATTAATCACTAAATCTTTTGTGATGTCTTCGAAAGCAACCTCACAAATCAGACCATCACCTTTTCCCCAAGAAAGGAACCCAGGAGGCAGCTTGAAATTTCACCGTTTCCTTCCAGGACTGTGGGAGATAGCAAAGGGAGACTGCTCCCCACCCCAGCCCCAACCCCACTGTGTGCCTTTTTTTTTTTTTTAAAGAAAAGATTAATTCTTTATAATGCCTTTAATGGAAATGAAGAGAACAAAATTAACATTAGCATTTTATCACAAAGTTAAGAAATTGAAGGAAAATGTCAACGTGCCCATTTTAGTTAGAGCCAGAGAGAGAGAGAGAGAGAGAGAGAGACGGAGACAGAGAGAGATGGATGGGGAGGGAGAGAGAGAATGAGAGAGAGGAGTCCTTGAGACTCAGGGTCTCAGTTGCTTCTGTTGCAAATTGATGCTGTGGAAATAGGCGCTGGTGCAGAGTATAGCCTATGTGTGGTGCTCATACCCATATGCAGCCTGATCTACAACACTATTTAAAGAGTAATTTGGGGGCACCTGGGTGGCTCAGTGGGTTAAAGCCTCTGCCTTCGGCTCAAGTCAGGATTCCAGGGTCCTGGGATCGAGCCCCACATCAGGCTCTCTGCTCAGCGGGGAGCCTGCTTCCCTCTCTCTCTCTGCCTCCCTCTCTGTCTGCTTGTGATCTCCGTCTGTCAAATAAAAAAATAAAAAAAAAAGAGTAATTTGAGGCAACAAATGAGACATCATTGTATAGCCAGTTTCCCAGGACCTGGTACACATTACATGCTGAATTGGGTATTCATTATGAAGCCCTCTCAAGTCCTTTCTGGAACCAGCTGAGAAGTAAACGAAAACATTCTCTGATCAATGCTTCATATTAACCCTACAAAGTAGATACTATGATTGTTCCCACTTCATGGATAAGGAAATAAGGCTGAGGCAGGTGAAGTCATTTGCCCAGGATTACGCAGTTAATAACTAGGAAATCTGTGCCTCCAACCCAGGACAGTAGATGCCAGACTTCGTGTTCTTTTCTATAATCCACTTTCCCCAGAATTGGTATGAATGAAACTGTTCATGACATCATTAAATCTTTGAAATATCACAACAGGAAGCTATCACAAGAGATGATCTAATCCATCCGTTTCTTTTCACAAATGAGAATGCTGAAGTTTAAATCGGGTAAGTGGTTTCACCTAGGCCACACAGAAAATGATTGGCAGAGCTGGAATGAGAATAAAAGTTGGCAGGCCCAGGAGGGACCCTCCCAAGGAAGCTGTCCCTCCTTCCAAAGGCCACGGCTCAGAAGAGAGAGAGGAGGGGAGGCGTGCTCTGGCCCAGGGCTGGCCCTCCTCTGGCAGGGGTTCTTGACCTGGGAACACAGAACCTGGATTGGACAAAAATTAACTGTTAATTTCACCACCTTCCAAGTGGAATTTAGAATCACCCCTACCAATTAATGCAGGTAATAAGTCACAGTTGTAGCATGTTCCCAAGAGATATTAGAGATATTTGCAAATCACGCTTGAGCTGTTTATACTCACTGCTCTGAAATGACGGTGGTTGTTCAGAACTCCTCAAAAAAGAAGTACATATGTCACTTGTAGTACCAATTTGTCTGTAAAATATTTTCCAACTCTATCTCAATAGTTTGGTTACCTTTGTCATCTCATGTACTTTAGCTTATGCCTTTAAAGGCTTTTCTGATACGGGCCAATGGGCTTCAGCAGACCACCAAGGGGGCCAGGGCACAATCCAGGTTAAGACCTCCTACCTGACCATATATAGCATCCTCTTGTCAAGCAGGGATGACCTCCAACGGTGAACAGTTTCACACAACCTCATGGCCACAAAAGTGCAATTCAGAGGTATCCTGAAACAGCCAGACTCTCCCCCGTTCAGCTAAAGGAAGGGCAAAAAGTGGGGCTGAAGGAGCAGGAATTGTGTCATCCATCAACACCAAACTTCAGCCAAAAGTTCGGTCCCTTTTTAGTCATCCCACAGACTGTTTGCTGCTGTGGTGTCACTGGCCCTCAGTGGGAAAGTACAAAGTGAGTTTTGATTCTTCATTCTTGGAAGAGGTGGTCAGCCCTGGCTTTGTGCAAATACATGTCAAGCTACATCCCGTGAAACCTTCGTACCAACACTGGCATCGGGGTGTTGGGGGAAAGGTGCAGCTAACTCTGGATATCCAAAGACCATTCCTCACTGGCGCCATCACCCTGTCCCTTACTGCCTCCTCCCTTCCCCTTTGCTGAGTCTGTGTACTCTGTGGTGGGTCACACCAGCCGAGATGCCACACATGTAGCCAGTGTCTTGGGACGAACTCAAAGCTGTGACATATGTGCATTCTATCTGATCTCAACCCGTGTTAAACAACTTATTTTGATCCAAGGAATAATGTTTTGTTCATGCATTAATTTAGCCCATGGATTCTTATATGCGCAATTTTGTAGACACAATTTCCTCATCTAGCCAGAAAACATGGTCATTTCCTGCTGACAGAAGAGACCGCAGGGTCAGGACACAGCAGCAGTCCCTGTGCAATAAAGAAGTGGCCCTAGTATTATCTCCACTTTAGATAGACAAGGAAACAAGGTCCTGTCTGACCAATGGATGACATTTTCTTCCAAATCCCCAAATGTATGCATAGTAACATGCCCAAAACTAGACCTAAAATTCAACTCTTCCTGCAACTGCATTTTGGCTTTACCCTGTTTCCCTTTCCTGGCTGAACATGAATGGAGGATCCTAAAGTGCTAATGAAGGCTGAGAGATGAGGAAACAAATTGTCCCAGCTACAAATCCTTTCAAAAGGCAGTGAGTGGACACAACAGCAACACGGTGCATGTTCCCATTTCCAAGACCCATGGGACACATAATCACTGGAACATCAGAGGGCAAAGCCAACTAGACAGGAGTCTAAGAATACCCCACGTGGAAGCACAGAAAATGAGTGACAGAGTAATTAAGGGACATAGCATTGAAAGCTCCCTGGCAAACTTTCTCTCTGGGTGCAGTCATGGTTCCCACAACAGTCTGATGCTGGAGATGTCCAGAATACACCTGTAAATACTCAGCTGCTGGGGCAATTACAGCAGTTAGATGACCATCTGTCATTTGGGGAAACAACTGCCTAATTACATCCTTAACTGAGTATTTGCAGATGTGTTCAGTACATGCAAAAAAGGCAGCCACTCAGAGCCTTGACCAAGGGCCTCATTATCACATTATCAAATCCTTCCACAGCAACCAGAGAAGACCCACAAGTCAGCGGTTTTGCCCCAGTTCAGCCATCCTAGTGGGACAGGGAGGAACAGAATGAGAGAGAAAGGGGGCAAGCCCTGTTCTTCTCCAATGGCCCAATCCAGGCTTCTGGAGTGGGCTCCACCAGCCTCACTTACTGCAAGAGACGTGGCTTCAGGGCATTGGTTGGGGAAGGATGGAGGGAGGGCCCTGGTTCTCCACATCCTTGGACCTGTCCCAAAGACAATACTGGTTGAACACATGTAAAGTTGGGTCAGATCCTCTGGCTCTGCAGCATGGCTGTTGCTATAAATGGCTGGATCTACCCCCAGAGCTGCCTAGAAACGTGTGATAGTTGACAATGATGGCAAAACTTAAGATTTGGTTCAAATAATCTCCTCTCCCCTTTTATAGTCAAGAGAAGAACTGCAGAAGGGCTTTCACTGGCCTTTGTCTCTCTCAGTACCATGATCAAACTTACCTGTTGGTCAGGCAGCTGCTGCCTGTTCAACCTGACAAATCAGAGAATTGAGAAATACCAGATCTGGGAGAACCCTTGGCCAGCATACCAGACTTCACTACTGCCACCCCCACCCCATTATTTATTTTGCAGAGGAGGAAGGAGAGGTAGGGAGAAGAGGCTTGTCTGAGGTTGCACGGAAAGTCAGGGGCACAAGTGAGACTAGAACCCAGGTCTCTGCAATGCACAGAGATGACGCAAGACAGGCCACTTCTGCCCTCCTCCCTCTTCCAAACTTGTCCTGAGGAGCCCTCGGCCGCACCTCAATCCTGATTAATATTTGGCAGATGGAATTTCCTGTACCCATGTTGTCACAAAGACTTCCTAAAGTTAACCGCACTGGAAATATGCATAAGTCAATGATGGCTGTCGATGGCAGGATCTCAGGGCAGGCAAAGCCATAAAAATCGAGAACAAGCTTCCCTAGGTGTAAATATAAAACTCCTTTGGGAACATATCTGAAGGAAGAGTGTTTTTATAACATGGAGCTAAAATCTAAATTGCATTATTCAGAGCTGTATAAGTACAGACTAATAAATAACACATAAAATAAAACAGCAATTTATGGGGAAGACCCATCCTATATTTCAAGCATTTTCCCACTCTTAAATTTGTTATTTAATATGGGACACTTTTAGCCACAAAATTTCTAGAGTTGACTCAATATCTTTTATGTGCTTTACAAGGTCATTAGAGAATTTATTTGTTCTTTCCCTTACAGATTGGAAGGTGGGCAGTGATATATGAGGTTTCACATTTTATTTATTCACCAAACTGTTCCAGATGTGATCCCATCATTTATCCACTGACACATCAAACCTGCTGGGTGCCCCACACACTGACCTCCTTCCCACATTCGCTTTCATGCTCTTAAAGTTATAGCAGGGCTCACTTCGATGAGAAGACAAGAGAATTGTTATTTGGGGAGAGGTGGTGGTGGGAGGGAGGTGATCGAACTTCAGTAATAAAAAATTTAATTGCTCAGCTACAATTTGAAAACGATATCCAGGTGGAAAACTGACCTAGTACCATTCTCCCAAATCACACTGCTTCCCGCACGCCCTCCACATGGGGCTGCATGCCTCTGGTGTGGAATGTGCAGGATCTGAATAAACGGAATTGAGCAGGTACTAAATCATTTCTCCCTTCTCCTAGTGATTTGTCACCGTAATAAGCATTCTGAGGGTGATAGACCTTTTATTACTACACACTGTTAAGCAGGAAGGAGGCTGCAATGTATTCCTGGTGCTCTTTTGGGAAAATAATTACCCCATGCAGACATTTTTTTTTTAAATATCGATTTAACAGAAAGTTATATTTAAACCCAAGTGCTTATTTACTGCAACATATGAAATGTTGTTATGTTTGTGTTGGAGAGGATAATGGTGATGCATGTTAGAACACTACAGTCCCTGAGATGTGATTTGTGCTCTCCCCACCACCTCCTGACATGCTTTTGGGTAGAGGCAGAGGAGAAAGGGGGGTGGTTCCCACTTGAGGAGTACCTCTGTAATGCCAGTTCTTCATGTAGAAATATTGACACTCTCAGCTAATATCTGAAAAGCATTTTGTGATTTGCCGAATGTTGTCATCTGCAAAACCCCTTTTGCTCCCCATGATGGGTCTTGGGAGGGTTTCAGGGCTGATGCTATCAGTCCTGTTTTCCAGAGGAGGGGACTGAGGCTCACAGGGGCTGATATGAGAAGGGAAAATGTATATACAGAGCTGGCACTGTAGCTGGAGTTTTCAAATTTAGAAAAAAAAAAAGAAAGAAAGAAAGAAAAGAAAAAGAAAGACAGAAAGAAAAAAGAAAGAAACCATATTGCATGGAACACACTTGTACTAAAAATGGACTCACTCTTTATATGAAATTCTATTTAACTGGGCATCCTGTATTTTAGGCTGACAACCTGAAGTATGGTGGGACTCCAAAGTGAGAAGTCCTAACACCTTCTTGCCCCTGCCACAAAAAGAATGATATGGCTTGGTTAAGAAAGCATGGGTGACTTGCCCGCAGTCACATGGTAAGAAAATGGCACAGTTGGTAATTCAGATCATTTCTGTGACTTCTTAGCAGAGTGATTTTAAATGCTCCTCTGCCTCCTCAACTTCTACCTAGGACGAGACGGGAGAGCTGTCACTCACTGTGACCGGATCACAGCATTCTCAGGACATCCCAGGTGGGAAACAGCCCTCTCTGTCTTTTGAGGTCCCTATGCGCCAAGGAATGCAATGTTCCAAGGCCACCTGTGTCTGGCATCCCCAACACTTAACCCTGAGGGTATCATCTCAATGCGACCCAACCCACAACCACCATACCCAAAGGGACTGTTCTCTTCAAATGGGCATAAGAAAATGTGCTCAGTCTCCCTCCTAAGGACAGAAATGTACATCAAAACAATGCAATACCATTTTCTGCTTAGCAGATCATCAAAACACAAAGCTCTATTATACCCGGAGCTGACAAATGGGAGGGAAAACAGACCTCTCCTAGAGTGTTAGTGAGAGTGTAAATACATGCCGTCTTTCTAGGAATCAATTTGGTACTATCTATGGCAATTTTAAACTTGACCCAGTGGTTTCACGCTGACAGAAATTAACTTGGCCATAATACCACCCAAGCAGAGCGTTGCACGTTCTAGCCCTAGCCATTGGCCATAAAATCTGACTAGACAAATTCAACGTGACTCTGCTCACAGCACAGCTAAGAGCACCCACCATTAGCAAGGGGAGCTGGGCTACGTTCTCCACTCATCCTTCTTCCATTTACTGCTATTAACGCATTATACTCATGTGGAAACTAAGACTCGTAGAGATTTAGTAACTCAATTCAGATACACGATTAGTAAATGGAGGGACAAGGATCTGAACCCAAATCCGTTTTGTACCAACGTCTGCTCATTCAGCCCTTTCCACACTGCTGTGCAGAGGAAGAGCAAAGAGGCAGCCCTGGTGACAGACCCCACAGAGGAGCAGGAGCTAGATGTTCCTCTCCCTGGTTGGGTTGTGGTATTTTCTGTCATGGTTCAGCTGCTCAAACTTCTGGAACTAGTCATTAGCAGGCAGAAGAAGTCTGCACAGAATCTAGGGTTCCCAGCAAGCCTCCACTCATGAATGGATGCATCAGTAACAGTAGATCTCTGCTCACCAAAGGAATCCATTTCTTTGGTTTCAGTCAAAATGTGTATCCGTCTTTTTTTTTTAAATTCATGTAGTCAAGTCCTTTCATCAAAAGCAAATGACAGCTGGATGGTATAAAGGATAAACTTGGAGGTGTCAGCTTGAAAAGACAATGACAACATTCTGAAGGGCTGACACCACTGTGAAGTGATTGGGAAGAAATTATTTTTAAAAATGTTCCAGTTACATGATTAACCCTAAAGGCAAGAAAGATGCAACCCTGTTGGGGTGGGTTTTTGTTTTTTTTTAATGAAGTAAAAGATGGATGGCTTTAATGAGCGAGCAATGAAACATTTCAACTCCCCTTCCAAGCATAAGGAAAAAGAAAAAAGAAAGGAAAGATCGTTATTGAGGACCTGAAGTATGTAAGGAAGACACTGTGGTAGGTTCATGCCCCTCAGAGACTGCTGTAGTCCAGCTCTGCCCTCACAGATGAGAGACTTGCATCCAAAACTGCAAATCAAAGCAGTATGATGGAGTGCAAAGGGCTTTAGTCCACTGCTCACACTAGAGATTGACTGGGTGGATCTTGGATAAAAGCCTCAACCCTGCTAGGTCTCAATATCCTGATCTGTAGCATGGGAATAATATTGTCTGTCTTATACCTCACAGGGCTGTTGCTTTGTTAGAAGCAGAATAAACAGAGGCAAGCAAGTGCTAACCCTTGGCTGGCCTTGAGACCTTGGAGAAGTCACCTCGTCACCTCCCAGATGTCTTATTTGGGAGGAGAATAGAAGGGCCAAATCTGGCTACTGACCAGTTGCAAATATGTGCAAGACATGGGATATGGACCTTGTAAAAATAACTATTTCAGCCTTGAACTACTATACCCTTGGAAAAATTTTCCTGAGAGCTAAAATGTAATGGGTTATAGGGAATGCCATCTATAAGTGGCCTGTGGTTTATGTGTGAGGACCTCTAGCGCTGCCTCAAAGGCGAGTGTGGCACGTGTTCACTGCTTCTACTCGTATAGGGCCCTTTCACCCAAGTGCCCACAAAGAGCATCTCTGGATGTCTCTAGAATTTTCTTCTCATGCGTTGTAATTGGGGTAGAATTGATATACAACAAAATGCACTTATTTAAGCTATACTCTTATTTTGAGTATATAAGAGCACTTTAAATGTTACGAGGCTTTTCTATACCTGCTTCATCTGGTCAGTTACCTTTCTGTATACATTTCTTTGTCATAGATTTCCACTGTTTCATGTGGACCCTGCTCAGGAACACTTTGTAGTTGTCCTCTTAGTGTTTAGCTTTTCCTTAGTTCTCCCTCTGGTTTAGATAACCTAGAAGCATTTTACTTACGTACATTTCTTTTCATCCATTTACAAATATCTGTGTTTTTTTGTCATCCCGATAATAATATTTTTAGATCTATTAGTAATCTTCCTTTGAATGTTTTATTTATTTATTTATTTATTTATTTGAGAGAGAGAATTAGTGAGCCAGGGGAGGAGTAGAGGGAGAGGAACAAGCAGGCTACATGTCCAGTGCAGAGCCCAATGCAGGGCTTGATCTCACAACCTTGAGACCATGACCTAAACTGAAATCAAGAGTTAGATGCTTAACCAGCTGAGCCACCCAAGGGCCCCTCTATTAGTAATCTTTTAATAGCCAGACCACTTCTTCTACCATTACAAAATATAACTTGTTCAATCACGCCCTGAATTTACGGAGTCTACTAGGTCTCCTTTCAAAACAAATTTTACTGATAAACTACCAATGTATCCACTGAGAATGTCAGAAGTTAGCCAGGACAGTTTCATTTTTGTCTTCTATAAATAATACATTATTTCTGAGTGCATCCCAGAGCCAGCCAGCCAGCTGAGCTGCAGTGAGGTTGCCAGGGGCTGTATGTTGTGGGAATCACATACAGCCACACAGGGACTGTCTTTGCTCCAGGCAGTGCCATCCACACATGAACACTCATGTTTCCTCGTGCTACCCCTACTGTTGACAGGAAGCATCAAACTTCCAGCTTCAGAAAGAAGACACACACTACCATGCTGCTAAAAGCAGGGTGGTGCACACCCCTCTCAGATTCCAGGGGCTGAGTTCTGCGAAGGGTTCTCTGGCACAGACACAGGGGCTTTGGACATAATTGATGATTTACCAAGCCAAATGAACTTGACCTAGTTTGTTTGTCCTATAGCTGCTTGGGGTACAGATGCACCTCATTGAAGCAAGTGAATGTGATTCAGTGGCTCGAGAACAAACTGAATCAGAGAGTGGCTAAGTTGATAGCTTCTTTTTCGTCCAGTGATAAAACACATGCTTGGCAACTGACACTCTAGAAAACAGGAAGAATGATTCTCTAAAGATAAAGCATGGCATTCGAGTAAACTGGATATAAGTGACTAACTCAACACAGCTATAGGCTGGAAAGCACCTGGCAATGCCAGCCAGTCACCTATTTTCAAGAAGCCCCCTCATTGTTAGCTTTGTTGTCCCCGACAGGTTACTGCGACACCTAGGCAAGAGATGATGGTGGCCCTGACTTGGACAGCCAGCTGTGGGGACAAATAGTAGAGGAGCAATATGAAAGGCATGCTGAGAACAGTATGGAATATTTCTTGTTAACTGTGGAAAATCCTGACTCGAGCTGGAGGTGGCAAGGTTGGGGGTAGGGAGGTAGTGGTGTTTGTGAATATTCATAAATTCCCCTGCAGAAACACCATTTGATGATAGGGTGCTGACCAAGTATTATGAAATATATGATATATGCAACATATTTCCTTTTCAAATTTTGGAATGTTTAAAAGCTGTAAATGACACCTGGCTCCAAGGGCTTCAGATAAGGGAGAGCAGACACTTACAACACAGTGGTTAAAAAGATGAGCACTAGGAAAGACTGAAGGGAAGCATTTCTTTGCCAAACTAAACATCACTGCCATCACTTGGGGCTACAATGCTTAAGATCTGACATATTTTTGGGATCCAGACTTGGCTGTACTCTGAACTTACACTGTGAACTTGAGCAAGCCACTTGCCTTCTCTGGACCTTTGGAATATGAAGGGGGAAATTAAACCATTTCGGAAGACTGTCCAGCTTGAACTCATGGACTCCAACAGGTACCTATTGCAGAATAACCCTGACTGGGATCTGAAAACCTCTCACTTGCTACTTTCAGGGGGGTACGGTAACACACTCTTTGTTTTCATAACCCAGGGCTATGTCCACACCTGGAGCAGAGCCTCAGATGGACAGACCCAGCTCCTAGAGGTTTGTAATTGATCAGGACACATTATGATGAAGTAATTTTCTTGTCTTCATTCTCCATGTCAGCAGAGGTCTGTCTGCCATGCAGGAAGGGTGACAGAGTAATGTGAGCCGCAGCCAAAAACCTGCTTTTTCTCCCCAGTTATGTAGCCTGCCACAAGATATGGCAGGCAGCGGGAAAGAGTCCAGACAAGCAGGGGAGTTCAGCTGCTCTCAAAATATCATACAGGAACTTTAAAACATGAACTGATTTATGCTTTGTAATGTTTTCAGTAATGTGTGAATTAAGTTAGAGTTTGAATCTGGGCTAAAGGAGAAATTTTCTCTCCTACCAGACACAAAAGGGCCACAGAAAAAATCTCATTGTATGCTAATGATCCTTCTGCTGTACCAAGAATTTCAATTTGCATAAATAATGGATTCTGGGCAAGAATATGTAACTGTGTTACCTTTTAGTATCAGAGAAGGCTGAGTTACTTGGAGACCTGAAAACTCCACTGGGCCTTATGACTTTCTGGGTGGAGGCAAAGGCTTCAGCACTGCAAATCTGGCTTATTAACTCGGCAAGCTCAAGGTGCTGCCATGGGACCCTGACACAAGCCTCCAAATTCTCAGCTGAGGCACGGACGTCCCAGGCCTGTGACCTTCCCCAAACCAGACTGTACATTAGGAAGCAAGCCACATCCTGAGTGGGAACTTATGTGGAAGATGATGTCCACCCCCACAAAAGCCAAGACCCTAGGATGCCCTCCACAAATCCATTTTCTGAGCCAGTAGCCCATTTTCCCCTTAAGGTTTTATTATTTTGCACTTTTTTGACTTCAGAGAATTTTACAATAACTAGGTTTGTGACCAAACAAAAAAACAAAACAACAACAACAACAAAAAAAAAAAAAAAAAAAAAAAACAGAACTTGACAACAGCAAAACCAGTTACCAATGATACTAAAACAAAGAGGAGGAAAAAGGGTATCATAGACCTGTGTGTTGCAGCTCTTTGCTGGTCTAGCTCCCGTTGTGTGAACAGCCAGACAAGCCTTCTGAAACCCAGAGGCCCTGAGTCAGTCATTATGATCCATTCCGTTTGTTATCATTTGATTTGAGGCTACTATAATGAACATCTCCGGGGGCACTGTGGTTCTGTCTTGCAAAATCTTCAGTGCAGCATCTGTTGGTGTTACGGGAACCTTCAAAGGGGATCTGCCCAGCTTATCAAAAGGCAAGGAGAGTTTGACATTTGCATTACTGAAAGCCTTCTCTAGAAGTTAGCCTTCTGGCTAATTCTGAAAAGTATTAGATGTTGTTTCATAGTTGAAATAACGTAAGTGCAAACACTTGGTAGAGCATAGAGTGCAGATGGTCCCTGACTTACGATAGTTCGACTTAAGATTTTTCCACTTTATGATGGTGTGAAAATGATACACATTCAGTAGAAACTGTACTTGGAATTTTGAGTTTGGATCTTTTCCTGGACTAGCAATACATGGCCTGATCCTCCCTCATGATGCTGGGCAGCAGCCGTGAGCCACAGCTCTCAGTCAGAACACAGTCATGAAGGTCAACCACCTGTACACTGACAGCCATTCTGTCCCTGCACAGCCATCCCGCTTTTCACTTTCAGTACAGTATTTAATACATTGTATGCGTCAACATTTATTATCAAATGTGCTTTGTGTTAGATGATATTGCCCAACTATAAACTCATGTATGTGTTCCAAGCACATTTGTGGTAGGCCAGGCTAAGCTACGACATTCAATAAGTTAGGTGAGTTAAATGCATTTTCAACTTAATGATATTTTCAACTTACAAATTAATCTGGACTAAACACTACCATAAGTAAAGGAAGGTCCATACTACACAGTATACAGATGTCATGTGGAAGCCCCACAATTGCAGAGGATACCATAGTTTTAATTTGACATCATAGTATTTAAGTTACAAGATGTGAAGAATAGAGTAAACATCAGTCAAGGACTTGACTTTCTCTTTTGGGGAAGGGGGTCATGTGCTTTAGGTTGTACACAGGATAGTTGTACTATCCTGATGGAATTATGATCTTGTTATGTCTTTACTTGAAGATCAAGTATGGTTTACAGAGATGTGTATGGGTACCAAGTTGACAAGAGATGAACTTTTGATGGATGATTCTATGTGCCAACTTGACTGGGCCATGGGGCGTTCAGATATCTGGTTAAACATTATTTCTGGGTGTGTCTGGGTGTATCATGGAGCTGGAGATGTATGTTGGATACAGGATGGACCAGAACATGAAGAAATCAGAGAGAAGGTTTTGACCATTGATGGATCAGCCAGAGAAATGGGTTTCTGGCCACAGAAAGGGTATATCTGGAGCTCAGGCTCTGGACACAGCAGAAGTGGCTCTGTCTTGGGTGGAATTACCAGTGGTTAATAATGGTTTGTACAGAAAGGATCAGAGCTCAGGCCATTAGCTCAAACACCCCAGTGAGGCAGGCCTGGTAAGGTGAAAGCTGAATGGGCTGACTCTTATCAAGGAATATGAGCCTATAATTCTAAATCCACAGCAATAATGGCAGATTCAGATCATCCAAGTCTCTGAGGCCTATTTAATTATACAAATAATGGTCCATTTTTATGCACAAAGATTCTAGTCACACTCACAACCAGCCCATCGGGGGCCAGAATGGTGATCGTTGATGATAATGCAAGCCTGGCATAAATATAGAGCTTGGGCTTATCAAAGCATTTCTTCATTGATGAATTCATTTTTGCCTTCACAGAAAATCTCAGACAGGTAAGGCAGATGTTACCTTCACTTGCATAGAGAGAGGTTTCGACCTAAGGCTACCCAACCTGTCAAGGGCAGAGGAAAGTGGCCTAGACCCTAGTTTTCAGGTTTTTCTACAAGCCATGTACCATGATTGCCTCAAAATCAGCCAGGTTGTCACTGATGAATAGCATATTTCCACAGGGCCTCCGAATCCTGGGCTGCTTAGAACCACAGCCCCTTATTTTCCAGTAGGTTTGCAATTTAGAGACTAGGTTCTGATGAGAAGTATCTGGAGTCTGATAACAGCTAATTACAGTTAAGGAATATGAAAATTAGGAGCTTGAAAGAAGATTGGCTTCTACTACTGCCTGGGCAGAATAATCAAGAAATTAGCAGAAAGTGATGGTGACCATAAAGAGGCACTAGAGGATAATTGAAGTATTAAAATTAAAGATATGCTGGCAAGTGGTCTATCCCTTGAGGATCCAGGCCATCTTCTTTGCTATCAGGCCATAATATGACTGAAGAGCCTTTCAACAAGTCAATGGGGGTTCTATAGAGGGGTTGTCTCCTAAGTGAGGGCCGCAACTACAGCTGAGGGATACCAGTGAATGGGTAGGATTTTCTGCATGGTGCACAGGGACCCTGGCTGGGCCCCACTATTGGCATTGGTCTCGCAAAATAGAGCACATTCGCAGGAGCTCAATCAGAGAAATGAAGGGTCTGAACTACCAACCTGGAAGAGCCTTGAAGTATGATGGCCAGGGTTTTAGCTGAGGAGGCAATGGCTCCAGATCGGTACAGTCAGCATTTGTGGTTATTTTAGTGGGGACATCACATGGAGAAGGGGTAGAAAAGAGTCATCAGATTCCCAGAGGAAGAGCGAAAACTACATTGAAAGCATTTAAAACCAAGAACTGTCTAAGTCATTTCTTGTCACCCACAATGGACATACACTTTTCATACATGGTCTCACTTACTCCTCCAAATCATCCCATGAAGTATCAGAGCTGCAAAAGAAGGTATTACCCTCCCCTCTCCCCATGCTTTTTTTTTTTTTTTTTTAAGTTGATAGAACTGAGGCTCAGAGAGAAAAAGTGACTTGCCAAGAGTCAAGTGAGGCGAGACTGGATCTTGACTTCAGTTCTGTCCTGTCCCATAGCCAATGCTCTCTCCATTATTTCACATTGATTTTAATCTTATATAAGAAACACTCAGCATTTATAGTGTGCTACAGTGGAATCTAGGTTTCATGAGGTACTGAATTCTCTAGTATTTGAGACATTCAAGCAGAAGCTGGAGGAAAATCGTCAAGTATTCAGACATTAGGTACAAGTCAGACCACATAACCACTTATGTCCCTACCAGCACCGAGCTGTTTGGACTTGGCCACCTCAAAAGCACGTGTGAAGTGGGTGGGGCACATGTTGTAAATAAATCCCGGATTGATCCCCAGTAACTAGAAAGAGGCAAGATCAATGACTCACAAATCATTCTAAATCCTTCCTTTAGCCTCCTAATCCAGAGGTTATTTACTACCCACTTCACAAAGTTCACTAATTTGACAGCAGCCTTCTGTTTTCTTGCCCTTTGAGGCAAGTAGAAAAATGTCCATAGAGGAAAAGAGGGACAGGTGGTCCAACCTGGATATGCAGTTTAGCATTGAAAACAGTTGCAAAAGGTCCAGGGGGATAAAGTGAGACATGGGACCTATTGATATTTTCACCAATTGACCATTTTCCAAAAGGCACAGGTCTTACTCTAGCTAATAAATCTTAGTCTTTTTTTTTTTAAGATTTTTATTTATTTGATAGAGGGACAGTGAGAAAGGGAAGACAAGCAGGGAGAATGGGAGAGAGAGAAGCAGGCTCCTCACTGAGCAGGGAGCCTGATGCAGGCCTCGATCCCGGGACTCTGAGATCATGACCTGAGCCGAAGGCAGATACTTAACGACTGAACCACCCAGGCGCTCCTAATAAATCTTACTCTTCACCCTCACGCTTTATAATAGGATCTTTAAGAAGGGTGCTCTTTATTCTAAACTACCACTACCTCACTTACCTCTCATCCTCCCGAGGAATTGGGTCCCCACATTGCCATCTGATCGCTAGCCAACCTTACCTTTGAGCTTTAAATGTGCTTGCTGACTCAGTCTCAATGTGAATTTAAATACAATTTCATTTGGCACTGTGATCAAAAAGAACACTTAAATCACTAGCCTGGGAACAAATGTGCATGGAGGTACAAGCAATGTTTTTATATCTTCATACCCCACCTACTTTTCCAGAAGTTTTTGGTTTCATATACAATATTTTAGAGGAAATCCCATGAAACCAAAATTGTTAAATGAGAGTAAAAATATAAGGAGAGTAAAAAATACAAGGATCAAGTAATAAAAAGGAATTGAGGGGAGGAAGATCTAGATCAAATGTCACAAACTCAGATGATTATAGGGACCAGTCAGGTAGCATAAATGTGGGGATTGGGTCAGACTTAAGACAAACAGTAGAATGTATAGAGTGTATGACATTCTTATGTATATACATGCATACTGTGTGTGTGTGTGTGTGTGTGTGTGTGTGTGTGTATCCAGAAGCCACGTGATTATTTTTAAACACAAGGCTAACAAAACATAACTCATCAACAGTCAACATTTCGCCCCCTCTTTTCTGACTCCTGACCCATATGAAGAGAAGTTTAAAAATGAGCAACAATTTGGCCCTGAGATTCCTGGAAGACAAAGCAAAGCTGGGTAGCTACAGTCTCTTCAGCAGTGCTAGAAAGCAACTAGATCAGTTCAAGAAAGATAACCTGTTTCTTATTTCACAACTCTAAGAAAAACCTGTTGCCTAGCTCTCTGCTTAAGGAAACTTGTACAACATAGTGAATGGTATACTTGACAAAAGTTTTACCCAAAAAGTGTCCTGATACACCACATATGATGTCTATTATGTAGACGCTAAGGAAAATCCAAAAGCATAACGTTAAGCTGGAGTTCTGTGAAGGCTAATCCGCTGGGGAACAGAGTGATAGAGACCAGGTCTGAAGCTTCCTGTAGTTCTGGTATGATTCAGGGATAAAGCTTTGAAAATTTGGAAGAATTCCCTAAAACTGGCATCCTTGAATATCAACAGCTTTCTTTGGGTTTTTGACAGGAGCCGTAATGCAGATAATTCAAACTAGAGGTATTGAAAGATGGCTGGAAAAAACAGGAGGTGCTCTTCAATGTTGACAGAAAGAGAATCCATATCCAGCTCAGCAACCAGAATATCAACTGCAGGCTGGGTCCATGTTCATCTCAAAGGGCATTTCATTATACATTTGGGATGTAATCTCTCTTTCCCCAGCCAGCCTTTAGCTACAACATATGTCTGTGCACACCACAGACATACAAGGGGTTGTGATCACATCCATTCCAATGGCTTTAAATACCAACTTTATGCTCATGACTTCCAAATTGCTATCTCCAGTCTAGACCTCTTACCTGAGCTACTGAGTTGCAGAGTCAACTGTTCTCTTTACATCTCCCCTTGGATGTCTCAAAAACACCTTGAATCTTACATAGCCAAAACTAAAATTTGATTTTTTTTTTCTTTCTCCAAATTTTTTCCTCTCCCAGTTTTGTCCATCTCAGTATACGGCATGAACATCTTCCCAACTGCTCAAGCCAGAAAGCTGGGAGTCCTTACCCTTGATTCCTACTCTTTGAGATGATGGTAGAACATAAGGGGAGAAGAGCCTGGCCCTTGAAGTTCATTGCCAGGGTTTTAACCCCAAGACCACTTTTGATCAGTTGTGTGATCTTGGACAAGTCATTCAAAAATATCTGAGTCAGTTTTCACATTTGCAAAGTGCAAATAATAACACTTATTTTTACAGAGTTTTAAGAGGATTAAATGAGAGCAAAGTAAGCTTTTGGGATAATACCTGGCACTTGGTAGTAGACGTTCAATAAATGGTTGTCATAACTATCCTCCCCTTCATCTTGTATTTTATCTATTAGCAATCTCCTTTTTCTGTAAAATACAGCCCATTTTATGGGAAGTTTGGATGATTAAATGAGATCAAGCACATATACTACCTGAGTGGCAGACCCTCAATAAATAGTCGCTTTTATTAGGGATAATTAGTGTTTTTGCTGAGGCATCAAGGAGTAGTAAGAAGAATTCATTCACCCATTAATAATTCAACAGATATTTTTTGAGCATCTCCCAAATGTCAGGCATTGTGATAGATGCTGGGAATAGAGTAACAATCAAAATGAAGATCCTTGCCCTCATGGGAGTTTATTTTCCAGTGAGGGTTTGGGAAGCTCATAAATGTAGTAAATAAATCATCACATCATATGCTACTTGGGGGAAAGTGCTGCTGGGAAGAATAAAGCAGAGAAGGAAAATAAGGAGTTTAAGAGAGGGGAGGTCTCCCCGAGAAGGTGACATTTGAGTGAAAACATAAGAAGGATAAGAGGAAATCAAGTGTGTATCTAAAGAAAGAGAATTCTAGGCAAGGTAAAAAGCAACTGTTAAGGCCTTAAAGCAGAACATGGCTAACTTGTTTGAGGAGCAACAGAGGTCAGTATGGCTGAAGTGCAGGGAATTAGCAAAGTGGTAGTAGATGAAGTCAGACAGACAACAAGGGACCAGACCATGGAGGTCCTTATAGATCCTGGTAAGGACTTTAACTTTTAGTTTTAGTAGATGGAAAGTTTCAATGACAGAAGAAACATGATCTGTTATTTTTAAATTTTTTAGTTTAAATTCAATTAACACATAGTGTTTTATTAGTGACTCATCAGCTGCATATAACACCCAATGCCCATTACTTTAAGTGCCCTCCTTAATGCCCATCACCCACTTACCCCATCCCCCCACTCTCCTCCTCTTTAGAAACACTCAGTTTATTTCCCTTATGATTTGCTTTAAAAGGTCCACTCTGCCTGCTATG
Organism: Mustela lutreola; assembly: GCF_030435805.1. NCBI lineage: Eukaryota > Metazoa > Chordata > Mammalia > Carnivora > Mustelidae > Mustela > Mustela lutreola. Next base: position 127,933,863 of record NC_081308.1, read on the forward strand.
CTGAGACTAGACTTAAGGGGGTAGGGGTAAGAATGGAAGCAGAAGGAGGGAGTCCATTCAGGAAGCTATTGCAGTCAGGGGAACCAGAGATGATGACAGCTTGGACCAGAGTTGTATCAATGCAGAGGGTGAGAAGGGTTGAGATTCTGGATATACTTGAAAGTAGAACTTTCTTTTCTTTTTTTTTTAGCATAACAGTATTCATTGTTTTTGCACCACACCCAGTGCTCCATGCAATCCGTGCCCTCTCTAATACCCACCACCTGGTTCCCCCAACCTCCCACCCCCCAAGGCTTCAAACCCCTCAGATTGTTTTTCAGAGTCCATAGTCTCTCATGGTTCACCCCCCTTCCAATTTCCCCCAACTCCCTTCTCCTCTCTAACTCCCCATGTCCTCCATGCTATTTGTTATGCTCCACAAATAAGTGAAACCATATGATAATTGACTGTCTCTGCTTGACTGATTTCACTCAGCATACTTTCAAGTAAGTCGAAAGTAGAAAGTAGGGTTTAATAATTGCCTATGAGATAGACTTTCTTCTGTACTTGGAAGAGCTTTTGTTCCAAGGAATGAGGAACTAAACAAGAAATAAATCAATAACAATAATAACTGGAAAATCCTTAAACTTTTGGAAATAAGATAACAAAATTTAAAATGATCCATGAGTCAAAAAAGAAGTCTCAGTAAAGTAAATAGACATAATATATATTATATGTATTTAACTGAATAAAAATACAACATATCAAAATCTGCAGCATACTGCTAAAAGAGTGCATAGGGGAAAATGTATAGCACTAACCACTTATTCAGAAAAGAATAAAGCTCTCCAATCAATAATCTAAGCTTCTGTTTCATGATGATTTTAAAAATCAAACCAAAGAAAAACATAATAAAGATATGAACAAAAATCAATGAAATTTAAAATAACAGAAAAAAAACTCAATGAAACCCAAAGTTTATTGAAAAGACCCATAAAATTGATAACCTCTCAGTAAGACTTACAAAGGAAAAAGAGAAAAGATACATACTGATATCAGGAATTAAATCAAGGAATATCCTTACAGACCTGTAGATATTACAAAGAAAATAAGGACATCATATAAAAAAACTCCATTTACATATATTCAACAAACTTAGATAAAATGGACCAATTTCTTGAAAATCACAGACTAACAAAATGCACCAAACACGAAACACATAACATAGTCTTTTTTAAAATTTTTTTATTTATTATCAGCGTAACAGTATTCATTGTTTTTGCACACCCAGTGCTCCATGCAATCCGTGCCCTCTCTAATCCCACCACCTGGTACCCCAACCTCCCACCCCCCTGGCCCTTCAAACCCCTCAGATTGTTTTTCAGAGTCCATAGTCTCTCATGATTCACCTCCCCTTCCAATTTCCCCCAACTCCCTTCTCTCTAACTCCCCATGTCCTCCATGCTTTTTGTTATGCTCCACAAATAAGTGAAACCATATGATAATTTAAAAGTCTTACAATAAAAAAAATTGAATCTATATTTTTAAGACTTCCAAAAAAGAAATTAAATTAGTACTCCCAGATGGATTTGTTGGTGAATTCTACCAAATATTTATAGAAATTATAACCCATTTAACATAACCTCTTCCCCAAAATAAGAAGAGGCAATATCTCCTAACTCATTTTATGAGGCCATCATTACCATCAATACCAAAACCGGACAACGTAATTACAAGAAAAGTACAGACCAATATTCCTCACAAATACAAAGTTTCTCAACAAAATATTAGCAAATCAAGTTCTGCAATATGAGAAAATAATTATTTCACAACCAAGTGGGATTTATCTTGGAATTGCAAGGTTGGATCAGTATTCAGTAATCAATAGCTATAATCCAGAATATTAAAAGCATAAATTTAAAAAAACACAATTTTTTTCAATGGGTGAACAACCATGTGATAAGCTCCAATATACACTCATGGTAAAATCTTGTCAACTAAAAAAGGGCATCTACATAAAACCTGCACCTAACATCACATGATGGTGGAAGATTAGATGCTTTCCCCTTAAGACTGGAAATAAAACAAGAAAGTCCACTTTCACTACTATTCAACATCATACTGAAATCTTTAGTGCAATAAAGAAAGAAAAAGAACTAAAAAGCATACAGATTAGAAAGGGAGAAATAAAATTGTCCCTATTTGCATATGACATGACTGCTTATATAGAAAATTCCAAGGAATCTACAAAAAAAAACCCTGGAACTAATAAGTGAGTTCATCAAAGTCACAGGATACAAGATCAACACAAAAAAAATCCACTATACCCCTGTACACTAGCAATAAAGAGTTGGAAACCAAAATGTTTAAAACATGCCATTTCCAATAGCTCAAAATTCTGAAATACTTAGGTACAAATCTACAGAATGATATGTACATTCATGTACAGATCATGTACAGAATGAGTATGCTGAAAATTACAAAACACTGATGAAAAAAATAAAGGGCAATCTAAATAGACAAACTGTATTTATGGATTGGAAAGCTCAGCACACTGACAGTGTCAATTCTTCCAAGATTGTTTTACAGATTTAATGAAATTCTAATAAAAAGCCTGGCAGGATATTTTGTATATATAGACAAACTGATTCTAGAATTTATATGAAAAGGAAAAGAAACTAGAATAGTCAAGTAGTTGGAGGACTCACACTACCCAATTATATAACTTATTATATAGCTACAGTAATCAAGACAGCATGGTATTGGCAGAGAGATAGAAACATAGATCAATGGACCTGAAGAGTCCAGAGAATGACCCTCACAAATACATCCAATTTATTTTTGACAAGAGAAAAATAGTCTTTTCAACACATAGTGTTGAAAAATTTGGACATGTATAGGGAAAAAAAACACACCAAAATATCTAAAAATCTCACTCTCCCTAACCTCATGCTTTATTAGAAAATGTTAAATGTATCATCAACCATGTAAAATATAATACTATAAAACATTTATAAGAAAACAGAAGAAAATTTTAGTAATCTGGATTAGGCAGTTAGTTCTTAGACATGATACCAGTAGGTTGATCCATAAAGGACAAATTGACACGCTGGACTTTATCAAAAATGAAAACTTACTATAAGGAAATCAAAAGACCATCTAGAGACTGGGAAAAATACTTTTAAAATCACATATCTAATAAAGGACTTCTATTGAGAACACATAAAGAAGCTCAACAAAAACTCAAAAATAAGAAAACAAGCAACCTAATTAGAGAATGAACAAAAGATATCAACAGACAATTCACCAAAGGGAATATATAGATGACAAAATATGCACATGGGAACATGTTAAGCATCACTAGCCATGAGGTAAATCCAAATTAAAACCACAATGAGATATCACTACACACTTATCAGGGTTGTCTATGATAAAACATACTGATAAAGTATTGGTGAGCATGCTGGGCATGTTGTATGGAATTCAAAATGCTACAGCTCCTCTGGAAAACTGTTTGGCACTTTTTAAATATAAAGTTAAGCATGTACTAGCCATATGACCCACCAGCTGCATTCTTGGGCATTTTTCCCAGAGAAATTAGAACTTATGTTCATACAAAAACATGTATATCTATGCTTAAAATAGTTTTATTATAAGAACAAATTGAAGGCAATCCAAATATCCCTTCGTGGGCAAACAGAAAAACAAATCATGGTACATCCATGTTGTGGAATACTATTCAGCAATGAAAAGGAATCAACTGTTGATACAGATACCAACTTGGATGAATCTTAAAGGTATGGTTGGTTTATATGACACTCTCCAAAAGGTAAAGCATTAGTGGTGAAGAACAGTGTATAATGGTATTAAGTTCTAGACACTCTACTCTGTTACACTAATCTATGTGCCTATTCTTGCCACTGGACTAGGAGTCTTTCAAGGGCAATGGCCATATCACATTTGAACCTCCAACACTTTGCCAGAGTACACACCCCTTATAAGTTCCTGGATGGAAGAAGGATGGCTTCTAAATTCACACAAGACACAAGTGGGCTGCTTGAGAAATAGAAACCAGGTCATGGCCCTTCACACCCACACATGTCCAGCTATCAATACCCAGAAATAGCAACTGTTTCAGCACATCTTCCTGAAAGAAGATTAAGCATTCTCTCAACTCCCCATATTTTAATTGCTGTGCACAATAGCCGAACTCAGGGATAATCCCATCACAGAAGTGGTCTCACTAAGTAATTCTGAATCTTGATAAACTAATCTCTTGCTGAGCCGGTTGAGGGGACTTTCATTTGCTCATCTGCCTTCTCGACTGGGAAATTTGTGGTACTTTGGCAAGGCACCCTCAACCAAATTGCAAACATTTTTAAAAGAGCTGCCAATGGCAAGTTTCAGATGGGTCTTCTATCATCTCAGATTCTGATGATTTGGGTCCAAATCCTTAGCATAATGTTGTAGAAGTCACAGAGTGTCAATTTTGTGAATCTTGGCAAGTCGTGGGTTGTTTTTTTTTTTTCTTGGCTTAGAAAGTTGGTATTCTTTATGGTTTTGTAGATTGGAGGCCAGAATTCTGCAGTTGTCCATTTGCTCATATTTATAAGATTGGTAGCTGATGGTCCTACATATATCACATCAGCATTTTTGAAGATTGTGATAATCAGATTATGGCCATATGATGCCATATCAGACAATCAAACTTCATTTGACCATCCAAACCAATTATATGCCTAATAAATTAAATGAGGCCTTTTTGCTAGTCTTGTCTGTCATAAACACATCCAAACACTCTTAAGGCAAATCACACAAAATAAATGAAAATTCAGCTAAATAAATCCTTTTGCAAATTAACATTATAAATTTATTATTTACCTATTGAGATAACTACTCCTACCAGCCACAGTCTCCATGGAAGCACATATCAATGTTCCAGTCTGTGGTCAGAGACTCATGGGTGTCTGAAGCTTAGTGGTGTCTGCTTGCCCATGCATCCAGGCAGCTGGGTAACTATTCTGGGATGGGGTCATGCATGCCACATGATAAGAGTGGTGTACTGAAACAAATGGAGACTATTGAAGCTCCCAGGTTATTTGTCAATTTGGTCTAGGTCACCTGCTCTTGCTTGGCCAATATCTCTAGTGCATTGGTCCTTAATCCTGGTTGCACATTAGAATCACGTGGGGAGTTTTTAAAACACCCCCATGGCCAGAATCCACACCAGAACAGGATTAACTCTGACTCTCTAGGGGTGAGTTACAGCATTCACTTAGTAAAATTCTTCAAGTATTCTCATGGTAGCAGTTTGGAATGCTTGAAGAGTGTACCTCTGGATTGACCACAGTAATGGATGTTCCTACTCTATCACCATGACCCCTGCTCCAACCCCAATGTCATTTGGAATTTCAGATTCGGACTTGGTAGGAATGGATTTATAATTTGGGAGGAGCTTAGCCTTCCAAAGAAATCTCTACTGGTAGAACTTTTGCTGGGAGGAAAAAAGAAATTTGCAGTCCAATGTCAGCCCTAAGGCTGTCCTTGAGGTAAGTCCTTCAAGCCCTGAGTCCCTCTTTGGCACAGCTCTTTCACTCCAGGTGTTTGGGAAGCTCTCAGTGATAACACAGGCTCAGTGTGCTTGGCAGAAAGCGTGGCAAGAGCATGGAAGTTTTCCTCCAAGCTGTGGAGTTAAATTGGTATCCTTGGGGAACCTCATAGAACAAGTCCAGTATCATAAACCCCTCCAGGCTGAGAAGTGAGTTGATATTTTGTCTCAGTCTTTTTAAATGACCTCGGCTTGCTAACACAAACATAACCTTAGGAGCATGAGAAACATGAGCCATAATAATAGCTAACATTTACATGTTGCCAAGTATCAAATACTTTATGTATACTGATTGATGTAATCTTTACAACACCCTACTCAGCAGATACTATTGCTATTTCCATTTTACAGATGAGGAAAGGACAAAAGAGTTAAGTAACTTGCTCATGGTCATTAAGCTAGCAAGTGGCAGAGCCAAAATTCAAATGCAGGCAATTTGTGTCCACATCATGCAGGCTTAATCACTTTGCTCCCTTCACTCATAAATCCTCCCCCTCACCTTCCCTGGATTTAACTCCTGTTTGGCTTTGTACCTTGGCTCCCATTTCCCACCTTGCCCTAAAGCTTATTGCCTTGTTTTGGACTTGTTTTCTGCTTTGGCCTTTGCCTTCTCCTTTCAGAATTGCCTTTCACGTCCTTACCCAGGACCGCTCATCACACCCATTCCCAGTGCCCCCTGTGCCAAACTTTACCTTGGCCTTGTGGACCAGGCCCCTTGGGATTGCTCTTTGTTCAGTCTCCCCACTGGGAATAGTATAACTAGTGAAAAACAACTAAATCTCACTGAGTCTTCTCTTTACTGGACTAAATATCCTCAAATACTTCAATATTCTTTGTTAGCTCATGACCTCATGTAAATTCTCCATCCTGGACCCTCTGCTTCAGACATGCTCCAGTATGTCCCTAACCATCCCAGAGTGTCCTGTCCAGGACTGACCCCACCACTGAGTGAATCTTATCAAGGTTCTCTGCCTCTTCCCCCACACTGTGCTCCCATAATGCCCTATGGGATCACCACACTTGCCACATTGTACATGCTTGGCTTTTAGGAGCCACCCAAGAAATATTTGAAGAATGACTGATATTTTAATTTTCTGTTTCTGTCTGTTTTCCCTACTAAACTATAAGCACCTTGAGCTACCTTGTCTTATTTATACTTACAATGCATTATTCCATGCATATTGTGGTTGGTCAAAAAATGTTGAATTAAAAAATATTTCCAGGAGTTTGGGGCACCTGGGTGGCTCAGTGGGTTAAGGCCTCTGCCTTCGGCTCAGGTCATGATCCCAGGGTCCTGGGATCGAGCCCCACATCAGGCTCTCTGCTCAGCGGGGAGCCTGCTTCCCTTTCTCTCTGCCTGCCTCTCTGCCTACGTGTGGTCTCTGTCTGTCAAATAAATAAATAAAATCTTTTTAAAAAATTAAAAAAAAGTATTTCCAGGAGTTTTATTACTAGTAACCACCAACACCATGAAATCACTATAATTTTCCCATCATTTTTTGCAACTTTTTATTGAGATAAACTGCATAGGACTAAATGAAAAAAGCCAATCTGAAAAAGCTATATACTATATGGTTCCAACTACACAACATTCTGGAAAAGGCAAAACTATAGAGACAATGAAAGGATTGGTGATAGCCAGGGATTAGAAAGGAGAGATGAACCAGCAGAGCATGGAGGATACTTAGGGAAGTGTAACTACTCTGTATAGTACTATAATGGTGCATACATGTCATCATACATTTGTCTAAACCCATAGAGTACACAAGAAAGAACCCTAATATAAACCATAGACTTTGGGTGATTATGATGTGTCAATGTAGGTTCATCAATGGTAACAAATGTACCACTCTGGTGGGGGATGCTGATAGTGGAGGAGGTTGTGTGTGTTGGGGGCAGGGGGCAGTCAGGGGATTAATGGGAAATCTCTGTACCTCTGCTTAATCTTGCCATGAATCAACAATTTCTCAAAAAATTAAAGTATGTAAAAATTCACAAAACTCACCATTTAAAAACACACAATTCAGTGTACTTTAGTATGTACAGTTGTTGTGCAAGTATCACCACTATATAATTCTAGAATATTTTCTTTACCTCTTTTCAAAAAGACATCTTATTTGTTAACAGTCACTTCCTATTTCCCTCTCCCCACCTCCAGCCCCTGGCAATCACTAATCTACCTTCTGTCTTTATGGATTTGCTTATTGCGGATATTTAATGTAAATGAAATCATACAATATGTGGACTTTTATGACTGGCTTCTTTTACTATTACAATGTTTTCAAGGTTCACCCATGGTGTAGCATGGATCAGTATTTCATTCCTTTTTGTTGCTGAATAATAATCCATTGTCTGTGGGGCACCTGGATAGTTCAGTCGATTAAGCAGCTGGACTCTTGATTTTGGCTCAGGTCGTGATCTCAGGGTCCTGGGATCAAGCCCTGCATAGGGCTCTGTGCTCAGCATGGAATCTACTTAAGTAAGGATTCTCATTCTTTTTCTCCCTTTGCCTCTCCCCAACTCATGCACACTCTCTCTTTCTCTCTAAAAGATAATCTTTAACAAAATAATAATAATCCACTGCATGAACATTTGAGTAGTTGCTACTTTTTATCTTTTATCAATAATGCTACTATAAATATTTGCATATGAGTTTTGTGAAGACACCTTTTCATTTTTTTTGGATGTATACTTAAAAGTGGAATTGCTGGCTCACAAGGTAACTCTATGTTTAACTTTCTGAAGAATTGCAAATTGATTTCCACAGCAGGTACACCACTACTAATTCCCATTGGTAGTGTATGAGGGTTCCAATTGCTCTACATCCTTGCCAATACTTGTATTTTCCTTTTTAAAAAAATTATAGCCTTCCTAGAGAGTGTTAAGTGGTGTCTAATTATGGTTTTCATTTGCATTTCCCCACTGGCTAATGATGCTAAGCATCTTTTCCCGTGTTCCATGGTCATTTGTGTATTTTTTTAAAGAAATGCTTATTAATATTCATATGCCCATTTATTGATGAGGTTGTCTTTTTATTTTTGAGCTCTATTCTGGATTAAAAATCCTATATTAATATATGGTTCACAAATATTTTATTTCATTCTGTAGGTTGTCTTTTCACTTTATTCATAGTTTACTTAGATAAAGAAAAGTTTTGTTTGTGATGAAGTCTAATTTATGTTTTTATTTGGTTGCTCATGCTTTTGGTGTCATATCTATGATATCATTGTCTAGTGCAAAGTCACGAACACTCATGCCTATATTTTCTTCTAAAGTTTTATAGATTTAGGTCTTACATTTAGATCTTTGATCAATTTTGAATTAATATCTGTATACAGTGTAAAGTAAGAGTACACATGCATTCCCCCACCTCCCCATGGATATCCAGTTTTCCCACTTCTTGAAAAGGCTACTTTTTCACCATTGAATTTTCTTGCCACCCTTTTCAAATATCAATTGACTATATATGTAAGTTTTTATTTCTTGACTGTCAATTCTACTCCACTGATCTATTTCTATCCTTATGCTAGTACCACATTGTCTTGATCACTGATGCTTTGTAGTTAAGTTTTGAAATCAGGAAATGTGAGTCCTGCAACTTTATTCTTCTTTTACAAGATAGTTCTGGCTGCTGATGTTCCTGGACATTTTCATATGAATTTTATGATCTGTTTGTCCATTTCTGCAAAAGATGCACATTTAATGGGGATTGTATTGAATCTATACATCGATATGGGGAGTGTTGCCATCTTAACCATATAAAGTCTTCCTGTCCAAGAACGTGGCTGTCTTTCCATTTATTCAACACTTCTTAAATTTCTCTCAGCCTGTTTTATAGTTTTCAGAACAAGTCTTGTATTTCTTTGGTATAATTTGTTCTTAAGCATTTTATTCTTTGTGATGCTATTGTAAATGGAATTGTTTTAATTTCATATTCAGATAGTTCAGCAGCAGTGTGTAAAAAGACAACAGATTTCTGTAAACAGATCCTGTATTCTGCAACTTTTCTAAACTCATTTATTAGTTTGAATATTTTTGTGTGAATTCCTTAGGATTTTCTATATGAGATAATGTCATTGCCAAATAGGTATATTTTCCTATTTCCTTTCTAATCTGGAAAGCTTTTTATTTCTTCATCCTACCTATTTGCCCTGGCTATGTTTAGATTCTTTGTTTCTTCTTGAATCAGTTTTGGTAATTTGTATCTTTCTAGAATTTGTTCATTTTACTAGGGTACTTAATTTGCACACATACATTGCCAACAGCTGCTTGGTGGGATTGATCCATTATCATTATAAAATGTCCTTCTTGGGTTGCCTGGGTGGCTCAGCCAGTTAAGCATCTGCTTTTGGCTCAGGTCATGATCCCAGGGTCCTGGGATAAAGTCCTGCATTGGGATCCCCACTCAGTGGGGTGTCTGATTCTCCCTCTTCCTCTACCCCTCCCAACTCCCCACTTGTGTTCTCTCCTTCCCTCTTAAATAAGCAAATACAATATTTTAAAAAAAAATTTTAAGTCCTTCGTCTCTGGTAACTTTTTTCTTAAGGTCTATTTTATATGATATTAGTATAGCCACCCTGGCTCTCTTTTGTTTATCATTTGCATAGCTTATTTTTCCATCATTTTATTTTAAAACTATTTGTGTTTTTGAATATAGTCTCTCATAGAAAGTATATACAGTAGTTCCCCTCACCTAAGGAATATATTCCAAGACCCTAGTGGATGCCTGAAGCAGCAGATAGTACTGAACCTCATATATATATATATATATACATACATACATATATATAAATATATATAAATAATACATATATATAAATATATGTATATATGTATATATGCATATATATATTACATCAAATATATGTATATAAAGTTTATATTCTATATATATATAGAATATATAGAATATATATTTATATATTCTGTTTTTTCCTATACATACCTATGATGAACTTTAATTTATAAATGAGGTATACTAAGAAACTGACAATGATAGATAATAATAACATATAATATACTATAATAGTTATATGAATATAGTTCCTTTCTCTCTCAATATATCCTATTGTACTGTACTCATCCTTTCCTTTTTTTTGTGATGTGAGATGATAAAATGCCTACAAGATGAGATGAAATGAGGTAAATGATGTAAGCATTGTGATGTAGCAGTAGGCTATTAATGACCTTTTGACATTATGTCAAAAAGAGGATCATCTGCTTCCAGGACTGCAGTTGACCACAGGTAACTGAAACTATGGCAAGCGAAACCATGGATAATGGAAAACTACTGTAGTTGGATTACTTTTTAAAAAAATTATTATGCCAATATCTGCCTTTTAATTGGAGAGTTTAATAAATTTATATTTAATGTAACTGCAAATGAAAAAATGCTTGGATTCTATACGTCTTATATTTTTTGCTCCTAATTTCCTCTATTACTATCTTCTTTTGTGATATTCTTTAGTGTACCATTTTGGTTCATTTTAATCTAGTTAAAAATTAACCTTAATTTAGGAAGAACTTGTCTGGATTAATACCAACTTTGCTTCAAGACCATGCAAAAGCTTTGTACCTATATAGCTCCAAACATCCACATTATGCTGTTATTGTCACAAATTACTCCTTTATATGCTGTGTGCCCACCAGCACAAATTTATAATTATTGCTTTATGCAGTTGTCTTTTAAATCAAACAGGTATAAAATAGGGACTTATAAATAAAATATACATTTAGACTGTCTTTTTTATTTACCTATGTAGTTATTTTAACCCTCTGGTGCTCTTTTTTCCCATGTGGTTATAAGTTACCACTGTCCAGTGTCCTTCCATTTAAACCTATAGGACTTAAGAATTTCTTGTGGGCAGATCTTCTAGCAATGGACTCGGGATTTGTTTATCTTGGAATGTTTTAATTTCTCCCTTATTTTTGAAGGATAGTTTTCCTAGATACAGAATTCTTGGTTGAAGGTTTTTTTTTTTCTTTCTGTACCTTTAATATGTAATCATACTATCTTCTGGTCTACTTAGTTTCTGATGAGAAATAACCTGTTAATTTCATGGAAACTCTCTTCTGTGTGATGAATTATTTCTCTCTTGCTGCTTTCAAGAATTTATATTTGTCTTTGTCTTTCAACAGTTTTATTATGAAGTATCCAGGTATGGATCTACTGAGGTTCATCCTACTTGGGGTTTATTGCATTTCTTTAATGTACAGATTAATGTTTTTCCTAACATTGGGCAAATTCTCAGCTATTGTTTCTTCCAATATTCTTTTTGCTCCTTTGTCTACCGTCTCCTTCTGGGACTTCCTCTATGCATATGTTGGTAGGTAGACTTGATGGTATCCCACAGGTCTCTGAGGCCCTGCTCATTTTCCTTCCTTCATTTTTCTTTATTGTCCCAAAACCAAACAATCTCAATTTTTTTAGCTTTATACAGCCTTACAGACATCTTATTCTACAGCTTTCTAAACTTTTGTGGTTAGTCTATTCTTTGTCCCAATCATTATCTATTGCCACAAGCAACAAATACTAAAATACTTTCCTGTAAATGTTTTTGACATATACCCCCAGGGCAGCAACTTCAGGACTGGGTGACTTTTGAGTCAGGTGAAATAAAGAGAAGACTTTTGAGTAGGTCTTCCAGGAAGCTATCAGACAGATGAAATAATGACAATTCTTGGCAAACAAAATCTGTTCTGTTCTCTCCAGAATCAGGAATGTAGGCTGTTATTTTCAAGACTACCTCTGAGCTGGGTAGTGGGGGATAGGACTAGGGTAAATGAAAATATCATAAAGTTTGCTGTTCTTACTGAGATTCAGTTGTGTAATTTTAAAAATAATTGCCCCCCACCCCCGGGTTGCAGCAAACCTTTATTTAACTCCCAGAGTTCAAAAAAAGTTCATTATGACAGTTACTGCTATTTTTAAATTGCTTTTCTGGAGGGGCAGAATCTTAAAATTCCTCATTCTGACATTTTGCTGATGTCAACTTTCATACCATCTTTAAACATTTTCTGTGTGTTACAAGCACAGAAATATCTGTCTTTATAAAGATTTCATTTTATCCTGCTAAGACCCTTTTAATATGGTTATTCTTCTTTAATAGATGGGGAAATTAATGAAAATATTCTAAAACTGAATTATACTGATGGTTGTGTAACACTGCAAACTTACAATAAACCTGTGAATGGTACACTTAAAATTTCTTGGAGACATTAAATAACTTGCTCAAGATCATACTTGGAAATTGCAGAACAATAATCTGACTTCAGTCCTGTCTAACTGAAGAGAATATTTCCTTCCCACCATACCAGGTTACCTCCATGGTAAGATCAAGATGAAAGTCTACTAAATCAAAATCAAGATTTAGAAGGGTAGTTACTAGTTGAGGCTATAAGTGAGTACCATAGATGGGCCCACATTCTCACAGAAAATGAATATTCCCACAAGTTTGGTTCAAGTTGTTATCAGATAGAATATTAGATGGAGAATGCATGCATAATTGGAAGCTAATGCCTGCTGTAGACTGCTTCATGTTCTTGATATATGGCCATCCCCCTTGCTTGCCAAAGACAGTGATATTTTTTATAAAACTGACATCTGTCTCTGTGGAATTGTCTTTGAGGCCAGGCCTAGCATCTCTGACTGCCTAGAGGAAGATCTTTGAGGGCCTAGAAGTTGTGATGAAGAGAGTGCTTTCTTCTAAAGCTCTTCCCAATCCTCAGATCAGGACAAATCCCTTATTTAGAGACTAGTGAGAGTCTACAGACCTTTCACTTGGAGCACTTATCATTGTTGCAATTTTACATTTATTGGTGTGACAATTGATTATCTATTTCCCCTACCAGAATGAAACCTCCTTAAGGGCAGAGACCTTGACTCTCTTTTCACCTCTGTGCCAGTGCCTGACACATAGAAAGGATTCAACAAATATTTTTGAATGAATGAATGCAGGGATGAATAACAAGCAACTCAACTTCCTTCTTTGATACAGTCTGGTTAAGTTCATTTTAAAAGACTAAAAGATTTAAAATACTGAGTATTGGTAAAAACAAACAAGACAGAAAGTAATAAAAACAGACAGAAAAAAAACAATCAAACTATTTTTCCAGGAGTGGTTCCATGTTTTGTTCTGCCTGTACCTTATACAATTTGAGGGGAACCCTTTAAGAAAAAGAGTGTTGCCTGAATGAAGAATTGCTAGGATTCCCTCCCACTCAAAGACATAGGCACAAGCCAGCAAGCAATTTTATTTGGGCAAAAGCAGCTGAAAGCTTCTGCCAAGAAGCCCATACAGAGTCCTCAAATGAACCCCGCCTGGCTGTGGGAGGGAGCTTGTGATGTCCAGCAGCTGTGAAAAGGATCAGTGCACTGCAATTCCTCAATAAGTTCCCAGGCACCTGGCAGTGCCACCTTTCCATTAACTTCCCTGGGATCCAGGTACCCTAAGGAGTCTATTGTGATTGGCCTAAATTGTATAGTCCTCAGAAAGTCTTCTGGTTTCCAGTTCCCTTGAGGCACAGAGAAGAGGAAATAGGCATTCCCTTTGGGGAAAAGAAAGATATGGGTTGAAGAGACATATTGTAAAGACTAAGGGACTCCCTGAGAACAGAGAGTATACTGGAGACCTCACCTCTAGTTGTGCTGAATACCTTATCAGGTATTCAGGAAATACCTGTGGCATCAAGATGGTCAGCCTCTGACAAAGGGAGCTGCCATCCAGCTCATTTCCATCTTAGCAGGAAGCAGCAGAATTTCCTGGGGGTCTACTTAGCAATCACCAAAGCTTCCTTCCCCTCAGACCAAAGCTGCATCTCTGTGGTTTAACTGAACCACAGAATACATAGGTTTCCTGATATTACTTGAAAATAGTACCCTTTGCAGCAATTGTACCATCAATCCAAAGGACATGCCTCCCTCTGTGAACAGCAAGGCCAGAGACAAAAAATGGCCAGTGAACATCATGAATCCCCTGTGACAGGGCAACCCAGAGAAAGGAATAAAGTTCAGCACATTTGTATAAAAATAAGAATGGATGGTATATGTTCTGTAACAATTGGAATTTCAGCTGGCCTGGCATCTAAAAATGTCTTACTGATCTTCCTCAGAGTACAGACTGCTTATCAGGAATTTTTAGTGAAAATATAAGCCTAAGTGAATTAACTTCCAAAAGGATCCCCACACCTTTGGCTAATAGCAAGGCAATTATTTCTGCAATGCAGGGCTTGTCTACAGTCCAATATCATCGCCTCCAGAAAAGGAAAAGAAGCACCTGGGCCCTGGAGAGGGGCAAGAGTGGAGCATCAATTATCATGCCTTGAAATTGCTCCTCCTCTGATTTCTCCATTTATGTTACAAACATTTAATGCACCTACAATGGCAGACAACACTGATCTGCTTGTGGGGAGAAATCATGTCTTGTTCTTGCTGTGAAGGACCATGAAAACAGCATTGCAGGGAGAGATCTATAATCCAATTAAAATTCATTATGACCAGTGTGGTGCTAGAGGTAGGCATAGCACTTGGTCTCAAGAGATGGTGGGAGGCTTCCTGAGTGCAGTGGCATATAGGATCAGAGCAGAGAGCACATAAGGTGTGCCAGCTGCAAGGCAAATGGAAGTACATGGTCAAGGGCTTGGAGATGAAAAAGAGCAAGGCATGTTATGAGAACCCAAGGAAATTTAGTCTGGCTGGAGAGCCAAGTTTAGTCTGACTGATCAGGAGGATGTAAGAGATGAGGCTGGAGAAACAGACCAGACCCTGATCACAAACCATATTAAGAAGTGTGAATTATCATTGCAGAAATGGGAAACTGTTGAAAGGTGTTTTTATTTATTTTTTATTTTCAGCATAACAGTATTCATTATTTTTGTACCACACCCAGTACTCCATGCAATCCGTGCCCTCTATAATACCCACCACCTGGTACCCTTACCTCCCACCCCCACCCCTTCAAACATTTCAGATTGTTTTTCAGAGTCCATAGTCTCTCATGGTTCACCTCCCCTTCCAATTTCCCCCAACTTTCTTCTCCTCTCTATCTCCCCATGTCCTCCATGCTATTTGTTATGAAAGGTTTTGATCAAGGAAGTAGCTGGTTATATTTGCACCCTTGAAGTATCCCTTTGGCTGCAGAGTAGAGGAGGAGAGATGAAGGAGATGATGGTGGCCTGAACTTAAATGGAGACAGTGGGGAATGGGGAAAAAGTAGACAGATTCAAGAGGTGCTTCAGGAGCTATATTCAGCAAGACATGTGGAGTGAAGGAAAAGACAAAGGACTGGTATTCCCATTCTCCAGGGCTGAAGTGAGAGGTTGGAGGCAATGTCTAGAAAAGAAAACAAGTTTGGACATTGATCAGCAGATGGTTGCTATCAAGAGGTGCATGTAGGCAAAAGCTAGCAACAGGAATCGGCCACAGTTGGAACCAGGGAAGTTGTGATCTGAATAACCACTGTGGAGCAGGATCTGGCTGACAGGAGGTCGAGGATGTCAAGAACTGTGTTCTCAAGGAACAGCTAGCTCTTTCAGGCTAAGGAACAGGACTCCAGATTACACCACACTTCTTCCATGTTGTCTGTTCCAATAAAGATAATCTCAGGGACAGGAGTTGATAAGCTTCAGTAGATTCAGTTGCAGGAGACAAAGGCAAGGCAATATTTCAACATTGTGTGGGTACACAAATAACTGTTATTTCCCCATAACTAATGGCAAAATTCAGTTAAAGAAAACCATGAACTGGAAGGTCTCTCCATAGTTCTCAAAATTGTAGCTTTCCACTAGTTTATACCACCCAATTGTGTGGCATGTTCTGTTCTTGATATTTTGAACAGTTTTATGGTTTTGATTTTATGATTATGTTTTCTGCCTCTTTACAGTTTTCACTGAGATCCTCTACTAAAGAAGAAATAAGGTTGCGGTAGAGAATAGGGACCATGTGCAAAAATGGAAATCTGCATGTCAGCATGTCTTCAAAGTCAGTGGTCATGAGGGAAGACAGACAAAAGAAGACAAGGTATGCCAAGGCAAGAGATGTGGGCTCTTGAGAGGCCCTGAGTCACAGAACTGATATGGCTTTTGGTCCCAGGGTTTAAAACCAAACCTGCAGAAATCTCCTGAGATTATGAGGCCAAGAAGGGCCATGTGCCCTCCAGTTCAGGAGGTGGATGCCCTCCTGAAC
Source organism: Mustela lutreola (assembly GCF_030435805.1). NCBI lineage: Eukaryota > Metazoa > Chordata > Mammalia > Carnivora > Mustelidae > Mustela > Mustela lutreola. The sequence goes on from NC_081308.1 coordinate 127,950,632, forward strand.
CAATCTGCTCATCCAAATGCCTCCTTGCAAATCCCAACTCAAATTAAAAAATTAAAAGCTGTCAACTTTGATATATTAGGAAGATAATTTAAGCAGCTGCTATTTGTATTTTATTTTTAGATATCTTTTTTTCTTTCAGACAGATCACAATTTCTAAAATATTATTCCTTCTTCTAGGTCAAACAACATCTGTTGTATAAAAAAGAAATTAACTATTTCACAATGTGAAGTTTACAACTCCCATTTTTATTGTGCTGAGACAATATCATGCAATTATTTTATTTTCCCACTGAAGAAGTCATTATGGTTGATGGTATCAATGTCCCATGGATTAAGGAGTCCCCAAATAGACTGTGACACATTGTTGAGTCTTTTAGTGTCGGTATATCCTGGGGTAGACTCTGATATGATAAACTATAATCACTCCCAATGAGAAGTTCCTGTTTATCATTAAGATGGAACTCTGATTATGCCTGGGGATACCTTCAGAAAGTTCCCTCTCACCACATTTGTGCTTCTTTCTGTCTTATAATCACTGGTAAATAACAAATGTGGATGAAGTCATTCCTGCAGCTTGGCCCTATTGATGAGGAAGGAAGCTATTAAAAGAAGCAAATGGGCAAATTTCCAACTAATGAGCAGGTTACTATAGCTAAAAATTACCGAAGAATCAAATTCTCTGGCTTCCTTTCAGTTTGACGTACGTGCTATTTGCTTCTTCTTCTGGAAAGCTCTTCCCCTTGCCTGCTCCCTACCTATCTAATGCCTACTTTCTAATGCCATCTTTCAGATCTTAGGATAGCTGTCATTGCCATCCTTAATCCCTTTCCCCACAGAATAGGTCAAAGCACCTTGTTATACATTCTTACCACACCATGTACCTTTCTGTTTTAAAACTTGTCACCGTTGAAATTTTATTTATATTTGTACAATCATGGAACTGGAAGTTCTGAGTGCAGGGACTATTTCTGATTTGTTCATCACTATATCCCTAGCACCTAGTATGGTACTTGGAATATAATGGACATTCAACAATCATTTGATGAGTCATCAAGCTCTATGTTCCTGTATTGGTCAGGACAAGTAGCACTAGTTGCTATAACATACAACCCCGAAATGTCAGTGGCTTAATACAACTAAAGATTCCTTTCTCACTCACATTGCGGTCTAAGGTGGACTAGGTAGTTCTCACTGGAGGGTCCTTTCCATGTGATGATCCAGGCATCCAGATTTCTTCCATCTAGTGACTCTGCCATCTTCAACATATAACCTCATAGTCTCCAAAGAAGTTGAAGAGAGAACATGGATAGTCATGCAGGGGATTTTATGGCCAGATTTATAATAGACACACTGTGACTTCTGCTCACATTCTGTTGACCAGAATCTAGTCCCATGCCCCAACATAACCACAAGGGTAGCTGGGATATGTAGTCATCTCGTGTGTCCTAGGAGAAAAAACAAGACTGGCAAGTATCTGGTCCATCTGTGCCATACTCTCTGCTATAACTGACCATCTTCTACAACTATGGCTACTATATTACAGCTCCTCAGAGAAACAAAATAGGATGGACAGACAGACAGATAGATAGATAGACAGATTTATTATAAGAGTTGGCTCACATGGTCATGGAGGCCAAGATCTGCCATTTGTAAGCTGGAGAATGAGGAAAACCGATGACGTCATTCAGTCCAAGTCCAAAGCCCTAAGAATGGGGAAACCAATGCAGTAAGTCCTGGCCTAAGTCCAAAAGCCTGAGAACCAGGAGCACCAATGTCTGAAGGCAGAAGAACATGGATGTCTCAGTTTAAGCAGAAGAGTAAACTTACTCTTCCTCCACCTTTTCTTTCTATGCAGGCCCTCAAAAGACTGGATTTTTTTCTCAGTCTACTGATTCATATGCTAATTTATTCCAGAGACACCCTTCTAGACACACTCAGAAATGCTTCACTAGCTATCAGAATTCCTTGGCCCAGTCAAGTTGACACACAAAGTTAACCATTACAGGTACCAATGGGAAATCTAATCAAACAAATACCCTACTTTTACCATTCCTGATCTCAAATAGGAGTTAGGGGTTTTAAGTTACTGGTATCTTGGATAAGAATCAGGTAGATGCCTAAAGACATGCACAACATAATCCAGGTCAGATTCCCTGATCAAAACATTTTACCTGTTCCCCATTACCTATCACACTGGCTTACAAGGTTTCCCATGATATAAGTCTTTTTTTAATTTATTTTTTATTTTCAGCATAACAGTATTCATTATTTTTGCACCACACCCAGTGCTCCATGCAATCCGTGCCCTCTCTAATACCCACCACCTGGTACCCCGACCTTCCAACCCCCGCCCCTTCAAAACCCTCAGATTGTTTTTCAGAGTCCATAGTCTCTCATGGTTCACCTCCCCTTCCAATTTCCCCCAACTCCCTTCTCCTCTCTAACTCCCCATGTCCTCCGTGTTATTCCTTATGCTCCACAAATAAGTGAAACCATATGACAATTGACTCTCTCTGCTTGACTTATTTCACTCAGCATAATCTCTTCCAGTCCCATCCATGTTGCTACAAAAGTTGGGTATCCGTCATTTCTGATGGAGGCATAATACTCCATAGTGTATATGGACCACATCTTCCTTACCCATTCGTCCATTGAAGGGCATCTTGGTTCTTTCCATAGTTTGGCGACCGTGGCCATTGCTGCTATAAATATTGGGGTACATATGGCCCTTCTTTTCACGACATCTGTATCTTTGGAGTAAATACCCAAAAGTGCAATGGCAGGGTTATAGGGAAGTTCTATTTTTAATTTCTTGAGGAATCTCCACACTGTTCTTCAAAGAGGCTGCACCAGCTTGCATTCCCACCAACAGTGTAAGAGGGTTCCCCTTTCTCCACATCCTCTCCAACACATGTTGTTTCCTGTCTTGCTAATTTTGGCCATTCTAACTGGTGTGAGGTGATATCACAATGTAGTTTTAATTTGAATCTCCCTGATGGCTAGTGATGATGAACATTTTTTCATGTGTCTGATAGCCATTTGTATGTCTTTATTGGAGAAGTGTCTGTCCATATCTTCTGCCCATTTTTTGATGATTGTCTGTTTTGTGTGTGTTGAGTTGGAGGAGTTCATTATAGATCCTGGATATCAACCTTTTGTCTGTACTGTCATTTGCAAATATCTTCTCCCATTCTGTGGGTTGCCTCTTTGTTTTCTTGACTGTTTCCTTGGCTGTGCAGAAGCTTTTGATTTTGATGAAGTCCCAAAAGTTCATTTTCGCTTTTGTTTCCTTTGCCTTTGGAGACATATCTTGGAAAAAATTGCTGTGGCTGATATCAAAGAGATTACTGCCTATGTTCTCCTGTAGGATTCTGATGGATTCCTGTCTCACGTTGAAGGTCTTTTATCCATTTTGAGTTTATCTTTGTGTACGGTGTAAGAGAATGGTCGAGTTTCACTCTTCTACATGTAGCTGCCCAGTTTTCCCAGCACCATTTATTGAAGAGACTGTCTTTTTTCCACCGTATATTTTTTCCTTCTTTGTCGAAGATTATTTGACCATAGAGTTGAGGGTCCATATCTGGACTCTCTACTCTGTTCCTCTGGTCTATGTGTCTGTTTTTATGCCAGTACCATGCTGTCTTGGTGATCACAGCTTAGTAGTAAAGCTTAAAATCAGGTAACGTGATGCCCCCAGTTTTATTTTTGTTTTTCAACATTTCCTTAGCGATTTGGGGTCTCTTCTGATTCCATACGAATTTTAGGATTATTTGCTCCAGCTCTTTGAAGAATACCGGTGGAATTTTGATCGGAATAGCATTAAAAATATAGATTGCTCTAGGCAGTATAGACATTTTAACAATGTTTATTCCTCCGATCTAAGTTTTAATACATCTCTAGAAGTAAGCAACTTTGGTTTTTTTTTTTAAGAATTTATTTATTTATTTGACAGAGATCACGGGTAGGCAGAGAAGTAGGCAGAGAGAGAGGGGGAAGCAGACTCCCCACTGAGCAGGAAGCCTGATGCGGAGCTCGATCCCAGGACCCTGAGACCATGAGCCAAAGGTAGAGGCTTTCACCCACTGAGCCACCCAGGCTCCCCCCAGAAGTAAGCAAATTTTTTTAAGGTAATTTGCTTCATCTTAAATATTCATGTGAAATTTTTGACATTTGGCATATATCCAAGATACACTCATGGGTGTTTAAATTTAGAATGTTTCCCTTGGAATCTCTAAATACAGTTATTATTCCAAGAAGATGCCCTGCCTTTATCCAATGGTTTTAGATGCTGCTTGGCATAAGTGCAAAGGTTTGAGCCCCAAAGCCCTGTAAGCCCTGACTAACTGTGTGGTAAACTTACTCCACTGGAAAAAGCCTGGCAGAGATGCCCCTTACCTTCCAGGGCCCTATATTAGTTTCCTTGGGCTGCCATAACAAAATTCCACAGGTTGGTGGGTGGCTTACACAAAAGAAAGTAAGTTTCTCACAGCTCTGAAGGCTAGTAGTTCAAGATCAGCATGTCAGCAGTGTGGGTTTCTCTTGAGGCCTCTCCTCTGGACTTGCAGACAACTGCCTTCGTTCTGTGTTCTCACACAGCCACCTCTCTGTGTATGTACACACCTGTGTCCTCATCTCCTCTTATTATAAGGACAGCCATCAGATTAGATTAAGGCCCCCCTATGTGACCGTTTTCTGTCTTACTCACCTCTTTAAAGGCCCTGTCTCCAAATACACTCACATCCTGATGTCCCAGGAGTTAAGACTTCAATATATGAATTTGGGGGATGGAACACATAATTCAGCCCACAACAAACCCCAGAGGTAATCATAAGAGCAGGGATAACCACAGTGCTGCCAAAAGACAAAAAATTCCCCCACTGAATTTATTGCAAGAAACATATTGCCCCTTCCTACTCACACACACACACACACACACACACACACACACACACACACCTATCAATCCAGGTCTTGGCAGGTTTAGATTCAGAGCATTTTGATTTAGGGAACCTTTGCAGCAGCCTACCAGCCCTGGAGAAGTTCTGTGCTTTGTGGCATTGTTTTGTAGTTGGTTTTGCCATGGCTGCTGTAATCTCAAGGAATAAAAGGGATTTGGATTGCAATCATTTGCCTTCTCTCTGTCTTTCACAATGCCCTGACTTGGTTGTCAAGCTTTCAAGGAAAATCACAATTATACACACCCTTTCAGTGCTGATACCTGCCACCCCTCTATTTGTTTTCTGATAAATATGCCCTTTCCCTAGAATTTTATTCAAACGCCAGGCTGTGATCAGTTCTGGTGCCTGTCTTGTCCCTGTGTTCAATGACAACCCTGCCTGTGTAAGAGGCCCTGCCCCTTCAGAGAGATGTGCACAGAGCTCTCTATCCACTCCTCCCCCAGCCAGCAGTCAGCAGCTGTTGAGCAGAAATGGATTTGGGGAATGCCAATGTGACAATTACACAGGTATCTGGGAGGACCCGAAGCTCTGGTCTTGGCTGAGTGACAGCTTCAGGGAAATGAAGTGCAAGCTGTTTGGAGAATAATTCTCCATAGGACATTATGAAATCTCAGAGATGGGAGTGTGTGGACACTGTCTCCTTCCCCCTCCTCCCATCCCCCACTTTCCAGAAAGAAGAAAGAAAAAGCTGCAGCTTAGCATTTGATATTTAGAATTAATTAGAGCCCCAAATCCCACACCAGCCAGCAGGTTTCTTAATGAGGCCAATGTATTCATCTTCTTCAGCCTACTTCTCCAATCCATATCCAACCCACACAGGGACCATTATAATGCCTCATGATGCCCCATGGTTTTCAAAGTAATACTGCATGCTACTTGCTTCATTTGGCCCCCACAATCACCCTGGTAGGAGGTCAAGACAGGAGCCATTCTCCTCACTTCCTCAATGAGTTTTCAGGGAGGTTGAGTCACTTTCCCAAGGTCATGCAACTAATAAGCTATGGAACCTGGATTTGAACTCAGCTGGTCTAGCATCAGACCCATGCAGTTAACCACTGCTTATCTACTGCCTCCCTGGAAAGAGGCATGACTGTGTCAATGTCAGGGGGCCAGACCCAAGATGCCTGGATGATAGTTATCCCCCTAAGATTGCAGGGAAAAAAACACAGGAGGCCTAGTTAAATTTGAATTTCAAATGAATGAAGAATAAATTCTTAGCACAGTGTGTCCCAAAGTTATACCTATCTCAACTATTGCATGGGTCATACTTATACATACTAAACTTATACTCAGTGTTTATCTGAAATTCAAATCCATCTGGCTTTGTGTTTGCTAGATCAGCCCACACCATCCTCAGCACTATCCTAACAGAGCTGGCCAGCCACCAGGCCTTCTGATTAGCTCTGCCCCAGTACTTCCCTTGCTTATATAATGTCACTTTCTTCTACTGTTCCTGGTTGGAGCCCTTCTCGAGAATTCACCTGTCCGATATATCACCAAGCCCCAGAGTGTTAGCATCTGCTTTGGTTCTCCCATCCAGCTGTTCTTCTCTACTTCTCAACTGCCACCCTGAGCCAAAAGCCTATTTATTCCCTCTCACCTAGATCATGACCAAATTTCTACTCACCTCACTCAACAGAGGACTTCCAGACTTTTTCTTGACCAAACTACAAGGCATTCTCCTATTCTAAACCCTCCAAATACTCCTTAAGCTCCTTAATGCAGCCTTCAAAGCTTTCCAGGTCAAGTTCCAACATGATGATGTCACCACCTCTCTGGTCTCCCATAGTTGAGTGTAAACCCTAAGCCTGAGCCACGCTGAGGACCCCAGTTTTCCACAATACTTTTTGCTTCCATCTGTGTCTCCACTGGCCTTGAATACCACTCCTTTGACATCCCAAACTCCATCCCTACCACCACTACTTCCACTCCCACGGCTGAGAGTGATCTTGCTTCTGGCAAAATCCACAGCACTTCCTACCCCTTTTGGTACATGCCATATTATGCCTGTTTTCTTTTTATTATGGCACATGTCTTAGCTTCTCCTTCCACCATCTTATATCTCTGGAGGACCAGAGCTATTTTGTGAAATTTGCTTTCCCTCCACATGGCCTAGATAGTTTTTGGCACATATGAAGTGTTCCACAGGAATGACTGGATATAAGAGAATAGCTTGACCCCGCAAACATTCTCTACTCTATGACATCTATCTATACCAGGACTGGGCCAGACCATGGAGCTAGAGCAATGACTAAGATCAGTCTTGTCCTCAGGGGATCCCATGATAACAGCGCAACCTGCAAGTGGAATGAAACTGAGTTACCTTGAGGCCAATCTCAGACCAGTGTCTCTGCAAAGGGATCACACACCCAATTCCAGAATGCTTTGAGGAGTAAAGCAGGACTTTGACAAATGACCCATGAGAAGTTGGAGTGAATAGGGAGGAGCAAAGAGGAAAAACATATTACAGCACACAACAAAGTATCCCCATGACTGCATCCCAGGCACTGCCTGCACATCCTAGTCTCTAAAGAGGCCAAAATTTAAAAAGTGAATTGTTTGTTCCCACCATCAAACAATGAGATACCTTGTAAAGGCCTTCTGGAGGTGAAGAGGTAAGTCCTGAAGAAAAGAAAAGAAGAGACTTTAAAGGAAGGACTAAAGAGGGGTTCAGGACCCTGTATTGATCCTCCATCTTTGATGATACTTTCTCTTCTAATGGCCCCTGCAACTTGCAGGAAGTAGTCTCTAAGATGGCCTCTCAGTTGACCCCAGTGGTCCCACCTCCTGATATTCATGCCCTTGTATAATGCCTTCCTCCTAAAATTTGGATGGGACTTTTTGATTCATTTGTAATGAAATGGAACATGGCAGAAGTGATGGGCTTTCACTTCTGAGATTGGGTTATTGAAAGAGTCCAACTTCTATCTTGGTCTCTTTCACTTATGCATACTCTCTCACCCTGGGGGAAGCCAGCTGTCAAGGCATGACACAGTCATTTGGAGAGGTCCACACAAGTGAGCTGGGAAAAGGATCCCCCATCTTAGTCAAGCCTTGAGATGACAGCAACTTCATAGGAGACCTCAAGTTCAAGACCCCTAGCAAAGTTTCACCCAGATTCCTGAGCCAGGAAAACCATGTGCTCATAATTGTTGTTTTAAGCCACTAAATTGTGGAATGGTTTTGTTATGCAGCAATAGATAACTAATACACAGCTGAAGCCTTTGCATGCTTCTGCCTCAAGAGAAGTGATGCCACTGGCTTTGGGAGCTAGCCAGCTGGCAAAGGTGCAAGCACATCCCTCCTATTTCATGTCCAAATGTCATTTTGTAATGCTGCAGTCAAAATGCTAGAGCCAGCAGTCCCCAGAAACAGTCAAGGGGCTTTTATAGCTGTTAAAATTCTGCTTCATGAATCCCAGACCCATATGCAAATGTGAAGCTCAACCTTTGATAAGCCATTTGATTTCCCTCTTAGTTAATGAAGTGAAAATACACCATTTTACACTAAGATTAAATTGCTAAAATGTTTCACTCTGGTCCCCAGTTAGTTGTAATTAAAAATAGAAAGAGAAGAACAGGAAAGTCACTCACTTTCTTCAGGTGTCCTGAGGCATGGAAGGGGAAACTTGAATGAAGGGGAGAAGGTGGGAGGAAAGAGCAGGGTGAGAGCACAAGGGGCAGTCCCCCCCTACCTCACTTGGCAAAGGCTTGCCCCCACGCCTGCAGTCCCCAGTGGCTCAGCATGGGGCTGCCCCAGTATATGAAAAAGTGTGTGGGGGAGTGTGGGTGATGATGACATATAGCTATCTCTGTGGGTGTGACAGAGAATGGGTGAGGGAGTATCTTTGTACCTCTGTGTTCATGTATGCATATGTGTTACACAGGTAGTCAGGGGTGTGAGAGAAAATGAATGAGGGCATATATGTACTTGTGTGTATGAGGATGACCTGCAGGTACGTGTGTGTGAAGAGAGAAGGAGGGAGTAGAGTACATAGATATCTGTACAGGGACACATGGGTGTGAGAGAGAATGCACAAAGGGGAGGATATGTACGGATGTGTGTCTGTGTGGCTGTTATGTAAATGTATGAGTTGGGGGGAGGGCTGTATATTCATGAATGTGGGTGTATGAGAGATGAGGAGAGCAGCTAGGTATGTGCAGGAGTGGATACCTGTACAGATGAAGGGGTGGATACATGTATATGTGAGCACATGGGCAGCACAAAGGTATATGTGTGTGGAAGAGCAATGCATAGGTAAAGGAGGGCATCTATATGTGTATGTGAGTGTGTAGGTGGGAAGATCTGGATATAAATGTGTGCCAAATATAAATGTGTGTTAGAGTGTCTTAGTGAGGTGAGTTGGTGTGTACATGTGTGATGCTGTATGTAAGGAGCAATGAGGGGCTTTATGGACATGTCTGTTTGCATATGAGTGAAGGAAACATATATGTATGTGTCCTTGAGTGCACTAGTGTATGGGGGCGGGGCATAGTGCTGTGTTGGTGTTTGTGAATATGTCTGTGAGGTGTATACATACATGGAGCTGTCTGGGTGTTTGTGAGGAGGCTGTAGATAATGTGGATGAGTTTATGTACAAGTGAGAGTGTATATATGAATGTGGATGTGACAACATATGATTAGGGGGTGGTGTGCACATGAGGGCAAGTTTGGGGATGCACGGAGGAATGTGTATGGAATGATATGTATGCATATGTGAAGGGCATGGGTTAAATGAGCATATGTACATGTCTGCGAGAGAACATCCAGGTGAGGAGGTACATGTGTGTATGCCCGTGAGAGAATGGGTGAGGGTGGGGTATATGTATGTGTGTGCACATGTGTGTCCATGGTCAGCATATTATAAAGTGGGGTGTGTACAGGTGTGTAGGTGTGTTGGTGGTGGCCATGTGTATACTGGTGAAGGATATAGCCACAATCTGAGTGTGAGAATGTATGGGTAAACGTGGACTATGTGTGTGTGTGTGTGAATGGAATGCACAAGGATATGGATGTGAGTTTACCATTGCAGAGGGTGTGCATGAATGGATAAATGGTTGTATATGTACTTCTGTTGGTGTCTAACTTTATGAGTGAGCTATAGATGCATGTGAATGTGTGTGAGTGTGTTTGTGAAGGGTGTGTAGAGGCATAGGTGTGTATGTGTGTTTATACATGAGGCAGGTCTACAAGCGTGTACTTGTGAGAGAGCATGGATGAGGCCAGTGTGTGTGTGTGTGTATGTGTATGCATTTGAGTGTATAGGGTAGAAAGTTCAGATTCACATGTGTATATGCATTAGTGGACAGTTGAGGGGATAGTAAAAGTATGTGCATGTGCAACATAGTTGAAGTTGTAAGTCCATGGGTCTGTGTATGTGAGTGTAAATATAATAGGATTAAATATGTGGGTGCACATTATGAGATTATGGGTTTGAGATGTACATACATGTGTGAGTGAGATGATGGCACAGGTAGGTTTATATGTATGTGTACATACATGTGATGATGAGAGACTGAGTATAAATGTATGTGTGTGAGGGGGTATATATATGTGCATAAATGTATGGAGGAGGAGTCCAGGTATGTGCATGAGTCCAAGTGGGATCTATATGTATCTGTGTGCATTAGTGGATGGATAAAGAGATATGTGTGTGTGTTTAGGTGACATATTTTTGTACATGTGTGTATGTTAAAGTGTGTGACTGTGGAGAGAGTGTTCCTGTCACTGTGTGAGTCTATGTCAAGAGGTGTGTGTGTGTGTGTGTGTTTATAACTCTGGGTGAGGGATATGTATTTAAGTGTGTGTGAGTGTATACCTTAGGGATTATATGATTATGTCCTGTGTGTGAATGTATGGATGGAGGAGGTTATATGTACTTGTGAATGTATGTGAATGTATGGTTGGATATATGGACACATGTATTTATTTTTACACATGTTTGTGCATATACCTACACATGTGTGTATGTGTGTTTATGGGTGCAGGCAAAAGTAAGAGTGTGAATAGTGAGTTTCTACATTCTACATATGTATGTTTGAATACACAGGTGAAGGGGTGCGTATGTCTGTCCATGCTTTGGTGATAGGGTGAGGGAGTTTACATGTCATTGTGTATTTGTCTTCTAGTGGTGTAGATGGGTCAAATCTGTGTGTATGAGTATGTCTGCATGGTTGAGGGCTTGTGTGTATGTGTATATGGATGTTTAGGAGTGCACAAAGTGAAGTATATATATTTGGGCACTTATGTGTGATGGGTCACATACTTCATGTGTGAAAGTGCACAGGGTAGGGGCGCATATACATGTCAGCATATGGACAACTGATTTTTGCATGTCTGTGCATGAGGATATGGATAAGGGGTTTCTACATATGTGCTTGAGTGTGTGTGTGCAGTTTATGGAAGTGCATGGTATGTCAGGGGTTAATAGCTCCAGTGTGGATAAGGGCGGCTATGTGTACATGTGTGAACTTGGAGCTATATAGGTGACATGAGTGTATATGTACCTGTGTGTCAGTATACACATGAGGTGGTGTGTGTGTGTGTGTGAGAAAGAGAGAGAGAGAGAAAGGGGGTGTATTTGTGTATATGTATGTTTGAGTGGACTTTATATGTATCTGTACGTGTATCTGTATGTGTGTGTGTGTGTACTAGCAAGCTGTATGCATAGGTGTGTTTGTGAGGATATGGTTGAGTGGGCTGTGTATTTATGTGTGTAGTGTTAAGTAACTTCACTGGATGTGTAAGTATGTGAGAGACAGCATAGGGCTGAGGGTGGTCTGTATACGTTTTGTGTGTCTATGAGCAGATATCTGTGTGGGTTGTATACAACCCTGGGTGTGTAGAGGGTGTGAGTGTGAGAGGAATTGTGAAAATGCTTCACACAGAGTGTGGTACCTAACCAACTCATTCAATAAATGTCAGGTGTCACATAGATACTGTTACAATTTTGATTATCAGCAGCAGACTCTGCAAGTAGTTTGTTGGGCTAACGGGAGTTGTATTTATGGATTCCTAGCAAGGGAAAAGGGGGTGCAGAGGAAGGTCTGAGGAGAGCTGTGTATCCTGGTTCTCCTTCCTTCCAAGGACACTGGCCTGCAACTGCCACAAGTCCAAAGAGTGGACCAAACAGCATTATCAGGCACTGATGGATTCGGGCACAGCTTGCCTCCAGCAGGTCCGAGAATCTGGGTTGTCTGTGGACCATTCCAACCCAGACAACCCGCTAAGAAACAAAGCGCTGAGCAACAAAAATGCAGGTGTGGGACTCGGGGGTTGTGAGGGACAGTGGGCCTTTATCTGAAACTGGTATCTGGTTCTTGCCCTTCATTCCTCCGCTTGACACACTGGAGATTCCATTCTGTGCCCTGGTTCATGCGACCATTTAATAAGGGCCCAACACTCTGTGTTACCGGTAGGTGCTGGTTGCAAAGAGATCTGCAGTCACTCGTTCAACAAAAACTTTGGGCGAGGCACAAGCGAAAAGTCAGTCAGAAGAAGCCCTCCCCATCAGGAGCCCTCAGTCTTCACTTGCACCACTCTCTCCTGGCTGCCCCTCCTCCCCGCCCTGTAAGAACTCACCTGTGTGGGGAAGGGGTATCTTCTCAGCTGTTTTTGTTGCAAAGACTATATTTCCCAGAAGGCTGTAAACCACCGCATCAGTGACATGAGGAACATGTGCTTACCGATAACCTGGGCAGTTGGCTGGGCAGGAGGGCCCCCAAGCCCCTCTGGCTGAGGCTCTGGTTCAGCATGTGAGGAGGGATCGGGAATCCACGTGTTTCCAACCCCAGGTGATTGCTAAGGCAGACAAGTCCAGAGCAAAACTCTGGGAATCACAGAGATTCAGAGCGAAAAGGGACTGCGGAAGCCATCATCCTGCAAATGAGGAAACAAGGGATAGGAACAGCCAGTAGCTTGGCCACAGCCACACATGAACAAACCATAGGCCACAGCATACCTTTGACCAGGGCCGCACTTCCCACATGGTGGGGAGGGAGAGACCAGCGTAGAAAGTACAATTACATGAGGGGTCTTCTCAATGCTCCCCACTCCCGCCTGGTCCTGGAAGATCTCTGTTGGTGAGTGCTGCTCATGTCCTGGGAGGATGCTGAGGAAGGAAAAAAGGTTATGGAAGCCAGGCTCATTGTGGGACTGCAACCCTGCCAGGGCAGCTGCATTCAGCGTTAAGGCACAGGTGACACAGAAACTCCAGCCTGGCATGGGGGAAACCTTGCTGGGAGGCCAACATATCTGACCTGGGGTCCCCTTGTTGCTGCAGTTAATGTACCCCTCACACAGATTGGCATTGTGATGGCTGCCAATCTCTGCCATCACCCTCTATGTTGCCCGGTCATCTCAGATGCCGAATGCTGGCAGGTGCTTTTCAAGTCCCAAGCCCACCACAGACCTCAGCTCCTCCTTTATACTCCGTGACCACAATGTCTTCCAAGAACTTATGCCAGTGATTTGAGAATGACTGCCTCTAACTTGGAGCTTCATTTGCCAAGGAGCTTTTACTTGGGTGCGAGAGGTGAGAGGAGAAGGCTGGGGAGGCAGGGCACTATGTGGGGACCATGGTGTCAGGGTGGCTGCGGACAGCTCTGCCCCAACCACCAGCTGACCTCATGTCCTGGGCTCCTAGTGTTCTCACTTGACAGTGGCTGGGCCTAAGGAAAAATGGAACCATCAGTTTTACTAGCTGGAGCACAGAGCTGCTAATTCTGCTGGGATTTTCCCATCATGCACTCTGCTGCCTGTAACGATTGCCTAAAACCTGATTTCCAAAGTACTCTGGCCTTCTCTGCCTAGCTCCATCATGTAGGGTCCCATAGCCCTTGCCCTGTGTTTTCCTACCACTTGCACCCTCTGTGCCCTCTGTGTTACTACTGCTGTAGGTTCCTCCATTGGGATATTGCTTCAGAGTACAGAGTCTGGGCATCCTGCCTACACCTCACCCACAGTCCTGGAAATCGTGTGTGCCCAGAAATATGTGCCCAGAAATATGCTGAACAAAACCCCAATACTCAGAGCCCCCTCCAGTGCCAGCCAGGATGTGTTCACTCTGTTAGTGGCCACATATACTTCTACGACAGGGGACAGTGAGGAACAGGCCTGGAAATCATATCCCTAGACCCCCACAAGCCCCAGGCACAGGCATAGTATCTCAGTCCTCAATGGCCCTGGGAATTATCCTCAACTTATGATCAAAAAAAAAAAAAAAAAAAAAAACCGAGGCTTGGGAATATTAGGTAATTTACTCACATAGGTAGTCATTTGGCAGAGCCAGGTTGGAATCCAGGTTCCAATGAGGATTAAGTGAGAAGAGTCAGCAGGCCACCAGGCAGGGCTCCATGGATGACAGTGCTCAGCACACTTTTCCCACATGGTGGCAGAGCTGTGGCACCAGGGGAAGGAACTACCCTCCCCAGACCTCAGTTTCTTCTCCCATAACTTAATGGGACTGGTTTCCCAAGTCTCCCTCTCCAAAACACTGAGTTGCTGGCAGGTGAAGTAGAAAAAAGAAAGCAGCAAGGCAATGGGGTGGAAGGTCTCTAAATTCATAAGACTTTCCTTTCTCCTGTCACAGCAACTCGTTAACTAGGGTCCACGGGCAGGCTTCAAGAGAGCTACTGAACCCTGAAACAGTCCACGCAATGTTGTATGCATGTGCCTGGGCAGAGTTTTCTGGAGAACGCAGCTCTAGTTTTAATTTGAATCTAGGACCTCAAAGAGAGTTGCATATGTCTTAAGTCACTTGACAGAGGGCCTTAAAAGCAGATACACTGAGGGACACATTCACAGCACAGCCACTTGCTGGCTGTGAAACCTCAACCCACTTACTTCCCTTTGCTGAGCCTCAGGGTGAACACCTGCACAAGGGACATAATATCTCTAGAATTGCCATGAAATTTCTATGAGCAGAAGTATTGCTACTACCCAACATGTGTTTGGCATTGGGCAAATGTTATTGTTCTTTCTCCCAAGTCTAATGACAAAGTCAAGTTCTGATGATTCTTCAGAGTTGGTATGCTCCACTCTGAACTAGTTATTACTGTTCTTATTCACTAGGTGCAAATGGAGGGCCAGCTGCATGCCAGGAATGGCCCCAAGTGCTCCACACACATTTACTCAGTCCAGCATCACAACAGTACACCAGGGAGGTGCTGTTTTCACCTCCATTTTGCAAATGAAGCAATGGAAGCAGGTGTTGAGGTGCCCAAAGTCACCCAACTGATAAGGGGCAAAGCACAGCTTCTAGCCCCAAAAACCCTGAATCAGATCCATGTGAGCTGTTACGTAGTATCCACTCCTGTCCATGAGCAGTAAGGGTGTATAAGTCTGGGTATTATACAGGCTCCTGAAAGAAGCCTCAGCTTACCCCAAATTCCAGTATCCTCAGTTCTGGTAAGGCCCTGCATGTTCATGGCTAGATGACTCATGCCAGCCCACTCCTGCTGCTAGGCTGAACTCAACCAGATCCACTGAACTCACGAAGCCAGAGTCACATCAATGCCTACCATTATAATCTCTGCTCCACTTGCTCTTTCATTCACAAGGAAATCCATGGCGCCATCCATTCACTTAAGAACTCTGTCTCTTTTGCCTCCCTCCCTCCCTGTCCTTTCACACCCTTCTCACTTCTGCCTCATCCCCTATGACACATGGCACTGAGCTGATGGCATCCTTCCATATGTTTCTATGTGCTCATATCAGATTTGGATACATGCACACACACGTGTCCACACACACATACATACATACATACACACACATTTGGGGAGGTTGGTCATTATTTTACAGAGCTGAGATCATATTGTGTACACTTTCCTGTACTTTGCTTTCCTTACTCAGCTGTCCTTCCCAGACAATCCCTCTAGGGCAACAGGCAAAGTTCCAGCTCAGTCTTCTTCATGGCTGTGTTCATATTCATCATCTACCTTGTCTTTTAGCCATGCTGAAGTACTAGCAGTTCCCCAATTACCCCAGGTTGGGTCCTGCCCCTGTGCATTTTCCCCTCCCACTCCCTGGCCTGGAAAGTCCACTTCTATGTCTGCCTAGAAGACATCTACTCATCTGTTGAGACTCAGCTCATGGCAAGATTTTCTTGACCATCAACTAACCCTGAAAAATTGACCTTACTCTCCTGTGTCCTCAAGGGCCTCTGAACAGACTTTTATCTGAGGACATGTAAAATATTAGTGAAGTCACATGCTGATGCCTGCCTCCCCCAACAAGGCTCCCCCAACAAGGCTCTATGTTCCAGGAAAACATACTTGTCTGCTTTGTATACAACTAGCCCTCTACAGTTATCAAATAAATATTTGCTGATACTGTGAATGAACAAATGGGATGAACAAGAGCCTGAACCAGAGGACCAGCAGTGGAGGGGAGCAGTGCTGGCAGGCATCAGGGCCATTTATGAGGTCGAACTAACTGCCAGGACTTGGCAACTGACCTGAATGTTTCTTCATTTCCATAATAACATAAGCACCAGGGAAGATCATATCTGTCTTATTCGTATTTCCCTCCCTATGGCCTGGATTAAACAGTGCCTGGTACGTAGTTGGTACTCCCTAAATATTTATAAAAGAAATGAATTACACTGTATCCAGGGTCTCTGGCTTGGGCCTTGCCCCTAACCCTGAGGAAAGTGCTCTTCAGCAGGCCAAGCCTCTTGACCCTGTGGGCCCACAAAGACTTCTGCCATCTGCTTGCCCACCTGAGCTGTCCAAATCAAGGGACAGGACAATTCCTCCTCAAAACCTTCTGGTACCCTGCACCTCAGCTTGCCCCAGCTATCTCCAGCCCAGGCTGGGGCTGAGGAATGGCTGTGAGTGTGTGCGCCTACATACACATGTGCAGATCTAAGTGTGCAAATGGCATGTGTGAGTGTGATGCAGGATCCTAGCAGGGAAAATCAGAATGTTTCTACCACGCAGAGGATGAGGAGGCTGAGCCCAAGGGCTCTCCTCGGAGCACTAGAGGAAACCAAAGTTTCTGTGCTGCTGATTGGGGGGGGGGAGGTTAAGAATGGGCAGAGCTGCCTCAGTCTCCTTTCACCACTAGGCCAGAGTCCAGACTGGCAGGAAACCTTGAACCCAAAGCAAACTCAGAAAGTAGATGTATCTGGGACATATTTAATGTGGTGCCTTTAGGAACACTGGGTCTGGGAATAGGTATAGAAGAGATTCAGGCCCCTGAGAGAGCTTCAGGAAGAAGAGACAACACCATGCTCATAGCCCCATCCAAAGGAGAGGTTGCCAAAGGTTGAACATGACTCACAAAGGGCCAAAAAAAAAAAAAAAAAAAAAAAAAGGGGGCAGGGAAGAGCAAGTCCATCTTGGGATCCATAGCCACACTTGCCAATGGCCCCATCTATAAGTCACATACTCTCTTTACTGACCCAAGGAATCATCATCCTAAGACAAAGCAGTGGCCTCAGCAAAGGCACTGGCATTGAAGAATGTAAAAGTCTCCACAGGTATCATGAGGAGCTTAGTTTTTCTGGAAGTACATGATGGGCAGGTGTAAGAAGTGTGGTAAGGTGGGGGGGCTCCATCCTGAGTGTTATGTGAGCGGGAGGTGAGAGTGGGCTAGGAAAAGGTTTAGGCAGGGCTGTGGTGTGATTGGTTGGGCCCATAAAGAACACTCTGGTAGCGGTGTGGAAAACAGACTGGAAGAGGGTGAGATCGAGGAGATGTTTAGGAGACAGACTCAGTAGAGTGGGGGCAGTGATGAGGGGTTGGAATGTCAGCCTAGATGTCAAGGAGATGATGGGAAGCTATGGAAGATGGGCTGGATTTGAAGGAAGTCTGGACTGTGGGAAGCAAGAGTCCAGTCAGAGGTGCCATGGCTTTGCTAAGAGCCAGGAACAGAAATGATGAACAGAAGAGGAGCTGCAGGGGGATGTTTGTGTGGGTAGAGGGATTTGGAGACACTGTCTTGACCAGTTGGAACTGGAGGTCTCAGTGGTCGGCTGAGTACAAATGCCTCTCAGGCAGTTGGAATGAGGTCAGCACAGGAGAGAACAACATGACATTGACCACATGAGATGACTCAATCCTCAAGCTGGGCTGGAACAACATCACTGACCCAGAACAGAGGCTCAGACAGATTGGGCAATCATGGCCTTCAACTTGGCAAAAGGTGCATGCCGTGAAGCCTGACAGCGATGAGTTCTCCCAACTTAAGATCTACTTCCCTTATGTATGGCTTGGAGGAGATGCATTTAACTTAAGTTTGGATTATAAAATGTTTACACAAGCATTTATTCCATTAGTATCTTCACTTCCCACCTCAGAACTAAATGTCTCTACTAATTAAATACATTTATTTTAACTGCAGAAGCATTTATTTCTAAAATAAGGACATGTTAATTATCTGCAGAGTGAAAGTAACCCCATGATGCTAATCTATACATTCATCTGCCTGGATATATATTACCCGTGGATGCCTGGGTATACTATACTGCCAACCATGTTGCAGCACCACTCAACACACTCCTGAACACAGGCACTCTTAACAGCTTGATCTGCATCGTTCTCGTTATCCTTACTGAAAACAGCACCATGCTCATTCCAAACCTAAGAAGACTAGAGATTCAAGATTCACAAGCATGTGCTGATATAATTCAAGGGCATTTTTGCTGGGAGAGAAGGTAACTGTCTCCAATTACCCTGAGGAGTTTTTTTGCTCATGTTTTATGAGAACTGACACCTTAATTCTCTTTCCACTGATACCTTCTAGACACGATACATATCTGTAATTCTCATGATAAGTCATTAGTATTAATTAAGCCACATCAGTAGCATAATTTAGCTAGTCAGTCAACATCTTCAGAGAACTCACAGTGGGGGAAGCCCCAGCTCATAACATTGGAGAGTTAGGAAGGGAAGAAGAGCAGCATGGGAAAGAAAGAGTTTTCTAGAAATATGGGCATTTCTGGCTTCACAGCCACAGGGGAGTCACTCACAGAAACCTCAGAAGGAGTGAGATGCTCTTTTATGACATGTATGCTTTTCTTCACTAAACAATGGAGCAGCAATACCTTGGAGCCATCTGGCACCCAAAGGGAGGAACTTCAGAGAGAGGGAAATGCACATGGTTCTAGCAGGGATTTGACCTTTGGCCAAATTCCCACCTTTGGTCCACCAATCCTGGTCAGTCAGAAGTGAAAAGGTGAGAGAGCTCTTATTTAACAGAATCCTTTCCTTCCCTTTCTCCATCCCTTCCTCCTTTCTCTCTCCCTTCCTACCACCTTTTCTTCTTTCAAGAATATTTACTGAGCACTTACTATGTACCAGGCACTGTACTAAATAATGGAAGGACATTCGTGAACAAATAAAAGTCGCTGCCCCTAAGGAGCTGAGCTCCAAGTGAGGTAGGGGATATTTATAAAGAAATTAACAAGGGGCGCCTGGGTGGCTCAGTGGGTTAAGCCGCTGCCTTCGGCTCAGGTCATGATCCCAGAGTCCTGGGATCGAGTCCCACATCGGGCTCTCTGCTCAGCGGGGAGCCTGCTTCCCTCTCTCTCTGCCTGCCTCTCCATCTACTTGTGATTTCTCTCTTTCAAATAAATAAATAAAATCTTAAAGAAAAAAAGAAATTAACAAAAAAAAAACAGTATTTCAGGAATTGGAAAGTGCTGTGAAGAAAAATAGAGGAGGGTAAGGTGACAGACGTGATTAGAGCAAATGCTATTTTAAAACCAGATACTTCCCATGTATCACAGAGACATGGCAGTCCAATGACAGTGTTCCTTAAACAGGTGCAGAAGTCCAATGAGGTAGTTTCATACACCATACAGATCCCCTGGCCCCATGGAGAGGATACGTAATCACTGACTACCAGAGACTCCCCAAAATGTTCTTTTTGTATCTCCATTTCCAGTCTTCCCTGGGATGATCAAAACATCATCCATTGCAGGGATTAGATGGGGTTAGGCCCAGGTGACTTAACTTAAGCATGGAGACTTAGCCTGGATATTCCCAAGGTGGCAGTGGAAGTCAGTAGGAAGGTAGAGATTCCCACTAAATTGGTACCCAGATTCAGGAGGTATACACATAGTGTTAGTAATGACTGGAATAACTTCTATCCTTCAAAAGTGCTAGCTGAGTGCTGTTGGAACTACAGACTGTGAACACCCAACTGGCTTTCTTAGCCCAGTACTACATGCCAGTGCCTACAGAAACACATGGACCATCACCATCTATCTTTCCCCTGGAGTAGTGGCTTCCCCATGGGGATCTCCTGGCTCCTGAATAGTAGTAGGATTGGAAATGAGGTTTCTACTTCCATCAACGAAACATAGGTTAGACTCAAGTTAAGTAAAAGAACCTCAAGTTGAATGAACCTTGATTTTTTTGAGAGTGATCCTACATCAAGTACATGTAAGGGTTCATTAAAACTTTCCAAATTAAGGACTGAAACCCCAAATCCTGTGGCCAGCTATTCATCCTTGATTGTGTTGTGTAGAATATAGCAAAACATATGGTTGAATTAGGTCATTTTACACATATGATTTTTAAACACATTAAAGTAGATTCATGTGTCATATCTTAAGTTCAAGGGGCTTGAATTTGCTTTGCTTGGCAGCCACTGGTTCTGAGGACCATACTCAAGAGGTATGTATTATCAAATATCTCTGATAAATGACAATGGAGGAAAGACTGCCTTCATATGCCTATGGATATCTACCAATTTGAAAGAACATCTCATGTTACTGAGGCTCTTGTCCCTTCTTAGTGGGCCACAGGAAGCATTAAAGAAGTGAATTATCTGGGAGACTTCAGTCTGTGTAGATTACTACTATATAACAATCTGTTCATTTGTTTTTGTGCATCTCCTCCCACAGGAATGAATGCCCCATGATTGTTTTGTGTACCACTGTATCCCCATGCCCAAATAAAGTCTGGCCCTGAGTAGATACTCAACAAATATTTGTTGCATGAATGAATGACATAACTTGTTGCTTTAGGTCTCTGGGAAAACACAAGCCACAGCCCCATGAGGTACTCCTAGGTTGCCTGAAGAAGGCTGTTTATTCTGTTTTACTCTATACTTCTGAGAGTGAAAAATTTGCAAATATTTTTTGTGCCTTGTCTTTTCATTCTTTTAATTGTGAGCTTTGAAGAACTGAATTACTATACTTTGATGAAGTCTAGTTTACCATGCAGTTCTTTTATGGTTTGTGCTTTGGGTGTCATATCTAAAAAGTCTACCTAAGCCAAGGCTGCATGGATTTTCTTCTCCTATGTTTTCTTCTAGAAGTTTTAGTTTTAGGTTTGACATTTTGGTCTGTAATCCATTCCAAGTTAATTTCTGATTAAGGTGAGGTAATAATAAAGGTTCAGATTTTTGGGGTTTTTTTTTGTTTGTTTTTTGGCATTTGAATATCCAGTTGTTCCAACACCACTTGTTGGAAAGGTTACCTTTTCTCTATGAATGCAGCAGTAACAGCACACTATTGAAAACATAAATGTTCATTAATAGAGGACCAGTTAAATAAACTTCAGCACAACTATTCAGTGGAAATTCATGGCACATTTACAAACAAAGAAACTGCTCTACAAATGCATTTAGAAGTAAAATTCATTTGTATTTCCTTTTCTGTGAACTGTTCATTCATTTTTTCATTCAATAAATATTCATTGAGTTCCTACTGTGTACCAAGCACTGTTCTAGGCACTGAGGACACAGCAGTGATGTCTGGTAGGGAAAAACAGACAATAAACAAAAAATTACAAACACATTAATTCTGATGATAATAAAAGCAATAGAGAAAAATAAAGCAGAGTAAGAAAGGGCGGGTGTATGGGATTGGAGGTTTACAATTTTAAATAGGATGGTCATGGGGGCCTTTTACAAGAAGGTGGCATTTAAGTGAAGACTTAAAGGAGGTGAAGGAATAAGCCATGCAGACATCTGGGGGACAAGCATTATAGGCTGTGGGAACATCAAGACCCTGAGGTGAGCTCTGTTGGAGGAGAATGAAGTCTCCAGTGTCACTGGAGAAGAATGAGCAAGTGGAGGGGAGCAATAGGAGATAAGTGGGGACAGACAACAGATCACATAGGCTTTGTAGGTTACTATGAGGACTTTGGCTTTGACTCTGAGTGAGAATGAGGAGTGATGAGGAGGGTTCATCAGAAGAGAGACAGGTTTATCTTGTTAATTTGCAGGTGTTCTTTAAATATTAAGGAGATTACTTCATCTGCCATATGTTTTGATATTTATTACTCCCCCATTTACCTTATGTTTCAACTTTGCTTATAATGTTTCTTTACATAAAACTTGTTAATCTTGACTTAGTCAAATTTATCAATTTTTTTTTCTTAATGGATAGTAGTTATTGGCCTACCCAGAATGAATTTTTGCTTCATCCAGTAATAGGCCACAATTTTCATTTGGAATCCATCCTTCTCCCCACTCCTCCTTCCTTGTAATATGAATGGTTTTAGGAGCCTGACGTCTATTGGAAATAATCAGGCCTGGCAATGTCAAATACTGCATTCCCTGGCACATGCTTTCCTCAGTCAACAGTTACTGGTTTAACACAGACGTGAAACTTCAGCTCATCCCAGAACCCAGCTATTGGCTTCCAGTTCCTCATCCTCTTCTGAACAGGAGATCAAACTCCATAGCAGGCTGCCTAAATTACCCTGAGCCCATCTGTTTGCAAGGTCTGGGGGACTCAGATTCTGCCTCTCTCCACTCCATAACTCTTTCATATATGAATAGAAATAAGCAACCTCGTGATCTATTATCTATATTATTTCAACTCAAATCAGAGGGAAAAGGGAAAAGTCAGCAGTACCCAGAACGTTCTCAAGCCTTCAGACTGAACTGTGCGTATACATACAAAATATACATACCTCTTTCCTTTAATACTTTTATTGGCTCCCAATAACTGTTTCCCCACCCAGTGTATAAAAATAATAACTACCTCTCAGCTGCTGATCTTGCATCATTGTAAAACCATGTGAAGAGACATACCCTAAATGTTTATAGCAGTTATCTTTAGGTCGTGGATTGGCAGTGATTTTTCTTATTCCCATTGTCCTTCCTTGTTTTCCAAGTTTATTACATTGCTTCAAATGTAGAAAAGAAAGCTATAAAAGTACTATAAAAAATAATAATAATAACTACCTCATAGAGTTAGGAGGCGTTAAATCAGTTATTATATCTAAACCATCAGGGGCCTGCATCAAACAAGTGCTTCCTTAGGGTGGACCTACCTTGTCTCCTCTTCCAAGACCATGTTTAGGCTGATGCTTCTAGTTTCTTCAATTATGTCATTTTCATTTGGGGAGCGGTTTAGTGTCTTCAGTGATTTTTAAGTGCCTGAGCAGTCCTTCTTTGATGACAATCCTAATAGAGCTGCTTTTCCTTCAATTGTGTGAAAATGCATTACATTTCTACAGTCTTGTGAGAAATTAGACATTGTCTGTTGGTGCTTAACCAATCTGATTTTTTATTTCCATTGTCTTTGTATTTTTGGTTTTGCTTTTTGGAAGAGACCCACTTTTTTACATTACTTTTTGCTGTGTTTACTTTTTTTCTAAAACACAATTAAATATTAGAGGCATTGTTTATTTGAATTTTTTTATGGATCAAAAGTTGCATTGAATCTATATGTTAATGTAGGGTGATTTGACATTGGTATAAGGTTGACATCCTATCCAAAGGCAGGATATGTCTTTCCATATGTTCCACTCTTCTCTTAAGTCCCTCAACAGTTTTCTTCATATAAATGTTGCATTTTTAAAGTTTATTCTTGTTTTTTAAATATCCTTTCTAAAAATTATTTTCAATGTGGCCTCTTCTCTATTTATTCTACATCACGAATAGGCAAACTATGGCCTATGGGTTAAGCCCCGCCCACTGGCTATTTTTGTAAATAAAGTTTTGTAATACAGTTTAAAAGGCCATACCCGGTCCTGTGCATGTCATCCATGGCTGCTTTTGTCCCACAGGGGCAGAACTGAGTAGTCACAACAGAGACCTTGTGGCCTACAAAGCCAAAAATATTTACTATCTGGCCTCTTACACAAGTTTGTCCATCTCTGCTCTATGTTTTTGATCTGCTTGTTGAATAAAAGAAGGCTATTAATACCTACATATTAATTGTACACCCAACTACCTTGTTAAAAGTGTACCTTTTTTTAATAGTTTTATAGCATTTATCTTAGGTTTTCTAGGTATAACATCTGCAAATACTTTTATAATTTTTGTAAATTTTTTTTATTTTTATTTTTTTATAAACATATAATGTATTTTTATCCGCAGGGGTACAGGTCTGTGAACTGCCAGGTTTACACACTTCACAGCACTCACCATAGCACATACCCTCCCCAATGTCCATAACCCCACCCCCCTCTCCCAACCCCCCGACCCCCAGCAACCCTGAGTTTGTTTTGTGAGATTAAGAGTCACTTATGGTTTGTCTCCCTCTCAATCCCATCTTGTTTCATTTATTCTTTTCCTACCCCCCAAATCCCCCACGTTGCCTCTCCACTTCCTCATCAGGGAGATCATATGGTAGTTGTCTTTCTCCTATTGACTTATTTCACTAAGCATGATACGCTCTAGTTCCATCCACGTCATCACAAATGGCAAGATTTCATTTCTTTTGATGACTGCATAGTATTCCATTGTGTATATATACCACTTCTTCTTTATCCATTCATCTGTTGATGGACATCTAGGTTCTTTCCATAGTTTGGCTATTATAGACATTGCTGCTATAAACATTCAGGTGCACGTGCCCCTTTGGATCACTACGTTTGCATCTTTAGGGTAAACACCCAGTAGTGCAATTGCTGGGTCATAACGTAGCTCTATTTTCAACTTTTTGAGGAACCTCCATGCTGTTTTCCAGAGTGGTTGCACCAGCTTCCATTCCCACCAACAGAGTAGGAGGGTTCCCCTTTCTCTGCATCCTTGCCAGCATCTGTCTCTTCCTGTCTTGTTAATTTTAGCCATTCTGACTGGTATGAGGTGATATCTCATTGTGGTTTTGATTTGCATTTCCCTGATGCGGAGTGATGTGGAGCACTTTTTCATGTGTCTATTGGCCATCTGGATGTCTTCTTTGCAGAAATGTCTGTTCATATCCTCTGCCCATTTCTTGATTGGACTATTTGTTCATTGGGTGTTGAGTTTGCTAAGCTCTTTATAGATTTTGGACACTAGCCCTTTATCTAATATGTCATTTGAAAATATCTTATCCCATTCTGTCAGTTGTCTTTTGGTTTTGTTAACTGTTTACTTTGCTGTCCAAAAGCTTTTGATATTGATGGATTTCCAATAGTTCATTTTTGCCCTTGCTTCCCTTGCCTTTGGCGATGTTCCTAGGAAAAAGTTGCTGCAGCTGAGCTCAAAAAGTTGCTGCCTGTGTTCTCTTCAAGGATTTTGATGGATTCCTTTCACACATTGAGGTCCTTCATCCATTTTGAGTCTATTTTCATATGTGGTGTAAGGAAATGATTCAATTTCATTTTTCTGCATGTGGCTGTCCAATTTTCCCAACACCATTTGTTGAAGAGGCTGTCTTTTTTCCATTGGACATTCTTTCCTGCTTTGTTGAAGATGAGTTGATCATAGAGTTGAGGGTCTATTTCTGGGCTCTCTATTCTGTTCCATTGATCTATGTGTCTGTTTTTGTGCCAGTACCATACTGTCTTGATAATGACAGCTTTGTAATAGAGCTTGAAGTCCGGAATTATGATGCCACCGACTTTGGCTTTCTTTTTCAATATTCCTTTGGCTACTCGAGGTCTTTTCTGGTTCCATATAAATTTTAGGATTATTTGTTCAATTTCTTTGAAAAAAAATGGGTGGGATTTTGATAGTGATTGCATTAAATGTGTAGATTGATTTAGGTAGCATAGACATTTTCACAATATTTGTTCTTTCAATCCAGGAGAATGGAACATTTTTCCATTTCTTTGTGTCTTCTTCAATTTCTTTCATGAGTACTTTATAGTTTTCTGAGTATAGATTCTTTGCCTCTTTGGTTAGGTTTATTCCTAGGTATCTTATGGGTTTTGGTGCAATTGTAAATGGGATTGACTCCTTTATTTCTCTTTCTTCTGTCTTGTTAGTGTAGAGAAATGCAACTGATCTTTGTGCATTGACTCTATATCCTGACACTTTACTAAATTCCTGTACAAGTTCTAGCAGTTTTGGAGTGGAGTCTTTTGGGTTTTCCACATATAGTATCATATCATCTGTGAAGAGTGATAGTTTGACTTCTTCTTTGCCAATTTGGATGCCTTTAATTTCTTTTTGTTGTCTGATTGCTGAGGCTAGGACTTATAGTACTATGTTGAATAGCAGTGGTGATAATGGACATCCCTGGCATGTTCCTGACCTTAGCGGAAAAGCTTTCAGTTTTTCTCCATTGAGAATGATATTTGTGGTGGGTTTTTCATAGATGGCTTTGATAATATTGAGGTATGTGCCCTCTATCCCTACACTTTGAAGAGTTTTGATCAGGAAGGGATGCTGTACTTTGTCAAATGCTTTTTCAGCATCTATTGAGAGTATCATATGGTTCTTGTCCTTTCTTTTATTAATGTATTGTATCACATTGATTGATTTGCAGATGTTGAACCAACCTTGCAGCCCAGGAATAAATCCCACTTAGTCATAGTGAATAATCCTTTTAATATACTGTTGAATCCTATTGGCTAATATTTTGGTGAGAATTTTCACATCTGTGTTCATCAAGGATATTGGTCTGTAATTCTCCTTTTTGGTGGGATCCTTGTCTGGTTTGGGGATCAAGGTGAGGCTGGCCTCGTAAAATGAGTTTGGAAGTTTTCCTTCCATTTCTATTTTTTGGAACAGTTTCAGGAGAATAGGAATTAATTCTTCTTTAAATATTTGGTGGAATTCCCCTGGGAAGCCGTCTGGCCCTGGGCTTTTGTTTGTTTGGGGAATTTTGATGACTGTTTCAATCTCCTTACTGGTTATGGGTCTGTTCAGGTTTTCTATTTCTTCCTGGTTCAGTTGTGGTAGTTTATATGTCTCTACAAATGCATCCATATCTTCCAGATTGTCACATTTGTTGGCGTAGAATTGGTCATAGTATGTTCTTATAATTGCTTGTATTTCTTTGGTGTTGGTTGTGATCTCTCCTCTTTCGTTCATGATTTTATTAATTTGGGTCCTTTCTCTTTTCTTTTTGATAAGTCTGTCCAGGGGATTATCAATCTTATTAATTCTTTCAAAGAACCAGCTCCTAGTTTCATTGATTTGTTCTTTTTTTGTTTGTTTCTATTTCATTGATTTATGCTCTGATCTTTATGATTTCTCTTCTCCTGCTGGGTTTAGGCTTTCTTTCTTGTTCTTTCTCCAGCTCCTTTAGGTGTAGGGTTAGATTGTGTATTTGAGACCTTTCTTGTTTCTTGAGAAAGGCTTGTACCACTATATATTTTCCTCTCAGGACTGCTTTTGCTGTGTCCCACAGATTTAGAACCATTGTGTTTTCATTATCATTTGTTTCCATGAATTTTTTCAATTCCTCTTTAATTTCCTGGTTGACCCATTCATTCTTTAGAAGGATGCTGTTTAGTCTCCATGTATTTGGGTTCTTTCCAAACTTCATCATCTGATTGAGTTCTAACTTCAGAGCATTGTGGTCTGAAAATATGCAGGGAATGATCCCAATCTTTTTTTTTAATTTACTTTTTATTTATTTTCAGCATAACAGTATTCATTATTTTTGCACCACACCCAGTGCTCCATGAAATCCATGCCCTCTATAATACCCACCACCTGGTATCCCAACCTCCTACCCCCTGCACCTTCAAAACCCTCAGATTGTTTTTTCAGAGTCCATAGTCTCTCATGGTTCACCTCCCCTTCCAATATCCCTGAACTCCCTTCTCCTCTCTAACTCCCCATGTCCTCCATGCTATTTGTTATGCTCCACAAATAAGTGAAACCATATGATAATTGACTCTCTCTACTTGACTTATTTCACTCAGCATAATCTTTTCCAATGTCAGGAACACGACAAGGATGCCCACTCTCACCATTCTTGTTCAACATAGTATTAGAAGTCCTAGCAACAGCAATCAGACAACAAAGGGAAATAAAATGTATCCAAATTGGCAATGAAGAAGTCAAACTCTCTCTCTTCGCAGATGACATGATTCTATATACGGAAAACCCAAAAGACTCCACCCCCAATCTACTAGAACTCATACAGCAATTCAGCAACGTGGCAGGATACAAAGTCAATGTACAGAAATCAGTGGCTTTCTTATACACTAACAATGAAAATACAGAAAGGGAAATTAGAGAATCGATTCCATTTACGATAGCACCAAGAACCATAAGATACCTGGGAATAAACCTAACCAAAGAGGTTAAGGATCTGTACTCAAGGAACTACAGAACACTCATGAAAGAAACTGAAGAAGACACAAAAATATGGAAGACCATTCCATGCTCTTGGATCAGTAGAATAAACATTGCTAAAATGTCTATACTGCCTAGAGCAATCTATACTTTTAATGCCATTCTGATCAAAATTCCACTGGTATTTTTCAAAGACCTGGAGCAAATAATCCAAAAATTTGTATGGAATCAGAAGAGACCCCGAATCGCTAAGGAAATGTTGAAAAACAAAAATAAAACAGGGGGCATCATGCTACCTGATTTCAAGCTTTACTACAAAGCTGTTATCACCAAGACAGCATGGTACTGGCATAAAAACAGACACATAGAGCAGTTCAGACACATAGACCAGTGGAACAGAGTAGAGAACCCAGATACAGACCCTCAACTCTACGGTCAAATAATCTTCAACAAAATGGGAAAAAATATACAGTGGAAAAAAGACAGTCTCTTCAATAAATGGTGCTGGGGAAACTGGACAGCTATATGTAGAAGAATGAAACTCGATCCCAGTCTTTTGATACCGGTTGAGACCTGATTTACGACCCAGGATGTGATCTATTCTGGAGAATGTTTCATGTGCACTAGAGAAGAATGTGCATTCTGTTGCTTTGGGATGAAATGTTTTGAATATATCTGTGATGTCCATCTGGTCCAGTGTGTCATTTAAGGCCTTTATTTCCTTGTTGATCTTTTGCTTGGATTATCTGTCCATTTCAGTGAGGGGAGTGTTAAAGTCCCCTACTATTATTGTATTATTGTTGTGTTTCTTTGATTTTGCTATTAATTGGTTTATAGAGTTGGCTGTTCCCACGTTAGGGGCATAGATATTTAAAATTGTTAGATCTTCTTGTTGGACAGACCCTTTAAGTATGATATAGTGTCCTTCCTCATCTCTTATTACAATCTTTGGCTTAAAATCTAATTGATCTGATATAAGTATTTCCACCCTAGCTTTCTTCTGATGTCCATTAGCATGTTAAATTGTATTCCACCCACTCACTAAATCTGGAGGTGTCTTCGGGTCTAAAATGAGGTTCTTGTAGGCAACATATTGATGGGTTTTGTTTTTTTATCCATTCTGATACCCTGTGTCTTTTGATTGGGGCATTTAACCCATTAACATTCAGGGTAACTATTGAGAGATATGAATTCAATGCCATTGTATTGCTTGTAAGGTGATTGTTACTGTATGTTGTCTCTGTTTCTTTCTGATCTACTACTTTTAGGGTCTCTCTTTGATTAGAGGACCCCTTTCAATATTTCCTGTAGGGCTGGTTTGGTGTTTGCAAATTCTTTCAGTTTTTGTTTGTCCTGGAAGCTTTTTATCTCTCCTTCTATTTTCAATGATAGCCTAGCTGGATATAGTATTCTTGGCTGCATGTTTTTCTCGTTTAGTGCTCTGAATATATCATGCCAGTTCTTTCTGGCCTGCCAGGTCTCTGTGGATAGGTCCGCTGCCAATCTAATGTTTTTACCCTTGTATGTTACAATCTTCTTTTCCCGGGCTGCTTTCAGGATTTTCTCTTTGTTGCTAAGACTTGTAAATTTTACTATCAGGTGATGAGGTGTGGACCTATTCTTATTGATTTTGAGGGGGGTTCTCTGCACCTCCTGGATTTTGATGCTTTCTCCCTTTTCCCTTTTAGGGAAATTCTCTACAATAATTCTCTCCAATATACCTTCTGCTCCCCTCTCTCTTTCTTCTTCTTCTGGAATCCCAATTATTCTGATGTTGTTTCATCTTATGGTGTCAATTATCTCTCAAATTCTCCCCTCGTGGTCCAGTAGCTGTTTGTCTCTCTTTTGCTCAGCTTCTTTATTCTCTGTCATTTGGTCTTCTATGTCACTAATTCTTTCTTCTGCCTCATTTATCCTAGCAGTAAGAGCTTCCATTTTTCATTGCACCTCATTAATACCTTTTTTGATTTCATCTTGGCTAGATTTTAGTTCTTTTATTTCTCCAGAAAGGGCTTTCATATCTCCAGAGAGGGTTTCTCCCATGCCTTTTTCGAGCCCGGCTAAAATGTTGAGAATCGTCATTCTGAACAATAGATCTGACATATTACCAATGTCTGTGTTGATTAGGTCCCTAGCATTTGGTACTGCCTCTTGCTCTTTTTTTTTTTTTTTTGTGGTGAGTTTTTCCACCTTGTCATTTTGTCCAGATAAGAGTATATGAAGGAGCAAATAAAATACTAAAAGGGTGGCAAATACCCCAGGAAAATCCAATTTAACCAAATCAGAAGAGACCCCAAATCGTGGGGGGAGGGGAAGGGGATCAAAAGAAGTTCAGGAAAAAAAAATTTTAAAAGAACAAAGAAAAAATACAAAAAAGAAATATATATATATATTAGACTGGTGACTAGAACAGGCTCACTGACTTAATTTTGGGAGTATTTTGGTCTCTTAGAAGAAACTACCTCCCAAAATTTTAAAGAATGAAAAACGTATATAAGGGTAAACACAATGAAGGGATGGAATATGCTTATAAAGATGAAAAAAAAATTTTTTTAGTTTCTAAAAAAGAATTTGATAAAGTAAGTTGGTTGGGGGAATAAAGAAAAAGAAAGTGGAGAGAATTTGCTCAGTTGGTTGATCTATTAGAAGTTGTACCCCAAATTTTTAGAAGAAAAAAACCCCATGTGTATACAAAAAATAGTTAGATACAATGAAGGATAAAATATGATTATAATAATGAAGATTCAAAAAGATTATTATTTTTTATGAAATGTATTGTTAAGATAAACTAGTTAAAAACGTTAAAAAAGAAAAAGGTAAAAGTTAAAAAGAAGTTTAAAAAAATTAAATTAACTGCAAGGCTAAAGAAACATGGGGAGAAAACCATGAGTTCCATGCTTTGCTTTTTCCTCCTTGGGAATTCCGTGGCTCTCCTTGATAAGTGAACTTAGTCTTGGCTGGATTTCTTGTTGATCTTCTGGGGGAGGGGCCTGTTGTAGTGATTCTCAAGTGTCTTCCCCCGAGGCAGAATTGCCCTGCCCTTACCAGGGGCCAGGCTAAGTAATCTGCTCGGGTTCGCTTTCAGGAGCTTTTGTTCGCTGAACGCTTTCCGTAGAGTTCTGGAGGACAGGAATGAAAATGGCGGCCTCCCAATCTCCGGCCCTGAGGAGCGGAGAGCTTGGGGCCGGAGATTGGGAGGCCACCATTTGCAGAGGAAAGCGCTCAATAACTCCCATCTCCTTGGCCTCCGGCTGCGCTCTGAGCTCACCCAGCCTGCGACCAGTTCAAGGTAACCCTGAGTTGAGAGCTCACTCCTCGGCTCTTTCTCTGTAGCCGGCTTCCCCACTCTAATCCCTGCAAGCTCTGAAACACTCAGACACCCCCAGTCCTTCTGTGACCCCACAGGACCTGGGGCCACGCTGACCCCATATGGGCTTCACCCCAGTTTAGCCTCTGAAGCAATGTCCCTCAGTGGAGCAGACTTAAAAATCCTGATTTTGTGCTCCATTGCTCAACTGCTTGCCAGGAGCTGGCCCCTCCCCCCGTGGCCTATCTTCCCATCGCTTTGGATTCACTTCTCCACTGGTCCTACCTTTCAGAAAGTGGTCAATTTTCTGTTTCTAGAATTGCTGTTCTTCTTCTCTTCAATCTCCTGTTGGATTTGTAGGTGTTTGCAATGGTTTGATAAGCTGTCTAGCTGATCTCCTACTACCTGATGTCATCTCAGCCTGCTACTTCTCTGCCATCTTGACTCCTCGACCAACATCTGCAAATACCGATAATTCTATTTTGCTAATTTTCCTTTAGAATTTTTATATTTATATTCACAATGAGAAATTGGTTTTAACTTCCTTTTTGTGTTTATCAACATAGTTTCACTCAGAAAAACAGAGCCACAGGTAGTAAACACATATAGTCAGTGTTTACTACTACTGTACTTAATCCTTAACTATCCCAGAAGAGTTATTATGAAAATCTGGGTTTATTTTAATTTTGAATTCTTTGAATTCTCCAAATTATTTGAATTATGACTGTAATAATTATTACTGTAATAATTTGGTGGATTTCAAATGAAAACTGAGGCCTATTACTGGATGAACCAAAATTTAATTCTGAATAGGCAAACAACAACTGTTTATTATGCAAAAGATTGATAAACATGACTAAAGATTAATTTGAAGTTTTTGAATTAACATAGAAATCCAGGCCTATTTAAATTTTGGTAAAGCGGTACTGAGTCAAGATGGCGGAGAAGTAGCAAGCTGAGACTGCTTCAGCTAGCCGGAGATCAGCTAGATAGCTTATCTAAAGATTGCAAACACCTGAAAATCCATCGGCAGATCGAAGAGAAGAAGAACAGCAATTCTGGAAACAGAAAAACAACCACTTTCTGAAAGGTAGGACCGGCGGAGAAGTGAATCCAAAGCGACGGGAAGATAGACCCCGGGGGGAGGGGCCGGCTCCCGGCAAGCAGCGGAGCAACCGTGCACAAAATCAGGACTTTTAAAAGTCTGTTCCGCTGAGGGACATCGCTCCAGAGGCTAAACCGGGGCGAAGCCCACGCGGGGTCAGCGTGGCCTCAGGTCCCGCAGGGTCACAGAAGGATCGGGGGTGTCTGAGTGTCGCAGAGCTTGCGGGTATTGGAACGGGAAAGCCGGCTACAGAGGCAGAGCCGACAGTAAGCTCGCAGCTCCGTGTTACCTTGAACCGGTCGCAGGCTCGGTGAGCTCGGGGCACGGCCGGAGGTCAGGCAGACGGGAGTAACTGGGCGCTGTTCTCTGAGGGTGCACTGAGGAGTGCGGCCCTGGGCTCTCGGCTCCTCCGGGCCGGAGACCAGGAGGCCGCCATTTGTATTCCCGTCCTCTGGAACTCTACGGAAAGCGCTCAGGGAACAAAAGCTCCTGAAAGCAAACCCGAGCCGATTACTCACCCCGGCCCTGGGTAAGGGCGGTGTAATTCCGCCTGGGGCAAAGACACTTGAGAATCACTACACCAGGCCCCTCCCCCAGAAGATCAACAAGAAATCCAGCCAAGACCAAGTTCACCTACCAAGGAGTGCGGTTTCAATACCAAGGAGAGCAGCAGAATTCCAGAGGAGGAGAAAGCCAAACACGGAACTCATGGCTTTTTTCCTGTGATGTTTTTTAGTCTTGCAGTTAATTTAATTTTTTCTTTTTCATTTTTTTTTTTTCTCGCCTTCGGGTAAAATTTTTTTTTTAACTGTTACCTTTTTCTTTTTTAACGATTTTTTACTAGTTTATCTAATATATATATTTTTTCTTTTTTACATTTTTCTTAGGTGTTTTCTTTTTTTTTAAATTCTTTTCTTTTCTTTTCTTTTCTTTTTGTTTTTTTTTTTTTTCTTTCTTCCTTTTTGAACCTCTTTTTATCCCCTTTCTCCCCACTCACGATTTTGGATCTCTTCTAATTTGGTTAAAGCATATTTTCCTGGGGTTGTTGCCACCCTTTTAGCATTTTACTTGCCCCTTCATTTACTCTTATCTGGACAAAATGACAAGACATAAAAATTCAACACAAAAAAAAGAACAAGAGGCAGTACCGAAGGCTAGGGACCTAATCAATACAGACATCGGTAATATGTCAGATCTAGAGTTCAGAATGACAATTCTCAAGGTTCTAGCCGGGCTCGAAAAAGGCATGGAAGATATTAGAGAAACCCTCTCGAGAGATATAAAAGCCCTTTCTGGAGAAATAAAAGAACTTCCTCCTCTCTCTCTCTCTGCCTGCCTCTCTGCCTACTTGTGATTTCTCTCTGTCAAATAAATAAATAAATAAATCTTTAAAAAAAAAAAAAAAAAGGGCGCCTGGGTGGCTCAGTGGTTAAGCCACTGCCTTCGGCTCAGGTCATGATCTCAGGGTCCTGGGATCGAGTCCCGCATCGGGCTCTCTGCTCAGCAGGGAGCCTGCTTCCTCCTCTCTCTCTCTCTGCCTGCCTCTCTGCCTACTTGTGATTTCTCTCTGTCAAATAAATAAATAAATAAATCTTTAAAAAAAAAAAAAAAGAAATAAAAGAACTAAAATCTAACCAAGGTGAAATCAAAAAAGCTATTAATGAGGTGCAATCAAAAATGGAGGCTCTAAATGCTAGGATAAATGAGGCAGAAGAAAGAATTAGTGATATGGAAGACCAAATGACAGAGAATAAAGAAGCTGAGCAAAAGAGGGACAAACAGCTACTGGACCACGAGGGGAGAATTCGAGAGATAAGTGACACCATAAGACGAAACAACATTAGAATAATTGGGATTCCAGAAGAAGAAGAAAGAGAGAGGGGAGCAGAAGGTATACTGGAGAGAATTATTGGGGAGAATTTCCCCAATATGGCAAAGGGAACGAGCATCAAAATTCAGGAGGTTCAGAGAACGCCCCTCAAAATCAATAAGAATAGGCCCACACCCCGTCACCTAATAGTAAAATTTACAAGTCTCAGTGACAAAGAGAAAATCCTGAAAGCAGCCCGGGAAAAGAAGTCTGTAACATACAATGGTAAAAATATTAGATTGGCAGCTGACTTATCCACAGAGACCTGGCAGGCCAGAAAGAGCTGGCATGATATTTTCAGAGCACTAAACGAGAAAAACATGCAGCCAAGAATACTATATCCAGCTAGGCTATCATTGAAAATAGAAGGAGAGATTAAAAGCTTCCAGGACAAACAACAACTGAAAGAATTTGCAAATACCAAACCAGCTCTACAGGAAATATTGAAAGGGTTCCTCTAAGCAAAGAGAGAGCCTACAAGTGGTAGATCAGAAAGGAACAGAGACCATATACAGTAACAGTCACCTTACAGGCAATACAATGGCACTAAATTCATATCTCTCAATACTTACCCTGAATGTGAATGGGCTAAATGCCCCTGTCAAAAGACACAGGGTATCAGAATGGATTAAAAAACAAAACCCATCTATATGTTGCCTCCAAGAAACACATTTTAAGCCCGAAGACACCTCCAGATTTAAAGTGAGGGGGTGGAAAAGAATTTACCATGCTAATGGACATCAGAAGAAAGCAGGAGTGGCAATCCTTATATCAGATCAATTAGATTTTAAGCCAAAGACTATAATAAGAGATGAGGAAGGACACTATATCATACTCAAAGGGTCTGTCCAACAAGAAGATTTAACAATTTTAAATATCTATGCCCCCAATGTGGGAGCAGCCAACTATATAAACCAATTAATAACAAAATCAAAGAAACACATCAACAATAATACAATAATAGTAGGGGACTTTAACACTCCCCTCACTGAAATAGACAGGTCATCCAAGCAAAAGATCAGCAAGGAAATAAAGGCCTTAAACGACACACTGGACCAGATGGACATCACAGATATATTCAGAGCATTTCATCCCAAAGCAACAGAATACACATTCTTCTCTAGTGCACATGGAACATTCTCCAGAATAGATCACATCCTCGGTCCTAAATCAGGACTCAACCGGTATCAAAAGATTGGGATCATTCCCTGCATATTTTCAGACCACAATGCTCTAAAGCTAGAACTCAACCACAAAAGGAAGTTTGGAAAGAACCCAAATACATGGAGACTAAATTTTGGTAAAGCTAGTGGAGCAAGTCAGCAGAATCACTGCAGAAGATCAGGAAAGTTGCAGTTGGAAGGTCTGGGAAGCAGACACTGAAGATCCAAGTGTGAAGCACGAAGGTGAAGGATACTCAAAGTCTTACCATGAAACTGTTGGAATTCTCAACAACCTCTGAGAAAGCTTCCATTCCGCAGCAACAAAGAAGTGGTTCTCAAGCTACTGACAAGAAGTCATTGTGAATCTCTCATCTGTCCTTATGTCTGATTGCACTAGATCTCAGAGACAAATGACTTCTACTTCCCTCTGCCTCCTAAATGTCATGAGAGCTCCTCTCACTTGACCACCTCTAACCCAGAACATGTACAAGGGAGGTGATTCTGGAAAATACAGTCCCTGGTTTCTCCAAGAAATGGGTATGATGCCAAGTTGACAACAGACAATCTAACAGCTTTTTAAAGCTTTGGTACCAATGCTTTCTTTATGCTCTTAATATATAATCTGTTTTTGTGATTATTCCATGGGCCCATGAAAAAAGGACGTATTCTCTGATTTCAGCATACAGAATCAATCTACTTTATTGGTTAGGTGTTAATAAGGTAGATTTTTAAAATTATGTTTAATAATATACCTTATTAGTTTGGTTGCTTATAATCCTTAAAATTATTTTTGACTATTTGTTAAGGAATAGTAGAGCTAAATTGAAAAATCCTACTTCATATGTGTTTCTCTTTGTATTCCTCTAAATTCTCCTTTATAAATTTTGATGGCATGTTACTTGGTGCATAGATATCCATTGCTGTTAGACCTTTATTATGTATTATACCCTGCTCTTCTTTGTCTCATTTTTTTCTTGAATTCAACTTTATCTAATAGCAATTTTCAGATGTCTCCTTTATTTCCATGTGTCTTATATGTATTTGCCCATTCTTTTACTTTCAGTTTTTCCAAGTCATTTCATTTTAGGTAAGTATCATATAGTCAGTATTCAATTGCAATTTGCTTTGTCAATTCAATATCAGATTCTTTTTTTTCTGTGCATTGATGTGGTAGATGCATTTATCATGAATATTATAATTTTTTAAAAAAATTTGATCTTCTGCTTTGTTTTGTAGAGTGTTTCCTTCTGTTACTTTGGAAGGTGTATTGTTTCTCAATTCTAATGGATGTCTTTATGAGAATAATTGTAGATACTATACTTAATCCTCTACCTATTTAGTTTGATTTATTAATAGTAATAAACTAAATAAATATACCCCTACTTCTAACTTCTTCCCTCTACCTCTTAATTTTGTGGGGTAGCCATTAGTCCTAGTTTTTCTAGTTTTTTTATTGGTTAACTTTATACATTTATATATATTTATGCCTTTTAAAATTTAATGGCTATCCTTAAAAATATCACTTGTCTGCCTCCATTTATTATGAAAAATAAGAAAATCAGCTGCACAATTTCACTTTCTCTCCCCTTCTCACCCCTAACTTTTGTTGTTTATTTTAATATTTCTCCACTGTCATTGTTGACTACATTTACATTTTTTAATGTTCATTCCCACAATTATTTTAACCTTTAACCATAATTTTACATTTATTTTTGTCATAGGCTTTCCCATTCATTTTTTGGTTCAACTTCATCTGCTAATACCTTCTGTAAAGTGTTCATAAGAATTATGCTCCTTGAATTCTTGCATATTTGGAAATATTGGTCTGTTGCCATTATACCAGAAAGGCAATTTAGGAAGGTAAAAATTATTGGCCTACACAGTCTTTTCCTGAAGACTCAGGAAGCATTCCTCCACTGTCTTTTAGTGTTGAACATGGATGGGTCTTCAGCCAATTTGTGTTTATTTTATTGTTGTTGATGGTTGGATCATTTTTGCCTGGTTTCCTATAGAATTTTTTCCTTTATCTTCTAATTCAGGCAACTTTACTAAACTATGGTTCTTTGCCAATTAATCTTTTTGTTCTTAAGACATACTGTGCCCTGTCAACCTTTTCTTTTTTAAGATTTTATTTATTTATTTGAAAAGAGGGCATGGGGAGAGAGAGCACAGAGGGAGAGGAAGAAGCAGACTCCTTCTGAGTAGGGAGCCCAACATGGGGTTTAATCCCAGGATCCTGAGATCATGACTTGAGCTGAAGGCAGCTGCTTAACTGACTGAGCCACTCAGGCACCCCCCCCCCTTCAATCTTTAGATGCAAATCTTATTTAATATAAAAAAGTTTTTAAAATTTTATCTTTGAATATTTTCTAATTTTTAATTTTTTCTTCAAGAAGAAAACATTTTTGCTTATGTTGTCTCTCTTTCCTTTGCCTGTCTTCCATATCTACAATTTTTCTGTTATTATTTTTTAAATTTCCATTTTATTTTACCAAAATGTCTCAAGTTTTCCATCCAAATTTCTGTTGTCATCGGGTTTACTATTACATCAGTTAGTAGTATGATGATACTGTGTCATCAGTTAGTACAATTTCCAAAGTAGTCATAATTTCTGTGCTTTTAGCTTTCTCTTCTACTTTGTGTCCTAGACATAGCCAGCTTAATTTTAATCTCCTTCTGTTGCCTTTCTTGATTCCTTATGGCTCTGCATTGAACTTTTAATTCATACATGATTTCTTTTTAGTTCTTTGAATTCTAAGATAAATATTTAATCATAATATTCATCAGATCCACATCAAAATGTTCATACTATATAGGCTTAGTTTTCCCTTTTTCTCCTATTATTTTTCACCATTTTGTGATATATTTGTACAAATCTCCCAATTCCCCTTGCATTATTAGTCATCCTTAAGTGAGCAGAAGTCTTCCTAGACCAGGTATTGGAAAGGAATAGTGTGGAAGAGGGACCACAACAACATTCTGGGTTAGCAGAAAATCCCCTGACTTCTAGTAAAGTTCTTTACAATTCATGGTCCTGTGGGAGAAGATGGTGGGGTGTGTTTTATGGATGTGTTTTGTGTGTGACAGAGAGTGGTGAAGAGGCAGCTT
Source organism: Mustela lutreola (assembly GCF_030435805.1). NCBI lineage: Eukaryota > Metazoa > Chordata > Mammalia > Carnivora > Mustelidae > Mustela > Mustela lutreola. The sequence goes on from NC_081308.1 coordinate 127,989,516, forward strand.
AAACTTTCTTTCCTCTTAGTACACAAAGAACGGCTACCGCAGAGCTGCTTAACACCCATAAGTGTTCCTTCACATGTTGTACATTTACAAAGATGGAGTATCTGTGAGTTTTCTCATTCATTTCTATCTACTCTGCCATTTTACAGTATCTAAAAGGGGTTGGAAGGCTCCTGCAATCAAAATTGCACCCAGATCTTACTGTTCCAAATAAAGAACTATTGGTTTTGCCCTCAGGATGGACCAACTAATTTGGAGAATTTTGTGCTTTGCCAGCTATCCCCAAGATTTGGAAAGACATTCATCCACTACTGAAGTCCCCATCACTCCAGTCCAATGTTCACTGCATGTGACATCCCCTCTAATTTTTGTAGTTCATGATTATAGGTATTTCCTGGTTTCAAAAAAATTAGAGTATCTGTCTTTGTTTCTCTTTCTTTTTTTTTTTCTAATTCAGTTTCAAAGAAAATACATTTTTACCCAGTATCTTAAAACTAATGTCTAGAAGGAACCTAGACTGCTCATTTAGATATGTTGTGCTGTACATAACCTGGCAGAGACTGCTACCTGTTCATAAGAATGTATTTCCTCTTCTTGATTATACAAGACTCTATTTCCTGGCTACCTTTGCAGTTATTTGGGGCCACATGATTAAGATTTGGCCAATGGAATTTAGGTAGAAGCAAGGTGTGCCAGTTCTAAGCCTGGCCCATTAAAAACTCCAACATGCATTCTTCTACAATTTCCCCCTTTTGCCTAATTAAGTTGGAGATAGTCACAGTGACATGGTAGCCATATACTATAGAAGGCAGAGCCTCCTTCAGCCTGCACCCCTGAATGACTCTGTGGAATAGAGAAACAAAGCCTTCGGTCAGTCTGAGACTCCCATGGATTGTTTTGCCTTTTTTTTTTCAAGTTTTACTTATTCGAGAGAAAGAGAGAGAGAGAGAGACTGTAAGTGGGAAGAAGGGTGGAGGAAGAGAGAATCCTCAAGCAGATTCCCTGCTAAGCATACAGTCCAATGTGGGGCTCAATCTTGGGACCCTGAGAGCATGACCTCTGCCAAAATCAAGAGTTGGTCATTTAATCCACTGAGCCACCCAAGTACCCCCATCTTGGATCATTACACAAGGAAGAATTAAACTTCAATTCTGTTCAACCATTACAAGTGTGGGTTTGTTTATTAGTGCAGCCTAACCTAACCTAAACAATATATGAATGGAGTCAAGACAACAGGGAAGGCTGTTCAGTGTATATTTATCCTTAGAGATGATTATAAAAATTATAAGGATCAAACACCAATGCTAGTTGACCCAACATTAACCAGAATAAACAGTAATATGATGCCAGAAAGAGGTGCCATAGTTATGAGAGGGAGACTGACCATTGCTATGGACAGAAAAGTAAGAGCTAAGTAGCCAACCACTAGAATCCTTACATTAAGGAGGATGGGAGCCTACCTGTATATTAAATATAGGAAGGAAATAGGACAGGGCAATCAAGGTGAATCAAGGGCATAACCCTTTGCCCATAAGAGAATTTAAAGGAAAAACTTCCTATACCTATTTCATGCTGAAGGGGTCTTCTAGCTGTTAAAGTTTCTACCCTTAAATAAGGCTGCATTGTCCAGACTTTCTGGGACCCAGATTGAAATAGACCATGTAGTTGACAGGCAGGAAAGAGACTAGATCATAGAGCAGCCATTCTGGCCACTGCCCTCTGAAGACCTAAATAAAGAAGCATCACTTTCAAGCTTCCCCTTCCCTACGAAAGAATTTGAGATCTAGACCTCCTTCTAGCCACAGCTTCTGCTTCATTCATTTAACATCCAGTTGCTGGTGGTTACAATAATAAGACCCGAAACATTTGTATCAGACACGAAAGATCATACTAATAAGGGCAGGAAAGACAATGACTCTTTACCAATGCCTGATGAGAATGAAGACCCGGCCCTTCCCTCCAGGAGCTCATTGTTTCCCTGGGCAAGCCACTCACTCCCCAGGCCAGACAGTAGAAAGCAGCAGTCTCAGGTCAATTGGTTGGGAAGGTAATAAAGATTCAGCCAAGTGGTCCTTACTGGCAGGAACCCCTTCCAAATTTCTGCACTCAGTTTTGTATTTATAATTTTGAATTCTTTTTCTCAAAGAGGTACCCCAAATTATATAAGCTTCAGGTTCTGTGCAATCTGGATCTGCTCCTTGGAAGCCAAATAGCTTGATCAGAAATCACTTCCAGGGGTACTAGAACAGTCATGGTTAGATATTTAAATGAAAACGTACAGAATGTGCAGGACCTTCAGGTTGAAACCAAGGCTCTCCTGCAGCTGGTGGTTGTGTGACCGCTGGGAAACCGAAAGCAGGGCATCCCCACCTGCTGGCAGGAGACCAGAACTGCACCACATGGCCTGGGCCACAGACGTTAGGCTTTGTTTTCCTCTAAGCCAATAAATAAAATCAAGCAAGCAACAGCATCCGGGGTTAGGAAAGTACGAGAAGGACTCAGGAGCACCACTCCTCCAACAAAGCCATCACTTCCGTTTTGAGGAACACCTTCTAGGTCCTGTTCACAGGCACCCACAGTTTTGCATGGACATAATGGTGTTCTAGACAGTCTTGTGTCATAGAAGGCATTTCATTTTTTTTTCACAGATCATAAGCATTTTACATGCTTCCACACTGTCCTCATAGCCCGCTGTTTGAACAGCTACATCATATAGCAGAAGGGCCCTGAGTGATTTCAGCAGCCCCGTCTAGGGCCACTTTCATAATAATGCTGTAATGGCTACTTTTGAGTATAGAACTTTGTCTCTCCCGGGGTTATTTAGGGAGAACTGCCGTGACCAAGTCCCAGGCCATGGCCTGGCTTACGGGAGGCAGGATTTCAGAGGGCAGGGTGGCCTGACCTTGAGCCAGGGCACAGCAGATGCATAGTGGATGAATAAATGGGCAAGAGAATGAATGAGTGAGTCTGTTGGTCAGCGAGTGACAGGCAGAGCGAACCCCAGGGGATTTACACAATCCCTGGAATATTCTGGTGTGCCAGTCTTACCACCCTCTCATCAACACTGACAACCAGTATTCAAGAGAATTTTGGCCAGGAGGTTTTTGACATTCTGCTCTGGAATGTCTGAGTTCCAACTGCTTTCACAATTTATATACTCAGTCAAATGTAGACTCTAGTGAATTATTTATAGCAATTTCACTCCACATATTGAAAGGGCATTCTACGTTAATCAATTAAAAGTTGTGATAAATTGCTTTCTAAAAATTATACATGTGAAATCCAGAAACCACCAAGCCCCTCTAGTGGGCACACCGATGTCCCATCCACATGCATTTCTGGCCAATGCCGGCTGACTGAGTGATCAGCGAACAGGTAGGAGGATGCACTGAACCAACAGCTGACCTGGAGTCAGAGGACCTGGCTTTTCTTCCTATTCCTACCATGAATTTGCACTGTGGCCCTGGATAAGTCACGTGCCCTCTCTGTTCCCTTCTAAACTGAAGGGCTTACTTCCTTTCCGAGGCCCTTCTAAAACCAGAGTTCTATTAGTTTTATTAGATCAGACAGTCTTGGACTTTGCCAAGATCACTAGACCTAAGGAGGTTCTGGGGCTTCCCCTTCCTAGACCAAACACTGCAAAGGTGAGACCTTAAGAAAGGGCCTGCGTTTTCAGCCATGTATGCAAGAAAGAAGACGGCGGAGGCCACAGAACAGCCCACTGTCACCCACAAATTAGGGAGCAAAGGAGATAATCATTCTCCAGGGAACAGCTGGCAAGCACAGGCCTGGTCTAAAGATAGTCAGACTCTGCGGTTTGCCCGCAAAACCACGCACGCCTACCTGCCAGGCGGGAGGCCGAGGAGTACAACACCATCAAGGACCACACCTCACCCCTGCTCAGCAGGCCTGCCACCAGGCCACCAAGCCCAAAATACAACCCAGCTCACTTTCGAAGCTCCACTTTGAGCCAGGCCAGGCCCGTCCCTGAAGAACTCCAGGGACAGGGCTGGCTGAGAGTTTGTCCCCCTGCAGCTCACAATCCAGGGGAGGCAATGGGCTCACGGCCTAGTTTCAAATCTCCAAATAGAATTACTGAGCTCTTAAAGAGGGTTCAAAAAAATACAGGGAGAAATGGATTTCGGCAGGGTGGGGAGGTGGGGGGAGATGGTGCCTGAGGAAATGTCACTTGTGACAAGTCTGAAACAAGTTAGATTTTGACAGAAAGCAAGAAAGCAATAAGAGCGGGGGCAGGCAGTGAGGCAGAGGTCCTGTCAGAATGCACAGCATGAGCCAAGGATCTGCAGGCAGGAAAGCATGAGGTAGGGCAGACAGCAGTGAAGAGCATAGTCTGGGGCACGGGAGGCCCAGAAGGACGCCCCTGGAGTACAGGAGGCCCAGAAGGATGCAGGGTCTCCGGCTCAGCTGGAGTCCACTGCAGCTGGGAAAGGAACAGGTCCCGTTTGAGGCTTGGCCCAGGGATCAGGTCAGCTGTTGACCAGGACCTCCTGCCCCTGACGCTGTCACCCTCTCAGGGCAGTCCCAGAGCTGTGCCGAGACAGATGCACACAGCAGCGTAGGAATCAAGAGCCTCTGTCTCATTTTCTGGGCTCTAAGAAAATCTGAGCAAAACAGCAAGGTCTCCCAAGGGAGTGAGGAAGCGGTGTGGCCCCCAAGGAACAAGAGGCTCCTCCACACGGCTGCTCTCGCCATGCGGCGGTGGCCGGCTCAGTGCCCCTGCTTCCAGGCCTGATGCTTCCCATATGGTCAGCTCAGATGTGCAGCAGTCCTCAATTTTTATTATTTGAGTCATATAATCATTATTGCTCTCATTACCCAAAATCACATAAACACCCGTTTAAGAGTAATGTAGGGATCATTTTTCTCTTTTATTTGATGAGATGATCTTTCTGGTTGGGTCTTCAGGCAAGAGGGGTGGGCAGTGGGGAGCAGCCTGCCTCATCACACTCTCTCCTATGTTTGCTTCTCCACTGCACACCCCACAAGCCCCCCCACCCCTGCAGGTTAGGAAGAGGGCCCCTGGAGGCCTCAGATGGCTGAGCAAGGGCTGGGGGCTCGGCGGCCTGACATCCTGGGACATCACCAACAAGGAGTTCTACCTTGTCGAGTCTAAAGGGCACCTAGTGATCTACCTACATGGGGAATGACAAATGGGATCCATATCACTTTCCAGTCCGGAATGATTGGGAGTGTCTGCCTGGAATGTTGTGTTAAGGACTCTGAGGCATCATCTGGACCCTGTAGGAATATGCCTTCCCCAGAGAGATGAAGATTTCAAAACCTGTGGAGGGTTGGGGTGGGATTGCTAACAGCTGTCATAGACTAAATACCTACTGTGTGCCAGACACTCCTCCACACCCCACTGGACTTTGCACATGACCCCCCAACACATACACACCACACACATAATAGGGAACAGCCAACATCTCAGGACAATTCATTGGGCCTCTCCCCTTGATCCGCTTTTTGTGATCAGGCCCCACTCTCCACTTTTCAGAACCCCTAGAGCCTTTCATAGGGGTTAGCCAGCACCAGCTCTCAGGACAGAAGCCCTTGAGTCAACAAATGGGCAACCTGGGGGGTGGAGGATGTCCAACTCCAGAGCCCAAGGTCTTCCTCCCACAGGGAATGTCACAACTTCCTTGGGGAGTGCAAATCTCTGCCGGGCAGTGCCTGAAGACTGATCTCATTTTTACTTGCAAGGCCCTGAGGCTTTGAGGTCAGCTTGAGCATCATTCCTGAACCATAATTTCCAAGCAAATGCACACAGGTCTATCCCATCCCTTCAGAGCTCTGCTGAAGCATGTGTTCCCTCATGACTTCTTGAGGAGCAGAGGGAGGAGAAGGCTTCCTGGGGCTGTCATGACAAGGTACCACAAATGAGGTGGCTTAAATAAGTGTACTGTATCACCTCCGGAGGCTAGAAATCCCAGCTCCAGGTGTTGGTAGGCTGGGTTTCTTGACTTGCAGAAGCATCATCCCGATCTCTGCCTTCAGGCTCACATGGCGTTCTCCCTGTTTACAGACCATCTCCATTTCTGAATTGTGCCTTTTTATAAGGACAGCAGTCATGCCAGGTTAGGGCCCACCCTTGTGAACTCAGCTAAACCCGCTGCAAAAACTCCCTTTCCAAACAAGGCCACACTCCGAAGCAGTGGGAGTTAGGACTCCAACATAGGAATTTAGGGTGAACACAATTCAACCCATAATGGCAAATTGTAGTCAGAGGACAGAGATCAGCAATGAGCAGGGAGGTCACAAGAGCCTAAAAGGCTTTCCGAAGGAGGGCAGAGAATGGGGTGCCGGAAAGAGGGTAGGGATGGTGACCCTGCCTCCGTCTGGGTTGTTGGGGGCAAAGACAGTAAGGCTCGTGTTTCTCTGACAGGAAAGCACAGCTGACTAGAGTTACTGAGGCACGAAAGACACAAAGCTTCAGAAAGTCCTTGCCGCTCTCACCTTCCATAGATTCTCAAACCTGGTGGCAGAGGTTATGTGATCCTAAATGGAGAAGTTGTGGCTCAGGCAGAAGGGACTCACCCAAGGTCACACAGCCAGTTCGACAGACCAAGATCTCACTCCTCAGTCTCTAGCATCTTACAAGAACTCCCAGATCAGGGGGATGACCAAGCCTAGTGTCCTTTTACCACTTCCCTTCCACCTTCTGCAGGCCCTGGGAACTGTCTACAGGGGCCGCCTAGAAATACCTCCTTGCACCAAAGAAGGGATTCCTAGTCATGGGCACGGGAAGAGGGTGCATTCCCAGTGCTGGGTGGAAGTCCAAGTTTTGTGCAAGTCGTATGCCCCGTCTTCCCCATGGAGACAACTGCTGCTTCCTACTCTCAGGCAGCCTGCCCTTGGAAATGTGTCACCTGACATCTCAGGGCTGCTTCTGCTTTGCTGGTAGGTACAGAAGGACAGGAGCATCAAGCGAAGACTACAATGTGGGGGCTTAGGAGGTGGCCCTAATGGACTAGTGCAAGGACCCTGTGGCGGACACTCCAGCCGCTAGGATGGAGGGGCAGGAATGGGGGTGTTGGCCTTTGTCTGGTCTTTCAGTGGGCACTCAACAGGTGGCAGGGTAGCTGAGCTTGGGAGCCTAGAAGGTGAGCAAGGAAGGGTCTATAGAGGGCATTTTCCAAGCCTCACAGGTGCTGAGAGCTGAGGGCACAGCAGGAGTGCCAGCCACTGAGGGCTCCCCAGGAGACACTGGGCCCTCACTGACAGTCCTAAGAGACAGTTTGCACTCCAGAAGGATGTCCTCTTCTCTGAGGGAGTCAATGCCTCCCGTGCCAAGAGGTTTGTCACGTAGCAATTTGACTAAAAGGTGGCCCTTGTAAATGTCTCCTCAGCAAGACCCACGACACACAATTTGTCTCGGGACACTTGCATTTGTCACCTTTCTAACTGCCAACTATTATTAAAGGCATTAGAATAGACCTAGAGTAACTATTTCACCATTAACATAGAGATGGCTTTTAAGTTGTCCTGGAATAAAAGAAATCGTGAGACCATTCAAATGTATGAGGTCAAGCACCTAAGAGAGTGGCTGTTCCATTCTTTAAAGTATCTAACAATTTGCATGTAAGAGATTTCATGCAGTAAAAGTGAATTGAAAAATGAAGGTGGGCATAATGTTTATCTTACCTTGCTAAGCCACAAAATGTACGAGAGTACTAAAATGTCACACTAGCACAATGCATTTTTATAAGCTACCCATTTACACGGACTTTTCAATAATACCTCTCCTAGATCCATCATCAGAAATTCCTCAGGGTCATCCTTATGTTAAGGTTGAACCAGAAAATGGAGTTAACAACCCATTCATCGGCATCCTATTAACATGTGTCAAGCTGGTATGGCAGGCCCCACACTGGGTACCTTGTATTTTAGCTCCTGTGCTCTGAGCAATGACCCAGTGAAGCAAATATTAACACCAGCTTGCAATAGGGGCAGCTGAGGCCCAGAGAAAGGAAGTGATAAGCCCCAGGTCACACAGTTGGTGAGAGATGGAGCCAGAACTTGAACCAATGCCTGTGCTCTTGTGGGCTACTCTCTGTCCCCAAATCAACCAATAGTAGCCCTGTGACTCTGCACAGACTGCCCTGGGGAATCACTTGGCCAGGGTGCTTTCCCTCTGTGTAGATGAGGGACTGACTGGTCTTCACGGCCATATAAAGCAGGAAAGGCCTCTCCAACATCACCTCCCATCTAGTCTCATTGAGAAGCCAGCCCAACACTTTCATCCAACGAATGAGACATAACGGGTGGGAATATCAACTTAATGAAAATTAGTCTGTATCACCCCCAAATGGGGGCCCACCATGCCCTGTCTGGGTAGCCTGGCTCTATGACTCATCCTCCTCTCTGGATTAACATCTTGGGGTGCTTCATACCTGAGAGCACATGATATGTATTTATTGAATGAATAAATACATGAGAGAACCAAAAAAAAAAAAAAAAGAAAAGAAAGAAAAAAATGAATGGATGAGGGGGGCTCATGGATTCCTCTTGCTTCCTATTTTGTACAGAAGGTTCTAGGGCTCTCTCACGCTGTCCAGCCCAGTGGCATGGATTTGTGCACCAGAGAGGTGAGGACAAAGGAGTCCTGGAAATAGAGGGAAAGAAGGAAAATTTGAGAAACTTCACATTAAGACAACCCCAGCTTTGCCTCTGAATCTAGGGCCCCAGTTTACCAATAAGGTTTTTTTTTTCCCATTTCTCTCAGAGTTCAGGGCTCTCTAGATATCTAATTGCACAAAGTCGTTCCTCCAGATTAAAAAAAAAAGAGAGAGAGAGAGAGAGAGATCTACATTAAAAATGGCCCCAGCCTCCATGCAGCTAAGAAAGAGCAGTAGGGAGACGAAGGGTTATGCGGGGAGAGGCCTCTGACAGCAAGCTGAATGAGGCCCAAAGAGGATGAAAAAGCTTTGGGAAGGAATCCAAGTGTGTCTCCAGGAGCACCCAGGGCCCCCAGCCCTGAGATCCTCTACAAAAATGGACACAGGTGGACAACATGTTCTCCTAAAGCTCCAGCTCGGATCTTGGATTCTCTTCTCTCCCTGAGGGTAGGAGACATTTCTGAAAGAAATGGAAAACAGTTGGAGAAAAAGAAAAAAAAAAAACACACATCCTGGTGGTGAACCTCAGATGCCATCCACCAGATTAGCTCCTGGTATCCATTTTCTGAGGAAGGACAATACACCTTTCATGCAATTAGACCACAGGGCCGTGAGGAAGCAAGGAGCAAAAAGACATAGGCATCTCCCTAAGTTTGAAGTGGCTTTGTGTGTACCAGTTTAACTTTCCACCAAGATTTTAGGAGTGTGACATTGGAGCCTATGAATTTAGATAGCTCATTGGTTGTGGGACACTAACCACGCACCAGTATCAAGTATGTTTGCAGATCCCTCAAACATGAGGAGAATTCAGGTAGAGCATCGTATGTTGTTACCTACTGCAGACTCAGACACAGCTCTGAATTTCGATTACAGCCTTATCCATAACTTTCAGACTTCATTAATTTGGGGAGAATTGTGCTTTGGCTTTGGCTTTTTTTTTTTTTTAAAAGGTGGCATGTGACCAAAAAATTATGCTTTCAATTTGTAAAACCAAATACCTACATGGGACCAGTCCTGGCCAGTGTGAGTAGCAGACAGTCACGTTGATGGGGTTAATTGCCATTTTAAAATAATTCACTGCCTCCAGATTGATTATTCTGTATTTTTTTGTCTCTACACAACATTACTGTGTCTCGCTCTAATTATTTAAAGCTAAGTTCATACTTCTCAAGCAGGAGACTGCAGTCAGAGGAAATGGTGTTTGATTTGTTGCCATGGAAACGTCTCACTGTAGATGGACTCTAATCCCATGACAACTCTCTCTCTTAAGAACCATTTTTTTTCTGACATAATAAAAATCTGATCAAGGTCAGATTTAATAACCATCTCAATTCCCTGACTTTTCTCTGTATTTGGTGTCAGAGAGTCATTTTTGACAAAGAGATGCTTAAAAGAACTTTTGCTTGTTTTCTGTAGGAAATTAGTGTTTATGCCTCTAAAATGCATAAAGCTGGCTCTGTGTCGCATTAATTGGAAGCCATACCTTTTGTTATTGCATAATTTCTGCATTACACGAAAGTTACTTGTAACTGTTTGCACTGCGTTGGCAGATGTTAACATTTTGTGGTGCATTGTTCTTGCTAATACATACATTAGGGGTATCAATAAAGCTTATCATTTGCCAATAAATGGTGTTTACAGTATTAACAAATGTCATGACCATTTATCTTTCAGTTGTACTGCAAAATTTTTCAGAACTGATTATCATGCAAGATGCAAGCATGCAGTTCAGTGAGACGGGAACTGTGCAATGTCATGGTGAAATGAAATACTTTGTACTGGAGAAAGGTAAATGAAACAGTGCCTGCTGGTTGACCTTGAACAAGGCCCTTCCTCTTCCTGGGCCCTTGTTGGCCTCATCAGGATGATCCAATCTGTGCAATGCCAGGTGAGACCACGTGGTTTCTGAGGACCCCCTCCTGCATCTGACACCCTGATCTACACCAGCCCCATGCACCGAAGCTCCTGAGGGTTTCATGGGACCCTAAGTCTATAATCAACTCTTCTACCTGCCATATGTGTTGTACTTGGCCTATTCCAAATGCCTTTAATTTGTTTCATTATACCCTAATGCTCATCCTGTAAAAGGGAAGGGCAGGACTTTTAAACTCTGGTTTCATAGGTGAAGAGCCTGAGACACAGAGAAGTTAAGCCACTTGCCGAATATCACACAGCTTCTCTTTAGCAGAAGTAGGTCTCAGGTTCCCACTTCTCCACGCTGCCAAGGGAATCAGGTTAGTGACGTTTTGCCCAGGAGGACAGAAGTGCCCAACCCCTTTCTTATGCAGGATTTGGAATCCCAGCTCTGTCTGTCTCTTACCACTCACGTGTCCTGGGGGAAATGATTTAACCCCACGTTACCTCAGTTTTCTTTATGCATCAGAAGGGGAAACTGACCTGGCTTCTTCACTGCGCAGTACAGAAAACCAAGATTACATATGGACAGTGCTCAGCTCAGGGCAGTGAGGACTAGCATCACCATCACCCCCACTAACTCCGGATGGAGCCTGCACCCCTCAACCCCTGACGACTGGCTTTCCATCATTCCTTCTGTATTCTCTGGAGATCCGGGGGCTTTCTCTTTCTTTTCCAGCCTTGGTGTGCCCGTCATTCCCAATGACTACAAATCTTACAAGAAAACACCAAACATAAAATAAACCAGATGCCTATGTGCTTAAATCATTCTATTCCTTGACAGTCATTCTGTAAACATGGTTCTGATCTCCCTTTAGACATAAAAGCCCCATGATTTGTGGGACAAATGTAGCAGATGCCAATATTTTTCTTGCCTACTCTCCTGCTTTCCTTCCACCAATCATCAAAGCTTGTGCCACAGCCCCAGAAACCTGTTCTCTAGAGTGAGAGGCATAGTAAGACCAGGTGACCCCAAGAGCCCATCTGTACGGACAGGAGGCTTTTCCCCCAGAAGCCTTCACTCATTCGACAATTCTACAAATGTCTGAACACTCTGGACTGTGGACTTGGAGTGGTGTGCAGGGAAGGGGACCAACTTTTCATCCCTTCGGGAGCCACGGATTCCTTGCCTGGCCTCGGGGCCCTGAGTACCTTCTGCTGTTTCTCATAGTCATTCTTATTTGGGGGTTGCCCACAAACACAGGACACCCCAGTCAGTTCTGGCTCTGGGGTCTGCATGAATTTCCCATACAACTCTCTTGCCTCGGTTTCCCATTCAACCTCCTCCCCCATACACCCACCTCAAAATGAATGGACTGGACAAGGTGGCTCCCAGTGTCCCCTCTTGTGCTGCCAGCATGGACACAAGCCTGGATGGTAGGACTGCGACTCCTGGCTCTCAGGGCCACAGCCTCAAGGAGGGACAAGCATTGAGTCACTCTTGCCCACCACTCCTGTAAAATCCACTTTTTTCATTTACCAGAAGCCAATGAAGAACTCTGTTAAACAGGAAGTAGAATATCTTCCAGACGTACAGCCAGGTGTTTGCTTTCTGAACACTAGGGCAGACCGGACCTGAGATGCAGGCAAGATATTCAGTGGCCTGTACTCTCTTCAGTGGCCATAATAATATCTCCTTCTTGCTGCCCTGTCACTCTCCTTCTAATTCTACCACTAGGGAGATCTTGGTAAAACACAAATGTCTCCAAAATAAAATGCACACTTTACCGTGTCCCTGCACGGCTTCAAGTTTTTCATCGGCCCTCCACCATCTTCAGAATCAAGGCTTAGCTCTTGAGTGGGGCCCACAAGGCCCACCTGATCAGGCCCAACCTACCTCTCCTGACTCAACTCTCCTGTTTCCATGTGCCAAGTCATATCACCCTCTGTTTACCCATCAATGAATTCATTCATTCTCTTCCTTTGACTTCCACCCTCATCTCTACTGAAAGGGTTCACGAGCATGAATTGAGTACCATGGCAGATTGTCTGCAAAAATGGCAGCTGAGTTCTCTCATTCCTGTAAACACATGCCACTCCTCCCATCAATAGGAGGTGAACACTCACTCCAGCATCCCAGGTGAGCCCAGCCCCCAGCAAATCCAATAGTTAAATGCAGCCACAAGGGAGCCCGAGGAAGGCCTGCAAGAGAATCACCCAGCCAACCCACAGCTTTGTGAGAAATAATGCATACAACTAAGTTGTGGGGCACTTTGTTGCCCAGCAATAGATAACTAAAATGGCAACTATATGCCTAGTAATTTTCCAGTGTGAAATTATGATCTGGACCCTGTCTTTTAAAAGCAAACAGTCGTTACCTTTACTTCTCTTGCATGCATACGGCAATTAGAAGAAGACAATCACTAATTATGAGGCCATATGGTTTTGTGAAAAGTGCCAGAATCTGGGCTCACATCCCAGTCTGGCTGTGTGACCCTTGGAAATTCATATTTCTACTCTGGGTCTCAGTTTGTCCTGGGCACAGGAAGGGGTTGTACTTAAGTTCCGATGGATCTGCCAGCCCCAAGTCCACCCGAAGTGTGAAATGCTCTCAGTGGACTCTTTGAGGGCTATGGGAGTGACATGGAAAGTGCTCTGGAAAAGGATTCAGAAAATACAGAGCCTGTGAAAAAGTACTTCCTAAGCAGGTACCCCACCATCAGACACTGCCCCTAAGGTAGGCGCCAGGGACATAGGCAATGAGCACTCACTGGTCCTCTCATATGATAGGCATGACATGGGCTGCGATCGGAGCTGAGGAGGAGCTACAGAAAACAGACCATTTACACCACCTGTGTGTAGCAGCACATAACCTCTCTGGGCCTCAGGCTCCTTGATTGTAAAATGGTTAGGAAAGGGACAGCCCCACCCATCTCCTGGAAGTGTAGCCAGACTCGGGGCAGGGGAGATTATGCAGACAGAGGAGGGGGCTCCATCCACTATGAAACGCTGCACCCAGGAACAGTGGTGTCCCTGTGGCCTCAGCAATTCTGAACAGGCCTCCCAGGAAGGGGACTGTGACCTGCAAGCTTGGCAAGGATTTCACTAGGTAAGAAAGAAAATAAAGGGAGCTTCCCAGACTCCCAAAGCTTAGTGCACACCAAAGAGACAAATCTGTCCCTTGATAACCACCCAGCTGTGGCTGTCTCTATGACCAAGACAACAGTCCTTCCCACTTTATTTACTCCAGGGTCACTCAGAGTTGAGAGCAGGTTATCAAACGCCCAGTGCTGGAAAGAAAATGAACAGTCCAACAGGGCTGCCAGATCCTAAAGCAATGTCAGTGGTCTGGGGACCAAAGCCATCATTTCTGTCTCTTACTGTTCCAGTTTCTCTATATCCCAGTCTCACTATTTTGTAAGAAAACATATCAAATTATTTATGGCAAGAGCCAAGAACTGAAAGGAAAAGTTGCCACAGGCACAAGAGGGCCACTGCTGTCAGAAAACACAGGCACACCGGCTTGGGCAAATACTGAGGAACATCTCAAAGCATCCCAGCAAGTGGTGTGAGCCCCCCAAGGAGACCCTGCTTATGCTGTAAGCTTTGGGGGATAGAAAGGGCAAAGAGCAGGGACAGAAGTTCCTGTCCATTCCCCAGAGAGGCCCGTATCTGAAAACCACACAACATTTAATGAGTCCTGTCCAGCTCAGCCTTCCCACTGGTGAGCTCACTATTCTCTTCAGAGTAAGCCCACCGGACCAGGCATTAGGACATCTCAGCTAGATGACCTCCTACAAGCTGAGTGATTTGGGGCAGAGGCCTTGACCTCTCTGGTTCTCAGTCTCTGGTCCTCATCTGTGATATGGGGTGGATATCCCCCTCCCCCACAAGCTCATGCAAGACAAGAGGAGGCAATGTCATTTGAAGACCATAAAGCGCTCCACAAACAGAAGTGATTTTTATTATTAAATCAAGCCTGAGAATGTATACATTCCCTGCCTACTCTCAAGGTTGAAAATAGAGCTCAAAGGTCAAGTGAAATTTGTTAAAACCTAATTAGAAGACAAATTATCTTGCATTTGAACATGTGAGACAGAATCCAGCAGCTTAAGAAATAAGGCTGGTTGATTTGAAATGCTTCGCTTTAATTCAAAACTTCCGGGGGCCGCCGAGCAGCTGCACAGGGCAGGCTCTCTGCGGGGAACACAGAGAAGGAAAGGGCATCGAGCCCGCCTGCCCAGAGCTTGAGGTCCAGTATGGGTGAGAAGACAAGGCCACAAATAAGCAAGAGACAGGGTTTGCTTGGGAGCTGTTATAGCTCCAGGCCTCCTGCCCTAGGCCACATTCCCTTGGGGACAGCAGTCTCATCTAATTGGGAAGAAGTCAAGATTGTTCTAAAGGAAGAGCTTAAAGGACCAAAAGGGAGCAAGCGTGTGGGTTGGCAGAGACAAGAGGCAAAAACAACAGCAGACAGAAGCAAAGTAGCAGAGGTGGAAGTGGGCCCAGTTCAGAAACCTCCGAGTCAGGCCCAGCTGTGGCAGAGGCAGTGCACAAGCAAGCTGGTGGAAAGGGGCCTCTCCCCGGAAACCAGGAAGATCAGGCAAAGGAACCTGGCCTTAAGTCAGTTCTCAGTGCAGAGCTGTAGAAATAACTCCACATGCTAGTATTTTCTTCTGCTGGAGTCAGTGACTCCAGAGCCTTCCCGTGTCCCTGTCCCACTGCAAAGCAGGACCAGACACATTCAGTCTGGCCTCAGTCTACAATAACCTATCCTTTTCCTTCAGCTAGCCAGTCTTTCTTTCCTTCCATAATCATCGATTGATAGCTTTTTGATAGGTCAATTTGGTTAGGCTCAACAGCAGTCCCCAGCTATTCAAACAGTAATATAGGTGCCACAATGAAGGGGTGAGAAGGGTTTGGCAGATGTAATTTAGTTTCCTAATCTGTGGACTTAAATTAATCAGAGGCAGGGTTATCCTAGTAGGCCTGCCTAATCAGGAGAGCCATTTAAAGGCAGGTTTAGGCCTTTCCTGAGGCAGAAAGACTCCAGACAATTCCTGCCCATAGGGTATCAACCTGCCCATCATACCCTCCCCTGACAGCTACCTGAGGATAACAAGCTTCAGCTGTGACTCCTGCCTGCTTGTCATCTTCCCTTCTCAAATTCCTGCTCTATAGACTTCAGGCTTGCTACACCAGACCCCACATTTCATTAGCCAATTCCCTGTAAACATACACACCCCCCCACAGTATACAATAGTGGAGTAATGAGACACACACAATCCTCTCACTGTTGCTTCTGCTTCTCTGTTTGGACTCCTCCCAGATAACAACCACACAGTACCAAACTTCAGGGTACTGAGGTCACAGTCCCTGTCCTCAAGAAGCTCAAGATCTATGAAAGGTGACACAGGGAAGTCATCTAGTATTTCAACACAGCAGATCTACTCAATGACCACAAAGCATTGATTCTGTAAGCTGAATGAGTTCGACAGATCTACTGTTCCACCCCGTGCCTGGAGTTCACAGCACAGCACTATGCACTGAAATTCTAGTAAGAGGGAGGACCTCACATCAAGTGTTCCTAGCACAATTAAAAAGACAGCTGATTGGTATTAGAAGAGGATGACAAATGGAAGCACAAAGGACACTGAAGCCAGAATGAGAAGGTTAAGAGATGATTTAGGGAAAACGTGACAGCAGATTGAAACCTGAGGGATAAGGAGTTTACCATGGAAAAGGGGGAGAAGTCAGAATTCTCCAACAGAGGAAGTGTTGTGGTAAAAATATGGAACATTAGCTAATGCTGTATTACATACTCGAAAGTTGCTGAGTAAGTAGATCTTAAATGTTCTCACCACAAAAGAAGTGGTAATTATGTGATGTGATGAAGGTGTTAGCTAACCATAAGGTGGTTATTATTTTGCAATATGTAAGTGTATCAAATCAACACGGTTGTACACTTTCAACTCACACAATGGTGTATGTCAATTATAGCTTCACGAAGCTGTCAACTATTTCTCCATAAAGAAATAAATGTACATGAAAAATTTTTTAAAGATATGGAATATTCCACCTTCACTTCCCCCCTTTGGATTCCCAAAGCTCCTAAGATCTTGTTACCCATTCTATTAACATCTAGGAATATCTGCATTAAAAAACTCTGAGCTCATAACCTAACACTTCACACAGAGTCCAGCACATAATAGGTACTCAAGAAATATGTAAGAATGAGCAAATGACTTATTGGCCATCTACGTCTAAGTAAAAAAGAGGATATTGCTCTGGGTAGAAATATAAGTCAGGCAGAAACAGTGCTTGTTAAAATAAGGAAAGGAAGAAGTCAGGTGGTCTGTAAAGATCCTTTGAATAATAGTCCTCCTGGGGTACAGTTTGGGCAAGGCAGCCACAGCCACTGAGCCTGCATCCATGTGCAGAACTTTTTCCTGCATGCCAGGGCAATTTGAAGGAGTCCTATCTGGTCCAAAAGTGACAGTGTAGTTATGGTATGAAAGAGACCTCAGGAGAAGGAAGAATTGGATGCATACAGGCCAAAGGAAGGCCAAAGTCAAATGGCAGAAAGATCAGGTCTGATAAAGAACACCGGATCTCCCAGATCAAAAGACCTTGGTCATGTTTGGCTGATATAGCCTTTCAAAGAGTTGTGGGGTCTTTTAAAATGTTTTAAATTCTTATTCAGTTATTTATCTACTGGGGGGAGGAACAAAGGGAGAGAGAAAGAGTCTTGAGCAGACTTTCCACTGAGCTAGACACTGGACTCAATCTCATGACCCTGAGATCATGATCTGAGCTAAAACCAAGAATCAGACGCTCAACCAACTGAACCACACAGGCACCCCAAAGAGTTGTGTTGTTGTTGTTGCTGTTTTTCAATTCAAACCTCTAATATAATTCTCTGGTACTAATCCAGGAAGCAAAGAAACAAAATATAAGAGGAAAGAAGGTATGGTTGCCTTAAATGTAAGACCAAGAATGGTAGTACTAAAAAAAGCAAAGAAAGAGAAAGGAAAAGAAGAAATAAAAGAAAGGAAAGGAAAGGAAAAGAAAAGAAAAGTGAAAGGAAAGAATAAAGAGAAAAGAAAAGAAGAAACCTGGCCTGGAAGGATCTGATAACAATACTGAAAGCTCTTTCAAAGTCCCTGACATTGCTCTGTGGAATAAAATCAGCCACATATTGACCCATTGAGGAAATGACTAAGTCTCCCAAGTAGCTATTCCCAGAAAGATTTCTCCGAAAAACAGGAAAACCAACCAGTCCTGCTCATGGTGGGTCAATCCTGCTGATTCAAGTGACATTTAGCCATTGACTGCTTAGAGTCTGACAGTATACTTAGCAAATGAAAATGACATTGATGGAAACTACCAACAACAGTGGTAATGCACGATTTGAGTCCTTTTGTTTTCCTTCCCAGGTCTGCCACCTCATCACACCTCGTTCCAGGACCTAGAGCTTTAAAGACAAATCAGTCATAATCCTTGCCCTCAAGGAACACTTCCCTGAGAGCTATGAAAGAACAAAATAGAGGAAAAACTGGGGGAAAGTCTGCATGGGACTCCAAGGGGCTCCACTGTAGGGGTGAATGGTCCCCTAGAAGAGGCTGTTGAGAACCATCAGGAGGGAGGCAGGGACATTCTGGGCATAGGAGGTCATGGGCGATAAGATCCAGAGCCTGGCAAGTTTTTGAAGTAGGATGTTTCCTACTGGCTGGAATGCTAGTGATCCTGTAGTTAGTGCTTCTCAACTCTAAATGAGAGTCACTGGGGACTGATAGAAAAATGACTGAAGACCACTGAGCCAGGATCTGGGGTTTCAGACTCAGACCAAGGGTGGCAAAGTGAGGCTGAAGACACTGAAGAACATTTGTGGGGTTCTCTGATGGTGGAGGCTATGTCTACCACACCTGAGTGCAATTTAGTCTTAACACCGGCTCCAGTATTTTCTGTTAAAACCTTTAGATATGATGACAGATCCTGAATTTAAATGTACCCTGCCTTCTTCATAAAGTCGGAAGATACTGCCTGTGAAGCTCCACCGTCATTCTCTCAGTCCCAAACAATCCCTACCTTTGGTCTCAGCAGCTTCTCGATTTATTATTTTCTGGCTTTTGTTTGAGAGCACATAGCACAGAGGCCCTCCCTGTCACCTCCCTCAGCCCCAGCCTCAGTATTCAAGTACCTGGCTTTGTTCACTCCTGGCAAGGTGCACAAACGAGGTAAAGGGGTGAGGACTCCCCCAAAGTTGTCTTAGGAAAGAGGGCTGCAAATGGTGTTTGGACTCCATCTGCACTATGGGCCCTCCCAGGGCTCCAGCTGGCCAGCCCACTCTACAGATTTGGAATTACCAGCCTCCAGGATCACAGAAGCCAGTCCTTTACAGTCTCTCTCTCTCTCTCTCTCTCTCTCTCTCTCTCTCTCTCCACACACACACACGCACACATCCTATTAGTTCTGTTTCTCTGGTGAGCCCTGACTGACAGACTAGACTACCCTCACAAGGTGTCAGTGGAGAACACAGAGGGAGCCAGCAGTCATGAGGAGCTCTTCCCACTCCATGTTCGGTGGAGCTCTTGGATGGCCAAGTGGAGAGTGAGAACTCACCCCCTCCAGAGAGTGATCAGCTTTTCCCTCTATGCCATGTCAGCAGAGGCTGGGTGGAGAGCAGTGATGGGGTCCTTCTTTCTCTGGAGGCCTGAACTTCCACCCCTACCCAGCAGTGACAAGAGGCCCCAGCCTGGGTGTCCACAAAGTCCCAGTGGTAGACTCAGCATTCCATCCTCAGCTAGCAGTAACGAGGCAGGACCCCATTCCCAGTCCAGCTGAACCGGATTCAGTAGGCTTGTTGGTAACGGTGTTGGCATGACGAATCCCAAACTACTTTTGGTGTATGGAGCAAACAAGTACATAAACGGATGTTGTTGAAAACTAAACTTCTCACTGTGGGAGAAAAGACATGCAGTTATGAAACTGAGAGAAGGGAGAAAGAACCTTGGGTTGGGATTCAAAGTATCAGTACCAAGGTTGCGATTTAAAATGAAATGAGGGGGCCCCTGGGTGGCTCAGGGGGTTAAAGGCTCTGCCTTCAGCTCAGGTCATGATCCCAGGGTCCTGGGATCGAGCCTCACATCGGGCTCTCTGCTCAGCGGGGAGCCTGCTCACCGCTCTCTCTCTTGTCTGCCTCTCTGCCTACTTGTGATCTCTATATGTCAAATAAATAAAAATAAAAATCTTTAAAAAAATAAAAATAAAAAAAAATAAAATGAGATGAGGGGTCATGTGCATACATCAGTGCTTCCTATCTCTCTCCACTGGAAGTAGCAAGCAGTAGTGACCCCCTATCAGCAAAGAGTTCATCTGGCCCACAGGTTCTGGGTGACATTCCCCACTCCAAGAAATCAGAACCTCCAAGCTGGGGAATAACAGGGCATCTTTGTTGGGACAGCCACCACACAGCGGTCTGAATCCTGTTGGCACTGTGATGACAGCTGGAGCTAAAGTGCACAGGCCAGATGGTCAAAGGAGAAGCAGCCATTTTGAGCCTGAGCCTGCACGTGGCTAAGGGGAAGCCACGGAACTAGAATTCCTGGCCCATCTAGCAAGGCTTCCCAGCCAGGCTCTTTAGGTGCTCCATTCTCTTGGAGGCTGCCTCAGCTTTGCCACAAGGAGCTAAGGGAAGAGGCTTCTTTCCTCACCAGAGTTGGATAGTTAGCAAGCTATGGACATAGTTTGGGGACCATCCAAAGCCAGGGAACCATCTTTCCTCGTAGTGTCTTCTTCTTGAGTTCTTGGCTCTCTCCTGGACAGCTCAGATAGATCTTCCGATAGGAGAGGATGGTGTCCGGCAAGCTTGTATGAGGCCTAATGGAATTTGATACTTTTGTTGTTGATTTTGCTTTATGGTAACTTCCACATGGAGGAGGCGTTTTCAATCCTTTATACAGTGGGAACCCGGAGTCAAACTTTCTTAGCAGCCTAAATGATAGATATGATGTTTATGGAAGGGATTGCGATATAGGCTCAAGCCTGAGGAACAGCTGGGCTTCTCAGCTAGACAGTCTTTCCTTCAGCCATCTACTTTTTACTGGGAGACTGCTTTATGCCAGCTCAAAAAATACGGAGTAGCCATTTTGTGGTAGAAACCAGGGGACCAAAGGTAATAATGATCTTCCCTGTCTTAGCTCAGGTAGCCATAACAAAATGCCATAGCCTGGGGGGGGGGGGGGGGCTAGACAACAGAATTTTATTTCCTCACTGTTCTAGAGGTTGGAAGTCCAAGATCAGGGTGCCAGATGGTGGTTTTGATGAGGGCCACCATCTCACCATGTGCTCACATGACCTTTCCTTAGTGTGCACACAGTGGACAGAGCAAGATAGTGAGCCTTCTGGTGTCTCTTCTTCTTAAGGACACTCTTATAAAGGTCTCACCCTCAAGACCTCATCTAAACCTAATTATCTCCATTTCTAAATACCATCACATTAAGGCCTATGATCTTGACATACAAGTTTTGTGGGAGGATATAATTCAGTCCATAGCATGCCCTGTCCTTAAGGAGCTCATAGTCTTTGGCAAGAGATAGATAACTAACCAGCCCAATAAGTGCAATGGCGTAGAGCATTCTGTAGCAGAATCAAAATGCATAATTATACTGAGGGCCCAATTTTCACCTCTTCAATGGGATTTTTAGCCCATCTTAGCCATCTTAGAAGTCCCAGAAGGAGACAGACATCAAGCGAATAATATCACCAAGCTATGCACAATAACAAACCCTGAGAAATGCTAGGAGGGGGAGCCAGGATGTCATTCTAGAAGGACTAGCTCTGGGACCAGAGAACAAGCTGAGTTCAGTTCAGACATGTTGAGTAGAAGGGGCCTGTGAGGTGGTACTTGCACACTGTGTTACAGAGGGGATTTTATTTTATTTTATTTTATTTTTAAAGATTTTACTTACTTATTTGTCAGTAAGAGAGAGAGAGAGAGCACAAGCAGGGGGAGCAGCAGGCAGAGGGAAAAGCAGTTACCCAGGGAGTCCGATATGGGACTTGATCCCAGGACCCTAGGATCACAACCTTAGGCCAAAGGCAGACACTTCACTGACTGAGCCACCCAGGAGCCCCAGAAGGGATTTTAATTAGGAATCAAGGCCAGCGAATAAGGAGGCTTGCTCCTGTACCTCCTAGCCCCTCCTCACTGGCAAGCATGTCATAGAGCCAAGAGTTGCAAAGTATACAAAATTCCCTTGAGCATTTGTGAATCAGTTTCATGAATTTTATGGCCAATGAATCAGGGCTATTCTTAGCCTAGTAGAGGTCTGGGGCCCATAGATCTTCTGACAGAAATATAGATCCCTGGAGTTCCAAGGGTCTCTGAGATTGCCTGCTAGAATCTCTTCATTGAACTGATTCTCTTTCCCTAAAGGCCTATCCCACCCTACAGTTTCAGCCCGTGGCCCCCTTTAGGCAACTAGCCAAGGATACCAGGCAGGGTACAGTCTCTCAGAGTCTGGAAACCCCTCCCCCTCAAATGTGTATCCTGTATCCTGGCAAAGGCCCTGTTCCAAAACGTCTGGCAGGGAGGTCACAGACGTGGCAGTGCAGCCACAGAGATCTGGGAAGGTCATTAAGTAGAATAATACTCCAGAAGGGTGTATATGCTGCTCTGTTCCCTATTATCTTGCTTGCTTGTACCTTTCAGGTCCTCAAGAATTTATGGCGCAACAAAAATCCCATTAGAACAGGCTACAAGAAGGTGTTGGAATTACATCACTGTGCTGGAATTTGGGTTGTTGAAGGCGACTCCAAATGAAAGAGCCACTGGCCAGGACTTTGGTGGTTTCCATTAAAGTGGAATTTGCCTTGTAATGTCATTAATGGAAACAAGATCTGCCTAGTCCTGAGGTTGCCTATGGAATGAAGTGATAAATGCCTGGACAGAAACTGTAAGTAGATTTTGTTGCAAGCTAAATACCGTCCTCCCAGTATAAAATTAGAGCACGCGCTGGCTAGCTGAGGCTGACCGCTGAATGGGAACAGGGTTCTGTGGTCTCTGGGACCCAAAGTGGCTGGGTGACTGGATGACGTAGTTCGTGATGCTAAACACTGGCTATATATTTGTATTTTGTGTATAAACATGACGGCCTCTCTCCCGTTACTCTGAGGAATCTTTGATAATTCACATGTGAAATTAAAGGCATCTTATTCATTCAGTTATTTATTATTCTCTGTAAAATGAGTTAGGAATTTGTCCCCATGAATAATGTTAGCCATAATAGTTAATTTACTCCTATTCATTGGCAGTAATAAAAATGTACAAGGGGAGGCAGAAACATTATTATTTCTTGCTTGAAGTGCAATTTCATGTGGTGAGAGAAACATGTTAATATGCTGCAAAGTGCTACAGGAATTTCGTTCTCAAAGGAATGGCGGTATTAAATGTATTCTGACAAGAAGGAGCCTCGGAAGGGAAACATTTATCTTCATAAAGTCATTAAATTTACTGAGCAGCATCGCATTCTTCCTGCAATCTGCTCACTCCATTAAAGGCGAAGCTGTGGAACTCGCTCTGTCACAGGAGCGGCCCCTGTGTTTCTAGAAAGAGGAAGACTGGGGATCTTTCCCATGAGAATAGGTTCCCTGCTCAAAGCCAGTGAGCTCAACCCCAGAGATACACATGGGCACTCTGTCACCTTTTTCCAAAATAAATACGCGGGGTTCTGACAAGTTTCTTCCTCTCCCTGCTTCAGATAACACTTCACATGACCTGGAGATACCAGATTTGGCCAGCCCTCCTGTGTTACCATCTCAAGAGCCTCTCGGCTCTGAGGCTGTCTTCCTTTCCTGCTGGGAGGGGCCCCCAGCAGCTCACACAGGTCCCAGTCAGTAGCCTGGCTCATGATGGCTCCTAACCAGGGCATCCCCAACCATGTGGAGGGTCATGAATCAGTGTCTTTGCAAATCACAGAGGGAGGGGGGCTCTGGTTCCTCATGGTTATGGGTTTCTCTTATGTTTCGATAGGTGTCTTTAGTGGGCTACAGTCACCAAGACGTGCAGACTTCAGGACCAAGACCACACTGCCAGCTTGGGCACACAGTACAGAATAAAAACAAATGGAATAATTTTCAATGTACTGTGAGGGCATTTTCCACTGGCCTGATACCTTTTCTCCCCCGGCACTTTGCAGATAACTGCCATTCTGGGGACGAGGGCAAATATCCCATTGGCATTCACGTCATGAGAAAGGATGTGATTTCAGGTGCAGTTCAGGGGAAGATGAGGGTAGAGAGCAGAATATAAAGACATTAAATTAAGAAGACATGCTGCTGATGGCCATTTAAAAAATCCCAGTGCAAGTTTGTCTGGAGAGACAAATGGCCTTAACAGGGTCAAGAGAGCTAAGTCTTCCTCCCCGCCATGCCACAGGCCACAGCTGGGGCTGGCTAAAGCCAAACCTGAAGAGTCAAGCTATTAATCCGGTGGTGTGAAAAGTAGATAATTGAAGGGAACAAACTACAAGCTGCAGGAGGTCAGAGACAATTTTGGTCACTGTTATCGTCCCAGCACCTAGCTCACAGCAGGTGCTCAACCACATTTGTTATGGAAAGGAATGGGCAAAGGCAGGCATCACTCAGTTTTGCAGGGCCCAATGGATGGGCTCCTAATCCTGTCCTCTGAGTGATATCGGTCTGTCCAAAGGAGACTGCATTTTGTTAGCAGGATGGATTCTGAAAATGCTTGACCAGGTTGATAGAATTTCCAGTGACCAATTTCTAGAATTCTGACTCTCCATTCTGAGACAAGACGAGTATTTGTTGAGAATCTACCATGTGCTAATTATCATTTAACCTGTGTTCTCACTGGGAACCCATTTTATAAGCAAGGAACCTCAGAAAAGTTAAACGATTTGCCTAAGAGCACACAGCTGGTAACTGGTAGAAAGGCACCTACCTACCATGCACGCATTCATCCATCTCACAACTATCCAGTGTGAGGCCCCAACCCACCAGGCCCTATTCTTGGTGCTGGGTTTTGCCACAGGCTCTCTGCCCTCCTAGAGCCAGTGATCTAGAGGAGGAGGCTGTCATTAAACAGTCAATAACCAATTAATGACATGGCTGCGCTGGTGGTAAGGGTCACAGAGCAGTAGCCCACGTCCTAAGAGAACAAGCAACAGAAGGAAATAACCTTATCTTGGATGAGGGTCACAGAAGATTCCTTGCCAAAGTGACATTTGAGTAACACTTTGAAGGACCAATTGGAGTGGGGTTGAGAGGGGCCCAAGCCAAAACTGCAACAGGCCTAAGGGACCACGAAGCTATTGGTCAGGATATGGGGATTTCGCCTAGAAATAATGGAAAGATAGTGAAAGGTTTTAAGTGAAGAGTCCTGATAGGATCAGCGTAACTAGTGCTCATTTTGATAGTGAGTGGATAAGAGGTTGGAAGTGGGTAAGGGGAGAAGCTGGGTGACATGGTGGGGAAGTGGGATGGCAGGGAGGGTAAAGAAAGGGGGAGAAGAGGAGAGAGATGGCAGATGGAATGGACAGGGCTAGTCAGCAGATTGGCTGCAGGAAGTCAGGGAGAAGGGAGTGTGGGGGGACTTCTGGATTGTGGAGTGTGGGGAGATTCTGGATTGAGCAACTGAATGGAGAGAGGTGCTCTCCACGGAGACAGGGCCTGGAACAGTACAGAGAACATTCTGCCTCCATGGCTTCTGGTGACTCTACATCCCAGCAGGCAATCCCTTTCAGCAATCCATCCTTGGCCTGGCAATTTGCACCAGCTTTAGAGGTGAAATATTCAAATTCAGGAAAGTATCTGGTCAATGGAAATTCTCAAGGCAGAACAGGAGAGGACTGACACCCATTTAGGTTACAGACCAAGAGGCTTTGGTTTACAAATGATGCTAACTGTGTCCCAGAGACATCTCTGTCAGAGATGTCTCTGTCCCCATCAGTAAGCAGCCCAAACCTGTTGGGGCTCTCCATGGTGTCAACACCAGGGTTCCCGGACTTGCCCCCCACCCCCACTCCCCTGGCGCTCAGTGAATAGAAACTGCAGAAAAACCACCACTGATGGGCCCAAGTGTTTGTCTGAGCCTCACACAGTCTGTTCAATGATTTTTTTAAAGACCTTTGAAACCTTCAAGTGAATAGAGGCATTTTAGAATATCTACCCTCTGTAACTGATCTGGCTAATGGCCAACCCATCTGGAGGCCCACAGAGGAGAAGACAGAGGAGCTTGCAAGGACTGGACTGTGCCAAGCTCAATGTTTAACAGCCCAGTGACTACGAGATGGATCTATCAAGAAAGAACAAGCTGAGCAATCTGTGCCTGAACAGAATGGTAGCAGGTTGGCCCTTCAAAGAGGTATTTGCTCCCATAAAGCAAGATCATTTGCCTTTAGCACTCTTTTTATTCAGCACTTATTGATTTATTGACCCCAAGCATAGATTGTAGAGCACATCAAACTCCTATATATACAGTATGTCTAAGTACAGGAGACACATTTATTCCACAGAGATTTTATCAGACACTGGAAAAATAAAATAATTTTTTTAATTAAATGTTCAAAGGAGTCCTTGTGTCTGAGCAATGGGGAGGTCATTCCGCATTTTACAGGTCATGCCATCACCCCAAGACTTCCTGAGCCTACTCTGTGCTAGGCCCTGCAGCCCAGCTCTCACTGTGTGCCTTGGGGCCTCACATGGGCAGGTTTTTGTGCTACCTTCTCCCACTTTCTGGATTGGGTTTCCTACTTGGTGCTCAATTGTGAATGCTTTTGTAAGCTTTGTGTTCCTCCATGAATTCAGAAGCCAGGTTTCCCCCACAATCTTCAGCTTCTGAGAACGCCTCTAGTTGGGCCACACCCAAGAACAAGATCTGAGTAACCCCAGCAGTGGCCCTTGAACCCAGCACTACGTTAACCAGTGGAGGACAGAGACATACCCTATACATGAAACTGCCCACACACAGACTCCCCCCAGTCACTTTTGTCACAAGTCATGCATGTTGGAAGCTACTGACACCACTCAGGTTAATGTGCCCCAGGGAGGCAGGGCCTGTGGCACCATGCTGTAACCAATTCAACTAGCTAGACCCAGATGTGCCCAAGGAACCAGACCCCATAGTAACTCCACATCCCAGCAGAAGTCTTAGGGCGTGAAGGGTCAATGGCTCAGGCTGGGACGACTGAAGATTGTGCTGCTGCTGCTGCTGCTGGGGCCAGAACTTCTCTGAAGCAGCTGCTGGGCCAGTAGCAATGCTAGGCCAAGGGTGTGGCAGGCCAACTCTGTGGCAACCCCCTGTGATTCTCACCACCCAGTGTCCACATGTGTATAATATCCTTGCCCTGGGTGTGGTAGTACCTAGAACTTACTTCTAACATATAGGATGTGCCCTAGGTGATGAGCTACCACTTCTATGACTGGAAGCCCTAGTTGCTGCATGGAGCATGGACTGCTAAGCAGCAGGTCTGGAAGCAGGGAACCAGCGAGTCAATGGCTATGGTCCAGGGGAGACGACAGTGGCCTGACCAGGGTAGGAACAATGGGGTTGGAGAGAAACAGATGAAGATGCACTCTATTATGGAGGTAGAGCCAACAGAACTTGCAGATGAGTTGAACGCGAGGAGTGAGAGAGGGAAGAATTGAGCCTGCCACCTCGTTTATGATCATCCCATTTGTGATTATTAAAGTCATATGCTGATTACAATTGTGATCATTCCACAGTATAATACTCATCAGAGGGCAGAAACAGGTAAACACAAAATCATTTTTCCCATCAGAACAATTGGTATAACCAACTGGAACACACTGATTTCCTTTTTTAATAAAGATTTTACCTATTTTAGAGAGAGCGCATCTATGCAAGTGGAGGGGGGAGAGGAGAAGAGAGAAGGGATAAGCAGATCCTGAGCTGAGCAGGGAGTCCGACACAGGGCTCAATCCCACAACCCTGAGATCATGCCTTGAGTCGAAGTTAAGAGTCAGATCCTTAACTGACTGAGCCACCCAGATACCCCCACACTGATTTCCTTAACAGTGTAATGATTCATAATCATTAATGAATCAATTGTTTAAATATCATTCCTCAGACAAAACAGCAAAAGTACACCCTCATTTCTGAAGTATACAACTTCTTTCATAGAAGTCAGATTTTTTCAAATTGTTTCAAAGTGTTCACAAACTGCTTCAAGGGGAGAACATAAAATTCTAAGGGCTTCAAACCTGGAGAAGGACCCCTCTTGTCTAAGTAGACCAGGAAGCAAGTAGAGAGGAAAGTCACATAAATATATGATTGCCATAGAAACACTTCCCAAGTAAGGCCTGCTGACTTGGAGAAACAAAATTAATTCCTGTTGGCTATCCACTTTGTGTGTGTGTTTAACTTCTTTTTTTAGCTTATTTAATCCTTACAATGAGCCTATGAGGTAGAGGCCATTGTGATCTCCATTCTATTCTCAGCATTTGATAACAGTGGCAGAATGTCAAATAACTACTTAGAAGAAAAAACTTTTTCACCCCACACTTCCCATTCAAATAAATGGCAGTGAATTAAAGAGTTAAGTTTTAAAATGAAGCTATTAAACAGCACATCAATATATAAGCAAATATTGATCAGATCATGGAATGGGGAAAGATTTTCTAAACATGCCAAAAACTGAAGCATAAAACAAAACCACTGGTAAATCTGACTACAGATATGTAATTAAAATCTCCACTTAAAAACACCATAAGCAAAATCTGAGACACAAATGACAGAGTAGGAAAATACCTATGGCCACTATAAAACAGAGCTAATAGTCTCTTGACGCTGAGGTGGCTGCCATGGTGTCAGACTATTTCTACCTGAATCCTAGCTCTCCCATTTACCAGCTATGTGACCTGGAACAAGTTATCAAACTGCTCTGTTCCTGTTTTCCTCATCAGTAAAATGGAAGTAATAATAGTACCTATTTTAAAGGATTAAATAGTTTAATATAAAGTGCTTAGAGCCAAGACCACCACACTGTACATATTCAGTGAATGTTACCTATCATCTTTTTCTTGTCACAACTACTACTCCAAACCATTAAGAACATCATAACTTCAAAAGAAAAATAGAACTTATAAACAATTCACAAAATGAGAAATACAAATGTCCAATGAACACTAAGTGTTCAATCATATTTGTAGTTAAAAAGCTAGAGATTAAAATAACAGGAAATATTTTTCACCTATCAAATTAAAAGCACACTTTAATTATAATATTTTACACTGAGAGACATCTCTGGAGACACTCACCTATACTGCTGGGTAGAACGCAAGCTGGCACAATCTTTTCGGAAACTAATTTAACAGTGAAGTATCAATACCCGAAAAATGCTCTTGCCCTTTGACCTACCTAACAACCTGACTTCTAGGAATCTAGTCTAAAAAGTTTATTAGATCATCAAATACCCATGTGCGAGAAGGTTCATTGTGACAATTTTCCTAAAAATTTGAAACTAGCCTATACCCTCAACAACAGAAGATTAAATTATGGCAGTTCAATACATGAGAATAGTACATCCCTGCCTAAAGCCACACTTTCAAAGGGTATCTCATGATACATGAAGTCAAAGAGGCAGGACACAAACCTATCTGAGCCCTGTGTGTGCATGTGCCTATGTGTACAAAACCTTCTCGAAGAAAATGCACTATAATATCAACTGTGGCTCTCTATGAGTGATGAGATCCTGAGTAATGCTTCTTCCTTCTTCATACTTACCTTTGCTGAACACACTTTATACAACACACATGTATTACTTTTTAGTAAGAAAAAGTAGTTAAAATACATTTTGGTTTGGTGCTAAGATACTTGGATTTTAAGAGAAATTCCAGGAACCCAAAAGAAAGGCAAGAATCCTTTAGAGAACGTTTCTGTCTTTCCAGTGACGTGATGGTCAGAAGTTACAAAGGGAGCTTTGGTTGTGACTCCTCCTGGGTAATCACATCATCTCTGGAGCCAGGAAGGAAAGGTGGAACAGCCTCCCTCTGCGTGCTCACCCTCTTTTCTCAGCTATCTAGATGAACTCTGAACTCCGAAGTTGAGCAGCTCATTGTTGCATTTGTACTGAGATTATTAGATATGCTCTTCACTCTGCTATTGGAGCTAGGATCTTGGCTGTTGGCGGTGTTAGCTCTGTGTGCTATAGATTCAGGGAACCCGTATCTTGAATGATGTGCCTTAGATTAAAAAGAACACTACATTCCTATAGACTCTCTTAGCAAAGAGGTAGCCATTTTGTTACTCGGTAAGAACCCACATTCCATTTTCAATATTAAGTAAATGTTTTCACTCCCTGAAGGAGCCTCCTAGAACAGGCAAAGCCAGGGACCAGGCTGAGGCTAGGGGTGAGGCAAGTGAGGTATCTAGAGCCTCCTTGAATTATATATCCGAAGTGCTTCACTTGCCACATCCCAATCCCAGCCCTGAGGCAGAAGGCTAATATTTATCTCTGACAAAGTCCAAAGATTTCAAGTTAGAAAAAACATTGAGAGAAGAGAGCTTTTTATTTTCCTTGAATCTTGGTCCACAAGATATCCTTGGTGAGGCTTACAGAACATTCACTCAACAATTCAACAGGCTGTGTATGAGATTCTGGGGACCCAGAGATTAATGGGCTGGGGAGGGGATAGGTGTACACAAGGTCCCCAACAATGTGTTCACAAGGCCCTCTGTTTTGTAAAATTTGCAAAAGTAAGATGTGTTAAGTACACCCAGTTAAGCCTACTGTCCTGCCCCTTTCAACTCTAACTTGCCCTCCAACCCCATTTCCCCTCCTGTCAGGTGGTATTGCAATGGTCACAGGCATTGTGGGGTAAGGGTTAAGGCAAGGTGATGTGAGATAGAGTCATTCTGAGTTTAGCAAGATATATTTATGGGCTTTGCAGTTACTTCCATGATTAAATTATTCCTAAGCATCTTGCTCTAGGAATGGCTTCCTACACTCCTACCACCCACTCGGCTGACCCACCTGGAGCCATGACATAAAGACCAGGAAGTCACATTGCTCGCACACACATCCCATAGCAGCTGGTACCAAAAGTGTACAGAGAGTGGAAGACAACAGACAAGGCTCACGTGTGCCAAATTAGAAACTGGTCTGTGGAAAACTCTTTCAGATCTTATATACAGATTTCAAAAGAGAAAAATGTTTTCCTGAATCAGAAAACAATACCAACAATTTGGATGAATTTCCAACAAAGAGCTATGAAGCTGGAAAAAAAAGTTTTTCTAAACTATCACCAATATAAACAAAATTCAACCAACAATGGGAGAGAGGGAAAAAATTATCTTCTGACTCTCTCCACAGAAAATATTGTAAAATTGTCATAATGTAGAAGTGATTAAAGAACATGTCAGGTAGTTACTTAATTAAAATCTTGTGTTATTTTCTGGATTTTATGGTATCCATGGTAGTTGTTGCCTTTCCAAATTTGTGATTTCTGTGCTTTATTTCCCCTTCCTAAATAAATACTGACTTTTGTACCTAATTATGAACTTGTTATTTTGGTTTCTTTTCTTAAAGAAGGTCGCATAAAGCTGGTATGCTTCAGGCCCCACAAATCTGGAACTGCTTCCGGCAGGAGACCAAAGATAGTCGAGATTTTTAGATGTATTCATGATTTGGGTAGGTACTTTAAAAATCATTTTTAACAATAAAAAAATGGGTTATGGACTAAATTCCTGTCTTGTCTCAGTTACCCACACCTGGGGAAAGGCTTGCTTGATAAGCCAATCCAGAAAAGTTGAACAGCATAGCCCTCAGCCCTGAAGGGCCATCACCAAGGAGGAAATAATCATCTCCTCTGGGAGCAACAAATGCCCCATCACTCAGAGCACAGTTTTTCAATTACACACAGAAAGAATTTCAACCCCCCCAACACACACACACACACACACACACACACACACACCCTCTTGCACGTGGATTCAAAGCAAAAAAATATTTACTGAGCATGTAAGGCTTCAGGTCACCTTGGGATCAAGCCAGGCAAGAGTGTCCAAAAGACAGAGCAATGAGATCAAATCTGGCCAAGAAACCCAAGTTCAGTATTCACTCTTTATTTGTCCCTGCTCACAAGAGCCCAACGGATCTGCAGGGAGAGCAGAAATGTGGCCAACTGGCCTCAGAGGGAGGGGCAGGGAGCACACCAGGCCTAGAAGGCCATGGTACCCAACAGGTTAAGAGAAGGGGATTGGAACCTAGACTATCCTTACCGCCGGAGCACCAACTCATCCCACACTGGCTCTAGAGAGGAAGCCTGCCTGTAACATCTCCACTTTGGAGGCAGACAGCTCAAAGCCTCAGCAAAACCCTTCTAACCATGTGACCCAGGACAAAGGATGTCATTGCTCTGTGCCTGGGTTTTCTCATTTATACACCGGAGCCAGTAATATGCAGCTCACAGGGTTCCGATAAGGATTTACTAAAATAACACTAGTTGTGCTAGCATTTACTCTGAGTCTACTAGGTGCCAGGTGTAGCATGAAATGTCTCACTTGCTCGCTTAACCCATGTCATAACCAGAACAACCTCTTGAGAAGTTTTTCTCATTATCCTCACTTTATAATTAAGAAAACCCAAACACAGAGATGTTGTCATTTGCTTAAGAACATACAGCTACTAAGGGTCAGAGCAATGTTGGGGCTACAGGCAGCCCAACCCCAGGACTGCGTATCTGCCCACCCCCTCTCCTGCCTCTCCCCATCAACATTCATTGTCAGTGTTCTGGCCACAGACCAAGCATGGAAGGCTGAACGCAGTCACTGAACAGGATGGAAATGCTCTCAACCTTGCTGCTCTGGGAGTATAAAATGGTAGCCCATCTAGAGAGAGAAACTTGGCAATATTTAGCAAAACTATGTGTGTATTTACCTTCTCTAGGCAGTTCTAGGAATCCATTCAATTCTAGGAATCTATCCCATTGATATGCTGGCAAAAACATGAATATACATATACACAGAGCTATTTGTTGCAGAACTATTCATAAAAGCAAAAGACTGGCAACAGCCCAAATGTTTATTAAGAGGGAATCAGCTGAACAAACTGTGGGGCATCCACACAGTGGAGTGTTATGCACTTGTTAAATAAATGAGAAAGATTTCCATGTACTACTATAAATTGATTTCCAGAATACATTAAGTGGGAAAAAAAAAAAAAAAAACAGGGTATAGGGGCACCTGGGTGGCTCAGTCAGTTCAGCATCTGCCTTCTGCTCAGGTCATGTTCCCAGGGTCCTGGGATCAAGCCCCGAGTCAGGCTCCCTGCTCAAGAGGGAGACTGTGTCTCCCTCTCCCTCTGCCCCTCCCCCTGCTTGTGTACATGCTCTCTCTCTCTCTCCTCTCTGTCAAATAAATAAAATTTTTTTAAAAAGGGGGACATAGAAAAATGTGTATATTATATTATGATTTATCTAAGAGGGATTATATATATATATATATATACATATATATGAATATTCTCATACTTAGAAGGTTAAAAAATGGAAGGGTGAACTCTAATCAATTTTGAAATGGTTGCCTCTAAGGTGATGAAGAAACAGAGTGGAGAGGACAAAGATAGAAGGCTAGATTTATCTGACTATAATTTGGCTTATAGGTTTGACTCTGGAACCACATAGCCATATTACACAATCATAAAAGAACACTAAGAACACTAAAAGAGCAATTCCCCCAAATTGAAAGCAAAATGAAATAAATGAATCTAATTGTTTATGTAGTTGGTGGCAGAGAGAAACTGTTCTTTTAAACACAGTAATTTGATAGTATATCCCCAGTGAGATTTGCTTTAAGTACAAGAACTACCAAAAAATTGTTAACTATTTACAGTAGTCATATTGTGGTGGTAGCCTCAGTATTGGTATTCTGAGCCAGTTCTATTTGTATGATGAGATAAATTGAATAAGTAATTGTGTGACATTTTAATTCTATTACACCCAGTGGCCTTGAAAACTGGGATTCTTAGTGTAAGAGTCAGGAGATATGGATATACAACAGAAGATGTTACATGAACACCCTACAGCCTGAATCTGAGTTGGAAATATCAGCATGAATTCATGATATATTTTCTCTTAAAAAATACATTTCCTAGCTCTCCCACTGAAAAGCTCTAGAAACAATGATAGACCCAGTAGCAGTAAGCACTCTTAAAATGCAGACTGTCTTGAAATATCATTCACCACGAGAAGAAACAAGAGCTTCCTGGAGAAATGGCAGATTCTAGGTCTGGGGCAGGAAATGTACAAGAGGAGCCTGGAGCATATTGTCCTACCAGAGAGCAAGGAAACTACCAAAGACTACTGGGGTCATGGCAAAAGGACTCAGGAGCCAACCTGAAGAAGGAAACAACCTGACCAAAGATAAGACGACTTGAGTATCAAAAAAATGACTGCAGTGGATTAAACACATAAATTATGTTTAAATCCATAACTTCATTACACGAAAATCTAATTACGTACTTTAGCACAATGATAGAGAATCAATTTATCACTTTGGAAATTTATAATCAAAAGGAAAGAATCGGGTATTAATCCTGGGTTTCTATGTGGACTACATTACTGGACAACCAAATAGTAGATGAGGGAAATTTCTCTTTATGGAAGTACTATATAAATGAAAAAATACATGTATTAACTAAATAAAGAATATATTGAATAAATGAGTACAAATGAATAAAAAAAGAATATATTGAACAAATGGAGAAATAGTTCAAGTTAAAATATTGCCACCATGCAATCACTAAAAAAGTGATGGATGCAGGCATTGAGCAATAATGATTGCTCAATGATTGCTATCATCACAGAAAAAGGATAGACCTAGACAGGATGTGCCTTCTGAATGAAGTAACCAACACCACTGATGACATATTACTCCTGCTTCCTCCCAAATTAAATCGAAATCACATCAAGCCTCTGAATACAGCTATCAATTCATAAGGAATACAAAGGACAGAGGAATATCTTGACCTAACCATCAGTGAAATTCAGATTGTGAGAAACTCTACATGAGAACATCTTAATTTGGGGCACCTGGGTGGCTCAGTCAGTTAAGTGTCTGCCTTCAGCTCAGGTCATGATCTCCGGGTCCCATGGTCCAGTCCCATGGCCAGCTCCCTGCTCAGCAGGGAGTCTGCTTCTCCCTCTCCCTCTACCCCATTTGTTCTCTCTCTCAAACAAATAAATAAAGCCTTAAAAATAAAAGAAAACATATCGACTTATTCAGCAAATAAATTATGAGAGAAAAAAAAGATGGAAAGGATTCCTATAATTTTTAAAAGTCCTGAAAAACATATTCACCAATTGTAATATATGGACTTTTTTTTGATTCGCTGAATCAAATGAACTGTGTGTGTGTGTGTGTGTGTGTGTGTGTGTGTGTGTGTGTGATTGGAAATTTGAACACTGAACAGATATTTGCTTACATGAAGAGATCATCATCCTGTTTATATTTGATAACAGTATCGGGGCTATATTATAAAAATATTTCACATCTTTTAGAGATACATACTGAAAGATTTATGGATGATGTGCTACAAAGGCTAGGATTTGCTTTAAAGTAACACGGGAGGGCTGAAGTAATGGAGCCCGAGCTGTAACCGAACTGGCTCTTAGCTGACCAATATTAAAGCTGGATAATCGGTATGTGATGGTTTACCAAACTATCCTCTCAACTTTGTAGATTTGTAATTCATATATATACTTTCAGTAGGCTCCACACGCAGCATGGAACCCAATATGTGGCTTGAACTCACAACCTTTAGATCAAGACCTGAGATGAGATCAAGAATCAGACACTCAACAAACTTAGCCACTCAGGTGACAAATGTGCTATATTTTTCTTAAAAAAAAAAAAAAAAAAAAAAAAAAAAAAAAAAGGTCAAGCCATGAGAAATGAAGAAGTGGAGAAGGAGTAGGAAAGGTGGAGGTCCTCTCAGATCTGACCACTCCTGGGTGCGAGGAAGATGCCACCACTGGAAAGATCTGTCTCCTAGGATCTCCTACCTTTTGGTCCTCAGGGACATGAAAAACCTAAACTAATAGACCTTCAATGTCCTTCCACCACTTTGGCCCCCAACCTCAATGACCATCTCAGCAGAAGCCCTTATTACTAAAACAGTGAGGACAAATTTCTCTAAAAAACCCTGTCCACTCAGAAGATTAATCTGAAACACAGCTTCATGCTGCTATGAGTTTTTAATTATTGTGGCTGTCAGTTCATCTAAATATTTTAATGAATGGCTTTATTACGCTTCTGTCCTGAGGCTTTAAGCACAAAGCACAATTCTAAACTTCAGATGTTCCTGTAGTCATATTTCTGTAACATATTAATATGTTGCAAAGAATATCCCAGTTATGGTTCCCTGTTACAGCTCACACTGAGAGATGACAGCAGTGACAGTTTGGGGGAAGAACCTTGAACTCGCTATCGGAAGTTCTGGGCGTACATTTTGCAACTCACTAGGTAAGCCTGAGCAAGCATCTTAACCAAGGTGAGCCTATACATTTCCTTATTCATAACACAGAGACAAGGAGCCTTGATTGAAATGGTTGCTCTGAGAATCAAACTAAATAATACGTCAACCTACCTTCTAAACTATAAAATATAAGGCACATATAAAAGATACACACTCATTTATACAAGTGAGAAAATACACAGTGATGTGAAAAGCCTGATCACTAGCTATTTAATTCACGAAGGCTGACTGAACTTCTCTCACTGTCTTCAGCAGAACACTCTTCCCCTTATTTCTCAGAGTCTGGTTGTGTCTTCTGTGTCTGTGAGCAGCAGAAGAAAGATGCCACAGACCCACAGTTCCTGCCCCACTGGGTCCCCAGTACATACTTATCACACTATGGTGAACTGGAATCTGTCCTGTGGCACTGTCCCCTCCAAGTCACATCCAGCCTCCAGTCGCAGGGGTCTCAGAATGCCGCTGCACCCTGGAGTCCAGACAGATGACAGGGGTCAGAGAATGGCCTCACAACACAAGGGAGTGGGCCCTTGTTGTTGCCAGTATCAGCTACAGCAGACACAGATGACACCCAGTTCACCACTCCAGAATGAATAGGAATGATCTCCACAGTGTTCCTCTCCGTCTAAACTATCCTCATTCTGGAAGACACGGAGCAGGGCCTACCTCCTAGATCAAGTCTTCTTCCCACCCCCAAGTCCCTCACCCTTCCTTTCACCTCTGAGCCCCTTCATTACATGCTACCTTGTGACCTATCTTGTTTTGTATTATCTATCTATCATATTATCTATCTATCTAGTTCAAATGAACTACTGCTTCAATCTTGCCTTGTCACTTGTCGCAAGTTTGTGTTTCTCCCTTTGACTTGGCTATATCACTCAGGGCTCAGAGCAGCATCCACATCTTGCTAAACCAACAATACGCCTACTCAGAGTGCTTTTTGAAGAAGAGGACTCTTGGGAGGCGGGGGGTGGGGGGGGTTTGAGCGGTAGCTGGCTGAGAGTCAGGAGGCCTCCTCTGACAGGAACCCATTACTATCACCCAAGGCAATAGCGAGGAGATGGTATTTGCTTCTGTAAGATGCCTGGGAAGGAGCCAATGGGAGTGAAGAATCACTCCTGTCTTGAATAATCAGCAGCACTGAATGAACTGAGAGGAATGAGAATCAAAGATACCTGCAGCTGAACTGAGCGTGATCTCCAAGGTTCCAAGAACGGGGCTGACATACGTGGCCTGCAGACGCTAAGCCCTTCCCACCAAGAGAGTTCATTTTAAAAATTTACACACTGGGCCATTTGTTTGGTTGGCTGAGGGCCAAATCATCCAGGGGCTCCGATGGCACTGGGGATGGCACAGGGACAGAGGAAGAGGAGCTCACCAGAGGCCACTACCCCGCAAGCATTCTGCCTGTGGTCCTGACACTTCTAGCTCCCCACGAGGCAGATCATCCAAGCCCTTGTCAGACCAAAATGAAAAGATCCCTCTGAGAGAGCTCAGGACTCCCCTTGGGCTCCCAATACCAAAGACAAAATACTGGCCAGTCCTGGCCAGAGCCCATCAGCCCTAGATGTCAGACAGAAAAGGGCTCCCCAGAAAACATGGTTCCCCGCCTTCCCCTGTGTCCGGGGGCAACAGGCAGGGTTCACCCACACAACTCCTACCCCACTCCACAGCGCTGAGGAGCAATCCCTCCTCTTGTGGCCTCAGAGGCCCCTGGAAGCCAGCCTTCCTAGGGGCGGGGCAAAGGGAATGGTTCCTCCCAGATCCTTCAGTTTGAATCCCTCTGGGAAAGGTAGCGTGCTAGAGGGAAACCCTGGGAGATTGGGGAGTCAGAGAAACCTGAGCCAGTAGCTTTGTGATGTCCGACAAACCACTTCCCAGCTCAAGGATCAAGCAATCCCCTGTGTAAGGAGGCCAGAAAAGGGTAATAATACTCACCCAGCAGGTTGTTACCAGGGCTCACCTGTGCCCCACCCAAGTAGGCACTCGGGAAGCAAAAATAATGATCGCTATCACTCTGCGTTGTGATAAAGTTAGTCAAGGAAAAGTCTAGAAAGGGAGGCAACCTGTGAGTCCCTGGAGGACTGCAGCAGGATCGCGGGGTGCCCTGCAAGCCCCTCAGGCATGCTCACACAGGCCTCCCAGGGCATGCCTGAGGCCCTAGCAAAGCCCCACCCCAGTCGGCCTCTCAGGCAGGTGAGCCTCATCATTGTTGCAAACGTCCCCACCAGAGACCAGATAAGAGGTTGTGCTCCCCTTCTTGGCGGCCAGGCTGGGAGCCTGCGTCTTCTCTGCATACTGATGAACATTGGCAGGAGAAGGGTGTGATTTTGATCCTCCGCGATGTGCAGGGTATCCCTCGATAGGTAGAAAAACTCAAAGTGTCCAGGGTTGCAGTCTTGCAGCCTGCTCCATGTGCTTCCGCCCTGGAGCTACATTGGAGAAGGGGCTTGAGCTCTGCTACGAGCTTGCTAGCACTATAGGAACATCTCGTGCAGTGGGGTTCAGGGTCCCTGACCCAAGTCCCTTTTGAACGAACAGGGCTTTCCAGTTTCTAAGGCACTTTCACAGCCACAATCACATTTAGTCCCCTGGAGGTTAGGATGCATAAACCCATTTTATGGAGCAGGAAGGAGACTGTGTTCCCCCCCCCCCCTACATACACACACACATACAAACACCCTAGTGATTTTGAAGCTCAAATTCAGACATGCATCTGGACTCCACACCCCACATTCTTTCCACTCCACTCTGCTACCTCTCACCCCTTCCTCCCTTCTTTATTACCCAGCCTGCGAGCTCCATCATTCCCCAATTTAGCCTCTTTTTCTGGGGCTCCTGCTCACCTAAGGAGTGTTCTGGTCACAGAGTACAGCCAAGCCCTCAGGCCAGAAAGATGAAAACACCTACAAGAAGTGACCTGGCAGCTTCTGTTTTTCACAGTTTAATTTCAAAGGAAATGGACCTCACTTAACTAAATTTCCTTTTCTATTTTTTCTAGCTATTAAAGAACTTGCATATCTAA
Source organism: Mustela lutreola (assembly GCF_030435805.1). Classification (NCBI taxonomy): domain Eukaryota; kingdom Metazoa; phylum Chordata; class Mammalia; order Carnivora; family Mustelidae; genus Mustela; species Mustela lutreola. The sequence continues at coordinate 128,028,545 of NC_081308.1, forward strand.
TAAATATTTAATAGGAATTCCCCTCCAGCTGAATTCAGGCCCCTCAGCATCTCATTACCATGTCTTAGAATAGTATCCTCATTGTCACTTGCTTAATTATGCTAAGAAAGAGTTGAATTGTGTGGCTGTTGGGATCCGAAAGCGATTAAATTCACTTGGCAAGACTTTGGATATCTCATTACGATCCTCATTTAGCACTTCTAATGGAGTTATTTTTTTTCCCCAATACAGACTTGGGAAAGGCTTGCTCAGTTGTAGCAAAGGATTTCCCTAAGCCCCACACAACTTTGCACCGTGCCAGAAAAGATCAGAAGTTACTTCACACATCATTTCCACTCCCAAGAACACCGGCCACCCAATGAGCAGTGACGTAAAGCCCTGGAGAAAGGGGTGAGGCAGGTGGCAGGTCAGGCAGAGCGGCCAGTCCTCTCTAAGTGACTGAATCCTTCCGCCACAGCCGCATCAAGGGCCAGTCCCAGCCCCGCTTGCCTTCCTCAATGTCTGGAAACTCATTTCTCCCTGATGCAGCCTGTTCCTTCCTTGGAGTACTCAGTAAGTCCTTTGTTGTCTTCAGTCACTGTCACTGGTCCTCCCCTCTCCCAGGTCCTCCCTGCCTTTTGTTTTTTCCTCCCTGCTGGTTTTTTTTTTTTTTTTTTGGTAACAAATCTTATAATCTCATCCCTCTCATGGCCTCGCTGAGTCTGCACTTCTCTCAGTTATGCATCCCCATTTCCTTCATTCCTCACAGGCCAGGATTTCCAGTCCCTTCCTCAACCAAATAAGGCTCTCCTGTCTCCCTTCATCCCTCCAATCCTGCCTGCCTTCCTGTCATTTATCCTTCTTGAGTGCCCGCCCTTCTAAGTGCCCTGCTCTTCTGGGCAGAGAACCGTGAATATGGCAAATGTGACCCCTGGCCTCCCAGAACTTACGTCACTTATTCCTCACCACCACCATGCCACAGAGGGGGACACTGAGGCCCACGGAGCTTAAGTAATCTCCCCAGGATCACACTGTGAATAGCAGGTTGAGGATGCATCTCCGTGGAACATGCTGTTGTTTGGGCTGTCCAAGCGCAGAACCCAGATTTGGATTCAGTACCCCCAAAGTCCTCTGACCAGTCAGGGGAGGGTCATAGTTTCCCTCCTCCTCTGTCTTTGCCTCCATCTGAGCTCCTCTCCTTGCCCCATTGCTCATCCCAGGAACCCCTCACTGAGCCCCTCCCCACCCTGCCCATCACCAAGATGTTCCCTCAGCAAGCTCTTGCCAAGCCCTTGCACCCAGGTCTGCAGGCTTGCATGGCCAGGGTTTAGCCAAAGAGAACTGAAGCCGGGAAGAATGACCTAGGGGAGGTCCAACTCTCCCCCAGATGCTTCTCGGCATCCCTGAGCCTTATTCTTTGGAAAAATCTACTCCTTGTTCACGTGAATGAACTAGACAGAAGAGTGCTAAGCACGGGTTCAAGCCTGAGCAAAATGTCTCTTGCCCCTCTCTCCTCCATGGTGGAGCCCATCTGATAGAAGGTATACATCCCAGGGGATGGCAACAGTCCAAATTAAAAGTTGTGGAGCCTTCTGATTTCCGCTTTGAGCTCAGGCAAGCTCTTCCCCTCCCCGGGCCTCCACTACCTGCATAAGGAGCAGTGTGAACAAGCCCACCTCCAGGGCTCCTGACACTTTCAAGATGAAAGGTCTTCAAGCCAGTTTATTAAGGAGTTTGTCTTTCAAGAACATACCTGATTGCTACTAAGTGCAACCCCCCATGCAGAGGGATGAAGTGGGTTCCAGGGAAGAGTGACCAAGGAGCCAGAGACAGCCCCTAGGATACAAGGATTGGCCCTTCCTGAAACCTCCTTCTTGCCCCATTCTGGCTTTTTGCAAGCCCAGTCCCATGTCCTGGAAAGCACCAGCACCACACAGCAGGGCAGAAGGGAAGGAGGCCCAACCTCAACCACAGGCTGCCTTCTAGCAACTTCCAGGCTGCTTTTCCCAATCATCAGCCAGCCACCTGGGCTCTGGGACCAGAGCTCTTTCTAATCGACCTCTGTGCAGACACAGGGACAGACACAGTCCACAGACACAGAGGAAGGAGAAGGAATTTTCAAACACATGTAGAACCATTGTTTGTTTTCACCACTCTTGGAGTTATTGCTGTCCTCAAGTCCAGTAGGAGAGGCAGAGTGGTGATGTTTGAAAAGAAAAGATGTGGCTCAAAGGACAGTCGGGAGGTTCACAAAGACTCAGCACTGAATTCACCCAGTCCTGCCTTCGAGTCTACTGCTGCTGCATTCAGGAAAACAAAACGTGGTTGTAGACCTGCCTACCCAAATAGAGTCACCATACCCAATAACCCAAACCTCTGGAAGGGCACCGAGTGGTAAGTGCATGGCCCTAATAGATCCATACATTTGAATAAAGTGTCTTGGCTCGCAAGCCCTTTTCCCCCAGGCTCCCAGTGACAGAGGACCACAGCTGGAAGGACATGGCAGAAGGGGTCAGAAGTCTGGGCTTTGGCTCACGGGCTGACCTTGATTAGGTAGATGATCCCAGACAACTCCTTTCACCTCCCTGGACCTTTATGTATACCTGCAATATGGTGAGAACAGACGTGATATGAATAAAATAAAACAAACAAACAAACAAAAACCAAAAGACTAAGGAAGGAGTGTAATCGACAAACAATTTGACAAAAAATATAGCACTCATGATGTGCCAGATGCTGTCCTAGACCCTTTACCAATAGTAACTCATTTAATCTGCATCACAATCCTTTGGGGGTAGATGCAAATTTTACTCTCTTGCTACAGAGGAGAATGCTACGGCACAGAGAGGTTGAGTAACCTGCCCAAGGTCACAGAGCTGGTGCACAGCAAAGCTGGGATTTGAACCCTGCTGATCTAGCTCCAGAATCTGGACACATAGCCATGATGCTATGCTGAGGAACAGAGACTGTGTTCAGAGTTTCTGATTTATAGGTGGCTAATGGGCCGGACTTCACCTCACAGGCAGTGCTCAGTGCTCCTGGGAAGTGTCACAACAGACTGCCTCCCAAGGCCCAAGGCATTGATTTTACCCATAGCCACATCCTCATTTATCAAGATTCTTTAACGAATAGCTGCTTCACAACTGCAACTGTGGGCCGGCACTGGTGGAGATGACACTTCTGATGCAAGTCCCCTATCAGAGAGGAGCCCCGGGCTCCCGCCCTTCCTGAGGTATGAGCCTCTTTCCCCACAGAATGGAGGCCAGGATTCTGAAGCTGTCACTTGGCTTTCACAGAATTCATGTCTGGCTTGGGGGATTAATGGACTTCATCGCCTCTACCGTCATTTGATGCAGCCTACTTGGCTTCCAGGTAGTTTTAATAGTAAGAAAAGGAGTTGCAAGTTCCTTCTTAGAAGAAGCCCTGAACCTGTCAGTCCCCTGCAAGATGCTCTCCACCCCTCTCCTCCTGCAGCGCCCCCTATAGAGAGCAGGACTGTGGAGGGCAGAGCGCCTCTGTCCTATGCACAGCCCAGCAACACCACTGTCCAGAGACACACACGAAGCAGCCAGCTCAGAGTGTGCTCCTGCCCCTGGAGATCTAGAATCTATTCCACAACCTTTTCCAAATTTGCCTGTCTCAATACAGTGAGGCAATAAAACCACTATCAAACTACGATGACATAGTAAGACAAAAAGAACTGATGGTTTTATTCTTTTTGCATCCTTCATCTCTGGGAAGGATAAGCATGGTGCAGACCCTTTGCAGAGGGAGCCCCACCTTGAGAGCAGATGATGCCTACCTTCCCGTCCTCCCCTTCCAGAACACATGATTTTAACCCACATCTTCACCACTAAAGTCATGTTTCTAAGATCAGTCTGGCAGGGAGGGGCCAGACTGCAACATAAAAATAACTCCCACATCCCACTTTTTTTGGGGTCCAAAAAGAATACAGGCATGATCTGAAGTGCTTTGTGATGAAGCAGAGGGAGAAATTGTGGGAAAGAGGAAATTGCTGAGAGTGGATTAAATCTGGAAGTTCGCCTCTGCAGATAAACAGCCTCATCCTGTGGTCTTTGAGAAGAGTCAATACACGCTCCTTGATGGCATTCAATCAGGGAAATAATGGATGGAAGAAAATCAATATTCATTGAGTTTCTAGAGAGCTGAGGACGCACAGCTAGCTGCTGTCCTGTGTGCTGCCTCATTTAAGCTGCAGAGTGCCCTGGGGAGGGAGGTGTTCTTAGGGTTCACTGGAAAAAAGAGGAAACCAAAGCTCAGAACAGGTGTGGCTTCCCCCAGGGCCATGTGACCCGAAAGTGGAAGAGCTGGGGCTCCAACATCATGATGCCTCACGCATTCTGAGGGAACTAGTAAGAGGCACCTTAGAAAATGCTGCTTATCATTTTAATTTAGGGAAACCTAGGATTTCCTGGAGTCTGAGTTCCTACAACATGTATCACCAGTCTGCATAATAACACCTTCACTTCACTCGCAAGCCTGGGCTGGATTGGGTACCCCTGTTCTCCACGCAGTGACTACTCTTGGTAGGTATCCTTTGACTCTCAGCTATTCAAGTGCATGTTTCATTCTTTTGGTGTTTTCCAAAAGCCACAGAATAGATGCTTGGTCATCTCTATTACTTAGGAATCTTTTGGTTACAAGCCACAGAAACCAAACTCAATCTAACCTAAGCCTCCACCCCCAAAAAAAACCCCCACAATTTATATAAAAAATTCAAGGCCTGGAAAAGGCAAGAATCCTCAGAAACGACAACAATAGGGATTCAAATACCATCAGCTAGTTTATCCATGAGCATGTCCACATTCACTTATGAAGTCTCTCTCCCTCTCCCCTTCTCTTTCTCTCTCTCTCTCTTGCTCTTTGTGTGTGTGTGTTGTGTGTATGTGTTAAAACTTTACAATGTGTAGGGGCGCCTTGGTGGCACAGTTGGTTGGGCACACAACTCACGGTTTCAGTTCCTTTGTGATCTCAGGGTCATGGAATCAAGCCCCGTGTCGGGCTCTGCACTCAGCATAGCATCTGCTTGAGTTTCTCTCCCCCTCTCCCTCTGCCCCTCCCCCCTGCACACACACACACACACACACACACACACACACACACACACACTGTCTCTCTCTCTCTCTCTCTCTCTCTTTCTCTCTCTCTAATAATCTTAAAAAAAAAACTTTACAATGTGTAGCTTCAGGCCTGACTCTTTCAAGGTCGAGTTCAAAAATCCTAGAGAAGAGAGTCTGTTTCAGCTTCAGATAATGTCCACACCACTGAACCAAACACAAGTAGCCCAATGGGCCAGATCAGAACATAGCAGCATTGAGGGGAGTTACATGGAAATAGAGGCACTGGAAAGGCACATGAAACAGGCAATCCTACTGAAGCCTAGAGATCAGTTTCTGGGTTAGCTATCTTTACAAATGCCCAGCCTTGCCCAGTTGGGTATAGGTGGGAATGGTCAGGTTATACTGAACATGTTCAACTAAGGATGACCCCTTGAGCTGGGGCTGAAGGTGAAACAGACAAGTCTAAGGCCAACTCAGAATCTGGGACCTGTGGGAGCTCTTAGATGTGGCAATCAAGCCCTCACAGACACACATAAGGGGCTAAGGCTCATAAAAACTATGGAACAGCAAATCGTCATACACTCTTCAACCTGATTCAGGCTCTGGCCAGTAGACAGTCCTGCCACAACCAACCCAAGGGTCATTACAGAAACATTCTTATGGAAAGAACTTGCTTTAAAGAACCATCATGATTCCTACTCATCAGCTATTTTATTGAATTTTAGCTTATTTTTCCATATCACACAGTCTAAATGTGGCCTGCTACACTTGGCCTTCATTTCTTTTCTGGTCCCCAGGAACAGAATTGGTGTCATGTTTGTCTTACCTGCAGTGAAGCTCAAAGATCAGCTAATTTCTCATTACCATCTCATCTCAGGTTTATAGAAGAATTTCCTCCTTCTCTCATCATCAGAGATTGCTGGTCGACTCTGGTCTGTGGACCTGCCTTGTATGGCATGTAGTAGTTAAGAAATCCAAGTTACTCACCCACACTGAGAACTTAGGGGGTTGGTACATAAATAGGCAAGTTTCCAGCTTCTCATTAAAACCTGGGAGACTTGGTCATACTTGGTCTACAGTCCCTCCTGGCAACAATCAGCCAGAGCTGAGCATGACTGCCCCTTTTGTGGGCCCTGTGCTCTCCAGGTCACCCACTCTTGTCTACAACCCACTTCACTTACTATCTTCACTCATTCTCTCTCTGGTCTCTGTAGGCCTTTGCAAGCTTTGCCTTAAGCGGATTTTTACTGCTGCTGTGTGTAACAAGGCTGCTGTATTCATTTCCGACCTTAAATCATGTTTTTGGAATGAGTTAGGTGTCAGTTACAAGACATTTTTTTTTTAAGAGATGAATACCAAACTGTTGATGGCTTCACAATTGATACCTTTGGGATAAAGTCCAAATCCTCAGCAAAATATTCCAGACCCTCCATGCTATAACTTTAAACTATGATTCCAGGCCATGATCCGCCATAGTCTACCATGTGTACTCTGTAGCAGCCACACCTGGCTGCCCTTCATTTTCAGTACGCCATTGTGATCTCCTGCCTCTTGCACAGTTTATGTGTCCTGTGCCTAGAATGCCCTTTGCCTGGCTGGCCAACTCCTCTGAGTCCTTCACAGCCCACATGAAATGTCACCTCTTCTCCATAGTCCTTCCAATCATATGCCTGCCTAGGGCCACTTGTTAACCCAGACAGTGTCTTAGTGAAAATTGGAAAAGTGTACCCCTTCCTCAAGATACATTTTTTTTATCTGTTAGAAAACTGTCCTGATAAATATCTACATTGGTATGCTTGCAGCACGAATGGTTTCTACTTGAATTTAGCATCCTTTGTGCGGTACACACCCCGCACAGTTGTACTGTACTGTACTTCAACCAGGGCAGAAAGAGAAACTCCTCAGTGTTCCTGCAGGATTGCCTCATGCTTGCCTCCACCATAGAGTAGGAGATAGTATAATGGACCATCCATGCCCGTCATCCCTGCAGACAGGCCACAAGTCCTCAGGAGGCAGGAACCACATCTCAGTGATTTCAGGATTCCCAAAACCCATGGAAGGTAGTCCATAATGGGTACTGAATCAGTTTGTCAACTGTTGTATTGTGAACACTTGGAAGCTGAGTGGAGTAAATGGAAAACAGCAAGATCAGGCAGTCCAGGGTCATTACCAGAGGGGCGGGGGTGTCTACTGATGCCAGCTTACAGGCACAAGGACCCAGAGAACCCCTTTGAAGCAATTGGGTTTGAATTGTCAGGAACAATATTAGACTTGGAGATCTATAATGCCATTAAAAGAAAAACCAAGGAAACTGAACTAAAATGTGTTGTGTTATTCCATTCTCCAAATGGATTTCTCTTTATATTTTCCCGACTCCTAATACAATCAAATAGCTTCAGCCTGACAGCCATCTTACTTAAATGAAAACATGATTTAGTGAAATGATATTTTATGAGTTGTAAACCAAGAAAATATTTGATATAAAATAGAGGGAGAGAAGGAGCGGAAGGGTAGGGGAGACAAGAAAAGGCAAAAGAAGGCTGCTTCTGGCAGTGCATGCAGGCCAGGTTTATAGCTGCCATGCCTCCAAGTAGGGTTATGGCCTGGTGCCAGGGATGAGTGAGGAGAATGAGATCTAGCAGGTAGGAAGAAAGAGACAGGAAAAGACACAGAAAGCAGTACAATCAAAGCAGTAAGCTTTGCTCGACAGACATGACAGTGGGCCCCCAGGAGAGCTCTCTAAGCAGATACCAGCACCGAGCACAGAGGACATGGCTTGACCGGGCCTTTCTCTCCCTGCAGCCCAAGTCTGTCAACGGGCTGCACCCCCCAGGGTAGTGCCACCAGGACTTAAAAGGGTCTAGGCTAATCAAAGTGGTATCTTGTCCCTCTAAGATCAGGAATCATCTCAAAGCAGCCAGGTCTGAAGCAGGGGCCCTAACTTCCAGCTTACCAAGAGGCTCAGCATCTTGTTGGCTCTGGTCCTAGGGAAACAATCCAGGTTGTAACTTTCCCTTTGCACAACTTCCTTTCCTCCAGTGCTCCAACAGAGGCTCAATCTTTTTATACTACAGTGCATGCCTGCCCAGTGGAGGATTCAAGAGTTGTTGTCCTTCACTGCTTTGCCCAGTGCCTTTCTTCTACTCTTGGCCAGAAGAGTATTTCTACTACTTCCTCCAGGACTAGAGGACTTCCTCTTAGGGCAGAGTCTATTCCTAAAAATCAAACATCCATTGAGAACAGGACCAGTCTTCGGCCTCATCCCAGTGTATTATCCTTAAACCACAACTCTGGCCATGTCGCTACTCTGTTTGGGGGCTTATGCTCTCCCAGACCCCATGTTCAGTGCTTTACATATAATTAATCATGCAGTCATCAGCTAAGTCTCACAGGGCAAGTACTGTTATCACCCGCCCCCATTCCAATTCCATAGGTGAGGCATACAGCAGTTAATGTACTCAAAGTCACATTATTCAATAAGTGGTACATCTTAAATTTGAACCCAAGCTTGTCCAAGGTCAAAGCCCCATGCTCTCAATCACTAAACCAGGACTTCTCAGAAATGGTACTAGAGGATCTTGTTAAAATGAGGATCCTGACTCAATGGATCTGGGAGGGTCCTGAGACTGCATTTCTGACAAGCTACCTGGGGCTGATGATTTTATGATTCCCCAGACCACACTTTTTGAAGGGCAAGTCTCCAATGTTTTTTTATTTCTCAGAGGGAAGACACTATAATTATGGTTCTTCTACCTTACAAGCATGAAGACTCTAGCATACAGATATCCTCTGGCCTATCAGCCAGGGTTGTCAGTCACCAAAAGCCATCATGACCAAGAAATGAGAATGATTCTTCCAACCTTCCTAGGAAACAACAAAGCGAAGAAGCTAACAGGAAAGTAATCACCTCCACAACCCTACATTTATGGCCATTCAATGTTCCTTCCATCTCCCTCCAGTAAGTCTCCGACCTTTGCTCTATGTCAAACAAGGTCTAAAAGTGACATCCCAAATAAGTTTCCCTTTAACCCACAAGATGTTAAGATGGCCCCAGATAACAGGCAGAGGAATCATGGAGACCTTGGCCCAACATGAAATTCCACTGAGATGCTAAACATCCTTTTACAAGGATTCTTGTACATTCGTACAAGTTTTGAAGTCAGTGAATAACTAGGAAGTTACTATAAATGTGCCTTCCTTAAATAGAGACTTGGGAAAAGTCACCTCAACAAAACAAGGGTGTTGGTGGTAGCAGTGAGTGTTAAGTCTCAAAACAGTGTTCCTCATAACCTTCAGAGTTTACTTAGCTAGCATTTACTTCACTGTACGTACAGCTGAGAACCAAACCCTACTTGGAAAAGCTTGCCCCCAGCTTCTAGAGGTCACCGTTCCAAACCAGAAGTAGACAATAGACCTAACTCATCTTTGTGGGTCTTCTTTATTTAGGAAACATATAATAATTTTTCAAATGTTTCAGAACTGTGCTGACAGTACCGAGCTCCCATTTTATACCCTGCCATTATGCAAGGAGCAAGCCATAAGGTAAGGGCACCACAATGTGAATTCTCAGCAGCCCCAGGCCTCCAGCAGAGGCGAGCCTGACAGGCTCTCAGCCAACTTTGATAATTAAGGGTGTTCCATTTCCTCTAAACAATGTTGTTGTGATGCCTTTAAAGGAGGAAGTCTACAACCTGCCTGAATCTTCTTAGTTCCACAAAGTCTCTGGGTTGACAACTAATAATTAATTAACAATGAACAGTGTCTTGCTGCCCATCACAGTGACTGGCATTCTCATCTCTGAAAAGTGAAAGATGTGCTAATGTGGCAGGCTTCATAATCCCCACAGCCTGATGTGACAGGACAGATCCTTTCTCGGGACAACCCAGCAAGGGGGGAGGGGGACGCACATGACAGCTTTCCGGACCCGGGCCCCAGAAGCCACTTGCCGGCAGGGCAGAAGTTCATGGTCTTCATTTGATGATCCATGGACTTAAATACACACACACATACACACATATGGGCAGACCTTCCAGGGGCTAGTACCCAGAGCCCCCTGCCTGCCTGGCGTGGAACTTAGATTTTTTTAGGATGGGGGACAGGCAGCTGGGGCCATTTGCTCTCATCACTTGGGGGAATCTGTCCAACCAGGGCTAGAGCACAATTGGGGGGAATAGCAGAATTAAGACGTAATAGACAGGGTGCCAGGGGCCCTGATTTGTAGCCTAGCCCTGCCCTGGGCTTGCTGTGTGACCTTCAGCAGCTCTCCTCCCCTCTTTGGGGAAACTAAGATCTCTGTCTGCCAGGAATGGACACCAAACTGAAGGATGTTTGTTCCTCACCACATTCCCGGCCCCCGGAACAGTACCTAGTCATGCATGAGACACCTGGAAATGCTTATTGCCTGAATGGTCTGCTATGGGTCCTTCCACCACTGACATTCCAGAACTCGGAAATCATTCCCCTCAGTACTATGAATCCACCTTCACAGTGAGGCCATCGAATGACAGGATCTTCAAGTGAAAGGAAGATTTTTTTTTTTCATCAGGTGACAGCCATTTGAGTTTCGCTTTTACTTTTGAAATCGTTCTGCAGCTCACAGTTGCTTCCTCTGGTCACCCAGGAGACAGAAGCTTGCACCAGTCATTCGCCTTCACTGCACACAGACACCGTTGCAGTCTGGAAACATAAGGAAAACATTCAAGATAAAAACCCCGGTCCCATAATCCCCAGCCCAGACAGTACATCACACAGCCTCACAGCCAATTCATACAAAGAAAGAAGGGAGCCGACAGAAGAATATTAACAGTGTCAATCTGAAAACGCGAGTTTAAACTTAGTAAAGGGAAAAATATGTCAATCAGGACTCAGGAGACGTCACCGATTTCTTTTGCATGTTCACTTCTAAGACAACCAACCAACCACTTGAAATTCCTCCTGCCCGAAATGTCTACAGGCAAAAATCAGTGCTAAGAGCATCAGGCTTGAAGGAACAAAAAAACAAACAAACAAACAAACAAACAAACAAAACACCAAAATACAAAACAAAACAAAAACAGGGAGGAGAGGGAGAGCCTGAAAGGAGAAATTGAAATCCGACAATTAATTGACTTTCTCTATTACCAGAAAACCCTGGATCTATTGGAGAGCATGGCCACAACAAAAAGTGAAAAAGAAGACCCGTGGCAAAATCTGCTGCTGAAGGAGGAGACAGTGGAGTGAGCAGTTTGCCTGTGATTAAAGCAATTCCTGAGGCCCCTTCTACCTCTGTCCCCAAATCTCTAATCCGATGCTGAACTAACTCAGCGAGAGAGAAACATGACTGTAACGTGCAAGCCCCCACCGTGCCCTGAGTATGCTGAGTGACACAAGCCATCGCAGGGCTGTGGGGGCGGGTGGGGTGAGGTAGGAAGGGGAGCAAGTTCCTTGAGCTTCACAGAGCCCCCCAAATGCCACCCTGGGGACAAAAGTTGAGAAAGAAATCCGTGTGTTCTTGAAGGCCATCTGCTCACCCTCTGCAGTGGTCCTGGTGGAGGCGTCCCCAGGAAGCAGATAGAGCATGGACCACCAGAGCTAGCCCTCCGATGGCCCCAGGAACCACTGACTGCCTCCGAGGCACACTTACACATTTCTATACTAGGTGCCCTGCAAACATCGAGAATGGAAACAAGGCCAAGAAGCTCTGTCTCAACCTTACCATGAACACTCTGTGTTCTTTCTTGGGCAAATCCAGCTCCTTTCTGGCTTTGGCGTCTCCGTGGAGGGGTCACAGCAGGTGATCTCACAGGGACCTCCCAGACAGGTCATGACACGGCTAAAGCAAGGTCAGGGACTTTGGAAAACCCATGAAAGGCCCCCTGTCCTTGCCTGAGCCAGGTAAAATTAGAGATATGCACTCCAAGCAGAAGACCCAGCGAGTATTCAACACAGTTACCCTGCAGCTGCCGTAGGCAAGACTGGAAGCTTTTGAATCCAGTCCTGGCCTTAGAGACACTCGATTAGCCTTGAGCAAAGTGCTCATTATCCAAGTGACCCAAAGACACCCCTTCTTCCCCCGACACTAATGTCCTGGCTGACGCAGGCCCACTCTGTCATCCTGGTAGACAGCCTGTCAGCATCTCATAATTAGGAAAAAGCTGTTCCTGAAATCATCAAGAAGATCCATTTCACAGAGACAGCTTCTGCATGTGAGATGGTATCACAAACTAAAAACCTTCAAATCCCCAAATCCAGGCCCTCCAGCAAGTCACATCTTGACGGTCTGGTCCTAGATAGCCCAATATCCTAAATTCGCCTTCCTCTTGCTCTACACAAGACATTGCCCTTCTATTTTTAAGACTAGGACAGTTCAAACCTTGAAAGTAACTTGTCAGTTGGGCTGAAAATAGCATTCACAATGGACAAAAAAAATCTTAATTGAGACAAGAAGATGATGTTACTTCCTAGACATAGTGAATCCTCGTAACTGACACATATGTAAACACACACACACAGGCACACACACAGGCACACACATTCTGACATTGAAAAAATTTTAAATCGACTACAATGCTTATAAATGGGGATAATGTAGAGCAGAGTTTCTGAGTCACAACTTAAGAAATCCAACATGAAAGGCAAATATTTAATCAAAGTAAGCGTGGCCACTCTAATCATGACCAACCCGTGCCTGCTCGTTTAGGATTCACAGCGAACGAGAGACCATTGCAACCTACAAAGTGAGTGTTAAAAGCTCTGAAATGCATATTGGGTATTGACACAAGAGCCATCAATAGAGCCAAAGATACTGCCCACCTGTCCTGCATTTTCATTCTGTAAAGCTTGCCCAGATGAAGGACTAAGAGCTTTCTGCCACTAATTAAAGGAAACCTTCTTTTCCAGCAAGATCTAGAGTCACATGACTTAATCTGCCAAATGTAAATGACACGGGTCAGATTCTGAATGCTTCAGGCGCTAGTTGGAGAGAAGAGGAGGAAGTAAAGCAATGGGAGCACCAATACTTCCCCCCTACACATCACTACACATTACTTCCTCCTGCAAGGACAGGAAGGCAAACCATTGAAGTGCTTTGTTTCTCCATGTCCCTGTTCACTATAAACGACGAGGCTTATGATCTGTGGGCCAAAGGCACGTGGAATAGAGGCTGCTTTGGTGGGAAAAGATAAAGGAGGTTTGACTTTGATGCTCCCATGTTTGATGATAAGTTCATTAGCAGAATTGCTATTATATGAATAATAAGTACTCATTATGGAAATCTGAAAAATACAGAGAAGTGTAAAAAGACAATAGAGTTTCCATCCTAAAATGACCCAGCGTTAACAGTGATTTATTTCCATCTGCCTGATTGGTTATAAAGCAGTGCTGCTTGTTTTACAAGGTGTTAATCAAATCATAGCTACAATTTCACATCCCACATTTTTCATATATAATTATGAGCATCTTTAGGTGTTAGGACCATAGTTTTGAGAACCACATGAATTGGATGTGCTGGAGATGGAAAGTACATGCATCACAGTTAAAACCCAGGCTTTGAGATCCGACGGACCTGAGTTCAAATTGCAACTTGACTGCTCACTGACTCCATGTTTTTGCAGAAGTAACTCAACCTCTGAGCCTCAGTCTACTCCTCTATAAACTGGGAGCAACAACAGCACAGTTCCCATCACCCGGGGTTGTTTTGAGGCATGATGAGATAATTCCATAAAGCACATGGCATACTGCCAGTGGTAACTTCTTAGTATGGGTTAGCTGATGTCATTTTTACTAGCATTTTAAAATTATCCCATCTTTCATTGTTAGCCTCTACATAGCTTCCAAATTTCCCATTTGACTGTAAATAGTGCACGTAAATAGGTTAAATTCTTTTCCTTAGAATATATTTTTCAAAAGCAAAATTCCTGGATGATCTGTGGTTGTTGATATGTGTTACCAGATTTGCTGGCCAAATGATTTTTGCCCTACCTTGAATCAGTGTGGAGATATTATCAAGAGCAGCAGAACAGAGACTAAGGGACCCTTGAAATCCTTAACAATCTTAGCATTAAGAGGATCCTTGAGGAGCATTAAGGGCAATCCTGTTTGGATGACTAATGGGAGATGCCTGCCCATATCGATGACCTTAGCCTCATTTGAGCTGAGACCTCATAGACCAGCAGACAAGGTGCACATGAAGCAGCACATAGTGAGGCACTATTTAAAGCCCACCTCAATCCATGCCCAAAGGCTACTAAACATTTGGTATTATGGGTTCTAGCCTCTCCCTGAACATCAAGGGCATATCTTCATACCCTCATTTTACGTCTCTCCATCAGGACCAATTCTGGGCATAGTAGTGAGATATAACGATGCTGTTCCTTTATCTGAAGTGCCTCACCCAACTTTTGGAATAGTTACCTCCTTCGTGTACCTTATTCTCAGCTTCAATGCCATCTCTTCCAAGAGGCAAGAGCTCCCAGCTGCTTCACAGCTCTCTACAGCTGTGCAAACTCATTTAAATTCCAGGAACTCATCATGGCCTATAATCAAGTCTTTGTTCACTTATTTATACTGGATGCCTCCCCCAATTAGACTCTCCACTCCATGAGGGGTAGGACTGTGTCCCAGTCTTGCTTGGTTGTATCCTTAGTCCCCAGTTATCAAAGGCTCTGGCACAAAGCAGGCACTCCTGTACCCTATAGCCTGTTTGACGCACACGCTTATAACTCACTAACGGACATCCAACCAAGCAAAGGTTTATCCCACCACACTGAAGATGCACACTCATGCTTAGCACCTGTGGGATTTCGTCTGCTTTATAAAGCCCCCAAAATCTATTCCCTGGAATGCCCTTATAACCTCCCATAAACCAAAGGCTAAAAGGGCTGGTGCAGCAAACAAAAATAAAGGAAAGACATGGTGGGACAGAGAGCAAGAGCCTAAAATCTGGGCTCCAATCTCAATTGTGTCACTTATGATACTGGGTGGGTCACCTCATCCCTGAGCTTTACTTCTGTCCCAAACAGTAGTAGATAGTAGACTCTCCCCTGCCTCTTGGGAGACTTCAATGGTCATGTGAACAAAAGGTAAGAGTGCAGCAAGAAGGCCGAGAGGTTAGTCTGGTAAGCTACAGAGAGAAGTATGCCAATTCAGTGGCCTCATGGGACCCCTCTGGAGGATGTTGATGGCCAAAACAGAACTAGAGTGCCACACCTCCTGTGCCTACACATACGCTTAGCCTGGCCAAGGAATTCTTGGGCCTCTTGAAATAGCCCCCAGGTTGTACTTCCTCCTGAATGTGTACTTAATAGCCCTAGGTAGAAGCTACTTGTCTTCTTCAAGGCACATTTTCTAATCAAATAAGCAGTATCTCCACAGCAGCCAAAAGAGACCTTTAACTGATGAATGCCAAGGCTCAGGCAAACCACAAATGCCCTACTCACCATGTCAGTCCTACAGAGGAAGCTGCGGTTCCATCATTTTCTGTGCCATGTACAGCTGCAACATTGAATTCTACTACTAATGACATGCAGTATGTGTGTCTGGGGTTATAACAGATGGTGTCCACAATGCACGCAGAAGCTTCAGATAGCCAAATGGCACAGCCGTGGAGATTTTCCAAAAGGAAGACAAAAACAACAATGAAAACTCTCTCACCAGTGAATATCTGAGGAATGTTTATATTACTTTCTACTGTGGTGAAATAGAGAACATCCAGTTCCTGTGAGGGCTCCGCTGACTGGGAGAAGCCAGCCAAACATGAAGAGGAAGATGCCACTGAAAAGCTATACCTGAAAGGTATGCTCTATCCCTTTCTAGAAGAGCTACTACCTTAAAGAGGCAGAAGAAGAGAATTTAGGCCACTTCATCTTGCAAATAGATCTGGAATTCCCTCTACTTGCCAAGGTTGCCAGATCCATGAGTGGACTGATCTAATTGGTAGAAAATCCAAATATCCAAGATTTCTCTCTTTCCTACAACTCATAAAACCATTAGGGGCCATGACTGCAAACCCCTTACTTCCCAGGAGAGATGCCTGAGACCCAGATGTAGGAAGACACTCAGCCAAAGTCACACAGCCGATAATGACTTGCCTTAGCCCTCTAAACTGCTGTACCCCACCAGCCTCCTCATACACCTAATGACAAACAGCAAGCACCTACCCATGTCTTTACCAATTCCCTAAAACCTGGCCCAACTTATTCCTGACCTGATTTTGCTCTAACATCCTTATAACTCTTGCCTACCTCCGGACCTTCAAACTAGGGCTTGGATCTTGTCCCTAGCTCTCTGTAAAGAACTTAGATTTGCCTCCTCACCCTGGTCCATACCTTTGGTTCCATTAACTCCAACCCCCAATCCCAGGAATCTTATCTGAGTCATGGCCCAGCCAATCTAAACCATGGCTGAACGATGCCTAAAGAAGAGGAGATTCAGACAGAGGCAAAGCCAATACCAAAGTCTAGGTCTCCTGACTCTAAGAACAGTGAAATTTCCACTATGTGATACTCCTGCCCCTGCACTGCTATTAATTCCACCTCCAGAGCAGCCAATAAATCTATTTCCTCTTCTTCATCACATGAAGATGGTTTTCATATCTCCACACTGCTTTAACCAATCCTATCTGAGCCTTCTCTCTTCTACATGAATTGTCCTTAGCTTCTTTTATTTATTTTTTAAAAGATTTTATTTGTTCATTTGAGATTGAGAGTGTATGCACAAGTAGGGAGTAGGGGCAGAGGGAGAGGAAGAAGCAGACTCCCCACTGAGCAGGGACCCCCCTCCCCCAGCACAGGCCTTGATCCCAGGACCCTGAGATCATGACCTGAGCCAAAGGCAAACACTTAATTGACTGAGCCTCTCAGGCACCCCTGTCCTAAGCTTATTCAATTTGACTTCATAATTCATGGTTTCCAGACCTTCAGAGAGCTCATAAACTCAATCATCATCCTCTTAAGAAGAAAAATAGGGAATACTTTGGATTCATCATATCAATTTAGACTGTCTGCTTATATCAATATAAGTCTGACTGCAGCCACATTGTCATGAGCCGCACATCACATTGTGCCAAGTTGTGGTCAACGAAAGCCCCAGGATTATGTTCAAAACCAGAATACTTCCTTAGGGATGTTCAAATACTGACAAGAAAACAAAGATGTTTTCTCTTTCTGTTGGGGTCTCCAAGATGGGATTTTGAAAATCCAAAGATGCCAGAAACCATGCAAACCAAGAAAGAAAGTTCATCTGCAATAGGAGAGGTTGGAGCCAGTAAGAAATGATCAGAAGTGTGTGTGTGTGTGTGTGTGTGTGTGTGTGTGTGTGTGTGTGTGTGTGTGTCTGTGTGTGTGTGTCTGTGTCTGTGTGTGTGTGCATGAGAGAGAGAGAGAGAGAGGGAATGAGTACACTAACCCACACTAGCATGTGAGCACACATTCACTGGTTCTATCAAGTCCCCAATTTCCAATATTGAAATCTCCTGAGCTGCTTTGGTTCCCGCAGCTCTTCCACTAATTCTGGGAGCTACCCCAGTATCCTGCCAATAAGCCCTCTTGCATGTTTAAGTTAGGAAGGAAGCTTTCTGTCACTTACAACCAAAAGAATCTTGACTCCAAGTTGCCTGAGATCTTCACATGGCATTTTCCCTCTCTTCCTTCACATTTTTGCTTTATAGCCACTGTGGCACCTTTCCTTGCTGAAGGAAATGGAAGACTGGATATGTGGACAACTGGAAGGGTAGAGAGAAGAGGAAAGTGTGATAATGTTAGAGACCAAGTCTTCTACTTACCATTTTGCTGAGTGCCAGCCTAAGCCTCCTCCAAAGATCCCTCCCATCCCATGAAGCTCAGATGAGAGTGCACAGTAATTTACTATCTTGCTTCTTCCAAAGATCTCCAGTCCAGATGGCAAGCCCTGCAGAAGATGAGTTCCTGGGGTGAAAAAAAAAAGTGCTTGTGAAAATTACAGGTCTGTAACACAGTCTGAATTTGTCCTGCTCCCAGGCCTGCATAATGCCAGACCACCCATTGAAAGCGTGAAAGGGAACACCATCTGTGTTCTGCTGGAGACAATCTAAGAAACCTTGAGCTGGAGGTGACACGAACTAAATGTTTGGGTTTGTAATGATTGGCATCGAGATCATCAATTTGGCAGCTAACAAGTCACACAAGATCAACTTCTAAGCCAGCTCTTTGCTAAGATGGGCAACATTGTCCAAGAAGATGGTCAATGTGATGGTGAGTTGAGAGCAATGTTCCTGGCATAACTGTCCCCAAAGTGGCTAAGATGTGGTCTGGCATGTTCCATTACAATTAGAGGAGCTGTGGCTGGCTAATAGCCTTACAACTGTAAACTCACTCAGAGGGAATTATGTGCTCCTACTAATAGAGTAATGTTAGAGAGAGTTTTGCTCGATTACATACTTGGCCTCGAGCCTTCTATTCAAGGCATTATGACAGCATCTCTCACAAGCTCATCTACCAGGAAATCTGGATTTTCCTCCTACACTAGTCCTAGAAAACCATCAAAGGAAGATTTTATTTTCTCACTGAGTTTGCAGTTTCTTGCTTTATTTCAGGAAAAGAAGATGAATCTGGAAGCACAAAAGGTTGAGACACAGGAACATAATGTCACCCGTTTAACCCCGGGGGAACACAGTTTTTACATATTTATAAATCCTTTCCACATACTAATTGATTATTAATCTTTTGGAGGAAGTGTTAACAGCCCAGATGGCCATAATCTGAAGAAAGAGACCTGGTAAATGATTTTAGGTTAAGCTGAATAATAATGATGAAGAGGGATGTGCAGACCTACTGGAGTATATACCTAGACAGGAAAAAAGAATCATTTTTTTGTGGATTTTAGTAACTACTTTCCCACTAAGGAGGCTTTTGATGAAGCAGCCTCCTCACCTAGTTACAAATCATCTTAGAGCCTCTACTTAGCCCCTTTGAGCTATTTAAGAAAGCACGGAAGATAAATGGGTGGTGCTTATTACATTAACATCGATCTGCAAAGTGAAGCACTTCATGACTCCTTCAGGAATCGTGTCATGAAAAAAGTGTGAGGCAGTCATAGAGAGGCCTGTCGTTTTCTTTCTTTTTTCTTTCTTTGAAGATTTTATTTATTTGTTTCAGAGAGAATGAGAGAGAGAGAGAGAGCAAGAGAGCGCATGAGGTCAGGGGGAGGGTCAGAGGAACAAGCAGACTCCCTGCTTAACAGGGAGCCTGATGTGGGACTCAAACCCAGGGCTCTGGGATCATGACCCGAGCCAAAAGTAGATGCTTAATTGACTGAGCCACCCAGGCACCCAGGTCTAGCATTTTCTTTCATATCATTGGTGCCATATCACCAAAAGTACTTGAAAAATGGATTTCACATTGCTTTAGCCAACAAGTTAGAGGAATAGATTGACACTGAGGTCTTCTAATACTAAATTTTATTGTCTACTAGACACCCAAGACACAAGTCATGAATCTCTGCCCCCAAGACAACAACTACCTTTTACAAAACGCAATCACTCTAGAGACAGACAGCAGCCAGGTACATGAAAAAGGATGTCAGAAGACTGTGAGTCCTTGCCAAATAAGTAACACAGACAAAGCAAACATCTGGCTCCGTTTTTCCAGGACTAGCTTGGCATTAATTACCTAACTGGATAATATCCCCACAACGCCTTCACATGTCCTTCTGGTCCTTCAAATGTCAATATTTTGGCAAATAGTGCAGAATTTAGTCAGTAATCATAGCAATACCAACTATAACAACTCACAGAGATCACATCTCATATCATGTGTCCTTGATTCTCCACTGAAATTAACACCATAGTGTTCCATATTTAAGAGACATTCCTATAGAAACATTACTATAGGTTGGTGTTTTCACTAGAGGGTTTTGACCATAAGAAACCAGAAAAGATTCTGGGTAACTTATGCAAAAATGGAAATGTACTGGAAGCCTATAGAAAAGCTCAAGAGGTCATAAGAAAACTAAAGAACCAAACGAAAGAGCCAGGAACCAGGGTGCCCCAGAGGGTCTGTAACAAGTCAGCAGCTTCACCCAAGCATATACCACCACTGGAATCCATTCATTCATCAAATATATATTTGCAAGTACTTACCATGTGCCAGGCACAGTTGTACAATGTTAGGGATACAGTGGTAGATAAAACAGACAACACCTCCATTCTCATGAGGTTTTCATTCCAGTAGAGGGAGATAAATAATAAAAATGATGACCACAATGGTGGTGGTAACAGCTCCAATTTTTGAGCATCTACTCTGTGACTAGCATTGTGCTAAGTGGTTTACATATTCATGTATTTATTTGACAAATATTTATTGAGCCCTAGTATGTTAAGAACTGTCCTAAGTACTGGAAATACAATCATGAATAAAACCAATTAAGAATCCGTGTCTTTGTGCAGCTGACATTATAGTGAAACAAATTAATTTAAAACCCCCCAAAATCCAAATCCTAAGGAATAATTAACTACACTTAGGTCATGTATAAGCCCCCGGCTTCACCAGGCAAAACAGATTTAATTGTCCAACCAAGAGTGAACACAGTGAGAAAGGAGCCCCTAAGAAGAAATCAGGGAACTAAGAGGAAAGGAAATGGGTGCTAGGCAGTGGAAGAAAAATCCATTCATGGGTCAATGAAGACTTCACCTGAGCCGTATTGGTGTGTCAGGACCCTTAGTAAAAATATACTAGAAACTAGATTGCATATACATAAATAAAAAGAATATTTTGGACTGTTTGAGCTTGAATATGGCCCCATGACTTATTAGGTTAGCTATAGGATCTTGGGCAAATTACTAAACTTCTCTATGCCTCTCAGTGTCCTCTTCTATGAAACAGGGGATGTTATTAATATGTCATGAGTAAAAATATATTTATTTATTATGTCATGGGTAAATATTTAAGTGATTTCTTCACATTACTTTAAATTTCTTTAAAAGCTGAGTGACTGTTTGAAGCTGCAATAATTATGTATTATGGTGCCAGTAACATATGTAGAAAGAAAATGTATGAAAATGATACCATGAAGGATAGGAAGGAAAATGGAAGAACACATTGTGAGGTTTTCTCTGTATTAAGGGGTGTAATATCATTTGAAGATAGACCATGATAAGATTAAGTTGTATACTGCAAATGTTAGACAACTACTGAAAAGATAAAAGAAAGAGATAGAGTTAATAAGCTAGGAGAGGAGATTAGATAGAATGCTAATAATAATATCAAAAAAGTAAGGAAAGGAAGAAAAAATAAACAAATATATGGGAAAAACAGAAAGCAAATAAATCCAAACAAATTGATAATTATATTAAATGTAAATTTAGGCAGGAAGTCCACTTTAAGTATGGAAACACAAATAGGTTAAAAGTAAAAGGATGAAAAAATATGTATCATTCCCTAATCATAAGAAAGCTGATTAGCTAAAATTAACATCAGACAAGAAGACTGGGTAATATTCCCCAGGCTAGTGTGAAACATTTATATTTTATAATTATAAAAGGGTCAATTCATCAAAAAGACATAATAATTCTAGGTACGTATGAAATCAATAACAGAGCATCAAAATACAAAAAGCAACAACTGACAGAAACAAAATGAAAAATGGGCAAATCCACAATTACATTGGGAGACTTCAATATTCTGCTTTCAGTAATTGATACAAGTATACTAAAAAAAAATCAGTAAGTACATATAGACTAGAATGACATTAACCAATTTAACCTACATGACATTTACAAAACATTCCATCCACTAACAGCACAAAGGACATTCTTTTTGAATTCACATTGGACATTTCACCAAGATATACCATATGTTGGGCCATAAAACATGTCTGAGTATATTTAAAATAATTGAAATCATACAGAGACTTTTCCATAGACAGAGTGGAATTGAATTAGAAATAAAGAACAAAAATATCTGGAAAAGTTCCAAATATTTAGAAGTTAAACAACACACACTAATAAATGTTACTTTTGCTTCCAGTCCAGACAAAGTATCATGGAAGGTATTTACCTTCCCACTTGAAACAGCTTAAAAAAAAAAAAAAAACCTAGGCAAAACATGTCTCTCAAGACACTAGACATCAGGTACTTAAAAAGAGTTATCCCTGAAATATGGAAAATGAATGAGGTGAACTTTCATATTGCCCCAGATTACTAGCTGAAGAAAGTTTCCAGGGTTCAGCACAGGGAGAGGGAACCTAGACAGTCTTCCTAAATTAAGTGAACAGGGGTGGGAATCTAAAGAAATAGAGATGAGTAGAGCTCACATGACAGAGTTCCAGAGAGGAAAGAGCTGCAGCGAGAGAGAGAAGTCCAGAGATCTTTGGGTGTCTCCCTTAAATATTCAGAAAAACTACTGATTCGTACAAGTGAGGAAACTACCCGAAACTGGGAAAGTAATCACCAAAAAGGATTATAGGAAGCAGTACCCAGAGATCATACACAGGCAGGAATAGTATCTGTGGTCAGTTAGTGTGAGAATCTCATAATTCAGGGAGCATCATTTAGAGCTGTGATTCCCAATGGAAGGCAGTTTTGTCCCCAAGGTAACATTTGGCAAAATCTGGAGACATTTTTGGTTGCCCCAACTAGGGGCATGTTAGTGGTATCTAGTATGTCAGAGTCAGGGATATTGTTAAACATCTTACAATGCACAGGATAGCCCCTCACAATAAGAAATTATCTGTCCCAAAATTTCAATAGTACAGAAGTTGACAAGTCTTAGGTTAAAGTAATAAAAAGGATCTTGCCTCAGTGGTAATCAAAAATTAGCTCTAGTCTAAACTATGTTTTGCCCCAACTAACAAAACTTTTGCTCATGCAAGACCTGAAAAGATCAAACTACTTCCACATAACTGCATCCCAGAACAAAGCTCAAGAATATTTATAGGAATATAAAGATATTCAGTATCTAATAAGATAAAACAGACAATACTTGACATCCAAAAAAAAAAAAATTTGCCAGACAGGCAAAGAAGAAGAAAAACACAACCATAATGAGGAGAAAGTTCTATTAAAATTGACAGAGAAATTAAGTAGATGATGAAATTAACAGAAAAAGGCATTAAAACAATTATTTTAATTGTATTCCATATGATCAAGAAGCTAGAGGAAAGACTGGACACATTATGTAGAGAAATAGAACATATGAAATGATCCAAACCAACTTCTAGAATGTCTAAGATGAAAAATATACTGGATGGGATTAATGAGAGATTACACATCGCAGATGAAAAGATTATGAAGACATAGCAATACATACCACCTAAAAATGAAACACAGAATGAAAACAAACTAAAAATGTAAATAAATAAATAACATCAGTGAAATATGGCACAACTTCAAGCAAATATATATATATATATATATATATATTTTTATATATAAATAAATATATATATGGTATATATATATATATGGTTCAAGTCTCCAAAAGACAGAGAAGGAATAATGGCCAAAACTTTTAAAAAAATTAATGACAACTATAAACCAGCAGATCCATGTAGCTCAATCAACACAAGCACAAGAAACGTGAAGAAAGCTGCACCAACATGTATCATAATCAAAATGCTTGAAATTAATGATAAAAAGAAAATCTTAAAAGTAGTCAGAAGGGGCACCTGGTGGCTCAATTGGTCAAGCAACTGCCTTCAGCTCAGGTCATGACCCTATAATCTGAGGATCAAGTCCCACATCCAGCTTCCTGCTCAGCAGGGAGTCTGCTTCTCCCTCTGACCCTCCCCCCTCTCATGCCCTCTCTCTTTCTCCCATTCTCTATCAAATAAATAAATAAAATCTTTAAAATAAAAAGTAGTCAGAGGAACAGGGCTCTTGGGTGGCTCAGTGGCTCGAGTGTCTGACTCTTTTTTTTAAGATTTTATTTATTTAACAGAGAGAGAGAGTACAAGTGAGAGAGAAAGAACACAAACAGGGGGAGCAGCAGGCAGAGGGAGAAGCTGGATCCCCACTCTTGGGATCATGACCTGAGCCAAAGGCAGCCATTTAACCAACTGAGCCACCCATGCATTCCACTGTCAGACTCTTGATTTAGGCTAGGTTCATGATCTCAAGTTCTTCAGATTGAGCCCAGCATCAGGCTCCATGCTCAGTGGGGAATCTACTTAAGATTGTCTCTCTCCCCTTCTCCCTCTGCTCAACCCCATGTGCACACTCACTCGCTCTCTTTCTCTCTCTCAACTAAATCTTAAAAAAAGAACTACTCAGAGGAAAAGAGAATAATACAGAAACTAAGCGTTGGCAAGGATATGGAGAAATTGGAACTCTTGTGCTTTGCTGGTGGGAGCATCAAATGGTAAGGTTTTGTGGAAAACAGAATAGTGGTTCCTCAAAGAATTAAAAATAGAATCACTGTATGATCCAGTATTTCAATTTCTGGGTATGTATCTGAAAGAATTGAAAACAGAGACTTGAACAGATATTTGTGGACTTATGCTCATAGCAGCATTACTCTCAGTAGCCAAAAAATTAGAAGCAATCCCAGTGGCCAATGACAGATGCATGGATAAATAAAATGTGCTATATACATACAGTGGGCTATTATTCAACCTTAAAAAGGAAAGAAGTTCTGACACATGGGATAGTGTAGATAAGCCTTGAAGACATTATGTTAAGTGAAATAAGGCAGTCACAAATTGACAAGTACTGTATGATTTGAGTTGTATTACTTACTAGAGTAGTCAAATTTACAGAGCCAGAAAGGGAAATGGCGGTTTCCAGGGCCTGTGGAGAAGTAAAAGAAAATTGTTTAATAGGGACAGAGTTTCCAATCTGCAAGATAAAAAGAGTTCTGGGGATGGATGATAGTGAGGGTTGTATAGTAGTGTGAACATCTTTAATGCTATTGAACTGGGCAAATATAAATGGTTAAAATGATGAATTGTATGTTATATATGTTTTACCCCAATTAAAAATGAAAAAAGATGATATTATGAATAACTTTATACCAATAAATATGACAACTTGGATGAGATGCACAAACTCTTGAAAGACAGACTACCAACCTGCATCCAAGAATAAATACATAACTTGAAAAGTGCTGACCATAGTAAAGAAATAGAATTCTTGTTAGACCTTCCACAAAGAAAGCCTCAGGTCCAGAGAGGCTTCAGAGGTGAATTCTAGCAAATATGTTTTTTTAAATTCTACTCAAACACTTCCAGAAAATTAAATAGGAGGGGCAACTTCCCAACTCATTCTATGAAGCCAGTATTACTCTCTTTAAAAAAAAAAAAAAAAAAAAGATTTGTTTATTTTAGAGAGAGAGCAAGACAGTGTGCAAGTGTGGGGAGGGGCAGAGGGAGAAGGAGGGAGAGAATTCCAAGCAGAATCTCCACTGAACAGAGAGCCTGACATGGGGCTTGATCTTGTGACCCTGAGATCATGATCTGAGCTAAAATCAAGAGTCAGACACTTAACTGACTGAGCCATCCAGGTACCCCCAGCATTACTCTTAAACCCAACCCAGATTAAGACTATTTTGTTAAGAAAGAAAATTACAAGTGGATATCCTTCCTGAATATATGTGTAAAAACTCTTTTTTAAAAAGTTATTAAATAAAATCCAAAAGCATGATAAAAAAGATAGCAAATCAGAACCAAATGGAGTTTATACCAGGAATGCAAAGTAGATTTAACATTCAAAAATTAATTAATGTAATTTACCACTTTAAGAGAATCAAGAAAATTCATGTAACATCTCAATTAAAAGAGAAAGTTGTTTAAAAAATCCAACACCCAGGAACACCTGGTGTCTCAGTTGGTTTAACATCAACCTTCATTGAACCTTCAGCTCAAGTCGTGATTTCAGAGTCCTGGTATCCAGTCCTACATCAGTCTCCTTGATCAGCAGGGAGACTGCTTCTCCCTCTGCCTGCCACTCCCCCTGCTTGTGCTCTCCTTCCCTCAAAAATAATACATACATACATACATACATAAGTCTTTAAAAAATTCAATATCCATTCACAATTAAATCTGTCAACAAACTAGGACTAAAAAGAAACTTCCTCAATCTAATAAAGTATGTTTTTTAAAAAACACTAAATTAACATCACATTTAGTAGTGAAGGATTGACTGCTTTCCCACTAAACTAAGATGTCCAGCCCCACCACTTTTATTTAATACTGTACTAGAGATCCTAGCTATTGAAATAAGGCAGTAAATATATATGTGTGTGTGTGTGTGTGTGTGTGTGTATAGAAAATGTATTTCTATATATATATAAAGAAATGTATTTTATATATATATATAGAGAGAGAGAGAGAGAGAGAGAGAGCGCACATATCTATAAAAAGAGAAGGGAAGAGAGATAGAGTCAGAAAGAGAGAAGAGGAGGACACTATGTATAGAGTAATAAAGATGAAATTAACATTCATAGTGAAAGTCTAGAACAGAGATCCGAAGACAGAAAGTGTATCAGTGTTGCTTAGTACTGGGACCAGGGTGGGGACAGAGTACGGTGGAGCGATAGCTAAAACACATAAGGCTTTTTTCTTCAGGTGATGAACATAATCTAAAGTTGACTGCGGTGATGGTTGCACATTAGCAAGTCTGATATCACTATACATGTATACTAGAATTGAACAATCAAGTAAATGGACTGCAATGGTGGGAGCCAGGTTTCTCACTGTTGGCATGGGAGATAGAGACAAGCAAGGGGAGAAAGCTGGAATGATGTATGTGTAATGGAAAGTTGGCCATATCAGTAGGAATCCATGTTCACTTTCACATATATATAGATGGTTACATACAAAAATAATTCACAGATGTGTGTATACATGTATATACTCAAGTTAGTACATACACATATATTTCTTTGTCCTATAAAATGAAGAACTAGAAGAAAGAGCACCTCAATAGTAATGAGTATACTTAATACCCAGCTCTTGGTCTTAGCATTCTCCAATAAAAGGAATCAGGTCTCCTTTGAGAAATGGCGGATTTGAGGAACAGGCCAGGGTATATATAAAAGATGATCCTAGAACACCTTGTTGGGAAAGGAAGTGCTCAAAAAAAAAACCCTTACATTGACAAAATTATGTCAAAGGAATACACACACAGACTAAAAGAGCTCTCAGTAGCCGGAAGTGGAAAAATTGGAACAACAAAACAATTTATTGGCTTATAAACTGAAATATAAAATAAATGTATGTGAGTGCATATTATATAATCAAATGATTGAATAAATAAATAAGTGGAAGAAACAAACCTCCCATATAGTAGAATTCCAAATAATTTATATTAGCATTCCCCCCTCCAAGTGGTGGGGGGGAATTCCCCTTCCCTAAATACAAGCTGGGCATAGGGACTTCCTTCCAAAGAGTACAGTATGGAAGAGGTTCCTGGGTGGCTCAGTCAGTTAAACATCCAACTCTCAATTTCGACTCCATCAGGATTTGATTGATCTGAGTCCTGAGGTTGAGCTCTGAGGGGAGTCTGCTTGAGACTCCCTCTCCCTCTTCCTTTGCTCATCCACCCCCCAAATAAATACATATTTTTTTAAGAGTACAGTATGGGAAGGGAGAAAATAGAGTAACTTTATGGTAGGTAATCCTAACAAACATTCTCTCAACAAGGACAGCATCAATAATGATGAGTCCTCCTGATAGCCTGTACATACCTTGGACATAATGTGATGAAAGGGGCACTTTATCTGTGATCTTCCTCCCAAAACCCTGTTAAAAACAAAATCCAACTAGGTAAATTTGTTCATCTAATTGGCTTTATTAAGCTTAAGTTGTACAAAATGGGAGGTTTCTTCTAAGAAGGAAGGTGGGTTAAGGAAGTTATTAGCAAAAGAGAAGAACTGATTGTTTCAGGTCAGATCACCTTCCCTTAGGGGGAAGGGCAAGACGTCTTATTATGCAGATTAACTCATTTTCTTTCGGGAGGCAGTTATTGAGGGCCCAAGCAACAGATTACCACAATGGTGCTGACCAGAAAATTCCTGACCAGTTAGGACTACATTTCTGGGGGAGGTTGAAACCACAATTAGGTTAAATATTCAGACCTGGTTTGGTGACTTGGCCTAGCATAAATGACTCCTCCATCTTGGGACTGTAGTTTTCTTCTTAACAACCCATAACTTCCATCTTATCATGAGAAAAAAATCATGAGATAAACATGAGACAAGTCACATCTGAGGATCATTCTACAAAATATCTGATTAGTACTCCTCAAAACAGTCAAGATCATAAAGAACAAGGAAAGTCTCAGAAACCCTCATACCCCAGAGGAGCCCCAGGAGACAAGACAAATATAGTGCAGTATGTATCCCCAAATGGAATCCTAGAACAGAAAAAGGACATTAAATAAAAACTAAGAAAATCTGAATGAAGTATAGTCTTTCGTAATAGTAATGTATCAATATTGGCTTATTAATTGTGACAAAAGTACCATACTAACATAAGATTTTAGCAACATGGGAAGCTAGGTGTGGGATATACGGGGACTCTATAGGATCTTTGCAATGCTTCTTTAGAACACAAATTGTTCTCAAAGCTTTTGTTTGTTTGTTTTCAAATCTGAAGCCCAATCCCACTCCCCAGAGATTCTGATCTAATTGGCCAACTTTGTAACCTGAGCATTGGGAGTTTTAATAAAAGCTCCCCGGGTGATTCTAAGGTACAACAAGGTTTGAGAACTGCTGGATGAAGGCTATGAGCTACAGGTGTGACAACAATGTCTCTCGGCCTGAATTTAATCTATAAAATCATAATTCTTCAAAAGATAGTGTTTTCCTGCTTATAAGATAAACAGGTGGGACAAGACAAAATATCTTTCCATTTTCTCCTAGATTGAACAGTGCAGTTCAAAAATCATTTTCTGTGATGACAAAAATGTTCTCTACCTAGTCCCTCCAGTACAGTAGCTACAAGCTACCAAGCACTTAAAATGTGGCTAGTATAGCTAAAGAAGTGAAATTTTGACTTACTTAAATTGAATTAATGCAGATTTAAAGGGCAATTTGTGACTAGCAACTATCATGTTAGACAGCGCTAATCTATAAAACTACAATCAAGTTCTGAAGAAAAGGTGTCTTAATGTTCTCTTCTGGCTTTGAACTACTTTTTTCTCTCTCCAGATCCTTTCTTCCTACAAGTTGGAGTCTCCTATTTGCTAGAAGGCATTTTCACTCTTTTTTAAAATTTTTTATTGTGTTACATTAATTACCATACAGTACATCATTAGTTTTTGATGTAGTGTCCCAAGATTCATTGTTTACTTATAACACCTAGTGCTCCATGCAGTACCTGACCTCCTTAAAACAGTGCCCCTGTCCAGTCTCCCCCACCTTCCATGCCCACTGCCAATGCGGGGAGCAGCCATTTCAGAGGAGAACATTTCCTCCTAGCCCTGACCCCCTTTCTGGAGCATGTTGGTTCACTCCAATTCTAATTTCTCAACTGCCCTCTCTGGAGTTCATTCCAAACTCCTAAAGAAGAAAGGAAACCAGGGTCTCCTGGCAGAGGGCTGCAGATGTTCTTTTATTTGTCTCCATTTAAAAAATAGCTTCTCCCCACCTTCTACCATATCCACGAATTTCTGCTCTGGGCGCTGCTAATGACTACATTAAGCATTTGGAAGTTCTGCATTATTGTATTTGTGATGGCTTAGTGACAGAATACAAAGACACTATGTAAGGGCCTACTTAGCCAGAGCGACTCCATCTCGGTTGAACAGCCATTTTGTTGTTTGTGCAGTAAAACTTAAACTGATCCTGCCCTCCCCCAACCCCGAGGAACTTACTTAGAAGCAAGTCTGGGAAACCAGTAAAATATGGTCAACCAGTCCCTGATGACAGAGCCCAAATACAAGGACAGGTCAGGTCAGGTGGAGATGACAGCGCCCAGAATGCAAGGACAAGTCAGGCCAGGTAGAGACAATCCCATTGGTCAGGCTCAACCACATGGCCTTTGCTCTATAAAAGCTAGTCTGTGAAGTGGGGAGGTCATCATTCTCTCTGTAAGAGATGGCCCTGGCTGGTCAGCTTGATTCTCGGTGCTAGTGTGAAATAAAGCTTTGCTTGACCTTCGCTTTGTATCAGTATCACTCCTTTAATCATGGACCCCATCATTTGGGGGCTGGTCCAGGATCAAACGACAAGAACTGAGCCAGCACCAGAATTTCTGGGAAAAGCCTCCGGAGGTAAGATCTCAAGAATTTATTCTGTGAGATCTGGTCTGTCTCTTTTCGGAGCTCCAGGAGTATGGCCCACTGGGGAGAAACTGGATGCAGTATCACTCCCCAGGGCTGGAGTGGGTGCAGGGATGCCCCATCCCTCCACTGGTAGATCACCCGGGGGTTTGAGTCCCCCTAGGTGGTCAGGGGACCAAGAAAATCCCCAACAGCGGCACGATCTGGGTAAGGGCTGTTGGGTCTGTGGTTGTCTTTGTCTTGTCTTTTTGTTGTCTGTTGTGTTGTTTGTTATGTTTGAAGGAATGGGGCAAGCAGAGAGTAAGGGGACTCTGACTTTTATCTCTCCTGTCCTCCTAATAGATGTGGGGCTTCTCCCTCACCCATTTCTTGTGTTAATGGCTATAACTGGAGCCAACTGTGGTTAGTCTAAATCAAGACAGAGACTTTAAGGAATATTCCTGAGCAGCTGCCGAAACTCCCTTTGTTTCAGAGAAATTCCCTGTCTTCTCTGGCCCAACGTGGACTGCCTAGCCCTTCCCCCCTTGCTGGTGGGAAGGCATGGCGTCTGCTCCTCTGTTGGGGCTGATGGGCTCTAAGGCTGGGAGCAGTTTCTCTGCCTTCTGGTGGCACTTTGTTCGTCTGTCTCCCCCTCCTGTTTCTGCACCAACTTGGGTGCAGCCTGCATAACTGGCCTCTAGACCATCCTCAGTGCTTCCTGCACCATGGTTCCTTCTATCTTCACTGTTGGGAAACAAGAAGAGCACCCCCCAGACCTAACACACCCCCACACTCCAGATCTTCCCACCTGTGTCTCAGGTAAACCTTCAAAGTGGAGTGGGCCCAAGTGGAACGCAAATCAGTATTTGAACTAAGTTAAGTTTGTTGGTTTAATTAGGATGACCATGTCTTTTGAGTTAACTGCAGTAAATATGAAACTTCAATCAAAGTTTACTGAGGGTCAAATAAGCTCATGTTACTTGTTAACATTTGTTAGCAAAGAGATGATTAAAACTGATGGTTAATCGTCTGTCTCAAAATTTTAATGGGTAATTGTTAAAGTAGCTTTCAAAGTCTTTGGTAACATGAAACTTTAAAGTTTTGCTTGGATGATAAATGAAATTAAATTTGTTGGACATCTAGGTCTTAACCAAATGGGATAAAACGCTAAAAACATTGATTACTGGAACTAGGTTTGTGCTTTTGAAATCTCTTGGTAAACATGTTTTGTGCTTAACTGATTCATAAATTTGCCTTCTAAGAATTCTGTGTAACAATTCACAATTGGTTAATATTTAGTCTTCGCTAGAGAGATCTCTTTGACTCATAAGGCTTTTCTTTGGTATGCTAAATTACTCAGGAAGTACTGCTAAACCAATGATAAACCTTGGGTTACATTTGGGTAAATGCTGTAACTACTCTAGAGATTCTATACGTTTTCTAAAGTTTTAAAGTTTTGATAGGGTCATTACTTGATATTTAACCATATCCATTCTGAGATTTTGTCATTTGTAATTGTTTTAATTCTCTTGTAAAGTGAATTCTGCCCTAAAGAAAACTCATATAAAAGACTTTCAGGACAAATACAGGTCTTTGATATGTAAAAATCCTGAAACTGAAATGAGTAAGAATTTCCAGAAGTAAAGGCTGCATTCAAACTAAACCAGAATTATTAACATGGGACTAAATGAACTGAAAGGTTATAATGTTGTGTCTCTTAATGTTTTGTCTTATTTTAAACATTACTATTTCTGTAATGTTTACTCTTCTAGATTAGGGAAGCTTTCCTTAAGTTATCTGTAACTTACAAAAATGTAAAAGTATTCACTTATAAACAAATCAAGGCATTCAACTTTTCTCTCTATCTGAACCCTCTGAAACTCAAAAGGTCTCAGCAAGTATTCTTTCTTCCATGGCAATCAGTCATTTGCATAAGTTCAATAAGAATCTGTTCTCCTTGTAACAGAACACCATTGGAAACACTGGTTATTTTACCAAGGCTTTGACTGGAATGTCATATTTGAAAAAGACTCAGATATGACCAGACAGCTTACAGGAACTAAGGTTGACTTTATAAAACCTGGAGCCGTAAAGCCCTTTGGAACTGTTGACTTGATACCTTGCTTACAGAGTTCCCAGCAGCCTCACCAGGTGAGTAAAGAATGTTACTCCCTGGCAGGTGTAGGAACCTCAGGATACTTTGGGGAACTCAGGAAGAGGAATTTGCCCAAATCGACAGGTATTGCAGGCATGTCTGATGGCAAGTATGTGGCTTGGCTTCTGGCCTGGAGAGGCTACTAAAAGTTCAACCTAGAGATCCCTTATAATAAGTTCCAGCAAAGCAGATTCTAAAAGACCTATATGATCACTCACTGCTCTTGCTGAGCTTATGTAAATAATTAGGCCAAGTGTGTTAAAACTAGACTTGTTTTTCAAGTAAATTAGTCCTAACTTGGCTATCTCTGGAAATGAGGGTTATTTTAGAGAGGAAAATTATGTTTTAATGACACACCTTTGCTGCCTATCAAAAAGGCCAAGACTGGGGAGTACCAACCCGTTCAAGACTTGTGGGAAGTTAATAAATGGGTCGAAGATATCCACCAGATGGTGCCTAACCCCTATACCCTACTCTCCCTCCTGGGCCCCAAAAGAACCGTGTATACCATCTTAGATCTCAAGGATACATTTTTCTGCATACCTTTAGCAAGGGAGTCTCAGCCCCTTTTTGCTTTTGAGTGGTCCAACCCACAGGAAGGGTTCCAAGACCAGCTCACCTGGACAAGACTTCCCCAAGGATTCAAGAATTCACCCACTATCTTCAATGAGGCCCTACATGAGGATTTTTGTGAGTACAGAACCTCCAACCAGGGAGTCACTCTGTTACAGTATGTTGATGACTTGCGAATAGCCACTGAGGACTATGAGTCATGCTTGTGGGGGATGAGAGCTCTCTTACAGACTCTGCAGGAAAAAGGGTATTGGGTACAGCTTTGTCAGAGCCACGCTACTTATTTAGGTTTTGATCTCCAAGTCCAGGAAACAGGTGATCACCCGATACCCCCACCCACCACACCCCAACAAGTGAGGGAATTTCTTGGGATGGTGGGCTACTGTAGGCTGTGGATACCGTGATCGCAGAGATTGCCCATCCTCTCTACGAACTGACTAAGGGAGGACTCACTATGGTAGAGTGGACAGCTGAGGCAGAAGGAGAATTTTGGGAATTACAAACAGCCTTACTGAGTGACCCAGCATTGGCCATCCCAGATGTTACCAAGCCCTCCCACTTGTATGTAAATGAAAAGGCAGGGGTGGCCAAAGGAGTCTTGACTCAGACTCTGGGGCCTTGGCAAAGGCCAGTAGCCTATCTTAGCAAGAAACTAGATCCAGTAGCAGCTGGGTTTCCCCCATGCCTCAGCATGACTGCTGCCATGGCCCTCCTGGTCAAGGATGCAAATAAACTGACTTTGGGCCAAAATCTCATCTTGACCACTACTCATGCTATAGAGGGCCTTCTCCAAACTCCACCAGACCAGTGGATGACAAACACCTGAGTGACGGAGTATCAGGCCCTCCTCCTCAATGAACCAAAAGTGACTTTCTGGCCCCCAGTGGTGCTAAATCCAGCCACGTTGCTGCCAGAGGAGCTGGCTGACCACCCACACAACTGCAGGGAGGTCCTAACCCAGGTCACAGGAATAAGGCGGGATCTCAGAGACATTCCCCTCCCAGATGTGGAGATGACTCAGTTCACAGATGGGAGTAGCTACATGGTCGGTGGAAAGAGGTATGTGGGGCTGTGGTGGTTTCTCCTGAGCAGGAACTCTTGGATGGCAGCCCTGCCACATGGAACCTCTGTGCAAAAAGCGGAGCTGATTGCACTCACCAAGGCACTGCAGATGGCCAAGGGTAAGACTGCCAACATCTATATGGACACCAGGCTGGGTAGAGGTTTTTTCCCACCGAACATGAAATGGCAGGAGTGGTAGCCAAAAAGCTACTAGAAGAAATAATTCCTAGGTTTGGCTTGCCTCTCTCAATCGGGTCAGACAATGGCCCTGCATTTGTGAGTTCAGTCTCACAGGCATTGGCCAAGGCCGTGGGCACTAATTGGAAACTACATTGTGCCTACTGGCCCCAGAGCTCCGGGCAAGTAGAGAGAATGAACTGGACTCTTAAAGAGACCTTGAAAAAGCTAATTCTGGAGACTGGTGGTGGATGGGTGGATCTCCTTCCTTTTGCCCTCCTCACGGTGCGACGTACACCCTACTTAAACAAGGTGACCCCATTTGAAATAATGTTCAGGAGACCCGCCCCGCCCACCATTGGCTACAAGAGGTTGCTCTAGCAGAAATGACTGATCAGTTTGTACTCCAGTCACTGCAGTCATTGCAGTCTGTCTTAGAAAGAGCCCACGCAGGGATCCGAAATGCCCACACTGAGATGGAGACGGAGGTGGAACCACATCCTTACCAACCCAGGGACTTGGTTTGAATATGCCACCACTAAGTGGGAAACTTGGAGCCTCGCTGGAAGGGACAGTTTACTGTCATCCTGACCACCCCCACAGCAATAAAAATAGAAGGCATCAGGGCCTGGATTCACTCAGGCCACATCAAATGAGCCAAGGATGAGGACACCCCCCAGAGATGGACGCCGCTGCCGATGGACCCCGCCAATCGTGGACTAAAGCTAAGACTCAAAAAACAATGAGTTCATTGAGTTCATTGTTGCTCCTATTGTTAGATGTTACTTTTTGGCCCCTGCATTATAAACACCCTAATGTCATTTGTACAAAAGAGGACATAGAACTGGCTAAAAAGTCAAGGACTTGATTAATCTCCAAAGAAAAGAGGGGAATGTAAGGGCTTACTTAGCCAGAGTGACTCCATCTCAGTTGAGCAGCCATTTTGTTGTTTGTGCAGTAAAACTTAAACTGACCCTGCCACACCCCGCCCCCAGGAACTTATTTAGAAGCAAGACTGGGAAAACAGTACAATATGGTCCACCAGTCCCTGATGACAGAGCCCAAATACAAGGACAGGTCAGGTCAGGTGGAGATGACAGCGCCCAGAATGCAAGGACGAGTCAGGCCGGGTGGAGACAAACCCATTGGCCAGGCTCAACCACATGGCCTTTGCTCTATAAAAGCTAGTCTGTGAGGCTGGGGGTCGTCGCTCTCTCTATAAGAGACGGCCTTGGCCGGTCGGTTTGATTCTCGGTGCTGGCACAAAATAAAGCTTTGCTTAACCTTTGCTTTGTATCAGTCTCACTCCTTTGATTACGGACCCCATCAACTATAGATTGCCAAGGCTAGCTGAGTAATAGGAAGAAATAAGCATTCTGGATGGGTGGTATGGATGGAGCTTTATCATGGACAACTTGCCAACTGTCAGCTCCCTATCCCAACTCCTGAGCAAAAACCAAAACCAAGGCTTTTGACACACTGCTGCCGAGCTGAGGCCCTGCTTCTTGTTTCATGTGATGCTGCAAGTTCAGCGGTCTTTGCTTTTTAATAGGCATAAGGTTTTTGTGGCTTTAATGATGCAAAGAGGTGGGGAGGATGGAGTTTCTTTAAAGTAACAGCTTCAGCAGTCAGACGCTGTCCCCAGCTTTTTTCACAGATCAGGAAGATATCTAGGTTTTCACAAGCAATTAGCAGAAAACAAAGAACTGAAATGAGCATGAGAAGCAGAGATTCTTAATTGCGACAGGCTTGTCAGCAAGACCTCTGGTGATCAATTATGCCACATTCACAGGACTTCGTTCAGAGGCTGTGGTTTCAGGATTTGTCTTATTAGCAGCTTCATTGACATATCATTTAAATACTATAAAATTCATCCATTTTCAATGCATGAGTCAATGATTTTCTGGAAATGTATATTGGTGTACCCACTGACACTCTTAAGGTTTAGAACATTTCTCCCACCACGAGGGGATCTCTCGTGCCCATTTGGTCACAATATATTATCCCCAATCTCCCCCAGACCTTAGACAACCACCGATCTGCTCCCTGTCCCTATGGGTTTACCTTTTCTGGACATTCCATGTAAGTGGAATCAGCGATATGTAGTATTTGGGGCTTGGCTTCTTTCACCTGGCATAATGTTTTCAAAGTTCATCCCTGGCATAGCCTGTATCTATCTGCACTTCATTCCTTTTCATGGGAGTATAATATCCAATTGTATGGCTAGACCACATTTTGTTCATCCACTCATCACTTGATGGACATTTAGGTTGTTTCATATACTGTGATTAATGCTGCTGTGTTAATGTACAAGTTTTCATTCAGACAAATATTTTAAATTTTTCTGGGTATGTCCTTGGAGTGGACTTGCTATATCATAGGGTAGTTCTAGGTTTAACTTTTTGAGGAACTGCCAAACCATTTTCCAAAATGCCTGTGCCATTTTTTAACCCCACCAGAAATGCATGAGAGTTTCAGTTTCTCCACATCCTCACCAGCATGTTATTTTCCATTTCTAAAACTTAGAGCCATTCTAGGAGGTGTGAAGTAGCTTCTCCTTAGGTTTGGATTTACATTTCTCTAATATCAAGTGATGAAGAGATTTTCATGAGCTTACTAGCCATTCATAAATGTTCTGTGTTGAAATTTTTAATGGAATTCATTGGGTTATCTTTTTATTATTGAAATATAAGAGTTTTATTTATATTGTGGATCCAAGTTCCTTATCAGGCCTATTTGCAATTATTGTCTCCAATTCTGTAATTTATCTTTTTACTTTCTTTTTTTTTTAAAGATTTTATTTATTTTATTTGACAGAGAGAGAGAACACAAGCAGGCAGAGAGGCAGGCAGAGAGAGAGAGGAAAGCAGGCTCCCTGCTGAGCAGGGAGCCCGATGCGGGGCTTGATCCCAGGACACTGAGATCATGACCTGAGCCGAAGGCAGCAGCCTAATCCACTGAGCCACCCAGGCACCCCTATCTTTTTACTTTCTTAATAACATTTTTGGAAGACCATAAATGTTTAATTTTGATGAAGTCCAACTTATGATCTTTTCTCCTTTTGTGGATTACGCTTTTTAAAAAATCATATCTATGCAATTCTTGCCTAATCCAAGGTGAGGAAGATTATCTCCTATTTTTTTTCTAAAAGCTTTACAGCTAACAAACTGTCCTAGCCTTCTACTTCAATGAATATGACCTGGAAGCCCAGGTTCAAAATTCTTGGACTCAAAATTCTACACCTAAATGTAGTGACATGGAGGGGCACCTGGGTGACTTAGTTAAGTATCTGCCTTCAGCTCAGGTCATGATCTCAGAGTCCTGGAACCAAACCCAGCATCTGACTCCCTGCTCAGTGGGGAGTCTGCTTCTCCCTCTTCTCTGCCCTTCACCCCTGCTCATGTTCTTTCTCTCTTTATCTCTCAAATAAATAAATAATATCATTTAAAAAATGTAGTGACATGAAGAATACCAGCCTCCAGAAAGTGACCTGCCAACTATCCCACTTCTCTCCTCAATCTGGGCTCGTCCCTCACTGAGATGGGCCTCAGACATGCTTATGTGGACTTATTAGCCCATGCTTCTAAGTTCCATCCCCACATGCCCCAAATGACCAACAGTTGCCTCCTGGCCACCCGTCAGGCACACAGATGCCCACGTTAACTGTGGGTGTGTCCCTGGGAAGTCAGGCTCTGGAAATGGGCTTGTGGCTATTCAGGCAGGGAATTTTGGCTTCCTAGGTATCTACTATGTGGTCTAGAAGGGGTCCAGGGGCCCTGTGAAGGCACATCTCTGATTCCACTGTCTCCTCCTCAAAGTGAGGCCTTCTAACACACAGGGACAAGAGTAGGGCTCTTCTTGCACAGGTCTAAGTGTGGTACTGAGCCTGGTAAATCTTCAGGGGGAGAAAGATAGAGAACTAACATCTAGTGGCCCCTAGGACTTGCCCAGAGGAAGCTTTGCTCCTCTGTGGACTCCTCTCCTACACTGAAGACAGAAATGGGCAGCCAGAACAGTATGACCAAATTAACTCACTTCCATCAAGGCAAAGGGGAGAAACAACTTCAGAGGGAATGATTCAATCTTGGACCTTGCAAACTTGGGCTACTATTTATCTCAGCTTTCTTGTCTTGTCTCCTCAGATCAGATTTCAACCTGCATTCCCACAATCTCACTGGTACCCCTATGGTTTTTAACAGGGCTATCTATGGGTCTCCAAGGCCTAGTGGCTGGCACAGAGGGAAGACTATTCTGGGCTAAGTACGTCCTGGCTCCAGGCTCTCCTCACTGGTTGCAACTAAAAGTAATGCCCCTTTATTTTAGAAATGCTTGTAAAAGTTTGTACCTTTTGACCCCTTTCACCCACTTCAAAACATACAAACATCCAGTTATAAAATAAATTTGAGTCCTGGGTATATAATGTACAGTATGGTGACTATAGTTAATAAAACTGTATTGCATATTTGAAAGTTGCTAAGCGAATAAAACTCAAAAATCTTCATCAAAAGGAAAATAATTTTTTGGTAATTCTGTGTGCTGATGGATGGTAATGAGACTTACTATGGAGATCATTTTGCAATACAAACAAATATTGATCATTACATTGTATGCCTGAAACTAATATAATGTTATATGTAAATTATATCTCCATAAAAAATGTCTCTGAACATTGTTAAATATCCCCTGGGGGACCACATTGATCCTGATTGAAAACCACTATAGAAGATGGAATATTACACAACCTTGACAATGACAGGCTTACAAACTACATGTCATAGAAAATGCCTATGTAACAAGATTTTTAAAAAGCAGAATAAAAATAAATATTCATAGCAAGGCCACAATTCTGCAATAAAACAGTGTGTGGATAAAAGTTGTAAATGTAATAAAGCAAAGAATGAGAAAAGACACTGTCTCTTTAAATGGTTATAAACACCAAGACCATTGCTTAGTAGCCATTCTCTAGTTGTGTGGACAGCCTGAAGCCCATCCCAGGATAGACAGACAGCCCCAGCACATTCCCACCTTCACAATGAGATGCCTGGTTTGAGCAAAGCCAGCACTTGTGCCTGCTCACACATGAGCAAGCTGCTGAGAGCAAAGCAGTGCAATGCAGGGAGACATCCAGCCCTGGACTGGCCATGAATTTGCGTGCTTCTGTGTTACAATTCCCTCAGAGCAGGTGGGACATATGATACTCATTCACTCAGCACCAAGGGCTGACCAGGGACTCAGGACCAACTCAGCAGCAGCAATCTGTCATCTGTCACACACCTTCTTGTATTGCCTTTCTCAACTTGGCTGGATCCTCTGAGCCATGCACAAGTAACTGTTTAAAAGACTGTCCTAGACACTAGGACTCTGTTGTGGTAGAAGCTTACAGAAGACAGATGCTTCCAACAGAAGGATGGCAATTAAGTTTGGGGGCATACTGATAACTGGCAACATGAACTAGAAAGATTTTGAAGAGGGAGAGGAACTGGAGTTGACCCATGCACAGTGATGTGGATGGGTGCTTTCAGGAACAGAGAAACATATAGTTGCCAGGATCTCAATGAGACAGAGACAGAAGATGGTACCCAATAGCATGAAAATAAGCAGGGAGAGAAGGTGGTGAGATACAGCATCCCAGAGAATGGCTGTTTAGGTCCCATTCAGAGCACTGATTTCTATTCTTTATGGATTTCAGGAAATCCTGGTATTATCACTACATACAACAATTATGATCAAGCTCTGAATGTTCTAATTTTTCCTCTCCTCAGGGTTCTATTCACCACCCATCTTCCTTTCCATTGCCCACATCCAAAAAAGGGGATGGCATATGGTGTAGAAAGTTCATTTCAGTAAATTTGGGATTTTTAAATTACTTGTACATTTAACAAACACTTCCTGAGATTCTACCATGTGCTAAACTCCCTGATGGATGATGGGACTATCATGATGGATGGAACAAACACAGTCCCTGATCTCATGAGATTTACTTTCTATCAGGGGAGAGGATAGACAGAAGTAAACACAGAAACGTAATAGAAATGTCATCAAATAATGACAGATGACTATGAAGACAAAGCAGCAACTGGAGGGATGGTAGTCAGAGAAAGCATATCTCAAGATAACATTTGAGCTGATAACTGGATGATGAGAATGAGGACGCCATGCAAAGACCTGGGGGGAAGGAATTGTAGGCAGAAGAAACAACTGATAAAAACCCTGAAGCAGGAATAAGCTTAGGTTGTTTGAGGAACACCAAGGAGGAAAAGAAAGAGTAGTACAAGATGACATTGGAGAGGCAGATGGTAATCAGTCATCTAGGGCCTGGCAGTCCATGGTAATATATTAGGATTTTATTCCAAGTAAAATTATAATTCTTGGGAGGGGTTGAAGCATCCATCCCCCCATTTTTGGTAATAACACCCCAATTTCCTTGTTGGAAATGCCTTCTTTCCCCACTGGAAATAGTCCAGTGGGACTGAGGTCTAGATGTACCAGAACCTTGGTACGATACTCTAAATCAGTAGAGTACACTCTTGCCAGAGATTTTTTCCTGTTGATATCTAATTTAATTTAATTTAATTTACTTAAATTCAATTAATTAACAAAAAGTGTATTACTAGTTTCAGAGGTCGA
Organism: Mustela lutreola; assembly: GCF_030435805.1. Taxonomy (NCBI): domain Eukaryota; kingdom Metazoa; phylum Chordata; class Mammalia; order Carnivora; family Mustelidae; genus Mustela; species Mustela lutreola. The sequence goes on from NC_081308.1 coordinate 128,069,346, forward strand.
GTTTAGTGATTCATCAATTGCATGTAACACCCAGTGCTCATTACATCACATGCCCTCCTTAATGCTCATCACCCCGTTAGCCCATCCCTCCACCCACCTCCCCTCCAGCAACACTATAGGAAACAAACTGAGGGTTCCTGCTAATTTTTTAATATATTTTTTATTTTTTTATAAACATATAATGTATTATTAGCTCCAGGGGTACAGGTCTGTGAATCACCATATTTACACACTTAACAGCACTCACCATAGCACATAGCCTCCCCAGTGTCCATAACCCCACCACCCTCTCCCAAACCCCCGCCTCCCAGCAACCCTCAGTTTGTTTTGTGAGATTAAGAGTCTCTTATCATTTGTCTCCTTCCCAATCCCATCTTGTTTCCTTTATTCTTTTCCTACCCCCAAATCCCCCACATTGCATCTCCACTTCCTCATATCAGAGAGATCATATGATACTTGTCTTTCTCCGATTGGCTTATTTCGCTAAGCATAATACCCTCTAGTTTCATCCACATCCTCGCAAATGGCAAGATTTTATTTCTTTTGATGGCTGCATAGTATTCCATTGTATATATATACCACTTCTTCTTTATCCATTCATCTGTTGATGGACATCTAGGTTCTTTCCATAGTTGAGCTATTGTGGACATTGCTGCTATAAACATTCAGGTGCACTTGCCCCTTTGGATCACTACATTTGTATATTTAGGGTAAATATCCAGTAGTGCAATTGCTGGGTCATAGCGTAGCTCTATTTTCAACTTTTTGAGGAACCTCCATGCTGTTTTCCAGAGTGGTTACACCAGCTTGCATTCCCACCAACAGTGTAGGAGGGTTCCCTTTTCTCCTCATCCTCACCAGCATCTGTCATTTCCTGACTTGTTAATTTTAACCATTCTGACTGGTGTGAGGTGGTATCTCATTGTGGTTTTGATTTGTATTTCCCTGATGCCAAGTGATGTGGAGCACTTTTTCATGTGTCTCTTGGCCATCTGGATGTCTTATTTGCAGAAATGTCTGTTCATGTCCTCTGCCCATTTCTTGATCGGATTATTTGTTCTTTGGGTGTTGAGTTTGCTAAGCTCTTTATAGATTTTGGATATTAACCCTTTATCTGATACGTTGTTTGCAAATATCTTCTTCCATTCTGTCAGTTGTCTTTTGGTTTTGTTAACTGTTTCTTTTGCTGTGCAAAAGCTTTTAATCTTGATGAAATCCCAATAGTTCATTTTTGCCCTTACTTCCCTTGCTTTTGGTGATGACCTCAATGTGAGAAAGGAATCCATAAAATTCCTTGAGGAGAGCACAGGCAGCAACCTCTTCGACCTCAGCCACAGCAACTTCTTCCTAGGAACATCCTGCTGATTTTTTAACAGCTTTCTTGACATATGATTCACAGACCGTAAAATTCACCTATTTCAAGTGGACAATTCAATGGTTTTTAACATATTCAGATCCAGGCAACCATCATCCCAGTTGGTTTTAAAACATTTTCATCACCTCAGAAATAAACCCTGTACCCTTTAGCTGTCATCTCCTCCACCCTCTTTCGTCCCTCCCCACTCCAGTTCTAAGCAACACTAATCCACCTTTTGCCTCTGTAGAAGCCCCTTTTCCAGACATATAATATGAATGAATTCATACAGTATGTGGTCTTTTGTGTCTGGCTTCTTTCAGTTAGCATCATATCTTCAAGGGTCATCCATGTTGTCCCGTGTATGAGTACATCGCTGTTTTTAATGGCTGAATAATATTCCATTATAAGATTAAATCACATTCTGTTTATTTGTTCTTCAATTGATGGATTTTGGGGTTGTTTTGCTTTTTGACTCTTATGAGTAATGCTACTATGAACACTTGTGTACAACTCTTTGTGTGGCCATATGTTTTCCATTCTCTCAGTTGGATATGTAGGACTGGATTTGCTAGGACAAATAGCTACTCTATGTGTAACATTTTGAGGAAAGGCCAAACTAGTTTTCACCTTGGCTCCACCAATTTACATTACAAAGAGGAATGTGTGAGGGTTCCGATTCTCTATATCCTCACCTGCAGTTGTTATTTTCCATTAAAATAAAAGTTACAGCCATTCTAGTGGTGTCTAATTGTGTTTATAAATGTCTAGAAGTGAAACCTAACTGCAGTTTTGATTTTCATTTCTCTGATGCCTAGTGGTATTGAGCATCTTCTCATGAGTTCACTGTCCTTTTTGCATCTCTTTGGAAAAATATCTATTTTTTTGGTTGGTAAAATCCTTTACCAATTTCTCTTTTTTAAAGGTTCTATTTATTTATTTGACAGAGATAGAACACAAACAGGGGGAGCAGGAGAGGGAGAGGGAGAAGCAGGCTCTCTACTGAACAGGGAACCCAATGCAGGGCTCGATCCCAGGACCTGGGATCATGACCTGAGCCGAAGGCAGATGCTTAAGCAACTGAGCCTCTCAAGTGCTCCTCAAATGTTTGGAGTTTTGTTTTTTTTTTTTTTTTTTTTAAGATTTTATTTATTTATTTATTTATTTGACAGAGAGAGAGAGATCACAAGTAGAGAGGCAGGCAGAGAGAGAGGGAGAAGCAGGCTCCCCACTGAGCAAAGAGCTCAATGCAGAGCTGGATCCCAGGACCCGGAGATCATGACCTGAGCAGAAGGCAGAGGCTTAACCCACTGAGGCACCCAGGCACCCCTCAAATGTTTTTTTTTTTTTTTTTAAGATTTCATTTATTTATTTGTCAGAGAAAGCACACGTTGGGGAAGCAGTGACAGAGGGAGAAGCATCCTTCTTGCTGAGCCAGGAGCCAGATGTCGGACTCAATCCCAGGACCCTGTGATCATGACCTGAACTGAAGGCAGACACTTAATTGACTGAGCCACTCAGGTGTCCCTCTTTACCCATTTCTTAATTGACTTCTCTGGCTTATTTTAAACTGAGTTTAAAGAGTTATTTATATATCCTAAATACTAGATCCTTATCAGATATATGACTTGCAAATATTTTCTCCAAAGATTTTAATTACAATGCACCAGAGATTTTAATCATGATGACATGTAATTTATTTTTTTTCTTTGGTTACTTGTGCTTTTGGTGTCATATATAAGAAACCATTGCCTAGTCCAAGGTCATGAAGATCTACAACTTTGTTTTCTTCTAAGAGTTAAATAGTTTTAGCACTTATATTTAGGTCTTTGGTTTATTTTTTTATGTATGGTATGAAGGAGGGATTGAATTTACTTCATCACATGTGGATATCCACTTATCGAGATAAGTTATTTGGCAGTTTGGTGACTTTCCTAATCCATTAAGTTTGCATTTTTTGTTGTAGCCACTAAAGTATCTCTTCTTTTAGCTTAAGGGTCAGCTAAATAATTGGACAAAGCTTTCCTTAACCTAATAGGACACTGCTCCATCCCAAATTTTCTTAGCAAGAAAGGGACCTCATTTGTATTGGGTTTGTGACATCTAAACACCTTTATTTTAGTCCTTGGGAGTGCTGTAAATAACTTTATTAGGACGCATTTGGGTTCTTGTGAGGACATTTAGTTGTTTCCTGCATAGTGTGGAGGAAAGCAAACACTGCTATGAAGTAGGTGGCCTAAAGGTAGTTTCTTTGTCTACCTTTTATTAGGGGGTAATGCTTTCACCCAACACACATTGCGCCTTTCCCCATTCAGGTTCTGGGAATATAAGCACTGATGTCTGATGTCTCTCTCTCACTCTCAGGTACACACACACACACACACACACACACACACCAAGCTCTTTTTCCTCCTAGCCTATGGGCTAAATCTTAAGAAGGGAAGTATGTCTTCAATGTTCAGTCTTCAACCAGTCTTTATTCATAATGTCTGGCTAATTATGGACCTCTCACTACAGCCCCCATCTGTCCAGAACCTCACCTTCTCCCTTCTCACAACCTGTCTCTTCCCATTTTTCCCTTATTCTTTGTGATCAGAGAACACGTGCATGTGTGTGTGTGCACACACATACATCCCTCCTGGAATAAGGGGCTTCTCAAAAGTTGTTGGTTTCATTTTAATCACCACCATCTCTGTTCCAGGATGGTGTCATATCTTGTAGGATTGTCATTGTAGGGTCTTACAGGCCTAGCCTTAGTGCTTTGGACTTAGACTACTATTATATCTTTGCTAAAGGCCAAAATTGCATGGCCTTTTTCACTCTCTTCACCATTCTTGGAATTGTTGGAATCCTCTAGAATGAGAGGATTCTTTTCTTGAACTTCTGTGAAGCAGTATTTTCATTCTACTCTGCATCTTCCTCACCTGGAAGGGCAAAAAGGGTGAGAGGTTGGAGGAAAAAGATGGGGGATTGAATGGAAAGGAAGGATTCATGAGAAGGGGCAAAAGCTAATGAGGGGTTTGATGCCAGACTAGAAAAGGGTGGGAGTCTTGGGGGAGGGAAATGAATGGGAAAGAAGAGGAGGAACTTGAGTGAGATGGTCTCACCTTGCCACTACCCATGGATCTGGGTCGACAGTAGTCCTTCCTCTTCTTTCTTTTTGTGCTCAAGATTAATTGTTTTGTGCCTAACTGTGCTAGCTTTCTCTGGCTTCCATAATGAAGCTGCCCGGTAGTCTCCAGAACTCCTAAACAGATTGTAAAATGCCCCTTACCAGTACAATGAGGAGCCACACCCTTTGGCTTTGTTGGTTCAGCTGGGCACTGCACTTGCCCCAGCCAGTAGGGGAAATGGGTTGGTGGGTGGGAGATTATACATCACAAAGCACTACTCCTGGCTCCTCCTTAGGGGAGTGGGGGTGCTGGGTAAACCAAGATGCTCTGATTGGAGAGAGTAGGCATTTTCTCAACAACCCCTTCAAGAGCTTTCCTGAACTGACCCGCCATCCTTTCTCATCATCTGCACACTTGGTAGGCAGAAGGTTTCCTCCGAACCCTGTCCTATAGCCACTCTCATTCCTTGTCTCCTTCTCTTCTCTCCCATCTTACAGCATTGCCTAATATTTTGGATGTCTTACCTAAAATGCTTCCAAGATAATGTGACTATCTTTTTCTATAGAGATGCTCATCACCCCACTTCTTTTCAGCAGTTTTATCTTATGCACTTAGAAGACCATTCACTTCTTGGCTACTACTAGGAAACTTTCCCATCCCACCCATCTTTTTGTCCCTACTGTCTTTGTAGATCTCCTCAGTTTTCTATTCTATAGTGTGAAATTACTACCTTTTTTTTTTTAGTCTTTTTAAATTAAATTTATTTATTTTCAGCAAAACAGTATTCATTATTTTTTCACCACACCCAGTGCTCCATGCAATCCGTGCCCTCTATAATACCCACCACCTGGTACCCCAACCTCCCACACCACCCCCCACACTTCAAACCCCTCAGATTGTTTTTCAAAGTCCATAGTCTCTCATGATTCACCTCCCCTTCCAATTTCCCCCAACTCCTTTCTCCTCTCTAACTCCCCATGTCCTCCATGCTATTTGTTATGCTCCACAAATAAGTGAAACCATATGATAATTGACTCTCTCTGCTTGACTTACTTCACTCTACATAATCTCTTCCAGTCCCGTCCATGTATCTTTGGGGTAAATACCCAGGAGTGCAATTGCAGGGTCATAGGGAAGTTCTATTTTTAATTTCTTGAGGAATCTCCACACTGTTCTCCAAAGAGGCTGCACTGAAGTCAAACTCTCTCTCTTTCTTTCCATGGGACTCCTCCCTTGTTACCTGGAAGATCACATGGGTCCTTAACAGAAAATGGGCACTTAGTGAAAAGACCATCTGCAGGGACGCCTGGGTGGCTCTGTTGGTTAAGCAGCTGCCTTCAGCACAGGTCATCATCCCAGTGTCATGGGATCGAGTCCCACATCGGGCTCCTTGCTCCACAGGGAGCCTGCTTCTCCCTCTGACTCTGCCTGCCACTCTGTCTGCCTGTGCTCGCTCTCGCTCACTCTCTCTCTGACAAATAAATAAATAAAATCTTAAAAAAAAAAAAAAGACCATCTGCAGGACAATGAGCTGGCCTGGACATGTCAGAGGAAAAGAAAAAAAAAAATGAGACCCAAAGAAACACATGGGTTCCTAGGTATGGAATGAGCTGTTTGTACTACTGGGCAGAGCAAATAACCTGAATGCATACACTTTGGAGCTAGGAAGTGGCTCCAAAAGCTGCAGTGGATTTTCAGCTCTATTTATATGGAATTAAAGCCACAGTTGTGTTACATCATCCAATGTTCAGTAAACAGCAGATATTTAATTTACTTTAGTAGTGACCTTGACCGTAGTTACTCTGACCTACTCTTTTTCATAACGATCAGGCTTACTTTGACATTTTGTTCTCCCCAGTTCTTTCTTGGGTCATCCTCCAGTTTCCCCTGACAATTTATCTAGCACATATGATTAGCTGAATCCTTCAACACACCTCAGTGAGGTCAGATTCCATTCAGTTTTCCCACCAAATTGAGGAGGTCCGGGTTCAAGTCCTGCTCTACCACTAACTGGCCCTGTGCCCTACACAGAGCAAATCCTTTCTACGTGGGTTTCAGATTTCACATCTGAAAAGCAAGGAAGGGTGTGGCCCTGTTCAAAAGCATGCAGTTCTTTATGGTGGCTGGAGCACCCTGGCCCTTCCCCAGAGAGAATGGAGCTAAAAGGGAATGGAGCTATCCAGCAGCACTGCCCCCCATGGGAAGCTGGCTCAAGCTTCTACTACGTGGCATTAGGCAAAGAAAGGCAACCATTCTTCTCTGGAATGACTGTAACAGATTTCTTTCTTGGCAATTACTATAGGTGGGAACGAGAAAATTCTTTCATGATGAACAAAACCTTTTGTGTCTTTTCCAAGCAGTGGAAAACTGCCTAGATGGACACACCATACCACCCTGATGGAAGACTTTGGAATGTCTAATTTGAAAACCAGGCATGTGGCACAACAGCAAAGGCCTCTGCCTCCTTTCTCCTCCATCTCTTTTCCTCTCCCTCACCGGCACCACTGAGCCAAATGTAAACAGTCTCTTCTCTGGAAACTCTAAAATTTTACCGCAATCATTTTGTATTGGTTTTAAGTGAGTACCAAATTAATTAGCAAAATAGCGCCACCAAATAAGTAGCTTAATGTGCTCCCGAGGTAGACAGCCTTTAAAGAATCTCTTTATTCCATGCTGGCTAAGCCACCTCCCTCTAGCATTGGATGCCAGGGAATGCATGGGCTTTGAGCCTGATGAAGTCAGGCTGGAATCCCAGCACTGGGATTTCCTAACCATATGATTTTGGGCGACTTGTTTGTTAACATTTCTGGGCCTCCACTTCCTCATCTATAAAATTAACCTCATAATAGCTATTCACTATTGTAGGTGCTTCACATAGGTATCCCTGGAGCTGCACAGTAGCTGCTGAAGTTGGTGTCATCTGCTTTTGTTGTGAGGGTTATGCAAGATAACTCAGGTAGGCACCCGGTGGGTTGCCAAGGAAAATGGTGGCCAGCGATTACTGCATGCAGCTTTGTGCTAGGTACTGCAGAGGAAATCAAGAACTATCTATTCGCCAAACATATATTTGAGCACATACCATGGATTTCTTTTAAAACGTGAAGCAGGCATGGTCAGAGAAGGTACTTGACTCAAGTTTCTCCATCTTGACTAGTTCTCTTCTGTTTGGAAGGATTTAAGGTAGGTTGAATTAAATTCCCTTCCCAGCCAGATGAGCCTCTAGGAGTCTAAGGTTTCTCTCCTGTATTTCTTTGTTGTCTCCTATCATCTCCTGAGCTCAAGGCTATAAACTAGGACATAACCTTTCGGGGTGAGGGGGAAGCATCACCAGCATTGCTAACAAGGCTGGATGTAGACCACACCAAAGGCAGAAAAGATTTAGAACATTCAAGTGGTCTCTGCAAGAGAGGGCAGAGGCTTGCACACCAATCCTGCAAATCCTGCACAGAAAGGCCACCCCCCAGGTAGGCCTTGGTCCACTGACTAACCTTCCCATTTCCGCTTCTGTCACACATGCTCCTTGCAAAGCTTGCCAAACTCCCCCTCTTCCATCTTCTCAGCATTCATCAGGTTATTCCCTAGGTCTAGGGGAAGACTTTTATGCCTATTGAAATTCAACTCATCTTACAAGTTCAAATGGCCCCTCTGGGGACAGTATCAGGACTAAAATTTGAGGTGCCTATCTGTGGCATACAGTGAAAATAGCAGCTCTTTAAAATGATGAGACCTGATTAGAGCAGTTAATCCCTATTAAAGCCATCACAAATGTAAGGTTAATTTTTTAAACAAAAATGAGAGTGATATTTATGTAGTATGCATAAACCAATTATGAACATAAATCAATTAATAAAAAGTTAGTATGACACACCATATGTCAGCTTATTGCCAGATGCCAATATTTATAACCATATCTATCTATATCACAAAATACCCTGCCACATAGATTAACATATAAACACTTTTGTATTATAAGATTACATGTGATTTGTAGATTTATATATGACAAAACACAATTAGCCAAGGGAAAAACTATAAAGATGATTGTCATACTCAATAGCCTAAACAATAAAGGAATGCCAAAAACTAGAAGATGATACCTAAGCAGCAATGATTTAAAGACAGAAATTTAGTATGTAAAGACCAAACACTCAGGTTTGAGGTTACCATACTGAAAGGAAACTCTGGTTATAAACTGTAAAGAATAGAATAGAATAGAAGAGAATTTTTATCCACTTAATTTGACTAAGCCAATCTAGTGGGTGAATAGTACCCCCCCATGTCCTTCTGAAAGCTCAGACTGTGATTTTTTTTTTACATTTTTTAAATTTATTTATTTTTTTCAGCGTAACAGTATTCATTGTTTTTTGCACCACACCCAGTGCTCCATGCAATCCGTGCCCTCTCTAATACCCACCACCTGGTTCCCCCAATCTCCCACCCCCCACCCCTTCAAACCCTCAGATTGTTTTTCAGAGTCCATAGACTCTCATGGTTCACCTCCCCTTCCAATTTCCCTCAACTCCCTTCTCCTTTCCATCTCCCCTTTTCCTCCTTTCTATTTGCTATGCTCTACAAATAAGTGAAACTATATGATAATTGACTCTCTCTGCTTACTTACTTCACTCAGCATAATCTCTTCCAGTCCCGTCCATGTTGCTACAAAAGTTGGGTATTCATCCTTTCTGATGGAGGCATAATACTCCATAGTGTATATGGACCACATCTTCCTTATCCATTTCGTCGTTGAAGGGCATCTTAGTTCTTTCCATAGTTTGGCGACCATGGCCATTGCTGCTATAAACATTGGGGTACAGATGGCCCTTCTTTTCTTTGGGGTAAATACCCAGGAGTGTAATTGCAGGGTCATAGGGAAGTTCTATTTTTAATTTCTTGAGGAATCTCCACACTGTTCTCCAAAGAGGCTACACCAACCTGCATTCCCACCAACAGTGGAAGAGGGTTCCCCTTTCTCCACACCCCCTCCAACACATGTTGTTTCCTGTCTTGCTAATTTTGGCCATTCTAACTGGTGTAAAATGGTATCTCAATGTGGTTTTAATTTGAATCTCCTTGATGGCTAGTGATGATGAATATTTTTTCATGTGTCTGATAGCCATTTGTATGTCTTCATTGGAGAAGTGTCTGTTCATATATTCTGCCCATTTTTGATAGGATTGTCTGTTTTGTGTGTGTTGAGTTTGAGGAGTTCTTTATAGATCCTGGATATCAACCTTTTGTCTGTACTGTCATTTGCAAATATCTTCTCCCATTCCATGGGTTGCCTCTTTGTTTTGTTGACTGTTTCCTTTGCTGTGCAGAAGCTTTTGATCTTGATGAAGTCCCAAAAGTTCATCTTTGCTTTTGTTTCCTTTGCCTTTGGAGACATATCTTGAAAGAAGTTGTTGTGTCAGACTGTGATCTTATTTGGAAGTAGAGTCTTTGCATTGTCATTAGTTAAGGATCTCAAGATGGAATCATTCTGGATTTAGGGTGAGTCCTAAATCCAATAACTGGTGTCCTTATGAGAAGAGGAGAAGACATGGATAGCATATAAGAGAAGGCCATGTGAAGACAGGGGCAGAGCGTGGAGTGATGCAGCTACAAGTCAAGAAACACCAAAGATTGTTGATAAGCACGAGAAGGCAGGGGAGAGACAGGGAACAAATTCTCCCTCAGAGCCACCAGAAGGAACCAACCATACCTATGCCTTCATTTCAGACTTCTGACCTTCTGAACTGTGAAATAATGCATTTCTGTTGTTTCAAGCACCCAGTTCAGGATTACTTGATACAGCAGCCACAGGAAACTAATAGAGCCACTTTAACTCTGATATCTAAAGGTGCCAAAGTACCAAAACCAAGAAATAAAAAAACCTATCTAATTTGTGAATATAGAGGCTTAAATTCTAAATAGAATATTAGCAAAGAAATTCCTGAAGAATAATACATACTAGTTTACTATGACTGGGCACATTTTTTGTAGGCATATATAGATGTTTGATTACTAGAAAAACCTTTGAAAAATATCCATCACATCAGAATCAAAGCTCTATGACCATCTTGATCAGTGTCAGGAAGGCAACTTTTAAAATCCACATAAATGAGTGCCTAATAACTTTTTTTTTCTTTTAAAGATTTTATTTTTGTAAGTAATCCCCTCACCCAATGTGGGGCTCAAACTCATGACCCCAACATCAAGAGTTGGCACACTCCACTAACTGAGCCAGCCAGGCACCTCCCCTAATAACTATTCTTAATAAAGTGTGATTATAAAGATAGTTGCTTAGTGGGCCATACAATATACATCTGGATGCATATATGTGTGTATCTGTGTATACAGACATATACTTCCTAGGTCTAGCCATTGGAAGGACCTAAAAGCAATGGCCCCAACACAAGCTGGGCCACACTTAGTGCCCAGATCTTGATTTCTAAATACCATTGTTTTGGAGAAATGGGCTGGGGCAGCAAACGTACAAGATGAGCCTGAAGCATCGTGTACTCACAGAAAGTAGGAAATGCTCAAAGAATAAAAACATGTCAATGGGATTCAGGAGGCAACCTGAAAGAGTACTCAATGGCTCAAGTTGAAATGACTTAAGCAACAAAGTAAAGTTGTATTGGAGTATAACCCAAAGTGTAAAATAAATATCCATGAGTCCACACTGAGCTAAATACATGATTGAATAAATAAATGAGAGGGAAAGGAAAACTCTTTCAATTCATAACTAGAAGGAATGATGGACATAGAAAATTACCATTTGGCAAACACCACAGTAATAATTACTTCTAGAAAAATCATCAGCAAATGCTAAAATTAGTGGGTAAAAGTATGATGAGAAACAGGATATTTACATAGTCTCAAAATATATTACCATAAGATATTTATAATTACCAAGGGAAAAATAGTAACTCCACAGTGAAGAAACCTGACAAACAATGATGATCATCATTACCATCATTAGTGTTGGGGCATAACTTCATGCACCCCTTGACATGGTGCCCTAAGAAGGGCCCATCACCACTTCTGTTGCATTCTTGCTAAAAACGCAAAATCTGAATTTCATTAAGGAAACCTCAGGCGGCAAATTTGAGCAATGTTACAAAATAATTGGCCAGTTCTCTTCTGAATTTTCAGAATCAATAAAAATAAAGCCTAAGGAACTGTCCTCCCAATTCATAAAAGACAAAGGAGACATGACAACTACATGCCATATGTGTTCCAGATTGGATGCTGGAGCAAAAAAAGAAAATAGATATTAGTAAAACAATTGATAAAATTATTTTTATCAATTTGTTTTTTATCAATATATAGGCCTTGGTTTAATGATATTGCATCATGTTAATTTTCTGGTTTTGATACTTGTACTATGATTACATAAGATGCTAACATTTAAGGAAGCTGGATGAAGGCTAGGTAAGAATTCTTTGGACTATTTTGCTATTTTTTGCAAATCTGGAATCATATGAAAATCAAGAGTTAAATTAAGAAATAAATTTAAAGAAACAAAACTTTTTAAATTATAGTGTATCTCATACAGTGGAATTTTATGCAAATATTAATCTTAGGGTTCTCTTAAAGTAATGGAATGCCAATGAGGAAATGCTCACACTATTTTAAATGGAGATATACATGAAAATTTTCTATTGTATATGATCCCAATTGTATATAATTATCCATAGTTATATGATAGCAGAGCAAGAAAAATAAAGGAAATATATCATCACATTCTCCTTTTACTTAGGAATGCAAGAGATAAACTCTAAGAACTTAGGATAATTCAGTTAGGTGGTTATGAAATAAATGTATAGAATTTATGGTATTCTGTATGCAAGCAATAACAAGTTAGAAAATAAAATATTTAAATAAAATCCTATTCACAATAAAACCTTTAGAATACTGGGAAGAAACTTCCACTTTAGTCAGAAGGATATGAAATCCAAGTAAGTAAGAAGAGCTGGTAGAATTGGATAAATATGAGGGGAGACAAAAGAGTGAATCTGTATCTTGCACTCTATGTTACTGAGGGTAACAGAATATACCACCACCAAATATGTCAATTTGGCATAAGGATTATTTTGAGCTAATTATTTTAAGAAACTGCAGACACAGGAGGGGCTTTGAAAACAGAGGAGAAGTGACCCCTTTGTAAAGGAAATTTACATTAGAAAGGTGGCCTGTACTAAGAAGAGAGCTATTACTAGAGATCCCTTTCTCATCTTAGACACTTATCTGCAGGAGACAGGATAAATTTTGTTTACTAAACATTTTCTCATCTCACCTTCTTAGGAGTTGCCTCTGCTCCACCCTTTTGAAGCAGCAGGCCCCTACCCCTTTCCACAGCTCAGGATAGAATATTAATCTCAATAGTTTGGTCACCTTCTGGGTCTCATATCTTTGTGGGGCTCCCATACATGCCTGCATGTAATTAAAATAGTTTATTTTCTTCTGTAAATCTGTCTTTTAGTATAAGGGGTTCTCCGCCAATAAACTAGAAGGGTAGAAGGAAAATTGTTTTTCTTCTTCTACAACATTATAAATACCCTATAACTATGAATTAAACTGTTAAATGTGAAATGTTTAACCACTGGGGTAAAATAAGCTGGGCATCATTAAGGTAAATACTTAATCTTAGGGGAAGGAACAATTCTTTGAGAATAAGTAGGTAGACGCTGTAAAGAAAAAGACTCCCACTTTTGTCTACACTGACATTTTAAATTTATTTATTTCAACATGACCATAAGTAAGAATAAAAGTGAAATGAAAAATTTGAGGAGGAAATTAATATATGTGACAGACAAATGTCAATAACCTTAATATGTAAAGAGCTCTTATAAATAAGCAGGAAAAAAGGCCCCAACAAAAGAAAAAGCATTGGCAAGAGACATGGACAGAAAAACTACAAATGGCAAAAGAAAGAGAGGGAGAGAGAGCGAGTGGTGGGGGAGAGGTAGAATGTGAGGAAAGGACAAAGGAAAGAACAGAGGGGAAGAAAGGAAAGCAAGGATGTGTGACTTCATGAGTAAATGAGGAAATGCAAACAAAATACGTTCTTGTCTTTGAAATTGGCAAAAAGTACAAAGAATTATGTGAGGTTAGTGAGGATACAGAGATAAGTACACTCCCATAATGTAGTGTGAATAGGATATAAATTAGTGCAACTTTTCTGAAGTGCACTTTGGCAATATAACAGGAGCCTTAAAGAAATTTCATTCACTTTGATCTAGAACATCCAGTTATTCAGTGGATATATCAGAACTGTTCCAAAGAAAGTATGCATAATATACAGCAGTATTTATATGAGAAAAATATTGAAAACTGTATAAACAGGCAACACTAAGGACATGGTAAAGAAATCTTGGTCCATTTCTCTATTAAAAAAATACCATGTAGCCATCAAAAAATTACCAGAAAAAGGTGAAAATTTTAAGATAAATATGAAATACATTGTTAAGTAAGATATAATATGGGGTGAAGTGAGAAAAAGCATGCTACAAAATAGTACTAAAATATAATCTCAATTTAAATGTATATATGTTTAAACTATATAAACACCTCCACCATTTGGCTTATTTCAAATGTAACAACAAAGTCTGTTTTGAATATATTGGGAAACTTCTACAAGCAAAAAATTTTAAGACATAGTTGAAATTGAAATGTTGTGATATTTTAATAGAAGAAAATTCAATTATATGATTTGAAATCATCTACATGCATATATATATATATATAAAATTCATATCTTTGATAAATATTTATCAGGCACCGATTATGTGGCAAGCACGCTAGTAGGCTCTGGGGACAAGATCGTGAACAAGAATACAGACTTGTGCTCCTGGCATTTACATTCTGATGTAGCAGTTGTATTCAACATATAAATACACAAATAAATACATAACTACTGATTTCAATAAGTGCCTTGAAGAAATATTATAAGTTCCTACTATCACACATAAAGGGGACTGATTTTTTAGGTGAGTGAGCATTGTGTGCAGAGCATGCCAAAAGAACTAAAAATTGTTTTCCATAATGCCAAAGTGATTCTTATTTTGATGGGATCGTTAGCAATTATTAGTGATTTTTCCTTTTTATCACTTTTGCTATATTTTCCCAATTCAGCAACACACATGTATTACTTTTATAGTCAAAAAATAGTAAAATACTTAGCAACACACTTAGCCAAGGAGGTAAAAGTCTTGTACACTAAAACCTGTAAAACACTGATGACAAAAATTAAAACAGACACAAATAAATGGAAAGATATCTCCTGTTCATTGAATGGAAGCATTAATATTGTTATAATGGCCACACTACCCAAAGTAATCTACAGATTCAGTGTAATCCCTATCAAGATCCCAATGACATCTTTAACAGAAATAGAAAAAAAAATCTTAAATTTATTTGGAACTACAAAAGACTCCACATAGCCAAAACAACTTTGAACAAGAACAAAGCTGGAGATATCACACTTCCTGATTTCATAATATTATAAGCTACAATAATCAAAACAGTATGATACTGGCATAAAAACAACACATAAACCAATGGAACAGAATAGAGATCACAGAAATAAACCCACGCACATAGTCAACCGATGTTCCACAGGGTGCCAAGAATATGCAATGGGGAACAGATAGTGCCTTTGATAAGTGGTGTTGGGAAAACTGGATATCCATGTGCAAAAGAGTGAAAGTAGGTCCTTATCTTACACCACACACAGAAGTAAACTCAAAATGCTTTAAAGACAAAACGTAAGACCTGAAACTGTAAAACTCATAGAAGAAAACTGAAGGCAAGAGCTTATTGACATTGATTTCAGCCCTGATTTCTTGGATACAATAACCAAATGCACAGGCAACAAAAGCAAAACTAAACAAGTGGAAGCACATTTAAAAAAAAAAAAAAAAGCTTCTGCACACAAAGGAAACAATCAACAAAAAGACATTTTAAACCCACAGAATAGGAGAATCTATTTGTAATCCATATACTTGATAAAGAGTTAATACCCAAAATATATAAGGAACACTTAAAACTCAATAGAAAAAAAAAACAAATAGTTAAAAACTGGGCAAAGGACTTAAATAGACATTTTTCCAACAAAGACATACAAGTGGTCAACAGGTACACGAACAGGTACTCAATGTCACTGATCATAGAGAAATCCAAATCTAAATCACAGTTGAGATATGTTACCTCAGACCCCTTAGGACAGCTATTATTAAAGATAATAAAGGATAGCAAGTCTTTTGAGGATGTGGAGAAAAGGGAACCATTGTACAGTGTTCGTGGGAATGCAAGTTGGACCAGCCACTCTGGAAAACAATATGAAGGTTCCTCAGTAAATTAAATAGAATTACCCTATGATCTAGCTATCCCATTTCTAGGTATATACCGTGAAGGAATTGAAATCAGGATCTCAAAGAGATATCTGTATTCCCATGTTCATTGCAGCATTGTTCTCAATATCCAAAGAATGGAAACAACCTAAATGTCCATCATCGGATGAATGGATAAAGAAAACGTGATTGTCTTTATCAACTGGGGATGCTCTCACAAAGTACCACAGCTTAAGCAACAATTTATTTCTCACCATTCTGGGGGCTGGAAGTCTGAGCTCAGGTTGTCAGCATGGTTGAATTATACTGAGGACCCTCTCCCAGGTCACAGTCAACTCCTATCCTCACATGTCACTCAGAAAGAGAATGAGAGAACTCTCTGAGGTCCTTTTTCAAAGGGCACAGACCCCACTGATGAGGGCTCTGCCCTCATGACCTGTTTTAACTTCCTAAGATCTCACCTTCTAATACTATCACATAAGGAGTTCAGGTTTATGAATATGAATTTTGGGGGGGGAGAGACACAGACTTTCAGTTCATAACATTGATATATACATACAGTGATATTAGTCAGCCCTTAACAAGAAGAAAATCCCACCATTTGTAATAACATAGGACATTATGTTAAGTGAAAGAAGGCAGGCACAAAAGGACAAATACTATGTGATACCACTTGTAATGAGGAATCCAAAATAGTCAAACTCATAGGAGCCAAGGGTAGATGATGATTGCCAGGGTCTGGTGGAAGGGGACCCAGGGACTTACTAGTCAACAGGTATAAAACTTCAGTTCTGCAAGCTGAATAGGTCCTAGAGATCCACTGTACAGCATAAGGCCTGTAGTTAAAAATACAGGATTTCATACTTAAAAATTTGTGAAGTGGGGGGACACCTGGATGGGTCAGTGGGTTAAGCCGCTGCCTTCAGCTCAGGTCATGATCCCGGGGTCATGGGATCAAGTCCCACATCGGGCTCCTTGCTTGGCAGGGAACCTGCTTCTCTCTCTGCCTCTGCATGCCTCTCTGCCTACTTGTGTGTACTCGCTTGCTCTCTCTCTCTCTGGCAAATAAATAAAGTCTTAAAAAAAAAAAATTTGTGTGGGACGCCTGGGTGGCTCAGTTGGTTAAGCAGCTGCCTTCGGCTCAGGTCATGATCCCAGCGTCCTGGGATCGAGTCCCATAACGGGCTCCTTGCTCCGCAGGGAGCCTGCTTCTCCGTCTGACTCTGCCTTCCACTCTGTCTGCCTGTGCTCGCTCTCGCTCGCTCTCTCTGACAAATAAATAAAATCTTTAAAAAAAAAAAATTTGTGAAGGGGATAGGTCTTATGTTAAGTATTTGTATCATAAAAATATGTTCATGGCATAGATGGTGGTGATGGTTTCACCATGTATATTTGTCTCCAAACTCATCAAGCTTTTTACACTAAATGTGCACAGCTTTATGTATGTCAATTAGACCTCAATAAAGCGTTTTTTTAAGAAGTAAACAGTAAGTATAAAAGAAAAACATACCAAAAGTAGAATAAAATTGTTTAAATATTACTCCTTAGCTTGCAGTCCTCCAAAAATCATACTAACAAAGGTAAGCAGACTTGTCTGACAAGAGTCCCTGTATGTGCCTCATCCTTTTGTCCTGATGAACACATAGCCTTGTCCAAACTGCCTCTCAAGCCATCTTTCAAACTTTGTCATGATGTAAATAAACCTACTGTAAGCTTACCACAAATACAAAAAGAAAGCCTATTTTGAATATACTTGAAGCATACTAAGAACAAAAATTTTAACATACTTGAAATTGAAATGCTGTGACACTAACAAAAGAAAAAGAAAATTCAAATTACAGTTGACCCTTGTACAATACGGGTTTGAACTTAAACTATGCCATTCACTTATATGTGGATTTTTTTATGAGTACAGTACTGTAAATGTATTTTCTCTTCCATATGATTTTCTTAATAACATTTTCTTTTCTCCAGCTTACTTTATTTTAAGAATATAATATATAACACATGTAACATACAAAATATATGTTAATCAACTGTTTATGTTATTGGTAAGGCTTCCAGTCAACACTAGGCTTTTAGTAAAGTATTGCAGGGGTCAAAAGTTATACATGGATTTTTGACTGTACAGGGGCGGGAGGTGTTGTTGGCACCCTTAATACTTGCATAATTTAAGGGTCATTTGTATGTGATTCGAAATAATCATTAGTGTAGACCCCAATTATACGAAAAAGATACTGGGATGATTTGTGTATAGCAGTATCCTCCAACAATTATAGGATATTGATGTGGAAGAGAAATCTGATAGTGACTAGAAAAGAGTCTGGTTCAGACAAAGTGTGATTCTAAAGAACAATTAATGACAACAGAACAACAAAAACAACAAAGCAATGGGAATATATTGTAGCGCACTCAAGGCAAATGTATGTTTTAGGGCCATTTCTTGTGATCCCAAATTGAGCAATGCTCACTGGGCAAAGTTCCAGAAATCAGGAGGCTTTCAATCAACTACTGTAAGTGCTTCAGGGGTTACCTAGTGCTAGTTACAAACATTTTGGCATATCTCCTTCTGGGCACATGTAGTCAGATTGAAATTCCTCAACCTATTTGGAGAATATAACTTGCTTCTTCCCATATGGGTTGGCCAAGTTCTTGCCTGAGCCAATGAAATATGCAAGGAAGTAAGGCAGGGCCAGTGCCATCATGGTCATCAAAGCCTGTATGGGGCTGGAGGCTCCAGTGATGTAAGTGATCATAACGAGCAGAACTCCTGTCATCTGTCAGGCATGTATCATGGACAGTAAACATGCTTCTCTGCTAAGTCACTGAGATTTGAGGGTGTTTTGTAACTCTATCAAAACTTAATCCATGATGACCCATACTGTTATTAATCCAGAACATCAGCTGTCCTGGATCAAATTTATCTGAACTTTTATTTCTAGTAATAGAAAGTATAGTTGCTGATATACAGCTGGCAAATAAATAAATAAATAAATAAAGGATATTGGTCTAACTTTCATAGGACAGAGAGAGAATAGCTCATAAGTAGCTATTACACGTGCTTTGGATTCTGTAAAGAATAAGAACGGCGTGTTCAAGTTCTTGCTACTCTGAGCGATATGCCATAGGCCAGTCATTGACCTCACTGAACACCATTTTCTTTTTCAGATTTATTTATTTACTTGAAAGAGAGTGAGCGTGCAAACTGGGGGGAGGGGCAGAGTAGGAGAATCTCAAGCAGACTCCCAGCTGAGCACAGAGCCCAAAGTGGGGCTCAATCTCAGGACCCTGAAATCATGACCAAAGTCAATACCAAGAGTCAGATGGATGCCCAACCAACTGAGCTACCCAGGTGCCCCAGAGCACCAATTCTTCTTAATCTGGAAATCACACAGTAACTATTTCTCAGGGTTACTGTAAGGAGAAAAAAAGACAATGGATGTTAAGCATCTGGCACTGTGGCCAGAAGACAGCAAGTTCAGTAAACAACTAGCAGCAGCAGCGGCATCATTATTACTGCTCTGTATGTATTCACAATCTTCCTTTTGAAATACCATTAGACCAGTAGCTTGTGAACCTTCTGGCTCCCCACATAACCTGAAATAAGCATTTTTTTTTGCAGGCAAATACGCCATATTTATTGATTCCTCTGTCTCTGCTCAATGGAAGAAAGTACTGTTGGTAGAAATAAAATATCAGCCTCAACTTGCACATATACCCAAGATCTTGTAAGTCATTACAATGTGTTTTTGAGAGTTGCCACTTCACTGCTCTATAAAAAGCTTCCTGGAAAAAGTATTAACAGATGGCCTCTTACTCTCTGAGACTGTTAGTAGCACACCAGATGGCAACCCAAATGAGAAGATTCAACTTAAATTCTCCAAACTGAAGGAAATGTGACACTAGCTTTTTAATAGGTGTGCAGCATTAAAGGTAGCAAAGAAATGATCGGTTAAGATAAAAACTCATTTTCTCTCCACATTTCAATGTGGAATACAGTTCCCATTGTCTCACCAGCTTGCCAGATAGTTCATATAAAATGCGGGAAGTGGTTTGCCCAACACAAACAGAAATTTTATTTGAAATGACTGACAGATTTATGAGGTGTAAGGCCAGTCTAAAGAATGAAAATACAAGGCAGTGCCCCAGGGACAAACGCTCTGTGCCACGGACACTCCTTTCTCTCTAGGACCAGTCATTAGTTTGCAACATTTTGCTCTTATTTTTAGAAATATTGGGCCTCGGCTCAACTGTCAAACTTTTGACAGAGAGGTAATAACTATTCCAGGAAACTTATCATCTTTCTTGATGCCCAGGCATCACTACTATCCAAATTCTCCCCGGTGCCTTTGCCTTCCAAAACAACCCTCTCCCATGAAGGTTCAGGAAAAGCCAATGGAGTCTTTATATTAGCTTAGGAAGATATCCTTCTGCTATCATAGGTTACAGGAATCAATGTGTATATCTTTAGATATCAGAGAATCCCCAAATATCAATGTTTCAAGAGGCCATGGACCCCAGCCCTAAAATTGGTACTCAGCTATGCCATTCTGCAGGACACTGGATCTTCAAATATGGAAGCCAGTGGGACACATGGTACAGATGGGGTTTTGGCAGAGCACCTGGAAATACGGTCTGTAGCATGAACACACAATATTAAAATATGCATATATATTCTCTGAATCAGTCAGCTGGGGGGAATGGTAAATCACAGTCTCCCTGACTACACAGGGTCCTCAAACGGTCAAACCTGGGGATCGTTCAGTCTTGACCACTGCTGTCTTCTCCTGTCTCAACTGCAGCTATAGTGTAGTGTTGGAAACATGACTTCCAAAAACCACATCAAATTTTCAGGAATTCCTTCCCATTTTCTTTTTTTTTTTAAGATTTTATTTATTTATTTGACAGAGAGAGAGATCACAAGTAGGTAGAGAGAGGCAGAGAGAGGAAGGGAAGCAGGCTCCCTGCCTAGCAGAGAGCCCGATGTGGGGCTCGATCCCGGAACCCTGGGATCATGACCTGAGCTGAAGGCAGAGGCTTTAACCCACTGAGCCACCCAGGCGCCCCTCCTTCCCATTTTCTTATGAACTCTTAGGCCTGCTGGATGCAGTGAAACCCAAGGATTGGAGACCTTCCATACCTGTGAACCATTAACTAAGACTATGGGCACCCTACAATTGGAAGAGACTGGCATGGCTCCTGGGCTCCAGGGAACAGGAAAAATCTAAAGAAAGTATGTGTCCACCAAGGGGACTGACTAGCATAGGAAACCAAGTTCAAAGAAATAGAAGTCATCACATGTACCCAGCACTATCTAAGGGAGAGAAATCCTAAATCTGGGATCTTTAAAGAGACAACCTCTGCTGGGAGGTAGAGACAGATCACTGAGCTCCCTCAGAGCTGGTGTAAAAAAACCTACCCCCCAGGCCTCCTACCTCTCCCAGCAATATTTGGCTCCATGATTCTGCTTCCCAGATCTGTGGATACGGAGAAGGAGACACAAAAGCACTGTGGCCACTGGAAAGAAAGAAGGCTAGTTATAAACACTTTCATTTTTTGCTTTGTACATCACTGGCTGGTGTTGCAGTTACCATGAGCGTATGCTCATTTCTGATACCCCAACACAGTTCAGGACCGAGAACCAGACCCTAGAACTGGAGATCTTATCCTGGGGTCCATGATCTTTTGGAATAGAGCTTTAGTAGTTCGGTGAACTCATTGGTAAACACATGGTGGTGCTGGGAGGGTGGCATACCTAGAGCGGGCCAGGGAGCTCTGTCTTGCCCCCATCCCTGTAATACCTTGCCCTGTACCTCTCTTCCATCTGCCTGCTCCTTCTCTAGAATGTGGTGAGCCAGCCAAGAAGTCACTCTTGAGAAACCCTCCCCACAACTAATCACCCACCTGAGATGGCATCTAGGTACCTAGAGGGCACCATCAAATCCCCCTAAGTTAACAACCACAGCAGGTGTGCCATTTCTACTCTTCCTACAGATGATCAGAAAAGCTTTTGCCGCCTCTCTCAGTTATAACCCACACGACTGTCCTCAAAGTAAAATAACTCTTACATTATTTGCCAACCAATTACTTGCCCCACAGATTGGTTTGTCTTTTCTGCCCTGCTAAGTCAGTACAGTTGGCTCATCTTCCAAGAATTAGAAGAGAGGGCCAATAGAAGTCTAGTTTTTCTCGATGCCAGAAATGTCTGCATTTTCTTTCCCATGTGAGGTGCTAGGGCTCCAAAAGAGGTTACATTAATCTCATAATAATTAAAGGAAAACATGATTGCCAATTAATGGCAGGGACAATGCATCAACCTGCAAACCACAGGCGATCCTCTGAGACAAAGAAAGCATTGATATAAAGGCAAATATACTGATAATAACCTCGTGTATTTATCATGGTGGTGGATATAGGCAAATCCCACAGAGAAAGCCTTCCTTTCGGCTTCGGCATTGGCTGCCATCCAAAATTCACAGACTATAAACAATGAAAGCCTTTCCATGAAGAAAGTTCGGAGTGGAACTCACTTGGGGTCCCCAACTTTCTGAGGAAGTGCTCAAGCCATAACTCAAAGGAACATTTTCATCAGCCCGAGGTGGCAGGCAGGATAAATGGCCTGGCCGTGAATGCACGCGTTGAGAAGGAACTGAGAGGTGCTCAGGAAATGCCTGCGGGAGGCCGCGGCCCTCAGTGGGCCGTGCCATGGAGGAAGGCCCAGACAAGGTGTTAGGCCGCGGTGGGAAGCCTGGCTCCTCCAGGCCCAGCTCACTCCGGTGGAACACAATGGCATCATTGTTGACTCTCTATTGCAAGGAGTTTGAAGTTCTGCTAGCAGCCTCATTCGGGGGAAAGAGTCGACTGGGCTTTTCTGTTCTAGAAAGCTCTGAAGGTGGAAGATGGCCCTGGGTCAGGTCGTGGGCACTCAAGCCTGCTGATGGCCTCATCCAGGAGATTCTAAGATCAGTGCTGTCACTGCCGCTCCCCCTAAACAGATGTCCACATTAGTTTACACTCTCTTTTCCTGAGGTGTTGACGTTTTGCAGCTTTTGAAGAGGTAAATTTGTGATGTGTGAAATGAAAAGTACAGTCCCAGGTCCTTTGAAAACTGAAAAGATAAAAGCCATTTGGAAAAAAATCTTTCCCTTTGAGGTCACTGGGTTGATTTCACCTTGGGCTGGGTGTTACCAAACTTAGTGACGAAGACTTCCTTTCTAAATATCCAAGTTTTTGCATACTGAGAGAAGGGAGGGTAAGGGGTACCCAGAAGAGGCTGGGAGAAAGACGGGATGATCAGAAAGAATTCTCAGGGGGAGCCTGGGTGGACGCCTCTGCCTTCGGCTCAGGTCATGATCTCAGGGTACTGGGTTCGAGCCCCACATTGGGCTCTCTACTCAGAGGGGAGCCTGCTTCCTCCTCTCTCTGTCTGCCTCTCTGCCTACTTGTGATCTCTCTCTCTCTGTGTCAAATAAATAAAATCTTTAAAAAAAGAAAGAAAGAAAGAACTCTCAGCAGCTGGGTTGACTGAGGTCCAGACCCCAAAGAAGGTGGTGCTGGAAGGCCTAGAGCAATGGTCTCAAATCCACAAGGAGCTTGTGGGAATGAACACTCCTCGTGCTTTTCTCAAGTGGTGAAATAGCCGTGGGGTGCTCTGGTGATACAGAGGAGGAAGAAGTCACTTCCTCCTGCCCAGTGAATCACAATCGAGCCCCGCACCTCCTCTGGGCCAGGGTCTCTGGCCTAAGGAAGAGGGAATGTTGGAGATGATGATGGATGCCTGTGGCTTCCAGAATACTTGCAACCAGAGACATAGGGTTCAGAGACAATGCTTACAAAGAGATCCCACACAAGAAGAAGTATCACCAGGGAATTTCATGGGCACTTGGGGACCCTCAATTAGAGCTTTTCTGTGGGCAGACGCTGGGGACTGAGTTAGACTCCTTCCCACACACCAACCCCCTAGGGCCTCCATCAGAGTTACAAATGGCTGCGTGTTGTGGAACAGTATACACAGAATAAACACATGTGCAAAGGCCAAATACCTATTTTATATATACTGAATATGTAAAGTGTCTGGGACAGCTGAGAGGGGTCAACACATCATAGATATTGATTGTGATTATCACATGATCAGAATTCTGAACAAGTTCCATCCCTGGACTGAATTCCCTGGGGACAGGCTCCTCTTGGGATCTCCTGCATAGTTCCTGGAAGAGAGTGTCAGTGCAGGTAGGGTTCAGTAAATGTTTTTCAATGAGTAGATGAATAAAAGAAGAGAAAGAATGAGTGAATAAAGGAAAGGAAAAACATGACATAGGGCAGGGGAAAGAAAGAACTTTCTCTCATCCTCCACCTCAAATCAACACTGTTGATCTTACCTCCTAACATCCTTAAAGTCATCCCCTCCCTCCTCTCATCACTGCCCTGACCTTGTCGCCCATTCAGCCTGGCCTCCTCACAGGCCTCCTAGCGGGTCTCTCCTCCCCAAATCTTAATTTCCTTCCCAAACTATGCTCCACTCTGCAGTCACCAGGATTGGTTTAAAATTCATAACTAATCATTGTGCCACCCTCCTTCTTAAAACATTACAAAGATCCTTTGCACTTGGGATAAAGAGCAAACTACCTACCATGTGGTGGCAGATGTAGGCTAAGCTCTTGGAGAGATCTGCGTGGCCACAGTCACGGGACTTATGAGCAGGGAACAAGGAAGACGATTCAACTTCCAGGTAAGAATACCCACACCTGGGGCACCTGGGTGGCTCAGTGGGTTAAGCCTCTGCCTTCGGCTCAGGTCATGATCTCAGAGTTCTGGGACCGAGCCCTGCATCGGGCTCTATGCTTGGCAGGGAGCCTGCTCCCCCCTCTCTCTCTCTGCCTGCCTCTCTGCCTACTTGTGATCTCTGTGTCAAATAAATAAATAAAGTCTAAAAAAAAATAAAAAAAGAAAAGAAAAGAAAAACAATACCCACACCTGGGGAGGGCAGCCCAGGCAGGAGTGGCAGATACTCTACCCAGATACTGAAGACACCTGTGGCTGAAGCTGAGTAGAGGAAGAAATTTGAGAGATCAGTTTGGCTTTTGATTTCTTTGGAGTTAAGAAATCTGAGCTGCGGACTTCACTTACAAGGAGAAGGGATTTCTATTTGAGACCTTAACTTCTTTAGACCTTAACTTATAAGAACAAGAGGATTTAATTTATTTTTGTTTTCCAACATTTTATTATGATATGCAAAAGGTAACCTAACACAGTATCTATTCTAATTGGAACTGAGTTTTTTCAAATATGGATACATATATACTTTGCAACTCATCTTGTGTTTCCAATCTTAAAAGGAGTATAATATCATCTTTTTTTCAATTTTAAAATAAATGTTTTCCCTGGGAAATCTTCCCATTTATTTAATTTTCTGATGTTTTATTGTGCTAACATACATATAAGATAAAACTATCTTGAACATTGTTAAATTTTTAAATTTATTTTTATTTTAATTTCAGTACAGTTAACATACAGTATTATGTTAATCTCAGGTGTAGAATATTCCATACATCTCCCAGTGCTTGTCACACGTGTGCTCCTTAATCCCCATCACCCATTTCATCCATCCCCCTAACCTCTGCTTTGGTAACCGTCATGCTTTCTACAGTTTAATAGTTTAATTCTTGGCTTCTCTCTCTCTCTCTCTCTCTCTCTCTCTCTCTCTTTCTCTTTCATTCCTTTACTCGTTTGTCTTGTTTCTTAAATTCCACATGAGTGCAATCATGTGGGATTTGTCTTTCTCTGACTGACTTATTTTGCTTAGCATAAGGCACTCTAGCTCCATCTGCATAATTGCAAATGGCAAGATTCTTTGTGATGGCTGAGTAGTATTCTGTTGTATATATAGACCACAACTTCTTCAACCATTCGTCTATTGATGGACTACTTCCATAATCTGGCTATTGTAGATAAGGTTGCTATAAACATCAGGGTGCATATATCCCTTTGAATCAGTGTCTTCGCATTTTGGAGTAAATACCCAGTAGTGGGATTACTGGATTGTGCAGCAGTTCTGTTTTTAAATTTTTGAGGAACGTCCATACTGTTTTCCACAGTGGTTGCACCAGTTTGCATTCCCACCAACAATGCAAGAGGGTTCCTTTTTTCTCCAAATCTTCACCAACACTTGTTTTTTGTGTTTTTGATCCTAGCCATTCTGACAGGTGTGAGGAGATATCACATCATAGTTTTGATTTGCTTTTCCCTGATGATGAATGATGTTGAGCATCTCTTCATGCATCTGTTGGCCATCTGAATGTCTTCTTTGAAGCAATGTCTGCTCATGTCTTCTGCCCACTTAGTTGGATTATTTGTTTTGGGGGTGTTGTTATCTTGACCATTCAGTGATACTCAGTACAGTCATACTGTTGTACAATTTTCAGCACCCTGTATCTCCAGAACTCTTTCATCCTGTAAAACTGAAAGCCAATACTCCTTAACTAACTCACTCCCCATCAGCACCTGTAAAAGACCATGCTACTTTCTTTTTCTATTTTTTAATCTCCTCTTTTCGCCCTTGCCCTAACTTCTGGTAACCACTATCCTACTCTCTGTTACTGTGAGTTTGACTCTTTTTTTTTTTTTCAATTCCACATTTCAGTGATATCATGCAATATTTGTCTTTCTGTGTCTGGTCTACTTCACTCAGCTTGATGTCCTATAGGTCCATCCATGCTGGTGTAAAAGGAAGGATTTCCTTCTTTTGTAAGGCTAAATAATATTCTGTGTGTGTGTGTGTGTGTGTGTGTGTGTGTGTGTTCTTTATCCATTCATTCGTTTTCTTTATCCATTCATTCACTGATAAACATTTAGGTTGTTTCTGCATCTTGGCTATCATGAATAACACTGCAATGAATATGGGGGTGCAGATACCCCTTTGAAATAGTGATTTCACCTCCTTCAGATATATACTCAGAAGCAGGATTGCTGAATCATAAGCTACGTCTATTTTTAGTTTCTTGAGGAATCTCCATACTGCTTTCCATAATGGCTCTACCAATTTACATGCCCACCAACAGTTTAAAAGGGATCCCTTTGGTGCCACATCCTCACTGACACTCATTATTTTTGACTTTTTGGGAATGGCCATTCTAACAGGTGTGAGGTGATAGCTCATGGAGGTTTTGATGTGCATTCCCTGATGATTAGCATTCTTGAGCTCCTTTTCATATACCTACTGGCCATTAGTATGTCTTTGGTAAAATGTCTTTGAGGTCCTTTGCCTATTCTTCATTGGTTATTTGCTTCTTTCCCGTGTAGCTGTATGAATTTTTTATGTCTTTTAGATATTAACCCCTTATCAGATATATAACTACATCATTTTTTGGTGGGTGCCGGAAGAGCCTGTGCATAATTCCCAATGTTCCTGGCCCCCACCATGATGTGATGAAAACAGAGGTGGACAAGGGAGCCTCCACCAGCCTGCATCCCAGCAACTATGAAGAGCAAAGTCCCCTGCTGATCTGCATTGGAAAATTCATGGGGATGAGAAACTGAATTTAGTTGTGTTACTGAATGAAATGTGTTACCACAGCATAACCCAGCCCATATGGACCAATACAGACTGTCTTTGATGAAAGAGTTTTCTAAGGAAATTAGTAGTGCAAACAATTTCAGGGGCCAAATAATCTATGTAAGGATGTAACTTCCCTCTAGTACTTGAAGAGTGCCCTTTTAATTAACATGTTGATAAAAGTCATTATTGCCTCCTCATTAAGCAAGTTCCCAAAGATCCTATCTGATCCCAAGTTGAGTTATGTGAATTTATTTTACAGAATTCCACAATTGGTAATGAATTCTGGTAAAGACTTTCTGCCACATCTTCATCTTTTTGACTGAATGCTTACTGAACACCTACTATGTTTCAGGTACTTGTTCTAGATATTGGGGTATCAAGAGTAAATAAGAAAGACATATTTCCTTCCTTCAGGGAGTGGGGAAATGTTCTAAAGGAAAAGAATAGGGTGCTTGGAGACCTACCTGGCCAGAGGAAACAGAGAAGTCCTCCTGGAAAAGATTGCATTCTTACCGAAACTGGAAAGATGAACAATCAGGAATTAGCCCGAGATGGCACCTGTCAGTACAATCTTGATCGAATGGAATATTCAAGAAATAGGGTATTTAGGTTCATTTAAAGTCCTAACTTTTAAATTAAATAATTAATTATACCTCCTTTATAAAGAGAAAAGTTTCAGTACTCTCATAGCTGTCTTCTCATCTGATTGTTACAAACTCTCAGTGAGATGGGGAGTTAAGAACATACTATTCTCTCTGGTTTTGTAGACATTTTCTGTGCCCTACCCATGTCCCTCAGCCCTGACTCTTTCCATGCATACTGGCCCAACCTCCAGCTGCCAGCCCCTGAGTCCCTCTACCTGAGCCCTATGTCTGACCACTAGTGTCTGATCTCCCTGCCCATGTGGCAACTGCAAAAGGTGAGGGATTAGCCACGGCTCTGAGCAAATGGCTGTTGGAGGTTAGTATATGAGTAACCAAGTGCCTTCATCCCTTGAGCAGGACAATTCAGAGGCACGTGTTCTACTCTGGTACTTAGAGATCTCCAGGATTATGTCCCTCTTGCCCTCTGCGGTGGCTGGACGGTAACACACCCTTTATTGGCTACTTTCCTGGGTCATTCTTTCGTTCCTCTGCAGGTGTTTCCTGAGAGCACACCTCTGTGATGGTTAATTTTGTATCTCAACCTGACTCAGGCAGGGTGCCCAGCTGTTTGCTCAAACACTGGTCTACATGTTTTATGAGGGTATTTCTTTTAATGTGATTAACATTCGAATCAGTAGACTTTGAGGAAAGTGGCTTATAAAGCAGATGATCCTCCATATAGGGGAGGGCCTCATTCATTCCTGTGTTCGTGGCAGACATCATGAGTTGATCCCCCTTCTCCTCAGAAACTTCCATGGTCAATAGGGCTTGGCAGACCAGAAGGCACCCAGTGGCCGTCCCTTTCTGAAACGCATCACTGTGCTCTCTGAATTTGGCAGCAGCTGACAGTGTCTGCCTCTTATTCCCACCTCTGGTGTCTTACCAGCCCCTTGAAGCTGGAGCCAACTGTGCTCATCACTCCCCTACCACCACTCAGGTGCTGATGCCAGCCTGCTCCATTTCCTGTGGTGCAGAAACCACTCCTTCCCCCACAAAACCTTCCACTGGGGGACCCCGGAGCTGGAAAAGAAGCATCGATCCTGGAGCCCAAAGCTACAGGGCTGCCCACGGCTGAGTCTAGCGAGTCATAAAAAGAGTCACAAAGCTCCATCCTGTGATTCTTGAAGCTCCGCATGCCAACCCAGGGCTCATTTCCCCTGCTGGCCAGAGTGCTTACAGAACCCACCAGCTCCAGAGACCATGCTCAGACGACACTGGGCAGGGCAGCCCATGGAAGACAGGGCCCCCACAAACTTAGCTCATGGTTGCAGCAAGGCGGGACCCCCCCACACACACCCAACCCCGGGGACCGGAGCACACTCAGCTGCAGCCCAGGCAAGAGAACGGACAGAATGGAAGCACTGGAGGCTGCAGGCAAATGGACACGGTGACAGCGACCAGGACAGACACAGTCAAAGCCTTCCACAAGGAAATGCAGCAACTAAGGTCAGGCCTCTGTGCCCTCACCCCACCTTCGAGCAGCCATCCTGTCAGATCAGCATGGGCCAGCTGGGCAGGCCAGGGTGTTAGGAACTCCAAAACCCTCGACTCCCAGTGAGAAACCAGTACATCACTCTCCAAGGTCACTCTGATGAGGTCATCCACAGTGAACCAAATGCCGTATGACCTACACAAGGGAGTAAGAAACCAGGGCACTAGTATGGGCATCACCACCAGCCCCCAAGATGACACACCCAAGGTCAAGGGCTATCCACATGCAAGATCACATTGCAGTAGCTCCATGTGGTCTGATCAAATCCCAAAAACAATCCAGTGATATAGGCGGGATGTATCACCCCCTTTTATCCACAAGGAGACTGATGAAGGCTCTGAGAGGTTAATGTACTTATCTATGGCCACACAGCCAGTCAGGGGTACAGTCAAAGTTCATACTCCCAAATCAGGGCCCATTCACACCTGCAATGGTTTCTCTCCCAAACTCTCAAACAGTGATCACAAAGCAAAGCAACACATACTTTCCAGAGGTTTGTGTGGCCCTGTGCTGAGTGCTGGAAAAGTAGTGGTAAATACGATACCGCAAAGTCCGTGGTCTCTGGATCCCATACAATAGTGGGGGAAATGGACAACGACCCAAGAACAAGAACACAACTCAAGGGCACAGAATGGCGGGTGCTGTGAAGAAAAAATAAAGCCAAGAAACGCGAGAAAGATGTGACTAGTCTGGAGAGTGGGTGGTCAGGGAAACAGGGGTAGGAGGAGATGACGTTTTCAATGACCCCATGCATCTAGAGGAATTCAGGCTCCCCCAGCCTGCGCCTGCACAGGGCTAACTGTCCAGATCAGGTCTGGCCTCTGGCTGTGATGACCTGCAGGGTCACCCCATGTCCCCACCCCCTCCACCAGCAAGCCTCCCCCAGTCCTGATTCTCCACCATGGAAGTGGCCCGCAAGCTACAGACTGGGCCAGGAGCATGCAAGTCTTGGCACACTCACGTGTGTGTGTGTGTGTGTGTGTGTGTGTGTGTGAGAGAGAGAGAAAGAGAGAGAGAGAGAGAATGAGAATCTGGCTTGAGACAAAACTCAACCAAGTCTAGTTTATACAGAAGGAAGGAAAAGAAATCCATGAGAAGTGCATTGCTGCTCACAGTGGATACAGCTCCCATGTAGAGAAGAATTGGCCTTTCCCAGGACTCTAGAGTATGACAGCTGGAAAGGATAGCCCCTGGTAGGGGACACCCAGATCCAGGAAGGAGATCTGTCCCAGCTCACCCCATGGGTCACTGTCAGGGTCAGGGTCAGGGCTCGAATTTTAGTACCGGGAGGGCAGAGACTGAAACACAATTCCTAACCTCCAGGTCCTTATGGCTTCGGCAAACAATGAAGAAATGTCCCAAATAATTGCCCAAGACCTTGACACTAGACAAGTAATAATTCCATTCACTAGCTGCTTTTTTTTTTTTTTTT
Source organism: Mustela lutreola (assembly GCF_030435805.1). Lineage (NCBI taxonomy): Eukaryota > Metazoa > Chordata > Mammalia > Carnivora > Mustelidae > Mustela > Mustela lutreola. The sequence continues at coordinate 128,100,271 of NC_081308.1, forward strand.
CAGAAGTCTCCCTTAACCAGAGACCTGCTTCCCTCTTAATTGTTTCTATTCTGCCTATAGTGGTCTGCAATGGGCAGTCATCACTTTCAAGGGGGTCCCACTTTTGGGAAAAGAGGAGAAGATGCCAGATGCAGCCCAGGTGTGGTATGGACTCAGTTTACCGAGCACCCCCAGCACCCAGCATGAGCAGCTCTGCCTCTCCCCTCCCCACCACCCTCCCCTGGAGGAAAGAAGTCCAGAGAGGGTAAGTGACTTGTGCAAGGTCATCCAGCTCTCGGGTGGCAGAATGGGATCAAGCCAGGCTCAGGGGAAACCAAACATTCCAAGCAGACCCAAAAGAGGAGACCAGAGGACCAGAGATTGGGGGCTCCTCAGGAAATCTGGTTTATTTGCCAAACCAGAAAATAGAAATTCTAGGGCGGAGGGAGACTGCCTATCTCCACTGAGTCCTGGAGACCTCCAATCAGATGGGAGAGAGCCTTGTGAGGAGTCAGAGAATCCCAATGGCATTTGTTACCACCCACCTTGCATTAGGACTCTCTGTGCCCAGCTTCAGCCCTGGCCACCATGAGTCCCCAAGCACCCTCAGGGCATTCCGTCCCTCCCCAACCCGAGTCATCCAAGACCTCCGGTTAAGTTGGGTTTTCCGATAAACAACAAATCTTTAAGTATGACCCATGTGATATCTGGGATAGACTTACAGAAAGCAATTATTCCTTGTTCATCTGAAATTCATATTTAACCACGGGTCCTGGATTTTACCAACAGCCCTATTCTTGCAGTCCCTCTCGGTGGCTAGCACCTGCTGCCAATACTGGTTGATGGAGAAAACAGTGTAATATCCCGTTTTGCAAAAGTATTTGAGGGAGAAATACTACAGGCTGCCGCCACATTTCTTCCTCTTATGTCATTTTTGGAGGACGTTTTCGCCACATAGAAAGCCAGCCTCTTGCGGGATGCAAATGAGGCCCAGTCCCAGAGGGGGAAAAATTGAGTTAGAAAGCAGTTAGAAAACAACCCCAGGGGATCCGAGACCCGCGCTTCATCTGCGGAGTCTTTTATTCTCGTTAATTCATAACAGTGTCTTTTAAATCCTGAACTAGAATTCGAGAACAGTCAGCTTGTGAGTGTGACAGTCATTACTCCTAGGAAAAGCCCCCTCCGGTAGCTGGGCGCCCTCCGCGCGTTCTTGGTGCCACAGCGGACTCCAGTGGTCACGCGGGGAACCGCATGCTGTCTGCACCGCCCAGCTGGACCAGAGCCCTGCCCCTGGGCTGGTGAAGACAGGGCCGCTTCTTTGGCTGCCCAGGGGCCTGGGCTGGGTGGAAGGATCTCCGCCCAAAGACACAAATTCAAGTGCGCCACGTGGAGACAAAGCCCTGTCCTGCTGCTGTGAAGCTCTGACCAGAACAGTGTTGTATTTCATCTTGCATGCCAGTGTACCATTGCTGACCCAATTTCACAGATGTTCTCTTGAAACCGGACTGTGCCTTGTGAATAGTTTTAACTATCAAGCTGCGGTGATGGAACCGTCAAAAAAAAAAAAAAATCCTTTAAATACATGAGAGGCAGTTGGGCTCAGAATTGATTCTTCTCCTGTCAGTTGGTTATACTTAAATGGTTAGCTGGGGGATGTGGGCAAGTTAAGAGGACAGGAATTAAGACCCCCCCCCCATTCGCACCCATTGCTTCTTACCTCCAGCTAACAACAGTCTCGCTTCATTTCTGAGAAACGGAGGCACTACCGATCGGTTACTGAAAAAACACACAACTCCCATAACCTTGTTCATTTTCATATACGTAGCTCGGAGCAAGAGGTCCTCTGCCTTTGATTTGAAAGGAATAAAAGAATAAAGGGAAATGAAAAATATGGTCACAGAGAGGCGGGCTCTTGATCCGTACACACACACACACACACACACACACACACCCCTTGGTGCCTTTCCCCTTTCACAAGTTGGTCTTCACAAGTTGGTGGCTTCGCAGTTTTTAGTTGGCTCCTTTGCACATCATTTCAGCTGAAATCTCCCTCCTCGGTGGGGACACCCACAGAGAGGAATGTTGCCTGGGGAAGCAGCCCTTGCAGGGGACCATGGAGACCTGAACAGGGAGGCAGCCACAGAATAGACTTGGTAGGTTGGGTCTGAGGTCTGCTCCACTGGGCTGAGTGGCTTCCCTCCTCTGGGCTTCATCTCCCCTCCTGGAATGCGGATTTGCGCAGTCTGAACCTGTGATTCTAGCTATGAGGCCTCTGGTCAAACTCTTAAAAAGAATTATTTTCATTCATTCATTTTCATTCATTCATTCATCTGTTCAGCAAACATGAGTGACTAAAATGTGCCACACACTGTGTTAGAGGCTCAGCATAGAGAAATTAATAAGGAATGCCTCCTTCTAGGATGAGGTCACTGCAAAGAGACAGAGGTATCAGAGAAGTACAAAGCCAGGGCCTGGATGCCCACTGATGGCAATGAAAATTTGTGCACACTCTCTGGAGGCCAGTTTGACCCCCACTCCCAGATTGCCAAATGCACACACCACATGAGTCAGGAGCCCCAGTTGCCTGACTAACTCTAGTTATCTTAAGCAGAAAAAAATAATTAAGCTATTGAGTCCCAGGGAACCCAAGGGAAGGATGAAGGCTACAGTCTTAGCCCCAGGAAGGGACACAGGTGACCAGGCAGTCGCCATGACCACAGTTGGAATCACACCGTAAAAACTAGTGACACCCGTGCTATTACCATTGCTGGACGCCTGCGACCACCACTCGCCTACCATTATGGCAGAGCCTACGCTCTTTGCCCTGCCACCATCCTACCACAAAGCTGGAGTCACCACAGTTCCTGCTTTACACACTCAGGGAAGAAGGTGTCTGCTTAGCTGGGTCAAGGTCACATGCCCACATTTGAGCCACAAGGGAGCCACAGGGAAAGCAGGCACCCAGCATTTGTTTCCTCCACAGCAACAAGTGGATTCTGCCTCCCACCCAGAGTAACAGCTCAGGCAATTCCACATGCAGACAAAGACATTTATAATGCCAGTGGCCAAAATCGTGACAAGTGTCCTCTACACACACCCTCGACCCAGAAATTCCAGTTCTACAATCTCCATGTCTGCAGAGAAACGTTAATGCTTTACACAAGGGCACACAGATGACTGCTTAGTGGTGTTCTCTGCAGAGAAACGAAGTCTGAAACACCTGAAGAGTCAGCAGTAGGGGCTTAGGTGAGTTCTGGACAACAAGGCTGCCGTTAGAAAGATTGTACTCATTCATTCCATGAACATTTGTTGCGGGCGCCTTCGGGAAGACAGGGGAGGAGCTGAGACAAGGAGTTGTGGCTGGCCAGCAGGGACCAGACCCCGGAGGGACTACATACACAAAGGCCAGGAGAGAGTGTTTTCTGCTTGTTCTCATTTCAGGGGGAAGCCACTGAAATGTCTGAGGCCAGGGGAAATGCAAGCTGTGGGCAGTAACGCCATCAGATTCGTGTTTTTCGGAGATCACCTTTTCAAAGAACCACGTGAACTTCATTGTAGCACAGTGCGAGTGGAGACCACTCAGGAAGTGGTCGTGTATCCCAGTGATAGGGGATGGGGGCACAGAATGGTACTGGTAGAGATAGAGATCTGGACGGGTTCAGGATATTCTCACAGGGGTAAAATCCACACAGTCTACGGGTGGATATCTACGCCCCATGGTGTTGTGAAGGCCAAGGCTGGGCATAGCAGCAGAATAAATGAATAAATAAAATCCTTTTACAAAAGATTTTCAAGTTTACATGCAAAGAGCCACTCACCTTGTGTAGTCAGCAAGTTATTTTAATAATTGAGTGTGTACTCTCCAAATCATAAAAGTCTCAGAGACAGAAGGGGTCTGAATAGTTAGTTCGGATCTGGCAAATGATTGCCTGTGTCAGGATCAGGCTTTCTGAACCTTGGGACTCTGGCCATGGGGGTGCCAAACGGCTCTCTGTCGTGGGGGCTGCCGTATGCGCGCCTGCTGCCATTCCTGGCCTCTCCCCAAACGTTTGTGCTGGTTCTTCCCTGGGGGCCGTGAGAGTTTGTCCAATCTCTCTGGCCTCAGAAGGTTCTGCAGAGATTTCAAGACAGTGCCATGCTCTGCCCTCATGCCTCACCCCCCAACCCCCACCCTACTCCCAAGTCTTCTCTCCTCCAAGTTGAACACTCTTCCTTCAACTGTTCCTCACCTGACACATCGGGTCTCCTGTGGGGGCACATTTCCATGACCGCTCCCGGTCCTCAGCTAAACATGGTTCTCTGGGTGCTGGTAGAGCAGAGGCCGAGCAGCCGACGACCTCCCTCCCCCGTGATTCTCGCATGTAGCCAGACATGGCTTTTACTCCCAGACCTACGTCATCCAAAGTCCCACACTGGGCTGCTTACCAAAAATGTTGAAGATTCGTTCTCACACGTGACCCTGCTCCCTTGGGTCACCCCAGCTTAGCACCTTGGTCCTGGGGCCTAGTGGTTAGGCCTATGTTTATCCTTCTCAAACTTCACCAGTTCCCAAGAACTGGGTACCCAGGCTTGCCTCTGAGGACAGAGAGCCGGCTGGGGAGGGGATGGAACGGCAAATGACTTGTCCTTGCGCACCTGTGCACTGGCTCAGCTCCGCACCCATAAACTTGGTGTGTTGCCTCATCACAGTCCATGGGTGGGCACACAAATCCACGGGGCCCACTTCACGTGCTTAGATTCACCCAGTCTGCCCCGCCTGTCCTGATCCACTTAGAAATTTATGATGTCTCACTTTCCTCCCCAAATACGACACACATGCCTTCCAAACCCCCACTCAGAGCCATCCCCAAGGCAAGGTGGAAAGGACAAGCCAGGGTCTGTTAAGGCAATTTTAAGTCATGGCACTGAGTGGGTGTTTTTCCAGTTGCCACCCCACGAGCCCGCCCATTTCCCTCAAGAAGGCAAGTCAGCCCTCCTTTAAGTGGTCTCTCTAAATAGGGGCCCACCTGATTGGTGACCCCACTTCTTCCTTCTCCCTGGGGAGTCTCTAACTGCAGGAAAAGCTGAAAGAGGTAGCACTATCCAGAAAGGCGCTTCGACACTCAAGTAGAAAGAGAGGAGTAAGTGGGGTCACACAGGTGGGAGTAGGTCGGGTACTGTAAGGGGCGAAACTGGCACGTCGGGAGGAAGGTCTGTTGACTGGCTTCTTTTCAGGCAGCATCATGCAGTCCCAAAACGGCAGCAAGAATTGCACACACGATGATAATGGCAAATTTAATATGATTTATTCATACAATAACTCATGCTGCACTTAACACAAATACAAGGATACCTTTTTCAATAGTGTGGAAGAGATGAATTCATAAAACCTTTAAGTAAATAATGAGTTTTGAATATAAATCACCTGCAAAGGTTCTTTCCAAAGCACACCCGAAACGACAATAAATTAGGGCGAGGGTTTTGTAAATGTCAGCCTTGGTCCCGCTCTGAACCGTCTTACCCACATAAATCACAGTCCCTGACTTTTACAGGCAAGAAAACACAAAAGCCGTTAACCCCTGGCCTTTGCTCCTCTCTGTGCCCACGTCCTAAGTCTGGCTTCCTCGCAAGTGCCAAAAACACTGGGCATCAAGCCTTTGTTCCCCACCGCAGGCGGGATTCCGCTCCTTCTGCCTGGGCTGCGGCGCCCCGCCCTCTGAGTGCAGTTGTAGGTGGCCTCCCTGACACCTCCCCCAGAGACAACCCAAGCCACGTTTGTCTTCTCCAGTCTGGAATCACCCCCTTCAGAGGCCTAGGACCTTTGTCCAGAATCCAGAGCTCACCTCCAGTGGCTGCCGGCAATGCTGGATGGGACACGGAGTAACAGCCCCCGAGCAAAGCCCTTGAGGATGGGCTCTCCACCACATCAGACCACCTAGATTTCAGCAGACACCCAAGAGGAAAGCAGCATCTGCCCCACTGGGTAGCTAAGTGGAGCTTCCGGAGCACATGGGAGGCAAGTGCCAAGAGCAGCTCTTCCCCATCACAGCAACGCCGTAGGCGATCCAAGGGCACCGACTAGTGACAACTTTCTTGGCTTCAAGCTCTCGTGTAGGGGAGAGACTGTCCAGGAGAGGTAAGTGTATGCTGAGTGCCCCGGGGAGGGAGAGTGCTGGGCTGATGGCGGGGTCCACCACAACGGGCTGTACCTCCAGCCAAAGAGATACTGGGTGGAGCCAAAGAGGCCAGCTGGGTTCTAGTTCAATGCCTGCTGGACCCCCGGCCAGAATTGAAGAGATTCCTCAAAGAAGCTGTAGTCTGCAGGCTGGACTTGGGCAAGAAGGGGCTGAGCTTCATTCGGGAATTGACACTCAAAGCCCCTCACACACTGTCCCATTAAACACTAACTCCCCAGCCCCTGCTAACCACCATTCTACTTTCTGTTCCCATGAATTAGACCACTGTAGGAAACTCACCGAAGTGGAGTCACGCAGTACTCATCAGTTTCTGTCTGCTTGCCTTTACCTAGAGCAGTATCTTCAAGGGCCATCCATGTCGTAGCACACGTCAGTTTCCTTCCTTTTGAAGACTGAGGAATGCTCCATTGTACAGACCACATGTGGTCTCTCCACTCACCCCCCGCCCCCCGCCCCCCGCAACGGACACCTGGGTTGCTTCTACCTTTTGGCTATTGTGAATAACGCTGCTGTGAACATGGGCACACAGTTCCCCATCCCAATCTCTGCTTCTAATTATTTTGGAGTATATGCTCAGCCTTAATCACTTAAAAATGTTGGAGTGTGTGTTGAGATGAGCAAGGTGGATGGAGAAGACTCACCCTGGCTACAGAGGGCGACATTTCTCGGAATGATGGCAAAAAGCCGACCTCCCTTATGCCTCCCACGCAGCAGGGAGGGGGGAAGAGCAGAGGAGAGGGACAGGCAGACTCTGGGCTGAGCACGCAGCCCGATCCCAAGATTACGACCTGAGCCAAAATTAAGAGTCAGACGCTCCACCGAGTGGGCCACCCAGGCGCCTCGGTAATGTTATTTTAGATCACAGAAGCAGGATACAGGATTGGATGTGATAGATTTCATCTATGTAAAGACACAAATGTCCTTATGGCTACATATGTATGTGGGCAGGAAAAACAGCAGAGAGAAATGCAAGACTGTCACAACGGCTGTATTCTGGAAGGTGCTCTGCTTTTCACCCTCACCATTTTCCCCATCTTCCACATTTTATACGAGCATACAGTACTCTGCTAATGGCTGAAGAGACGGGGCCGATGAAGTATAAAACCGAACCACAAAAACAGCAAAAGAAAATTAATATTGTTCAATCTCCATATGGGGAAGGGTCTCTATGTTTAACGGGAAAAAAAAAATCAGACAGGAAAAGAGCAATTTGTTTATTTTAAAAAGTGAAACCAATAACCAAAATTTAAAGGCAAATTCACAGGACTGGAAATACAAACACCCAACAGTTTTACAAAGAGAACAATGATCAAGGTCACGGATAAGCAGAGAGTTACAAGCTCAAACAGGATACCACTTTCACCTGTTTTATATATTTGTTTGCTTTATTTCTAGTTTTACCACCCTAAGCTGCAGGAGAGTGGGGAGAAGGGCCAAAGAGAGAAGCTTTTAACAATTTGGCACCAAGAGACAAGCCCAAGGGAGTAATTTGAAATACATAAAAACATTTCATTTGCAAAGTTGTTCATCACAGCATTATTTACAATACCGAAATTTTGGAAATAAGCTGAATTTTCAATGAAAGAAGGTTAGGTTAGTTATGAAAAAAGTTACACAAGAAAATACATCACCACCAGTATAAGCATCTTTGCAGAAATTTTAGTAACCACATATAATATTTAATGATAAAAAGAATATAAAACTGGAAGATAAAACACACAGGATGATCACAGCAATGTAAAAAAATTCATAGCCCAAAGAAGGCAAGATATTAAGTGACCATCTTGGGGCAAAGTACTGGTGCATTTTCTTGCCTTTTAGTACATTTCTGTTTTCCAGTTTTTCTATGATTAACACTTTACTTTTGTGCTCAGAAGGGGATACCTTTTTTCAAAGTGGTCACAAGACTCTTCAGCGATGTTCCTGGTCAGTTCACGCCACGCCATGCCACGCCAGGGCCTAGAGTCACAGAGCGCAGCCTCTTGGAGATGGCAGGGGCGGGGGAGTGGGCGTGAAGAATGGTCATGAACAGAGGGGGAAGGGGAGAAGCTGGGGGTGGGGCGCAGGGAGGCAGGGATCGGCAGGGAAGAGTCAGGGACCAGTGTGCACACTGGTCGGCCGAGGAAAGGGGCTTTGTGGAGCCAGGGAAGACTCTGACTGCTCAGCGAAGGTCGGTGTGGACCCCGTAGTAGGCACTGGCGGTGTTCGCAGAGGGCGGGGTCTAAGAGGGAGTTCAGGAAGACACGTGGATTCTTCAGGAGCAAGGGAGGAAAGAGGAGGGGGGGGCAAGCTAGGCGGGAAGGTGGTGAGAGGGCTGGTGATGGCAATGGCACTGGAGGGGGGAGCGCCGAGGGCCAGAGGGTGTTCCCTGTGGTGTGCCTCAAACCAACAGCCTTTGCATGCACACACAGAGTGGACAATTAGCCCCCAGGAGGAACCTGCCCGTCGCTGGGTAGACCCGGCTTCCATTCAGAGTGAGTGTAGGGGCAGCTCCGTTCCACTTTCTACCACAATGGGAAGGTTCTAGATCTGTGCTCTCCAGGATGGCGGCTGCTAACCATGTCAGGCTGATGAGCACTTGAAATATGACAAGCCTCACTGAGATTCTGCTTTGGAATCGCTTATTTCATTTGAATTCATTTAAATGGTTGCATGTGCCCAGTGGCCACTGGACAGCACGTACCCAGGGGCGGTGATTCTCAAAGTGTGGTCTCAGGAGAGCAGCGTGATCTGTAGGAAATGCACATTCTCAGGCCCCACCCCAGCCGCAAGGATGCAGCAACTCTGCGGGTGGGGGCCCTGCACGGCTCTGGCTCATCCTCCTGCTTGGGGGCCACTGAAGCAGGGACACACAAAATTTCTGCGCTCGCTAGTTCTGGTTTCCTCTGAACTGTATGCAAGAACCACTGCCAGAGTGAAATGGGCTTTATAACAAGGAAGTGCCCAGGGGACCATGAGGAACACACGTCCAGCTCGGCGGGCCAAGAAAGGCTGTGTGGAACCATAGAGACGTGCTCACTCCAGGCTGAGGCCAGAGAAGGAGCGTGGTCAGCTTGGACGCCTGAAAACCAGAAAGTGGCTGTGCATTCCAACATGTGTGGGAGACGGGCAGAAGGGAAGAAAATGTGGCTCTACATTGCGTTCAGGGTCAAAAACAGTGAACACGCATAACCTGTGAGCCGATCGGGAAAGCAGGCCACCCAGCGGGCAACTCAGCCTTTGCTTCTAACGGGAGAGAGACTGAAGGGAGGCTGAGAGCAACCACCGCACCAGAATCAGCTCGGACACTGGGTCCTCGCACAGAAAAGAGGAGACAGAAGGACTTCCAGCAGAGACAGAGGGACACACAAAAGCCCCAGATGCGGCTCTGGTCACATGGGCAGACAAATTACTGCCAAAACGGCAGCCGCACCCCCAACGTAGCTGTCACTTCCCTCTTCTCTGACGCAGGTCAGTTTTCAACTTCAGCAAGAGCAGAACTGGGACATTTTTGATAAAACTGTGCTTCAGGAAGTGAACCAGGACGAAGTGTACGCACTGCGGCCAACAGACGCACGTGAAAGAAAAGCCCGTGTTAAAACTTCTCATCTTAACCAGGGAGTAGGAGATAAAGCTCAACACGCTGAAAAGATGGCGTGAGGAATTTCCAGACCAGATTATAAAAGTCTTAGTGGAAGTGATGAGACCGATGAAGAGGATGAAAAGGAGAAATAAAAGGCCCAGGGACCCCATCTACTAGTATAAGCCAAGACTTCCAGAAGAAAGATGAGCCTCGGGATCAGGAGAGATGAATAGGGCCCTTCACTCTTCAACTAGAAACTGCTGTTGCCAAGACACTAAGTCACTTAATCACTTAGGAGATCGTTGTGCTACCATATATGCCTCTGTTGTGAACTAATTAATTTAAAAAAAAGCACTGTCTGAAATTACTGATTTGAAGTCTTCTTTTACAATAATATCTTGCCTTTTTTGTTACAATACACATAAGTATTCTTTCACAAACATTTACCTTTAAACACTGAAGCACTTGTAAAGAGAATTACTAGAAATCACTCACTTTGATACAGGACAATGTAAGATGTTTATTTAGAATGTGGCTGACTCCTCTGATGAGTGCTGATAACTGATCAACTTCCACGTGTTACAAATAGGAGTCGTGATCATCCCATCCTTTTTAAAGACGATGTAGGCTAAGCTTATTATGATTACCACCTGCCTTTCTGGTTACTTTCATATCTAGGGAATACAGAACTATGTTCTGGGGGATTAGAAATTACCTAATATATTAAGTGACGTTTTCACAATTCTCAAAATAATTCAGAATTTAGTAAAATTAATGTTGTCTTTAATCAGCTATTCAAAGTAGATTATTTCCTGCCTCCTGGATAAATGTATACCTGCAACCAACCATTCCTGAAAAAGGAGAACACAACAGTTTTGAATTACTTGATTTGTGGATACAGTTACACCTTTAAATGTTTTCCACCGTGAATAACAGGGCCTTTCAACAGGTGATCTTGGAGTTTAATGGTCATATTACTTGCTAACAAATTACTATTTGGGCCAGAAGTTCCTGAACATTTCTAACTAAATTTCCCAAATATCTCATGCCTCTAGTTGACTTAGCATCATTTATTTGATGCAGAAATTCTACATTAGTCGCTTCATGCATATTTTATCTTTGGATTTTGGAAAACTCGCAATCTTATTAACAAAAGTTGAAGATAAGACTTTAAGGCCTTAGTGCCTAGCATTATTATTTAACTTCACATTTTACAAACCTGAAACCTGAAATACTGATATAATACTTTGAATATATTTGGTTAAATATATTATTAAATTATAAACAAAAGAACCAGGGACTTTGTGTGAAACCTTATGTGACATATGGTTACTTTTTGAAATACACTAGATTCCAGAAGTAATTAACAGTATTTCTTGAGTACAGTGTTGTGTTTGGTTATTATGGGCTCAATGGATAAAACCATGACAGATTTAGGTTGTTCCCTTTACACTTATCCACTCAATAAACAGGCCGTGATTGCCCCAAAAAGGACAGAACGGTTCAGCCTAGCCCCAGTCCAATTACCAAGTGGATATTAATAAAGACTCAAATTAATAAAGAATCAAAACGTTAGGCGATCACATATTCTTGGGTCAAGCTGGGGACATATGCTTTGCGTGCCTACCCCTTGGGTTGCTCCTAACAGTATGGATGATCACCAAGTGACCAGCTCTAATGCCTCCTCTCCCCAGCTGCAAGGGAGCATGTGACAGCTGCCCTCCTCCCCGGCTGGCCGGGGTCATGGCATCAGTGATTGGAGGAGGTCTCTGCCCCGGGAGTCATTATACATGTTGTGGTCCTGCAAAGGGTCAGAATCAACAAAATACAGTTCCCCTGCGTGGACGTCGGAAAAGTTAGCCAGAAACTCACGGGGATTGAAACCAACCCACACAGTGTACCGATAGTCTATTGTGCGTATGGAATAGCCCATGACCTTTATATCTTTTAAGCTCGGCTTGTCAGAATTCCACTGGGGAGAGTCTGCAGGCCGGGGGTACTGGCTATAGGCAATAGACTCACGGGGATTACCAGGAAGGTACTGGTCCTCGTCCAGGTCCTGGAATCGGAAATATTTCACAAGGCTCTGGCCTTCTCGGCACTGAGCCACACGAAATGAGGGAACAGGACAGCGAGGCGGCACGTGCAGTCCTGCAAGTCCCGCGAGCGTGGGGAAGAGAGACAGAAGTTCCACGAGGTCCGTGACTTGCCGGCCTGAAACGGGAACCGATCCAGCTGAATGCAATGCTGTACAGAAGCCTGCACAGCTCACAGACTAAGGAAGGGAGCGCATCTGGGCTCCACTGGTTCTTTTCTCCTTCTGCGTTTATTTTGGGCCCATGAGTTCAGGAACAACGCCAACTCGGCACCTCCCCCCACAGGAGTATGCAAAATGAAGATGCCTGCAGCCAGTTGGCCCTTGTAAAAACTACGTGTAATTTGGGAACCACCCGTGTAATCACTGATTCTGGCAAGGATCACCAACAGAAGCCCTATCTTTTGGGTAAAACTCGGTTGGGGGGGGGGGGGGGGACAGGATATTGGGAGTCTCAGCGGTCGCACCCTGCAGAGACTCCCTTCTGGATGTCAGCATACCCCCTTGAGACCATGGGAGGTTGCAAAAACAGCACATTCACCGTCTTAACCATCCCGTAGCGTCCTGTTCAGTAGCACCACAAACATCCACGGTGCCATGCAGCCGTGCCCACTGGCCGTGTCCAGAATGCTTCTCATCTTCTTCACCTGTGATCTGTCCTCAGCGAACACTCCCTTCCCATCGCCTCCTCCCTGCCCCCCGCCCCTGGCAACCGCTATCCTACTTTTGGGGGCTCCTTGCAGGATCTCTTGTAAGGGCAATCACACGGTCTTTGTCCCTGTAGGACTGCTTCCTTCTCTGAGCACAATGTCCTCAAGGTTCCCCCACGCTGTAGCACATGTCAGAATGCCCTGCCTTTCTTAAGGTTGAGTAACACACCACTACACAGAGAGACTACATGTGGCTTCTCCACTCACCCAGCAACTGATGCTGGTTGCTTCCACCTTGTGGCTACTGGACATTCATGTACAAGTTTTTGCTTGAATACCTATATCTAATTCTATGGGATATCTACCTAGTAGTGGAATTGCGGAGTCACACCGTAACCCTACATGTAACTTTGTGGGGACCCATGAAGCCACTTTCCATAGTGGCTGCACCATTTTACCTCCCCACCAGCAACGGGAGGGCTCCCCTTTCTCCACACCATGCCAGTGCTGTAGATTTCTATTTATTTTGCGAATGGGAATGAAACGACACCTCACTGTGGTTGATCCATCTTTAAAGTCTTAATCCTACGCTTTCTATCACCGTTAAAACCATGGGCTTTGAGCCAACACTCTGGCCTTCTTGGATCTTTAAGAGTTTGCTTTACACGGCCCAATTTTATTTCTGATACATCTGATAAGTCAAATAAAAAGAAAAAAAAAGGTAAAGAAGCTTAAAAAGATACTTTCTACAATGGCAAGACCTGGTTGACCTGACTACCTTCATCAGGTGATCAAATCTGGCACCAGTGACAATGGCGAAGGCCACCGTGAAGTGCCCTCACTGTGACACACTGGGAGCATGTGAGCTCACGTGTAGTGCACGTGTCTAAAATGTTTACCCTGAATCTAGTCATGAGGAAGCGATGAGACAAATCCAGACTGTGGGCTGCTGCCCAACACAGTTACCTGGAATGCTAGTAAAAAGATGAGGTCGAGGAGAAATGGAGGCCCAGACCACGTTAGGCCTTGTCAGCCACTACAAGGGCTTTCACTCAGAGACAGGAGCATAGAAGGCTCCAGAGCAGGGCTCTGACACCACCTTACTCAAGTTTTAACAGGATCACTTTGGCTACTGTGAGGAGGAAGAACTCCGGGGGACCAAGGGCACAAGTAGGAAGACTTCAGGAAGCTGTTGCAGGAATCCAGCAGGACACGGGGTGGTATGACCCATGGTGGCAGCGTGAGGTGGCAAGAAGCAGTATAGCCAGACTGAATGGAGAGCGAGAGGCTTGCAGACAGACTACGTTTCACATATGGAGGATGGGAGACAGGCAGGGGCAGGGGCCGGCCGGGAGGGAGACAGGCAGGGGCCGGGAGGCCTCCATAGTGAGCACAGCCATTCCCTGAGAGGGCAAAGAGGATCGAAAAGAAAGGCTCAGCCTGGGGCATGCCCAAGCTCGACTGGCCAAGTGAAACAGGCTGCTGGAAGTCCCATCCAAAGTTCAGGAAAGAGACAGAGGCTAGAGATAAAACTGGGAAATAAACTAGGAACAGTACAGCTACATGAATTTACGACTTGCTGAACATGTCCCCAGAAAACTTTCAAAAAACCATCTCAACCTGTCAGATTCCTCCAAGCAAGCAGAGGCCTATAATCATGCCTATGGTTCGAGCTTTTTATAGATGACTTGAAAGAAGACAGAGCATGAAGCACACAAAACTCAAATGTAGAGAAAATAAAACTGGGCCATGTAAAGCAAATCTGGAAAGATCCATAAAGACCAGAATGATGGGCCAGAACCAAAAAAAGAAAAAATATCAACAGAAATTGACATAAAGGGCATGATTTAGATGTTAAATGGATTTAGATGGATTAAATGCAGAAGCCCAAAAAGCGGGCAACCTAGTTTCACAGAGTTCATAGAAAAAGTACTCTAACTCATACACAACTTGTCTCTGTGCTAAGCAGATCACCTCAGGAGAGAACAAAGAACCCACACAGGTCACCCATGCAGCCGCAAGGGGTATCTCATTGCAGGGGCATTTCTGGAAATGCTTTCTCAAGCTGGCGCTTTGGGGAAGGCAGAGACCAGGATAACTGTGGGTCTACCACCACTACTGTGAAGGAACTGCAGGCCTGGGGGTTTCTGCCTAGAGAAGAAAGGCATCAGGGTCGCCTTCAAGGCTGGGATGGACCGGCACATCGAAGTCAAAGCAAACTCGCCCTTCACTGCGCTGCTCAGCCGTCGGCCAACCCCTTCCTCTGAGCTTCGGAGCACCCGGTGGTCTCTGGCACGACAGTCCTCCTCATCCTGGGGATGCCACCTACTCCTTTGTCCCTCCCTCTTCCAGGCTCCTCTAGGCCCAGACCCATAGGTACTCAGGAGTGCCAACCCTGGACAGGAAGATGGACCAGGAAGCCCCTGGCTGTGCATCAGGGAGTCTCCTATCAAGCAATATCACTTCAGCGTGCTTTATACCTGGCTCCATCAACTCCACGATGGAATCGAAAGGGTCGATGTACGGGAAAAGCTTCTCGCCCGCCTCCAGAAGCGGAGCTGTCCTCCCGGGAACATAGAACATCAAGGGCACGCGAGTGGCGACGTCAAAATTGCTGTATTTGGCCCACTCTCCGTGTTCACCGAGAGCCCACCCTGGTTCATAAAAGCACAAAATAACAGAAGACAAATAATGACATCACTGCTCGTTCATTTTCGATGCCATTTCATTCCCTGTTGTAGAAACCAGAGGAAGCAAAGTTCATCACAGAGAAGGAATTCCTCTGTGATTACCACAAAAAAGGTGATTTCTCTAAATACTGCTTTCTTTGAAGTTAGACATCTTTCTTGAATGAGGAAACCTCTAAAAGGGGAAAAAAAAAAAAACCATACTAAATTCCCAAAACAAAACTATCTTCTTTAAAAGCAACTGACGTTTGCGGCCAGCTCGGGCTCCCAGGGCCCAGCCCCTACCCCCCAGCCCACACACAGGCCAGGCCTCCCCTCCCAAGAGGGGCTCCTCCTGACAGGGTGGGGGCCAGGGCAGGGCCACTGTCCTGTCCTGCCTTCTCTGGACACAAGTCCCACCGGGGCTGTTTTCCACCCAAGGGTGCGTGCCCCCAAACCATGAGCAGTGACGCTACTGCACTCACTCCCATTTTATAAGGCAAGGATAACTTGTTCCATTTTAAAAAATAGACCACAGACCAAAAAAAAAAAAAAAATAGAACTTGATTCCAGACCCTTAACCTTCATGAAAAATACAACCCTCTTTGCCTGGACTGAAAACTCTCCTTGCGCAAGACAGCTTGAATGCTCCCCCTGGAAACGTCTAATGTTCTATCTGAGTGCCCTTTTTGATATTAAAAAAAAAAAAAAAAGAGATTGCACGTTGAGTATTTCATGTTACAAAATAACCAAAGCCACATAAAGCCGCCATGTATGGACTGGAGAGGCTTCTGTGGTGAGGGGGCAGGGAGTCTCAGGAGGGCCGTTCGAGAAGGGCCATTTGGAATCAATGCAGCTGCCTCCGTGCAAAGAGAGCTTCTGAGTGGCCTTGCCTCCTTCACAGGCGCAGCGGCCTCTGTCCGCACTGGAGGAAACTGAGCACTGACAAGAGAGGCCAGAAGTGGATGGCGAACCATTAGGGAGACAGCGAAACATTATGACACTTATGTACATAACAAAGTAATGTGGGTCTTGACAAGGCTTAAGGTAGGCCCGTGAGAAATCACACGGAGGACTGTCTATGACATTAAGTGCAACCAGCAAACGAGGGGACCAAAGGGCTGATAAGCACAATCAATCCCGCCTTGTTCCGTGACTACATATTCCATACACACTCACACGGACATGCACCACAGCCATGTGTATATCCACAACCAAAGGCTAAAAGACAGCCCCCAGGTCTGCCAGCACCAGCTCGCTCCGCGCAGGTGGGATAAGAGAGCAGGGTGCTCTCGCCCTACATTATATGCTCTATGCCTTTTCCTTTTTACAATGACTCTAGGTTGATCCCATCCCACTGTACAGTTGACGATCCTCAAGAACTGTTGTCCCCGGAGTATGATAATGGTAGTATGGTTATACTTTAAAAGAGCTGAATTTTTTAGAGATACTATTCAGAAACCTGAACAACCCGGGATTTGCTTCAAAAGAGCTTGGTGGGGGGGGGGGGGGGGATGAGACAAACAAGACCCCTGGGAGTGGGTAACTGGGGAGCAGGATGATGGGGACTGGAGGTTGTTGTTTATTCTCTATTCTTGGACATGTTAAAAATTTTCAAATTAAGAAGAATCTTAAGTAAATTGTTTCCATTTTTGGAAAAAGTGGGAAACTGCCTGAAAAGAGAGAAAGCCTTGCCAGCACCAGGCTCTTGACAGAGAGAACACTGGGACTGGGGGTGGAGGAGTGAAGTCAGGTCTGAGGGCCTTGCTGGGCCATGCCAGGACTGTTCTGGTTCCTCCTAAGAAAAACTAAATGCCCTCCAAGCCTCTAGATTGGAAGCATGGCTTAAAAGGGCTCCCCACACAAATTGAGGGTTTGTGCTGCATTCATCAAGGATAAAAAAGGTTGCTACGAGGTCCCCACCCAAGCATCCAACATGGTCCTTGGGCCTCTATGGAGAAAGGTCCCAGGCCATCAGAAAACAGGCCATCATAAAAGCACCCCAAGACCCCAGACTTGGGGTACTGCTGATTCCTGAAAGAGAACACGCTTCTGTTTAAGGCAATCTAGAAAAGCACATTTCCCAGAGAAGTCCAGCTGCCCTGATCGACTCCCCAGGGCACAGGAAAATGCTTACCGTGATCGGAGACAAATGCGATGATGGTGCTATTGGCCAGCTGGAGATCATCCAAAGCACTCAGAAGGTGGCCAACCTGTGTATCCAAATATGAAACGGAGGCAAAGTAGCTCTGACGGATTTTCCGCTGCACGGTAAAGGAGGAGGAGAGTGAGTGTGACTTGAACCGCAGTAGCACGCACAGAGCGGTGTCACCTGAGTGCGCCTCCACTGACGCCCGTGACTTTCCGCTGAAACGTAAAGCACATTTCCCCACCATCTGAGTCGCTGGGCCCCCATGCTCCTGGTGAAATCCTGGATCCATGGCAGATCCAAAAGGAGGATTCTTTTTTAAGCAAATCAGATTTCACTGTAGGGCACAGGTCACAGCAGACAGATGCGCCACTTACTGTCCCTTTGTGTCTCCTTCACCTGTTCTTAAGGGTCCCAGGAGATGACCATGTAAACTGAAACACATGCCCCATCATTCCAAACTCTGCTGGGGGGGCGCCAAGGACCCCATGAAGCTGTACTCCTTCCTTAAGGACCAGAAACCAGGGGGCTCAGAACAAGAGAAATGTTCTGGGATGTGGCCGAATCACCCCAATCTCTCCCTCTATCCCCACATGGCTTTCTTCCCGCATGTGTCTCTCTCCTCTTCTTAGAGGGACACCCATCCTATGACTCCAGTATGACCTCATCGTAACTAATGAATCTGCAATGACCCTAGTTTCACGCGAGGCCCCATTCTGAGGTGCAGACGGTCAGGACTTCCAGTTTCTGCGGGACACAGCAGGACAGCAACTGCTTGTCCTCAAAGACGGCGGCGGTCATGTGAGGCTCATGTCTAATGACCTCCCAGCAGGCAGGAGAAGAGCAAAAGGGAGGGACCCAGGCTGGAGGCCAAGGGAGGCACTGAGGTGATTCAAGGCAAGATGCTGCAGCCTGGGCTGCACGTGAGTGAGAGTCTGACCACAGCCCAGAGCACCTGCCGTGGGCCTGAGATGAACAGCACTAAATCCACGCTGGGCACACGGGAGCAGCTCCACGGACGCTCGTTGCATGAACAAATCGAACCCAGACCCACTCAGGTGGTCATGAAAGACTTGCAGATGGAGCCAGAGGGCCACGCGGACCTGGGAGGAAGGCCGGGACAACCAGCCCAAGTGCGGGGGGGCGGGGCGGGGCGGGGCGGGGGCGCAGGGAGAGCCCGCGGGGAAGGAGATAAGGACTCCGGGGCTGACTGCAGGGTTCTGGTTCGGCTGGCGGCACCATTCAGTGGCTGGGGGAGCACAAGGAGAAGAGGAGCAGCAGCAGCGGCGGCACGGCCCCAGGAGCCAGTGAGGCAGAGGTCTCCATGGGCACTGGTGCGGCAATGACCCTCAGGGGCAAGTGGACAGACGTGTCTGAAATCAGGAGCCAGACTGGGACAGGAGGGGAGAAGGGGAAGAAAGCTTCCAGTGGAGGCCCTGGGGCTGACCCACTGGACAGAGCCTCCTAAGCAGCAGACACAGAAAGAGGGGTCTGCTGTGTGGAGGGGGGCGGAGGGGGTCCAGGCGGAGGACATGTCCAGGAGGAGTGGCGCCGGCCAACACTGAGAAAGCAGCAGGGACTCTGGGAAGGTAGGACCCACAAGGAGGAATTTCATTTGCCACGGGGG
The DNA here is from genome assembly GCF_030435805.1 of Mustela lutreola. Lineage (NCBI taxonomy): Eukaryota > Metazoa > Chordata > Mammalia > Carnivora > Mustelidae > Mustela > Mustela lutreola. Next base: position 128,119,175 of record NC_081308.1, read on the forward strand.
TCAGTGCTGACCTTGGTGAGAGCACTGAGTGGGCTGGGGAGGCAGGAGGCTGGGCAGAAGCGAATGAAGAACGGGCGGACGCTAAGGCCACATTTCACTCCTTCTGCCCTGAAGGGCAGGTGAGGGCACAGTGTCATCATCTGCTGAAAGATGGAGAAGAGTGGCATAAAGGACAAGAGGTGAGCGGCTCAGAGTGCAGAGTTCAGAGCAGCCGAACGGGCCGAAAGTCCTGAGCAGAAAGCCCTCGCGGATGGGCCGTCAGGGCTGGAGGCTGGGCCCGTGTGTGTCCACCTCAGCACCACACGGACTCAGGGCAGCAGCCTCAAGACTTGGGCTTGAGAGCGGCATGGTGGCCGGACCATCCTGTCATCGGGGCACAAGTGCAGCAGGGGGCTGGTGAGAACAGAATGCCACTTGCACAGGAGTGAAGCCCGGAGGGGACCTAGACCCGGGGTAGGGAAGTCCCCAACCATGATCCCCAGGAGGCAGGTGGGGAACGAGCATGTGGAGTGAGGCAGCTGTGAGAAGAGACTGTGGTCAGGGTGGTGACTGCAACCAGGGAGGAGCCAGCCTGGGAGGCCCGAGGTTGGGCCCTGAGGTCACTGGCTCCTGTGGAGCAGAGCCAGAGTGCGGGCAGAACCGAGAGGCTCAAGAGTGCGGGGAGATGCGGCCTGGGCAGAAACAGCCATGAGCAGGGCCCAAGCTCCAGGTGCATGTGGGGCAGGGAGCAGGACACGAGCACACCAGGGAGGTCCTCTGGGCAGCGACAGCAGCAGTGGGCAGGGGCATGGCAGGGAGGAAGGCATCTGTCCTGGACGCTTTTGCACGTTCACTGAGCTCCCTGCTGGAAATCTGTCACCACCTCATTTCTGTTTTACAGACAAGGAAACAGGCTCAGAGAGCTCAAGGGACCTTCCTGGGGGCTGTGCGGCTGGTGTGGGGGAGAACGGGAATTCGAACCCAGGCTGTTCTGAGCCGGTAAGACAAAGCACAAGGCCCTGGCATTCCATGTATCCGGGAGGGAATTCAGACTCCCCAAGGCCGCATCCGCATGCTCTGGGGCAAGTTATCACACCTCCCTGCTGTCTCCCCACCTGGACGACCTGATGGTCACAAACCTCAGTCAGCCTCCACGAGGACTGGAGGAGAGGGCACACAGAAAACATGGAGCACCCTTCCTGGGACACAGTCCATTTTAAAGGGACATTTGAAGTGACGGTCACTAACAAGGCCTCCGGGTGCAGCCTCGGAGATGCCACTCAGACAAGCCTGCTCTCAGAAACCCCGTAATGGGAAGTCAGGGATGGAGCCACAGGAGGAATCCGCTTCTTTGCCAAGTCTCACCACCGCCAGGCGAACCTAAGGAGGCCCACGGACACGAGGGGCGCACAGTCCCTAGCCCCTAAGCCCTCACTATCCAAACAGCTCTGAGTGGCAAGAGACGCCTGGATGTTTCATCTGGTTTTGAACCATACCCTATGGCAGTGCTCACAGGCTTCTGCGTGCCAGCAGAACTGCTGGGTTGCCCTTGCAAATGCCAGTCCTCAGGCCCCACTTCCAGCTCCCAGTCCCCTAAGTCGGCACTTCCGACAAGCCCTCATGGGGATTACGATGCAGGGGGTCCAGGAAGCACCCTCTGAGACCACTGCCCTCTACCTTTCACTGCAGGCTGCCTATGGAGTCTTCACACAGTGACCTAAGGGCAGAGCTGCATGTGGAATATTCCAGAAAGAGTGCTGGTCGGCGTGTTTTCTGCACTCCAGGGAGAGGGTGACTAACGAGTCCACTGAGGAGTTGAACTCTGCGGCTACTCCAACTGCAACATCCAGATAGCACTGGCCACTTCGGTGCCCCTGCCCCCTCTGTGTCAAAGCCCTACTCCCCGCACCACCCCTCGAACAGGATGGGTGCCTGTGTAGGCTTTCCCCCAGAGGGGCCGTGCAACTGAACATTCTGGGTTGCAGGGGAGCCGCCCACCACTCTACAGCTGATGAACAGTCACGTGGATTAAAGAGCATCTCCCATGATTTAGTGACGGGGTGTCCCAGCCTCCTCCTTCTCCCAGGGCTCACACCCAGCCAATCACCAAACCTCCAGATGCTCCCCTGCTTTGCAAGAGACATGGCCTGGGCGACGATATCCACCCAGCACTTCCCAAACCCTAAATTCCTCCAGACCACCCCCAGCCCCAGAGCCTCATGAGACACCTGGCACAGAGAAGAGTCTCAGTAAGACACCACGGGTGGGGCGGTGTCTACTGAGCAAAGTGGTGTCACAATGATGCCATGCCATTAAGTACCCAGCAATTCCCCCAAATATGCCCTTGGTACCTGAAAATCCGCAGGAATTGGGCCATAGGGCACACTGAGGTTCAAGGCCTGGACATCCTCCCGCTGCCTGATGTCCATCCAGGGGTTGTAGGCCACAGGAGGGAGGCCAGCAGGGACCTGGGGATCAGGAGCCAGGGTGATGTTCTCCAAGGGATACAGCTTCTGAAACTCCTTGGGGGGAATAGCGCACAAAGACACCAGGTTGTCATTCTTCCGGCAAAGGCACAAAGCTGGGACTCTCCCAGTCTCTCTATTGCCTTTTCTCCAAGCCGGGGATGCGTTTACATGGTAGCTCACTGACACTCCCCAGGTACTTCCCCCTACCTGAAGGTCAGGCCTAAGGTCACTTCACAAGACGCCAATGGTAATGAAATCATGCCACTTGTGTCCTATAAACCGAGCAGCCACACCTCTCTCTTTTCATACAAATCAATACCCCCACTGCCTCCCTCCCATCCAGCTGGAAAGGGGTGGGTGGGGTGTGTTCAATTCCCAAAACCCCCTCAGCTTTGGCCACTCCCCGAGAGTGCTCACAGAACTTGACACAGTCCTACCTGCAGCTACCACACACAATCAGCAAAGGGCAAAGCCACATGGGCAAAGTCCAGGGAAAACCAGGCACAAGCTTCCAGAATCCTCTGCCGGTGAAGTCACACAGGATGCGCTTAATTCTCCCGGTGATGAGTGGTGTGACAACATGCGTGAGAGGCTGTTGCCATGGAAGCTCATTAGAGCCTCAGCACATGGGTTATTTACCGGGGCTGCCCGCCCAGGCCCCCTCTGCCGGCACAGATCGACGCCAGAGACTCCATGCAGAAGAGTAGGGCCATTCGTAAACAGTGCAGGCACAGAGAGCCACTCCTCGCTTGGGGAGTGGTGCGAACTCTTCCAGGATCCACGTTCCCAGAAGTCAGCCAAAGGCCAACCTTGCAAGCAGGCCTTGCTACGGAGAGGAGCTCGGCCCACTAGGGGAGCTCCTGTCTGCATGAGAGGCAGAAATGAGTCTCCCATCATCAAAGGGGAACAGATCCAGCTAGGAAGGCGAGATTGGCCCTGCGCAAATCTATCAAAGCATCAAAGAGCACGCCTTCGGCTCCCAACTCACACCACGAATGAAGGGCATCCTTTAAAAATTCAAAAGAGTGGGCTGCTCAGGCCCAGGGAAGACACAACAGGGAGAAACTGAAAAAGATTTAATAAAAAGAAGGGACCATACATTCTAAATGATGGACAGGAGAGCACAGCATTCAGGGTTGCACCGAGCAATGCAGTGCCCTGTGTGGGAAGGGTCTGAGATGCCCTTCCCTGGAACTGTGCCCCAAGGACTGTCCCTTAACTGCAGCCATTGGCGGCCAGCTCTGGCTGACTTCTCTACGTTGATATTCCCATCCAACCCAATATGTGCTCCCGAGTTCAAGGACAAGAATAAAACCTTTCATTGGGGAGGGAGGAAGCCAAGCATTTCCAACAGGATTCTTACGTGCCTTAAGTCTACTTTTTAGCCTCAACCTCTGATCCCATCTTCATGCCACTAAGTACAGTGGTGCCATCAGGCAGCCCCGGTGACCAGGGATGGCAGGACATGCCCCCACTAAACCAACCCCTCCTGTAACAAATGACAGAGCTGTCACAGAGGTGTGGGGTCAGCCCTCGGGCAGCTCTTCACCTTGGGGTATCTGAAGGGGATGTGCGGCTTATGATACCCAACAGCCAGGAAGAAAGGGCGGGCCGATATTTTCATCTTTTCCAACAAGCGTATCGCTTGCTCGGTGCTCTGCTTGTCAGGCAAGGTGCCCTCTGGCACATCCGCCACGTCCACGGGGCAAAGCAGGTTGGCATGGAGTTCTCCATCTGGCCCCCTACATGTCTTTCAAGACAAAACAGTGCAAGTCAGCTCTTTAAATGCAAAGAAGAGAAGTCATGAAGGGGCATACACAATGGATTTCGCATTCACAGCAGCAGCCCTCGAAGCCCACCTCATGAGTGCTGGCCAGGCATGCACGATGGAGAGCTAAGACAGAGAAGCATCTCCTCTTTCCTAGGCAGAGGCCAGAAACCTACCAGCACTTAGCTTCTTGCTGTTAATCTTCTGTCTCCAGGTCACAATTAATTAAAGGAAACCCATGGAAACTAATGATCAAAACAAATCTGTCTCTGGCTCAATAATTTTAAATAAAGCCAATTTAAAAATGGGCAAAGGACTTGAATAGATCTCTCTCCAGACAAGATAGATAAATGGCCAACAAGCACATGTGAAGATGCTTTGTGTCATTATTCATCACAGATATACCAATCAAAACCACAATGAGATACTGTCCCACACATGCCGCGATGGCTAGAATTTTTAGAACTGGACAATGACAAGTGTTGGTGAGGATGGCAAGAGCCTGGACCCCTCCCTCACACAGGGCCCCTGGGGGTGTGAAATGGGGCGCTGTGGAAAACACTCTGATGGTCCCTCAAGCGGTTAAGCAGGGCGTCATTACGTAACCCAGCAATTCCACACCTGAGGGGCAGCAAGAAAAACGAAAACCTAAACCTACACAAATACGTCACCTAGCGATTCCACCCAAGAGAACAGGAAACCTAGGCCACATACAAACACGTCCACGAAGGTTTACAGCAGTACCGTCAATAGTAGCTACAGAGTGGAAATAACCCAAGTGTCTGACAACTCATGAATGGATAAAAAAAAAAATGCATTCTACCCATACAACGGAATACCATTTCCCTATAAAAAGTAACAGGGCTTTGCAACACCTGGCTGGCTGGGTCGGCAGAACATGCAACTCTGGATCCCAAGGCTGTGGGTTAGAGCCACACGCTGGATGTAGAGATTACTTAATAAAATCTATAAAAAGAAAGCAATGGACTATGGACTCTGAAAAACAATCTGAGGGTTTTGAAGGGGTGGGGGGTGGGAGGTTGGGGGAACCAGGTGGTGGGTATTATAGAGGGCACGGGTTGCATGGAGCACTGGGTGTGGTGCAAAAAACAATGAATACTGTTATGCTGAAAAGAAATTTTAAAAAAAAGAAAGGTATTAAAAAAAAAAAAAAAGAAAGCAATGAAGTTCTGGGGATCCTGAGTAGCTCAGTCAGTTAAGCGCCTGCCTTCGGCTCAGGTCATGATCCTGGGGTCCTGGGATCGAGCCCCACATCAGGGAGCCTGCTTCTCCCTCTCCCTCTACCTGTGGCTCCTCCTGCTTGTACTCTCTCTCTATCAGATAAATAAATCTTTTTTAGAAAAAAAGATCCCAACATCTGTCTCTGCCAAGTCATGATCACAGACAAAAACTACAAACTTCACTATAAAACCAGCTTGAAAGAAGTGGCGTATACGCAGCAGTTAACCTGAATCCTCCCAGACAGGAAACAACAGTTCCTCTACAGAACAGTGCCCTTTTCACATCCTTACCTTGGTGTTTTCATACTTTTCAGAGGAGGGATGATAAGGTGGAACAGACCAACTAAATGGGGAATCATCACTGTAATTGGAAGATATTCCTGAAGGGGGAGAAAAGAAAGCCATTAAATAAAACTGAAGCGTCCTTCAATGCCTTCCCCGCCCCAAATTTAAACTCTGTGAGCAACTACAGAAGTATCACCCCTTTCTTGGGGACTTATTTCCTCATCTATAAAATCAAGAGCTCAGGCAGACGATGAGAAGTCCCCACGAAAGCCAACTCTCTAGGTTTCTAGTTGAGTACTGAGCATGTGACCTCCTGGTCCCTTGAGCCCTGGCGATTCATGCAAAGCTGTACGGAAGAAACCCAGAAGGGCAGGCTCAGCCAACGGGCTCCAACGCTGCGGCCCCACAGAACCCTCACAGGATGGAGCCTCTCCCCCAGAACAGACGCAGCACCACCAAAGGCCAGGTGCAGAAGGGGAGGCTCAGAGAAGGCCAGTGCCTTGACTGACACCAACCACGGAAGGTGAGTGAGCTGGGACTCAAATCCAGGCCTTAGGACCCCAGGTTCAGTGCTCATTCATGAAGCAGAAACCCACTGCCAAGCTCAGCAGTCTGTCGTCTATTCGGGAGGAGAAAAGAATGGTGAGCTACAGAAGGATGGCCAGCTGTCTAGAGAACAGAAGTGCTGTGTGAGTGCGGAAGCCACAGAGGTGGTGGGCCGAGGTAGCATGGGCAGTGAGGGCCATGAAGACGCAGTGAGGCTTGTGTGGGAGCGGAAGGGAAGGGCCGCCTCGCGGGGTGAGACAGGAGGAGCAGGGAGCGCAGTGTCGGTAGAACCACAGGGGAAAGAGCATCACCAGCACAGTGACCGTTGGGGCTCCACCAGGGAGCACCAGGCAAAGCGAGACCAGAGGGAAGGGGGCAGTGGGCGGCGGGCTGACCAACACAGCAAGTATAGTGGAAAGAGCACAGGAGGCCCACAGACCCAGGTTCAAATCTCAGCACTGCCCCTTATTACCCACGCAACCTTGGGCAAGCTACTTGACTTCTGCAAGCCTCGAGTTCCTCCTCGGGAAATGAGGATGATGATAAAAATGATAAAAACCCACCCTGCCTGCTGCTGAAACATGGCTTCCCTCGGCCCTACTTCCTCTTCTCCCGAACTTGTCTCTCCCCTCCTGCTGTGCTCAGGCAGGGGCTGTCCAGGATGTAAGCGCCAACTGCGGAAAGTTCGGACGGTGGGCTTTTGGTGACATGACAGGATTCCTGACCGATTCTCTTTCCAAAATCTGGCCTTCCTTAGCCCAGCCAAGTGTTATCCTCAACCGGGACCGGCCAGCTGGGTTCTGGAAGGCTGCTGAGCCTGCCTGTGTCACCAGCGAGCAAAAGGAAAGCTACTGAAAATGTTCAAGTCATCGCCCTTAGCAATAAGCACAACCATCGTATGAAGTGGGCTTTCAACCCACTCTCACACCCCTGAACCACCGGAACTAGGACGCTACCCTGGGAGTAATCCAAGCAGCTATGACTCATTTGCCAGAGAACTAATCTGAAGTGGAGAGGAAGAACGATCTGCTCAAGGTCAAGTGCACAACTACGACGTGGCAGAGCTGGGACTGGAACCCGGGAGCCTGGATCCCTGGGGCCACTGCCCACCGGTTCCCTCTGCAGAGGCATTCATTCCAGCAGTACGTGTGACAATGGAGACCTGAAATCAACATGACACTCAAGTACAGTGGCTTGTATGTGAGATGACTGTGCTGTTGTTAAAAATGATATGCCAAGGGGCACCTGGGTGGCTCAGTGGGTTAAGCCTCTGCCTTCAGCTCAGGTCATGATCTCAGGGTCCTGGGATTGAGTCCCCAATCAGGCTCTCTGCTGAGTGGAGAGCCTGCTTCCTTCTCTCTCTCTCTCTCTCTCTCTCTCTCTCTGCCTGCCTCTCTGCCTCCTTGTGATCTCTGTCAAATAAATAAATTAGTTTTAAAAAATAAAATAAAATAAAAGATGATTGTATGAAGGGCAGCCAAAGGGGAAAAAGTTTGTTTAAAACATTCACAACATAGGGGCGCATGGGTGGCTCAGTGGGCTAAGTCTCTGCCTTTGGCTCAGGTCATGATCTCAGGGTCCTGGGATTGAGCCCCGCATCGGGCTCTCTGCTCAGCAGGGAACCTGCTTCCCCCTCTCTTCTCTGCCTGCCCTCTCTGCCTACTTGTGAGCTCCCTCTCTCTCTCTGTCAAATAAATAAAATCTTAAAAAAAAAAAAACATTCACAGCATAAAACTGTATATAAAGGAAAATCTCAAATCGGAAAAAGAATATGCCTGGAATAAGGGATCATCAAACTTCAACCCCCTTTGGTGTGGTGCAATTACAAGCAATTCATATCCTTCAGTTCATACCCCCCCCTTTTTGTCAAATAATCATGCATTACTTCAAATAAGTATTTTTAAAAGTTTTAAAGTCTTTTTTAAAGTTTAAAAAACTTTTAAAGTCTTTAAAGTGTTTCAGCATTCTCATTTTGGCATTAAAGAGCCAGTTTATCAGGCCGTGCTGCAAGTCAGCCTGGTGGCCCCCCCAGCACCATTCAGGCCTTGGGCGTCAGCTTGCACCGCTCTTGCTAATCTGACTCACAGCTGATGGGCAGCCCCGCCCAAGTGCTGCCTCTTCACTGGCAAATCCTCAAAACCACCCTGGTCTCCCTTTACTGACGGGGCTCCTGGGGCACAGAGAATCAGTCAGGTGCAGAGCTAGACTCACACCCAACACTGCTGCCTCCCCAGCCAGCATCCTTCCTTCTGCCTGAGAAGCCGAAGGAACCAAACGGCACTGTGACCAGTGGCCAGTGGCCTACTACACTTCATTTTGGTAAGAACATGAAGCTAAAGTGAGAAGTAGGATTTTGTACCAAGACACCAGTGACTAAGGAGGTGTCCCCTCAGCCCCAGCAGGCCTCTGTAAAGCCAGCTCTACCTCCAGAGGGGGATTCCAGCCCATGGGCACAAAACACAGAGGAATCCAGATTTTGGACACCAAACAGTACCAGGATGAAAGACTTTTCCAACCGACATGGTCACGTAGCCATTCTCCTTGAAGTGCTGGGGGATGGTAGAGAAGTTTCCAGCATGTACCCTCCAGTAGGAATTGAAGTCATACAGGCGGGTGGTGTCTGGTCTCCTCCCAGTGAGGAAGGACACACGGCTTGGGGCGCACACTGCTTGCTGTCAGGGAGAAGAAGCAGAGGGAAATATCCTCAGAGGCAAACAGAGTCTGGATGCTAAAAGGTAACCAGGCAACCTGAAGAGTCCTTAGCAAAACAGCCTGGCAGCTGAGTCATGCAGATCAAAGCCAGCCAGTGGCATAAGGGTCTCGTTCACACACCAGGAGTAAGTATCCCCACAAAGAGGCAGGAAAAGACTCAGCCCCCCCACCCACCAAGCAGATGTTTGGGTCCTATGTGATGGCGTCTCACAGGTGCACAGAGGCAAGAAGCTTAAAGGCAGCCCCATGAGTGTCACCATGGCAAGGAGCATGGTGCTTGCCCAAGGTCGGTTAGCAGACCTGAGAGGGGCATTCGGCAACATCCTCTTCATCCTCAGCACCAGGCAAATCCTTCTGTGGAAGAAAGCTGGCCAGGGCCATCCTTAGGCATCTTAGGGTCAAGGGACCACCTCTGCCCAAGCTTGGAGGCACAAGCTTCCTTGCCAGTACACAACCAGGTTTTCTCTACTGCCATTTTCCAGACTATGCTTCCCTCTAATAAGGATTTGCCAGGCACCATCAGGGCCATCTAACCATATGCTGAAAGGACTTCATCCCCCAGCCCACTGCACAAAGAACGCAACCACACCTATAGGTCCCCAGACATACCTGGGCGAAGGCATTCTGGAAGAGGAGGCTGTGGGATGCCAGTTGATCGATGTTTGGGGACCTTACCAGCTTGTCCCCGTAACAGCCCAGGGAAGGGCGCAGGTCATCCACGATGATCAGAAGGACATTCAGAGGAGCTGTATGGAAGGGAGGGACCTCAGTGAGATCGCCTGCACTGACAATGAACCCCCAGCCATGGTTGCTGCTCCAGTACTGAGTGGCCCCAGGCTGGCCCCTACACCCTGGACAGCCCAGCCAACCAAGCTAGGGAGGGGGAGACTAGGGCAGGGAGGCTGGGAGTGGGTGCACAGAAGAAACCCCAATTCTGGGTGGCAGAATTAGGCTCTGAGCATGGCCTCAAGCCCGGATGAGGGGGAGAGAGGGGGAGGGAAGGACAGAGGGGAGGAAAGAATTTAGGGAAGGAAAGAAAAATGGATGGGGGCGGGGGGAAGAAAGGATCGTGGGTGGGAGGAAAGGAAGGATGAATGTCAGAAGGAACAGTGGATGGGACAGAGACGGGAAGGTAAGGATGGATGCAGCCAGAAAAGGAGGTAGGGAGCCCGCAATCTGAGCGAGGGCCAGGACTGCACCTGTGGTCGAGTTGCCGGACGCCGCAGACTCAAGGGAGGTGCAGACTGAGGCCAAGACCAAGCCAAGCCAAAGCAGGCACCAGCCGGCTGGCGGCATCTCTGCCCCGACGCGGCCACTCTGGGGCGACGGGGACAGGTTGCGGCGGACGGGCCGGCCGCGGGCCCCTCGTCGCCAACGCCCTCTGCACCAAGCGGCCGCGGCCGGCCCACAGGCCGGGGCACAGAGGCCCGGAAGCTAGTGCGCCTGCGTGCCTCGTCCCCGCCCCGCCCCTAAGAGGGGCGGGGCCTGGCTGCTCCCGAGGCCCTTGCGCGTGATCCCAGCCTCAGAGGGCGGGGCCGGGGTTGGAGCGCGGGTCCTGCCGAGCCGGCGCCGCATGCTGAACCGCCTGGCCGCGGGCAGCTACCTTGCTGGGGAGCTCCCTGGAGAATCTTTCCGGGTGTTTCTAAAGATTTGCGATGCAACCACTGTCCTTAACCAGCAGTTTTCTGCCTCATTGCCTTCGTTCCTGTTTTGCCTTCCACCTAGAAGCCCTTCCCTTCACCGTGAAAGTCACACTCACTCGCAGACCAGCCCAAATGCTGCAGTTCTCCAATGCAACCCTTCCTCCATCTAAAAGGACCCCCCTTTAAAAAAAAAGATTTTACTCCTTTATTTGACAGAGACAGAGAACGAGAGAGGGAACACAAGCAGGGGGAATGGGAGAGGGAGAAGCAGGCTCCCCTCTGAGCAGGGAGCCTAATGCGGGGATGGATCCCATGGGGCTCCATCCCACGACCCGGGGACCATGACCTGACCCAAGGGCAGACATTTAAGGACTGAGTCACCCAGGCGCCCCTAAAAGGATCCCCCTTTTTACGCATTTGTTCAACAAGTACTTATTAAGTACCGCAGATATGTATACGAAGCCCTGTTGGTGGCTCAGGTATTCTAAGCCCCTGCCCTGGTGGAAATTGCATACAATAAATAAGCAAAACAAAAACAAAAACAAAAAAACAAAGAATGGCAGTGGGCATGCCCGGTCTGGACAAAAATAAGGCAAGGTGGAATTGCTTGTCATTGTCTGTAGGGTGGCCAGGCAAAGCCTCACTAGGAAAGTGACATTTGAACAGAAACTTGAAGGAGGTGAGGGAGCAAGCCACAGGGATGACTGCAAGAGGGTGCTCCCGCAGAGTGAGCAGCCATTGTGGAGAGCCTGTGTGACGGTGTTAGGGACAGCACAGAGACTGGTCTGCTGGCAGAGAACTGGAGATGGATCGGGAAGGCATCGGAGACGGGAGGAGTGAGAGTCCTAAGGCCTTCCAAGGCAAGAATCATTCACTGTCTGCCTGGGACTGTAGGTCAAGAAGGACATCACTGTCCCTCTCTCCTGGAGCCTCTGACTCACCCTCTGGGTGACATGCTAACTTTCTCCTCACAGCAGCACCATGTAGAGCCAGAAATTAAAACACAAAGAGGCTCCATCACTTAACAGAGGACACACACCCAGGAAGTGGAGGAGCAGGGTGGGTCTCCATGTGAGACCTGCTTCCTCAGGAGGGAGCCAGAGCCTGGTCACCGCATGCAGCCTGCTCCCAGATGCTGCCTCACTGCATTGCTGTTTCCTCCGGCGTGCCAGCCTGCGTGGCTGTTCACACAGGAGCCTGCGGAGCAGTGCTGCGGCTTCTGCCTGCACTCCTCAGACCGGAGCATGCCAAGTCCCTCAGGGTGGGCCGGCTCCAGCCAAGGACCCAAGCTGTCAGGCCTCAGAGGGCCCCTCAGCTGTCTGTCTTCATCCTGACACTTCCCCTGTATTGGTGGCCGCTCAGGGTCTTAACCTTTCCCTCTCAAAAGTATGGCCCTCATATTTCTGGACACTCTGAGCCTGGTGTCCCCAAAGACTCCAGTGGCTGTTTAGAAATTTTCTCTTACTTCCTCTTTCCTTGGCATCTGTAATACTTTCTCATAGCAACAGATGTCTCCTGTGCTCGAGCTTGTGAACTGAGGACCTCGTTATAGCATACTTGTCTTTATCAAAAAGCCACTGATTAAAAAAATTATTCAATAAACCCCAGGGTTAACCAAAGAAGGGAATGAAGCAAGTCACGCACAGTTCCTGCCTCCAAAAATGTCTATTCTTTCGTGGACTCCTTTCAAGTTGGGAAGCATTTCCAGAGCCAACCACATCCAGGCCCTGGGGGCGTGGGGCAGGGACATATGAGGAATAAGGAGGCAGACTAGTCCTTGCCTCCTCGCCATGCTCCGCCCCAAGGAAGACACAGTCTGTGGGGAGGAGGACAGCGGCGCAACCAACTCACTGTCACACAGATGGACTTCCGGCTTGTCAGAAAGAACAGTTTCTCCAGAGGAAGCAGCTGGGGGTTCACGTGCCCCAACACCAACTTAAGCCCCTCTGACATACTGCCGAGGTGTTGGAGTGCATCAGGAAGGCGCAGCTGGAGAGACTGTTCTGTTGGACAGCTGGGCCTCTAGTCGCAGATATAAGGAGCCAGATATGGGGGTGTGTGATGCACTTGAGATGGAGGCTCATCTGGATCCTTCTGGAAGAGTTTAGACTTGAATAAGGGGGAACGGCTGTGGTGGACACACCAGAAGGAGTCACGCCCTTGTATAATCCCCTCCCTTTGGGTGTGGGTAGAACCTGAGCTTCTAGCCAACAGAATATGATGAAGGTGAGCCCGGGTGAACCAGTCACATCTGTGACTACATTTTGGTGGATGTAGAGTCCATCTTGCTAGCACACACAAGAGACTTCTCCTGCTGATCTTGGTAAAGCCATATCGTAACCTCCCCTCAAGAGGGCCACATGGCAGGGAGATTTGGAAGGCCTTTATGACTTGAGGGTGGCCTCCGGCCCACAGCCAGTACGAAGCTGAGAACTTGGTCCTGGAACCACCAAGAAATAGACTTGGCCAACAACCACATGAGCTTAACAGAGGACTCTGAACTCCAGAAGGGAATGAAGCCAGGGTATGTGATGGCTACACAATTCTGAGCAGAAAGGATGGCATCTCTGTCCTTAATATAGCCATGGCCATAATCAAAGAAAAGACCGAGGGAAAGGCGAATTTCTTCCATGTAACAAAGCCCAGGAGACCACAGACACAGCCGAGGTTGAACTTGCGGGGCAACTTGAGAGGCTGGGAGGAGGAAATGCCAAAGGGAGGGAGATATGATGCAGAAGACATGAAAGCAAAAGCTGAAGACTCACTCTCTTGGCTACGAAGTCCCATTTGAGGAAAAAAAAAAAAAAAAAAGCAAATTTTTTTCCTCAAGTACTTACATATCCCAACAGACCAAAATGTGAAGCATCTTCCTAAATATCAAAGCCATTCACACAGTAGCTTCAACTCACTGAGAAGTTCTTAAGGGAGTAGGCTGGTTTCCCCAGAAATGAAAATTTTTAGCTGAGACCATCATAAAATCAGGCCTCCCACGTCTCCAGGTTGGCACCACTTTTGTAGCTCAGTGCCCACATCAGACTTAATAGGGGCATCCAAAGGAAATAGCCCCAGTCTTTCTACATAGAATATGTATAAATGAGTATTAAATATGTTTCTGGAATAGTAAAAAAAAATAATTATTGGTTCCACCTCCAGTTCGAGTTAGTGAACTAGACACAGGCGTTTATTGTCTTATGTGGGTTGCATTCCTCAGAAAGCTGACTCTAAGACAAAGTCAACTGGGTAGGATGTCTGTAGGCGAGGGCTTTTGGGAGAAATACATGTTAAAATGATGAGAAGGGAGCAAGAGTGGGAAGAAGCGGCAGTTGAGCTGTGATACGGGCCCTGGCTAACCCCACGGGCCAGTCTAGAACAAGAACAGCCCTTCAGGGTCGTCTCAAGTTAGGCCAATATGGCCCGATGGTTATACGCCCCCTTCACAAGCCACTGAACACAGCTACCCTGGGAGGCGTCCAAGCTTGGTGGGCTCTCTGCGGCTGTGGGAAGCCCTGAAGGGAGGGGACAGCCCTGAAGGAGGTGCCCTCTCAGCAACTGGGGCAAGAAGGCCTTCACCAGAGGGGGTTTACTTGGCACCTCCCTCTGCTCACCTCACCCCTTCCTCCCTTTGAAATCATCACAAGGCACCAAACAGCATAACCCAACAGCAAGAAAGAATGGGAAAAGATGCTCAAGTTCATCAGTTCTTAGGGAAATGTAAATCAAAAGCACAAAGAAGTAGCATTTCACACCGGCTAGGATGACTGTTATCAAAAACTGTCATAATAACAAGGGCTGGTGAGGGTGTGGAGAAAAACCGGCACCCTTACACATTGCTGGTGGGAATGTAAAATGACTCAGCTGTGGTGGCAACAGTTTGGCAGTTCCACGAGAAGTTAAACATAGAATTCTCATACGACTCGGCAGTTCTGCTCTTAGATACATACCCAAAAAGTTGGAAAACGGGTATTTCAACACTTCCGGGTACATGCATGTTTGTAAGGGCGCTATTTGCAAAAGCCAAAGCTAGAACCGGCCAAAATGTCCATCCCCAGATAAATGGAGAGTGGTCTAGCCACACAGTGGAATATGATGTGGCCATGAAGAAGCCCTGGAGCCCTAGGGCATGCTGCAGTATGGAGGACTCAGGAAGGCATCATGCTAATGGGAAGAAGCCAGACACGAAAGGTCACATATTGTGTAATTCCATTTACATACACTATTCTGAGTCAGTAAATCTATAGAGAGAACACGAGTTAATGTTTGCCAGGTGTTGGAAAAGGGGCTGGAGAACAACTGCTGAACATGTATGGGGTCTCCTTTGGGGCTGATGGAAATGTTCTGGAACTAGATAGAAGCCCTGATTATACAACATTGTAACTGCACTGAATGCTACTGAATTATTCACTTTAAAATGGGTAATTTTGTCTTAAATGAATTTTATCTCAATTTAAAGAAGGGAAAAGATGGGAGGGAGCCTAGCCATGGCTTAAGAATTCCACCAAATTTCTTGAAGCTGCCATAGTGGAGACAAATGAAGCCACAGCCTAGAACACCTGCAAAGAGAATTCAGCTAAGGAGGGAGCAGACTTACCCTAGCCAGTCCCTCAACTCACAGAGAGCAGGTATCAGAGGCCAAAAGTAAGGAATGGGATTTAAACCAGAGAGATTCATTGAAGGATTCTTTTTTTTTTTTTTAAGATTTTATTTGAAATAGAGTAAGAGAGAGCTGGGGGACAAAGGGAGAGGGAGAAGCAGCTCCCCACTGAGCAGGGAGCCTGACACAGGGCTAGATCCCAGGACCCTGGGATCATGACCTGAGCAGAAGGCAGACACTTAACTGACTGAGCCAGCCAGGTGCCCCTAATTGGAGGTTTCTATGTGGATGTTAGCCTCCCCACAGAAGACCCAAAAGCCAGCGTTTAACCCAAGAATGGGAAAAAAAAAGGTTCTCCGAATAAATGTAATAAAGTGTCTGGGGAAGACTAGGAAATCTGGAGTGGGTATTGAAACCACCAGAAACCACTCCCTCCAGATTATGACATTTTGGTGGGTCCCACTGTAACTGTCCTTCAGAACAATGCATTACTTAAAATATAGCCCATGACAAATTATACTAGTTACCAAGCATGCTTAAAGATAGCCTTAAGAAAAACATGTACTAGCAACAGGCCTTTTGGGGAGAGGATGATACACATCCTTGAAGCCGAACAGTTGGGAATGCCTGGCCCACTCAGGGCAGAATGCCGCCTGCTTCATTTTTTGATATCTCCCCTTCCCCGGGGAGCACCTGCAGTCAGTCAGACAATCCTTTTTGTTTGGGCTTGCTCACTATAGGTCATGGACTATGTCACCAGACATATTTTGCCTTTCTTCTTACTTATCTATAAGACTCATGGTCAATGTGTAACCTACTTTGGCTTCTTTGTTGTTTGTTACCTACTTTCCAATAAATATGAGACTGACGGGTTGTTTGGGGTGACAATCTTTTCTACTGTTGACCCCTGCTTTCTTTCTCTTACAGTTGACTCCTTTGTGCCTCATTCTTCTCCCATGTGCCGTCGGGAAGTGGCACCCCACAAAACTGTCGGCTTACTGCCACTTCATCTTACAACAAAGCCTGCAAATCAGTGAGTTCCGTGGCCACAGAGCTGCCAGCCAGTCTCATTCATAAGCATAATCAGACAAAAAGAAGTCTAAATATTTGAGGATGATGTACAAGATGACAGAGAAATACCAAGAAACAGAAATAGCAAAGCTGGCCCTAGAGGAAAGAGATGATTAAGGGAAAGAAAAGAACAATTTTAAAAAGACAAATAAAAATACCTTTTATTCAGGCATCTGGCAGGCTCAGTATCCAAAATCTATAAAGAACTTCTCAAACTCAACACCCAAAAAGGAAATAATCCAGTCAAGAAATGGGCAGAAGACAAGAACAGACATTTCTCCAGGGAAGATATACAAATGGCCCACAGACACATGAAAAATTGCTCAACATCACTCATTATCAGGGAAATACAAGTCAAAACCACAATGAGATACCACCTCACATGGTCAGAATGGCTAAAATTAACAACTCAGGAAACAAGAGATGTTGGCAAGGATCCAAAAAAAGGGGAACTCTCTCACTGTTGGTGGGAATGCAAGCTGGTGCAGCCACTCTGGAAAACAGCATGGAGGTCCCTCGAAAAGAAAAACAGAACTATCCTATGACCCAGCAATCACACTACTGGGTATTTATCCTGAAGATACAAACGTAGTGATCCGAAGGGGCACGTGCATGCGAATGTTTACAGCAGCAATGTCCACAATAGCCAAACTATGGAAAGAACCTAGATGTCCATCAACAGATGAATGGATCAAGAAGATGTTGTATAGATATACAATGGAATATTGCTCAGCCATCAAAAAAATGAAATCTTGCCATTTACAATGATGTGGATGGAACTAGAGTATATCATGCTAAGTGAAATAAGTCAAATATCATATGATTTCATTCATATGTGGAATTTAAGAAACAAAACAGTGAAGGAAAATAAAATGAGATAAAAAACAGAGAGGGAGGCAAACCATAAGAGACTCTTAACTCTAGGGAACAAACTGAGGGTTGCTGGAGGGGAGGTGGGTGAGGGGATGGGGGAACTGGGTGAAGAGCATTTAGGAGGGCGGGTGATGGAATGAGCAGCAGGTGTTACACGCAACTAATGAATCACTGAACTCTACCCTGAAACTAATAATACACTGTATGTTAACCAACTTGAATTTAAATAAAATATTTTATAAAATACTTTTATTAATAGCCTCAAAAATATTTGAGAAGATAGGGAATATAAAAAACAAAAGCAGATTGCTGGGTGCCTGGGTGGCTCAGTGGGTTAAGCATCTTCATTTGGCCCAGGTCATGATCCCAACATCCTGGGATTGAATCCCGCATCAGCCTCTCCACTCAGTGGGGAGCCTGCTTCTACCCCCTCCCTCTGTGTGCTCTCTCTCTCTCTCTCTCAAATAAATAAATCTAAGAAAATTTTTTAAAAAGATTGCTGTGGAAGAAATACCAGAGAACGTGAAAGATCCTTTAAATTAAAACTATAATTACAAAATTAAGAATTTGATAAAAGAACTGACAAATTAAGTTCAGAGGAATTTCAAAAACATAGAGCAGAAATCCAGGAAAGGACACCACCACTGAGTGCTGACAAGAATGCGGAGCACTTCAAACTCTCCTACTTGTTTGCAGCAGCGTGAATAGATACAACCACTCTGGAAAATGTGGGGGCGGTATTTACTAAACCCAGAGCTGAACATGTGCATGCCCTATGAACCAGCAATGCTACTCCAATGAATATGCCCAAAACACATGAGTACCTATGGCCACAAAAAGACACACACAATTCAGAGTAGCATTATTCATAGTAGCCCCAAACTGGAAGCAACTCAAATGTCCCCCAGTGGTGTCCAATAATTTGGATAGACCAACTGTGCTAAAATTACAAAATGGAATACGATGCAGCAATAAAAACAGAACAATCTATCTATACATGGAACCATATAGTTGAATTCCACAAATACGTGGACTGAAAGTAGCCACACATTAAAAAAAAAAAAGTACCTAGTATGCAATTACATATATACGAAGTTCTAGAACAACAAAATTGATCTATGGTGATAAGGTCAGAATAGGGGTTGCCTTTGGGAAACGTACTGACCGAGAGCGGGGCATGAGGACATCCATACATGTGCTGGAAATGTTCTAATATTTTACCTGATTAGTGATTACATGACTGAGTATATATGAAAAAAATATCTCTACAACTAAGATTAGTACACTTTACTGTATGTTATGTCTCAACATAATAAGGTAAAATGCAGTCTAGGAAATACAAAAGAAAATATGAGTCAATTAGGAAGACCAACATCTTAAGTTATAGAAATAGAAAAGAAAAAAAGTGGACAGGAGGAAAATTATTAAAGACATATTGAAAAAAACAACTTCAGAGCTAAAGAAACAACTGAATTCAGACTGTAATGACTTCTTTGAGTAAGTTCCTAGCACAATGAATGAAAGTGAAATTTCAGAGCACCAAGGATAAGAAAAGATTCTACAAGCTTTCAGAGATTAAAAAAATTACATAAAATTTCAGTGTGAGGTTTTATACACAGCCAAACTGTCAAACAGGGTAGAGAATGAAGAGTTTGCCAGACATGCAAGAATTAAAAAACTTAGCCCTACTTGATCCTTTCTTACAAGGCTTCTTGAAGATGCACTCTAGCAACTGAAGGAAGTATGAAAGAACACCATCATTACTGCCATCACCATAGCTAATACATATATGTATGTATGTATATATATATATATTCAGGAAATTATAGACATTGATTACATTAAATATAATTATGTTAAGTTATTATTCATACATATTTGTTTAGGAAATCCTCCAGTATGTCTACTGTGCAGCAGACCTAGAGGGTAACCAGTCCAGAGTGAAACAGAAGGTTAGAGACTCTGGGAGGAAGATCTCTAGGATATAAAGGAATTGCATCCAATAGATAATATAACTGAGGCATTGGAAGAAAAATATATGCTAAAAGCACAGAGTGCCACAGGGTACCTGGGTGGCTCACTGGGTTGAGCTTCTGCCTTCGGCTCGGGTTGTGATCTCAGGGTCCTGGGATCGAGCCCCGCATTGGGCTCTCTGCTTGGCAGGGGGCCTGCTTCCCCCTCTCTCTCTGCCTGCCTCTCTGTGTACTTGAGATCTCTCTGTCAAATAAATAAAAATAAGATCTTTTAAAAAAATAAAAATAAAAACACAGAGTGCCTAAAGCAAAACACCAGAAGTCTCTAAAAGTCTCTGTCCAAATATTAAGCAACCAGTTCAGATTGAAAGAGAAGTCAGTGACATTCAAGAAGAATTGGAGAGATTTCAGGACGTGCATAGATAAAGAAGCTAAAAGGTTTAGGGTTATAGCTAGAAGAAGACTTTTGTTCTTTCTCCCACCTACACATAAAAATTCAGCCAGCAATTCCAGGAAAAACCAAAACCATAAAAGAAAGTCACAGTTTAATATAACACAAAGGAGAATGTGGTAAGATTTGGGACAAAAAGTAAAAGGTACAAAAAAGGAACTCCATTTGAATACTTGTCATTTGAGCAGCAATGGGGTCATTACTATAGAAATGAAATCAGAAACAAAACCAATGAACAAACAAACAAAATAAAAACAGAGGCAGACTCATAAATACAGAGAACAATCTGGTGGTCACTAGAGGGATGGGGGATGGGCAACACAGGTGAAGGGGATGAAGAGGTACAAACTTCTGGTTATAAAATAAAGAAGTCATGGAGATGAAAAGTACAGCATAGGGAATATAGCTAATGATATTGTAATAACCTTGCATGGTGACAGATGAGGACTACACTTCTCGTGGTGAGCACTGAGTGATGTGTAGAAATGTCCAATCCCTACATTATATACCTGAAACTAAGATAACATTGTATGTTAACTGTCCTTCAATTAAAAAGAGAAATGGGAATAGTATCCTAACCCTACACTGAACTGTAATGAATAATATGACCACAGTCACAATACTGCACAGCTGTTTGCCTTTCAACTTTGAGAATCAATCTGCAACAAAGCCCAGAAGACTTAATTATAGTTAAAGAGCAATGAACAATGGAAAAGTACAAACACATCTGTGGCAGTGCTGCACGATGCCCGGCTCAGAACTCCCTTAAGACCGAAATTCTTATTTCCCTGGCTGGCTTGAGTGCTGTCAGCCGCTGTCAGCCCTCCTCAGGAATTGCGCTGGAAAAACAGCCACCTCAACTAAGTCACACTGGTCCTCAGGAAGCCCACATCCTGCCCCAGGGGATGGGCCAGAGCATGTTCTGAGACCGCATCACAGCCCACCTTCTCCACCCATCCAAACTTCCCTTCCTTCGACAAGTATTGATCCTGAGACAACTGCTTACGAAACCCCTGCATATTCGTCTCCATCTTAGAACCAGCACCCCTGGAAACCTGACCTACAACAATCATCAGAGGATTGGGAGGAGGAAGGGGAGAAGCGTAGGGAAGAGCTCGCACATTAATATCATTGCAAAGCAGAAAACCAACAGTTATTGCCCCAGTTGATGGGATGAAAAATCAAAGTATAGGGAGATTATTTAAAGACACAAAGGAGCCAAGAGAAAACCTAGAAATAGTGATCTATCTATAAATTAAGAGAAGGGAGAATTGTAGGGAGAGATGAAATTGGTCATGAGTCAATAACTGACAAATTTCAGTGACGAGCACTGGCTGTTAGTATACTATTTTATGTGCTTTTGTATATGTTAGATCGATTACTGCAATCAAAATTTTAAAACATAAGAGGAAGCAGAGAAGCATAATCTCTGTCACAACAGGAAGTCAGCTGAGAATGTCTGAAGTTAACATAAAAAGTTGATACAATAAGCACAGTTTTACCCAGACAGAGGCAAACTACCAGAACGAAAACTAGAAATACTCAAAATGAGAATAGAGATGCTAAGGAGTATGGCACGGGCCCTTTGCTTTGTATTATACGCTTTTTGTTCTCTTTGACCTATGCTATGGGTTGAATTGTGTACCCCTACTCCCACCTCCTACACACACACAAAAAAAGATTTGTTTGAGTCCTAACCCCTTAACCCTCAGCATCTGATCCTATTTGGAAATAGGATCTTGATAAGGTAATCAAGTTAAAATGAGGTCATCAAGGTAGGACGTAATCTTACTACAATCCTTACTAAAAGGAGGAACTTTGGACCCAAACACAAGCACACACCAAAGGCAAATGTTCACGTGAATGTGGAGGACTGGAGTGATGCATCTCCAAGCCAAGGAATGGTGAAACCTGGCAGTAAACCTCCAGAAGCTGGAAAAGGCAAGAAAGGATCCTTCCCCTGGCAGTCTCAGAGGAAGCATGGCTCAGCCAACACCTTCATGGCAGACTTCTTGCCTCTAGAACTGTAAGACAATGTATTTTTGTTGTTCTAAACCACTTCGTTTGTGGTCCTAATACAACTTAAAAGCATTTTGAACATAGTGAAATGGATGGGCTCTGGGTTCTCTTCCAGGCTCATGCTGTCAGCAGAATTCAGTTCCTTGTGGATGGAGGGTGGAGGTCCCCTTTGCCAGCTGGCCATCAGACCGAGGCCACTCTCAGGTCCTAGAGATTTGTCCCAGTTCCTTCCCAGATGACCCTCCCATTGCTGCTCTCACAACCCGGGGGATTTACTTCTTCAAGGCCAGCCTGGTCGTTGCTCTAACTTTAGCCTCTTTTATTTTTAAGATTTTTATTTATTTATTTGACAGAAAGATCACAAGTAGGCAGAGAGGCAGGCAGAGAGAGAGGAGGAAGCAAGCTCCCTGCTGAGCAGGGAGCCCGATGCGGGGCTCGATCCCAGGACCCTGGGATCATGACCAGAGCTGAATGCAGAGGCTTTAACCCACTGAGCCACCCAGGTGCCCCTAACTTTAGCCTCTTTTGAAAGGCTCATCTGATTAGGTCAGACCCACCCCAGGTCATCTCCCTTCTGATTAATTCACAGTCAACTGATTGGAGGCTTTAATTATATCTGCAAAATCCCTTCACCTTTGCTATGTTCTGTTCCTTCTAAGCAATGAGGGAGGGCATTATACAAGGGCATGTACACTGTGGGAGTAGGAGGTCTATATGGACTTCTGCCTACCACAGAAGAGCCCTGTCTTGAGCCTAAGTTCCATCAGAAAACAGATAATTTAATCTAGTCCATTCCATATTTTTCCAGTAGTTTAGGGTTTTCCTACTAATTACCAATTATCATTATCATTCAGGATTTTCTTTTCCTTGGCACCAGGCTATCACCTAGATTCTGTGAGGCAGAGTTTCATGGCATTTGGAGAACGAGCAAGCCAGCACATCTGATCCTTGTCCTTGGTAACGGTCTTTGCCAGCCTTTCCCGCAGCATGCAATCCCACCCCGCCCCGAGGTAGCGCCCCTTCATGCTAGCTTCCAATGAGGGGTCATCCTAACCTAGTATGTGGTCCACACCACCTTCCTCTGTGACATTCTTTGGAGGGTGACTCACTTTCTCTCTCCCTCTCTCTCTCTCTCTCACACACACACACACACACAATCTCCAAGCCCTTTTTGGGGAACAGGTAAATCTAGCTGCTTTCCTGTGCCACTTTAGTGCCACAGGAAATTCGGGGGGGGGGGGGGGCAGAGGGGAGGTTGTCTCAGGCACGTCTGCAGCTGAGCCCTGCTGATCTGGTATGAGGAGAATTCTAAGAAAAACAAAGTTGGTGGCATCACAATTCCAGACTTCAAGCTCTGTTACAAAGTTGTAATCATCAAGACAGTGTGGTATTGACACAAGAACAGACACATAGATCAATGGAACAGAGTAGAGAGCCCAGAAATGGACCCTCAACTCTATTGCCAACTTACCTTCAACAAAGCAGGAAAGAATGTCCAATGGAAAAAGTCTCTTCAACAAATGGTGTTGGGAAAATTGGACAGCCACATGCAGAAGAATGAAAATGGACCATTTCCTTACACCACACACAAAAATAGACTCCAAATGGATGAAAGACCTCAATGGAGACAGGAATCCATCAAAATCCTTGAGGACAGCACAGGCAGAAACCTCTTTGACCTCAGCCTCAGCAACTTCTTCCTAGAAACATCACCAAAGGCAAGGGAAGCAAGGGCAAAAATGAACTATTGGGACTTCATAAAGATCAAAAGCTTTTGCACACCAAAGGAAATAGTCAACAAAACCAAAAGACAACTGACAGAATGGGAGAACTTATTTGCAAATGACATATCAGATAAAGGGCTAGTATCCAAAATCTATAAAGAACTTCTCAAACTCAACACCTAAACAACAAATAATCCAATCAAGAAATGGGCAGAGGACATGAACAGATATTTCTCCAGGGAAGATATACAAACAGCCAACAGACACATGAAAAAGTGCTCTGCATCACTCGGCATCAGGGAACTACAAATTCAAACCACAGTAAGATACCACCTCATACCAGTCAGAATGGCTAAAACTAACCAGTCAGGGAATGACAGGTGTTGGCAAGGATGCAGAGAAAGGGGAACCCTCCTACACTGTTGGTGGGAATGCAAGCTGGTGCAGCCATTCTGGAAAACAGCATGGAGGTTCCTCAAAAAGTTGAAAATAGAGTTACCCTATGACCTAGCAATCGCACTACTAGGTATTTACCCCAAGGATACAAATGTAGTGATCCGAAGGGGCACGTGCACCCCAATTTTATAGCAGCAATGTCCACAATAGCCAAACTACGGAAAGAGCCTAGATGTCCATAACAGATGAACAGATAAAGAAGATGTGGTATTTGTATATGGTGTATGTATGTGTGTGTATATGTATATACAAAAATAAAAGAAAATTAAAATGTGTCCATATCCCACCATCTAATATAATTTTGTGCATAACTCTAAGGGTCAAGTTGCACTTGAGTAGCTGACATGATACATTAAAGATAGCTAATTACACACTAAAAAAATAAAAAGGAAACCTAGAACTCTGCACTTTCCAGGGGATGGTCCAGCAAGGGAGCACAAGTGCCTTGCCCTTGGACTTCTGCTGCACTCCTCTGACTCTGACTCTGACTCCAGGGGCTGAGGGCAGCACCCATCAATACGTTGGTAAATACCACACAACACCTTGCCGCAGCAGAAGGGTGAGGATTCAGGGGAGAGTTCAAGGCCTCCCTCTCATCCCCAATCCAGGGTCCTCAGGTGGGCCCTCCTTGAGGCCAGGCTCTGTGCCTTTGACTCACTGCCATAGCCCCGGGGCTAGCCCTGCTTACTGGGTTCCAAAGGATTCCTGGGATAAGAAGCATGATCAGAATGACCTGGATGAGAAGGCAGAGCAGTCGGCCTGCTGCCAAGAAGGGCTCTCTCACCCTGTGCAGAGAGGCAGGCAGGGTCCTGGTCTCTGTGGATGTGTGTAATGGCTCTGAGGACCCTGAGGTGGGCTGTGACTGCCATCAAATATGCCACCACCAAGGGCCCTGTCCTGGAAGTGGCTGTCTCAAGGTGTGCGAGGCAGTTCTGGGAGTCTGTTCTCCAGCAGCCTGAGGAGGGCCATACGGACAGGGCTGAGGCTGGGCTGCTCCTAGCTGGGGGCCCAAGAGGGTGAAAGTAAATGGGATCACAACCAGCATCTGATTCTGTTGAAGTAGAAGCCCCGTGGAGCACGCCCCATGGAGCATGAGGGGTCGAGGAGGGCCTGGGCATCGCTGCAGCCTTAACGGTTGCTGAGCTCCTTCTGTGGCTCACACACTGAGCCAAGAGCTTTATAAGGCCATGATTCTCTCACATGCAAGGGGTTAGTCTCAGTCCCATTTGCCTCTGGACATCTTGCATTATCCTGTAAGCAATCTTTCCCTTCCCGCCCCTCCTCTCCCTTTTTCTTTTCAAGGCCAGACTTTCCCATCTTGCTCTGTGTGGATTCCGCCCGGGGCCCAGATTGGGGGGACAAACGGGCAACCGCCCCGGAGTTGGAGCCGGAAGCAGAGCATTTCTAAGGACCGTCCACCGGGGGTCGCCCAAGTGCCGGTGTTTGCTAGCACCGCTTCCTAGGCGATTCACTTCCTGAAAACAGGTATTCTGTGTAAAGGTTAAGCTGAAAACAAAATGAGTAAAACGGAACTGCTTAATCAGATATTTGTAGGCATCGCTCTGTCACTGAGTGAGGCATGACTATTTGTTTTCCCATTTGCGTTTCATTTATTTGGATGAGGAGTTTACGTTTGGTCACTCCCTCTCCTCCTGACTTCCCATTCCTCTTGGATTCAGGGAGAACTTCTGTGTATTCCCCTAGCTCCAGCTTTACAAAGAACGTCAGGGAAGGGAAACAATGACAGCTCTTTGGGAATAAAAAAGGATTCTCGTGGTGGAAAGCTTTCTGTGCGAG
Source organism: Mustela lutreola (assembly GCF_030435805.1). NCBI lineage: Eukaryota > Metazoa > Chordata > Mammalia > Carnivora > Mustelidae > Mustela > Mustela lutreola. The sequence continues at coordinate 128,144,772 of NC_081308.1, forward strand.
GGGTGGGGCTTCTTGTCCCTGGGTCCCCAGGCAGATGCCTCTTGCAAAGGGGACCCCACATCTGGATGGCCAAAGCAAACCCACTGCCTCCTGCACTTCTGAAGTAAGAACCAGAGGACAAGTCAGACTGGGAAACACTGCAAGGCTTTGGTGATGTTCTCGGGGGCCTTTCTCCTGGTGTCCTATGAGACACACCTCAGGCATGAATCTATGCGTTGACAGAAGGGACAGTTAAAGACGGCCTGAGCTATGATGCTACCAAGGGATAAAAACCAGAAGCACATAAGAAATCTTCAGAGGTGCACCAAATGACCACGTGCCTTGTGCGACAGACGCCTTTGTGATGTTAATAGTTTACAGCAGGAAGGATAGTAGGAGAGCAACTTTGCCGGCTCAGTGACGAAAATCAGCCCTCCTTTGCTATGATATGAGGTTAATTACTGAAAGGGAGGGCAAGTTTTGCCAAGAATTTCAATTCTGTCTCTTTACCAAGACATGACATCTCGATATACCACACGCAGTCACCTGCTTTTTACTTGAGGAAGTGTGGCATTAGGGAAGCAGTGGGTGTTACCCTGTGTGGAACTGGTGGGATGTGATTTTTCTTTAACGTCATTCAAAGTCTGTCAATATGAGAGACTTCTTGAAGGGTCTCTATGGGACCCATGAGAACACTCAGGGGTGGCAGGCGTACCAAAAGGGGTTCTTGTTAAAGGGTGTATGTTGTTTACATTTAAAGTTTTCAAAAGTCCATCAAGTGGGGATTTCTCTCCATTGAATCTTGGGGCCCAAGTGCTGCCTTTGGATCCTGGGCAGGAGCAAAGCCTTGTGACTCCCAGTCCTAGCCTCGAGTGACAGGACGCTGAGGGGACCCACAATGGGCCAGTTGAAAGAACATGGGCCCTGCTGTCAGACAGAGCTGATTTCAGCCCCAGGTCCACAGTGTGGACTTCGTCCATGGCTAAACTTCTCTGGGCCTCAACTGGAAAGGTGAATCCCACACAGAGACCACCAAAGGGCCCCTTCCCAGCCTCTGGCAGGCACTTAACAAACAGGAACCGTGTGTCGCAGGCTACATGTGCCTGGCTAGATGCTGGCCCACAGAGTCCCAGATCCCAGCCTACCCCGCCCACCCCAGCTCCAGCCCCCTGGGGGGGGGGCCAGCTGCAGTGACTGCTGGTTCACCCAAGCCCCCCACCATGGCCTGTGAGCTCCAGAGAGATGTGAGCTGGGCCAGCAAGATGTGAGCATTTATAAAGCCATAGTCTGTGGCATGGCTGGGGCGGGGGTGGCACTGCTCAGCCTTCACTCAGGTGGATGCCAGCCCAGACGCCAAACAGGCTCTAGGGAGAGTGGGTGGCATGTTCCGGGCACCTCTTTCCCAGTACTCAGATCAGGGGGATTCTGGTTTTCCATTTCCTGTGTAACTTGTCTTCTCCATCAACAACAAGCTGCTGGAAGACTAAGTCCCCAGAGGCACAGGCTGGCGGGCTGCTGGTGGGATGGTATCAGCTCTTCTGTGCCACTGTCAGCTGGTGCTGGGGCGGGGGACAAGTGAGACAAAAGACCCCAACACCACGGTCTTGCTTCTCTTCCCCGTAACATCTTTGTGCGCCAAATCCATCCCGGCCTTTTCAGCTCAGTGTGTCTCCACGGCCACCCCAGGGACCAGGCGCTGCTCTGGGCTCCCAGCACACAGATATTCAGAATGAGGCTTAGAGAAGGGATGTCCCTTGCTCAGGGTTGCACAGCCAACAGAGCTGGAACCTAAACCCTGGCCTCCTAGCCACGACGTCACTCACACTGCCACAGATAGATCCAGGCCAGGACCCTGTCTGGGCAGCTCAGCCTTTTGCCATGAGGGTCATCACTGTGTGTCTTCACAGGCAGCCAGGGGACATGGAGAGTCACTGAGGCACAGAAGCAGGGTAGACAGGAAAGAGAGAGCTTCCAGAACTTAGGCTGGCAGAAAACCCCAATTTTGCTCATGGAGAACATGCACTTGGCAATTTAGGGTTCATATTAATTCTAACGAGAATACTATTAGCCACCAAGGATGTGGGGAGTGAGAGCTAGATGCTGTGGCCTGAGATTTATGTCCCAACAGCACTGGCTGTGAGTCCTACTAGCCTCCTTTTGCATCAGGAGAAAAGGAAGTCAAGCTAAGGTCTTGCAGCTTGCCAGTGACCAAGACTGACCGAGCTAGGACTCCAGCCCCACTCCCTCACTTGGCCTCTGTGCTCAGTACTACTTCGCTGAAGAGGGAGACCACAAACAAAGACATGCGCAACTGTGGCCCACTACCCTGCAGTGGGCACTCACCATGCGCTAGGCCTCACACACTACCCTGCAGCGGGCACTCACCATGCGCCAGGCCTCACGCACTACCCTGCAGCGGGCACTCACCATGCGCCAGGCCTCACGCACTACCCTGCAGCGGGCACTCACCATGCGCCAGGCCTCACGCACTACCCTGCAGCGGGCACTCACCATGCGCCAGGCCTCACGCACTACCCTGCAGCGGGCACTCACCATGCGCCAGGCCTCACGCCACCTGCATTGGCCTCCAGGCTGCCCGGCCTCGCCTTGCCTCACCACCCTGCCTCCTGAATGTTCCCCTGTGTTGGCTGCAAGACATGAGCTCTCCAGTCAAGACACCTCAAGGTGAAGGGACAAAAAAAAACCCATCAAGTAAACAAATGGACACAACGAACAAAAACGGGACCCCTGAAGACCTGGTGGGGCCAACTGCTTTCTGGCATCTTATTGTCCTGTCCAGAGATGATCCACAGGCTCCTCGGGCAGAGGCCCATGTGAGAGTCACCAGGGAAGGCTGAGCAGTGCCCCTCTCTGCCCCTCTCCTCCGGCCATGCCTCCCTGTCGATGCTGGCCCACAGCATACTGTGAAAACAGCAGCCAGGCACCTGGGGCCTCCCAGTGGCCTATGTCATCACCTTCATCTCAAAATCAGACTCCAAATCATACAGTACCCCAAAATCATGGGAGCGGGCCCAGGCTCAGTGGGACTGCCCTAGGAGATGGCACGGGGCTCAGGACGGCCTGAAGCAAGGCTGTGGGCAGACCACTGGTAATACAGATGACTAGTGTACGCACACACTGGCCAAGGGGCCTTCCCATTTGGAGCTCTGTGTTCATCCACCACGGAGAACTGCGACTGGTACCAAATGAGATTTCCCATCATGGCACAGGTCAGCGGCAGGCAAGGTATCCGGCCATCCAGGTGGACCCAGGGAGGGCCCCTGTCCTGCGTGGCCCAGGAAGGGCGTTCCTGCTGCCTGAAGGCTGGAGGAAGGGACATACATCCAGGAACGTGGCCCTCCATAAATCCTCATCAAATGTTGGCTCTCACTGCTGTTAGCATCATGCGTGTGTACCATTTCATCCAGAACCTCAGGGCCAGGTGAATTTCAGAATTCAGAAGGGTAATGAGGACAGACCATAAATCAGTGACACCCTTGCAGGGTCTAGAAAACACAGGGACAGCACTGTACAGAAATGTGACTATTAACACTGGTGTTAATAAGACAAATAAAGAAATAAAGAAAATTCAGGATTCTCTCAATAGCTTCACGTCGTCCATTTCTGGTTTTACCCCCAGAAGAGTTTAGGTCAAGCTTATGAAAACACTTTTGGTTACCAAAGCTTTATCAATGACGGAATTGTGGGTAGCAGATCCTGGACCTGTGTTACCCAAGGCAACAGGCTGACATCGACTCTCACACAGATCTGGAGAGAGGCTCCAAGCTTTGTGCATTCCCGGCACTGATTACCAATGAGATTCTTTTCAGTGTCTGCTCATCTCTCATCAGCAGGCTTCACGGCACAGGCCAGCACCCCCCACACTCCTTCTTACTTAGCAAAGCCTTCTTGGGAGTAGATGCCCCTTCAAGCACTATTAGTAGAATGCTTTATGGTTTACGGACCACTGTCACAGGAGCTATCTCGTGTCATCCTCGTCCCTATGAGGGAAAGTGGAAAATGTTATTACTCCTTAGGGAGAGATTTTTGTGTTACGCGCATCTTTCAGATGAAGGAAATTGAGAGGTAAACTGAGTTGCTTGGACTCACACCATCGTAGCAGGGATGCCACAGGTCAATCCCAGGTTCTTAGCTATAGAACAAACACTGTGCTTCCTGCCGGCCTTCCTGCCGGGCTCCTGCATGACAGGAGCCTGACCAGCCACATCTAGGTGGCTTCGCATGCACGCACGCACTTACTTCTGGGGGGAAATGAATGCAGCTTCACAGCGTATCAAAATCTCCCAAGCTCTGATGCCAAAAATTGTACATCAGACCTGAATTGATGGTGCCAGGCTGGGGGCGTTCCGCAAATGTGTCTGCTCCAGCCAGGAGCCCTCCTTCAGTTCCCTACGTGCATCTGGCCCTTCGGGGCAGCTTCCGCCGTCCCCACCGAAGAAGCCTTTGTGTGCCTTCACGGCCCCGCTCTTCCTCTGCGAAGCTTTCTGCAGCCCCTTTCCCTACGTCAGCACTTCCTGCTTGCTCACATTTACCTAACCTCATTCTGCCTCATGCCAGGGTCGGCAGCCTACAGGTTGGCCTAGGTGTTGCCTCCAATCAGCCACAGAGGCGAGTGCACACCATCAAAGAGCCTCTTGGCCTCACCACGGACGGGTGGCCGTGGACTTCAGTGTCCTTTGCCTTACCAATTGTGTACCCAGATCTGCCCTCGCTCATCAGGCAACGTTGGCACCAATGCTAGCACATACCTGGCTGGCAAACGCCCTCCCTGACCCAGCAGTTATCTGAGGTACAAGGGGTCAAAGCACCTCCCACCAAGCCAGCAGCAGGGTACAGTGCAGCTCTGCCCAGGTGAAGGCAACTGCTGCCCTGTGTAGCCGCATAGCCCACAACCATTCCTCAGGCACTCCCCCTGGGTGTTAAGTCGTCCGTTCAGTCAATAGGGATTGCATGGCCTCAGGCACGGCAAGAGCCTCACCAAGCAGGCCAGATGCAGGCCCTGGAATGATGATCATTGCTCTGCAGCTCCCTGGTGGGCTCATAGAGACCGCCAGGTCAGCATCTGGTTGGAAGGAACACCCTGCCCAGCCCTGCTTCACCCCTGCTCTCCTAGTGGGTATTAGACCCCAGTGGGTCTTTGGCATTCCTAACTCTCTCTTAGGGTCAGCTTCCTGAAGGACTTGACCTGAGACTCTTGGTTCCATAGTGGTCCATAAAGCAGGTGGCAAGATGGGGTTCTAGATAGGGGATTACTCTTCACTTGCCCCTCTGGTAATGAGGACCCATCCTGGAGGACAAGTGGCGTGCAGGCAGCCCCTGGCACAAGGATAGAGTCCAGTTGCTGGGACCTTCACACTCGGAGTTTTCACTGGGCTGGCAGGTGGAGAGTAATTTCCTGGCAGATGAGAAGACCCAGGTATGTGGAACGTGTGAAGATGGCAGCTCTGAGGACGATGGGAATGGATGGAGGGGACTTCCCTGCATGGATGGCTCACAAGGAGACGAGAAGCTTAGGGTGATGAACAAGCTGAAGAAGAAGAGACAGCCCCAGAAACTCATTGGTAGCTTACAAAGTAGCCCCTACCTCACACAGGGGGCAAAGGTCAAACTCAGGGTTTGCTAGGAATGGCTGAACTTCAAAGATGGTTGAACATTCAACTGAGACAGGTCTGTCATGTCAATCTCAAAAGCCCACCTGGGAAAACCTGCATCCCTGACACAAAGAACAGGGACAGCTATGGGAAGACCCCAGAAGAGCCAGACTCCACAGATATCTCAAGCTTCTGAGTCTGTGATAGTGGCCTACCCCTTCCCCTAACGAGCTAGTACATCTACCACACCACTGAGGAGGCAAAAAACTACACAAATCTTTCCCCACAGGTGCCCTCCATCCAAGGCAGGGTGACCAGCCACCTTGATCTGCTCTAGAACTTGCAGTGTTACAACCAGGAGAGTTCCAGGAAAACCAGGAAGAGATAGGCAGCCTATTGCCAGGCCCCCAACCAGAGTGAAGTCACCTTCCCAGGCAGGGCAGAAAGGGACTACCCATCCCCCTTCCCCCTACCAGAACTGCAGTAGAGGTCCTGGGATGGCGCTGAGTGGCCAGAACCCAGGGTCTCATGACCCATGAACTGGTGGAGGTGGAGGCCTTCCTGGGGGCATAGACAACTCACCAAGATATTGCCTAAAATGGAGATGCATAAGAGCAAGAACAGATGGCAAGAAGCTGAGATCAGCCACCCCAATAAACAAGTCATGATCCCTTAGTCCAGCTGCTGCCCCTGAGCCAGTTTCGAGACCTGGAACTGAGCTAGGGAAATGGAAGGACTCCATGCAAATTTGCTTTTTGCTCCTTTTCCTGCTTCTGTTCTTACTATGACCTGCGTCCCCCCTTCACACATCTCATAATGCAAATAGTGTATGTCCTCCATGTAAAGGACAAGGAATTAAGGATTGTTCCAAATCGGTAACATCTAAGGAAAGCCCAGGTAAGAATGACCAGTCAAAGCCATCACAGGCCAATTCCAGACCACCAGTGCTAGATATCTTGACGCCAAGCCCCAGGCTCTGAGGAATAACACCTGGACCCTCGCCTTTGTTCTAACCATTCCTGGATGCCTGAGGGGACATGTACGCCAGACCACCATCCTCAATAAAAACCCCAGACCCCAAATAGACAAGGCTCCCACCTTTCCTTTCAGTGTCTCCCAGACGTGCCCTTACTCTAGGTCTTCAATAAACTTTGCTTTCACCTCCTGCTGGCTGGCATTTGATTTCTATTCTGCATGCAGCCAGAGGACCCTCCTGGCTGGTCCTGCAGGAACCCTCTGGGTCCTCAGACATTGCCTGGTGGCATCGGAACCATGGACTAGGGAAGTGGCCAGGTCCCCAGGTGGAAAGACACCACAGCACCATGGCAGGTAGACACTGGGATGACCCCCAGCTCTTCCCAAAGGGACATCACGCACTGGGTGAATGAATGCTGGGAAACAGGATAACCACAGTTTAATGGTGTTGGGCACAGTGTCCAAGATGACATGGATATGAGAGATTCAATAAACTCTGTCTCCAAATCAGACAGCTTCAGGAGGACCCCCTGTGCCAGAGTTTCTGAGCAGAGGATGTCACTGGGTCCAAGGTATGCTAGACTATCCCTGAGCATTTGTCAATTGGTCTTGAGCAGGGAGAGTCTAGAATCCAATATCCTCCAGGATGAGGTACAGAGCTTAATGAAATGTCTTCTGAGGAATCTTCCAGAACATCGAAGAATACTTAATGATACATGAAAAACTATACTACAAAATGGTAATATAGCATGAACTCAACTGAGAAAAGAAAAAACACACAGGGAAAAAACTAGGGAAGCACACCCAAATGTAGAAACTTCTTGCCTCCAGGTAATGCCAAAGAACTCAGAAGCAATGGAAACATGGAAGGGATTACCTCTCTCCCCCAATTAAAGTTGATATAGTAAGTTGTAATGGAAATGCAAGGGTGGGGGATGCCAAGAGCCTACAGGGCTCCCAAGGTCCCAACTCTGTTCTGTCACATTCTGTTAGGCACCAGGCCTACAAGTGCCAGCCGAGTAGCCCACCCGTGTCTGCAGGCTCCCTGTGGTGCAGCTTCTCCCCATGCACTACGAGTGTTGCTTAAACAAAACCAGAAATGAGTGTAGTTCTCAGGTTGGACCACTTGATCTGGGCCATGTTGAGAGAGGGACAGAACCAACCAGAGCTGCCCAGGGGACAGAGGAAGGCAGGGCTAGGGGAGTGTGCATCTTGGAAACGGGCCAGATGAAGATCTGGAGGTAAAATAGGAGTGCTGGAGCCAGAGAAATGAGGCTTGCTGTCCTTCCCCAGCCACACAGCTGCCCTAGGGCTTCTCCTGTGTGAATCCAGGGTGCAGAACTAAAGTTAAGCAGTAACAGAGTGCATTCCAGAGACAAGAAACAGCCCTTTCTCATGGGCAGTGTGCTGGATGCCAGGGCACCTCCTCTTGAGGACTGCTCCTCAGGGCAGGGCTGGGGGTGGATGGCAGCCTCCAGTGGGAGGGGCCCGAGGGCACCCCTTGATCTTTGCTGTCACTTACAATTCTGTCTGTGCAAATAAGGAGTTGAAAGCAGGCCTGCAAAGAGAGGAGGAAACCAGTCCCAGAGGTAGGAGAAAGAATCTGAGACACAAACAACTAAGGTAGAATTAGGATCCACACTTCAAAAAGAGCTCCCACTTTCACTCTTGGTCATGAGTTTCAGCCTCATGTTGGGTGTAGAGCTGGCTTAAAAAATTAAAAAAAAAAAAAAGGAGCTCCCACATCTCAGGACAAAAACGACAAGCAACCCAATAGAAAGATGGAGAAAAGGTACTTCAGAGAGGAGGAACCAGACCTGCCAAGAAGTGAGGGAAACCAGGGATTTGGGTCAAGCTGGTCCCAGACCAGTGGTGCTGCAAAACTCATGGCAGGAACAAACTGGAGCCTCTCTGGGCTTCAAAGTCAAAGAAACACATGGGGTGGGGAGGTGGTAGCATTCTCTACCACACAATCTGCACCTGCTGGCAAGTGAAAGAACGGGCAACACATTCAGGGAAGGAGAGAAGGGGAGGCAGTGCATAGGGATTGCACTGAGCAGAGAGGATTGGCTAGGCAGGGGGACATCTGGGCCAAGGAGGATGGCAGAGTGAGAGTGAGGAGCACCGAGAGGAACAGTGGCAGCCAGTTCCTAAGGGCCAGCTGCAGCCAGGGACCTGGTGGACAGAGGGCCCTGGAGAAAAGGATGAGAAACTGCAAAGGCGAGTGCTCAGATCTGCGCAGGGACAGGGAGCACTGCCCTGAGCAGGTGCCATGGGCTAGGAAGAGACAGTGTCCTGGGGACATGGGTGCTGCAAAAAGCAAGGGTGAAAATAGCAAGGACTTTCTAAAGGGAAAACACAATGTATTATGGGGAGAGAATCATGGCCTGGAGAAGACAGTTTCTGCAGCCCTGAGGCCTAAAGTCCATGAAGACCCCCTCGGGCCCTCATCTCAGAGTGAGCACTCCTGTTTCTTCCAGATTCCACAAAGAGAAGGTGCAGCTCACTGGAAGACAAAGCAGTCTTCTGTGTGTGACTACCACGTCTCGGGCACCTGGGTTACAGAAATAAGGAAGACACAGTCCTTGCCTGTGAGGAGCTTGGTGCCCCTGAGGGGGCCACAGACTCCTTGAGAGCAGTTAGAGCACTGCGAGGTGAGAGCCAGTGCAGGGAGGTAGGAAGAAAGATACCTGATACTCCCAGAACTGGCAGAGAAGAGTGCCTGATGCTTATGTGCCACTGGATAGGGGATGCTAAAGTTATGTCTGGAAGGAGGATAGGAGTTGCCAAGGGGAAGAGGAGTTGGACATTCCAGGGGGCAAGGAATCCTGGTAGAGTATGTGCGCTCAGGACACAGGGACTCCACAGCACAATGACCCAGAGTGTTGGGCCTATAAAGACCAAGAGAGCTGGTGCCACTGGAAGGCCCTCCCGGGGCCCTGAGGTCATGGGGTGTAAATAGGAGAGGTCTCACCAGTGTTTTCAGTACGGGGTTGATGAGGACAGATGTGCAGCTAAAAATGTGATCTCAGCTGCTGGCAAGTGGAGGACCCACTGGCGAAGGAAAGACAGGAGGCATCCAGGCCAGTGGGGAAACTCGGGAAAAAGCCACCAGACCCAGACCATAGGCTTGAATTCAGGAGGTAGCAGTGGGGGCAGGAAGAGAATTTATCCTGATCAGACATGTGGGAGGCAGGGACAGGAACTTGGTCACCAAGCAAATGCGGAAGCAGGGTGAGGGTAAGGGGACCCCAGGAGCAAAGCTCACTGACTCTGAAGTATGTCCAGCCCCTGACTGAGAGGTAAAGGACAGGAAACAGAAGTTGGCTTTGTCTGGCCACGTCAGGTCTGACGGGCAGCAGGAAACAGAGGAGGCATTTCTCTTCTCACCTGCAAAAAACGTTCATCTAAAGACCGTCCCTCAGGACCCCGCTGACCACCCCAGGGTGGCTTGGAAGAAGAGCCCGCCCAGGGCCTTCAGAGTCCAGGTGCAGGACTCAACCTACAGGCGCCGTCCTCTCCCGCCTCCGTGTTCTCCGGGGTCCATTCTGAGGGTCACCTGAGGTCGCTGAGGAACCTGGGGCTGCCACTTTGTTGCCTACCCAGGCGGTGCCACCCAGACGCCTAAGTCCCCTGAGGCAGAAGGGAACTGCCTGGCCTCCACCACTGAGACGCCCTTGCCCCGCCCCCGAGCCCTTCCCTGGGTTCCCCACCCCACTTCTGCCAGCTCCGCCCCGGCTAGCACCACCCCGGCTCCGCCTCCCAACCGCTCCGCCAGCCAGTCCTTCCCCAGCACGCCACGGCTACGCCCCCCAACCACCCAACCAGTCCCGCCCCGGCTCCGCCCCGGCTCCGCCTCCCAACCGCTCCGCCAGTCCTTCCCCAGCACGCCACGGCTACGCCCCCCAGCCACCCAAACAGCCCCGCCCAGCCCCGCCCCGGCTTCGCCCCGGCTCCGCCTCCCAACCGCTCCTCCAGTACCGCCCCAGCACCCCCCTCGCCCCCCACCCGCTTCTCTTCCCAACCACCCCATCAGCCCCCCCCACCCCCGCCTCCGCCCTGGCCACGCCCACCAGTCACACCCACTAGTCCTGACCCGCTCCACCCTGGCCACGCCTCCCAACCACCCAACCAGTCCCGCCCAGCTCCGCCCCGGCTCCGCCTCCCAACCGCTCCTCCAGTACCGCCCCAGCACCCCCCTCGCCCCCCACCCGCTTCTCTTCCCAACCACCCCATCAGCCCCCCCCACCCCCGCCTCCGCCCTGGCCACGCCCACCAGTCACACCCACCAGTCCTGACCCGCTCCGCCCCGGCCACGCCTCCCAGCCACCCAACCAGTCCTGATCTGCTCCGCCCCGTCCACGCCTCTGAACCGCTCCACCAGTCTCGCTCCGCTCCGTCCCGCCCCGGCCCCACCTCCTAACCAGCCCACCAGTCCCGATCTGCGCAGACCCGGCTCTGCCCCCAACGACCCCACCAGTCCCGCCCAGCTCCGTCCCGTCCACGCCTCCCAACCGCTCCACCAGTCCAGCCAGCTCCGCCCCGCCCCTACCTCCCAAACACCCCACCAGTCCCGCCCAGCCCGCCCCGGCTCCGCCTTCCACCTGTCCACCCAGCATTTCCCCAACCCCGCCTCGCTCCCCTGCAGCTCCTCCTCCCAGCTATACCACCAGTCCACCCAGCTCCTCCCCAGCTCGCCTAGCTCCTCCCCCAGTACCTGCGGTCAGGGGTCCCCAGGCCCGCCACACTCCACCCTAGCCCTGCCCCAGCTCCTCCTCCCAGCGATCCCGCAACTGGCGCTACCCCTCCCCAGCCCCAGCCTGCTCCTCGAAGCTACCCACCAGCCCTGCCCCGCTCGTCCCCAACTCCTCCTCCCAGCTTTCTCCGACACCGCTCTGCTCCGCCGGAACCCCGCCCGGCCCCTCCACAGCTCCTCCTCGCAGGTTTCGCCCATCCCCAGACCCCTTTGGCCGCTCCTTCACAAACCTGTCCGCCAGTCCCTCCCTGCCCCTTCCCAGCTCCACCCGCTCGACCGCAGCTCTTCCTCCGCGCGGTCCACCAGCCACGCCCCACTCCTCCCCCGTTTCGCCTTTCCGGGGTCCCCCTCCCTGCCCTACAACTCCGCAGGTCCTCACCCACAGTGGTCCCCCAACTCCTCCCAAGGCTCCACGTCCAATTCCACCTCCCCAACGTAATCCCGCTGCACCCCAGCTCAGCCTTCCCACTTTCCTCAGCTCCACCCGCCCCTCTCCAGCTCCTCCACTCAGCTCCGCCCCGCTACTCCCCAGGTCTCCATCCCCGGTGGTCCCCCAGCTTCTCCTCTGCCGCCTCCCCACGCTCCGCTTCCCCAGCGCTCCCCAGACCCCCCCCCCGGCACCTCCGCTGGCTACCCCTCCTCAGGCCCACCCTACTCTTCGCACAGCTCCTCCTCCGCCAAATCCCCCCCAAGCTCAGTTCTAGCTCCCCCCCAGCTCTTTCTCACAGCCGGAGCCCACTCTTCTTGCAGGGGCGCCCCAGCTACTCCCCGAAACCTGCCTCACAGCTCCTCCCCCAACTCCTTCCCACAGGCCGCCCGCCCGAAACCCTCCCCCAGCCCCGCCTCCCGTAGCCCCGCCCCGCGGGCCCGTCCCCAGAGCGCCCGCCCCGCCCCTTCTCGCCGCGCCCCCATTTCTTTTCTCACTTCCGGTTCCGCTCCAGCCGTCGGCGCCTACCTCCCCACCGAGCGGGAGCGTGCCCCGCGAGTCGCGGCGCGGTGAGTCCAAACCCGTCTCCTAGCGGCCGGGGCGGGCGCGGCTCTGTGCGTGCGCACGTGAGTGCGTGTGTACGTAACGGCTTGGCTGCGGGCCTCCGCGCTTGCGCACGGGCCTGTTCGGCCCCTCCGTGTGCGTACGTGGGTTCGAGCCTGCGCACACGCCGCAGAGAAGGGGCGCCGGCACCTGAGCGAGCCTGTCAGGTGAGGGGCCGCCGGCGCCTGAGCGAGCCTGTCCGCGGTCCCCGGGGCCGGGCCGCTCCGATGGCCTCAGGGGGGCCGCGGCGATGGCCCGAGAGCCACGATGCGGGCGGAGCACTCTGTCCTCCCTCCGCGGCCAGCGTCGTCTCGCCGGCGCGTGGGCGCCGGTGGTCCTGGCGCTGGTGGCGTCGGTGGGTCCCTCGGAAGCGGCCGATCCCGCCCAGTGGCCGCAGCCGGGCCAGCCGAGGGTGCCCGCGCCTCCGTGCCCGGACCCGCCCGCCGGCAAGGGGGCCGGGAAGCCGGTGCCGCTGAGGCCTGCTCGGCCCTCCGCGGGACGGGACCTCTGGGCTGGGGTTTCCCGGGCCGGGGCGGGCGGGTCTGGGAGCATGCACAGAGCTGCCCAGGCCACCCTTCCCTGTCCCCTCCTCCCGCCACCGTCACAACGCCCGCCATCCTTCGAAGTGCCCGGACCAGCGACGGGCCTGTGCGCGTGGAAGCAGGAGCATGCCCTCCCTCACTGTGTCCCTCCCTGCGTCCCCTGGGCCCTGGGCTGTGACCTACCTGAGGTCCCCCGGCTGTGCAGCTGTGCGGTGTTCAGCTGGTTGCCTGTGGCACTCCTCCCGCAGGGGCCGACTCAGGATTTTATTGAGGGGAACGGGATTGTGGGGTCCCCAGATCTTTCCCCTGAGACAGTGGGAGGTGGGGGGGTCATCTGTCTCCTGTCGGATAAGGGGTCTGCTAGGCTGGAAGGACACGATCCGCTTCCAGGAGAGGATCTTCTCTGCTGCTGCTGGCTGGGGCGTCAACGTGATGAGCAGAACCAAACCTTGAGGGAGGTGTTTCCCATGCCGGGGGCCCTCCTGAGTCCCAGGGGTCCCCCAACGCTGCTGAGCAGAAAACCTGTTCTGGCACATCCGCCAGCGTTGTCCTTTTCTACCTAATGACTTTGTCTTCTCCCCGCCACCCACCCCAGTCCTTGTGCAGGTGACGAAGCCCAGACGAGTGGAACAGCGTTTCCTGCTCAGACCACGAAGCAGGTACTCTGCGGGGTGGGGCAGGAGGGCACCCTTACAGTTCCATCCCTCGAGGGGCTCCGTCCACACTGGTCCGTCCTCCTTGTGGTTTTGTGGCCCCGATGACAAAAGGGTTGGCCAAGAAACTGAATGGCAGACACGAGGCAAACCCGCAGTCCGGTTATCGACCCTCGTAGAAGAAAGAGAAAGGGCCAGGCCACAGGGGGACATCCAGCCTCCCTCGTGAATGATCCGGACCCAATGAACAGGGCGACCCTCTGTCACCCGTCGGGTTGGCCGGACTGGAACAGGGTAACGATGCTCAGGGCCGGCAGTGGAGGAGGGAGGACGTGGAACCCTTGCCCGTGGTTGGCGGGGCGTACACAGGGGAGCCTTTGGGGAAGGTGATCTGCCGGCCTGTACATCAGCATCTCAGGTGCGCATGCCGTGACCCCGGCCGCCTTCTAAATAGGTCCTCTGCCCGCGAGTGTCTGTTGTGACGTCCTCTGTAGTGGCAGAAAGTACGCAGCAGCCTGGGAGTCTCCAGCAGTAAGGGAAGAGTCAGCAGATGGAGGGACAGCCCACAACGGGAGGCCACACAGGCAGTGCAAAAGATGACAGATGACGATGTCCAGGCATGGAGGAACATGCCGGACGTGCCCCGGGTGGAGAAAGCACTGTGCGCCCTGCGGAGATGTCCGGGACGGAGCTTACTCCTACCTCTGAATTAGTTTGCCACGGTGGTGGGAGCAGACTCCCACAGACTGGGTGGCTTAAAGAGCAGAAAGGAATGGTCTCCCGTTTCTGGGAGCTGGAAGTCTGAGCTCTAGGCGTCAGCTATATTCACCTCTTCCGAGAGCCGGGGGAGCACATGTTCCGTCCCTCCCCCGCAGCTTCTGTTGGTTTCCTGGCCATCTGTGGCCTCCCCTAGCTGGTGGATCGCTGCCTGCCTCTTCACATGCCTGTCCCTGAACTTCACCCTTTTACAAGGACACCAGTCATCCTGGGTGAGGGTCTGCCGAGCTGAGCTCATTTGAACTCAAAGGGTCTGTAAAGACCTTTTCTTTCTACGGAAGGTTACTGGAAGGTTACGTTCTGAGGGACTGGGGATTGAGGCTTCGGATCTGCGAATTGGGCTGGGCGGGGACGTGATGCAACCGATAGATAAGGACGGATAAAGGCCCTGAGGGAGGGATGCTCTGGGCCTGCGCCCCGGATGGAAGGAAGGCCTTGGTGGCTGCAGGGTGGTGAGTAGAGGGGAGAAGGGAGCAGATAGCAGGGGGTGGGGGTGAAGATCACGTGGGGCCTTGAGGCCCGGGTGACAGGTGTGGATCTGTCCTGGATGGGACAGGCGGCCCCTCGGAGGTTCTGTCAGGGGAGTGACAGGATGGATCACTCCTGTACCAGAACCGCTCTGGCCACGGTGCAGACGCTAGCGTGCTGCGCGCCCACGGCGAGTCCGAGGATGATCGGGAGACCGCCCGAGAGGGCAGCGGGACCTGGGGAGACTTGGACTAGGATGGTGGCCGTGGCGACGATGGAGAGGGGTCAGGCTCTGAGGAGGTTGGGGGAGCGGCGCCCGGGTGATGTGAGGGCCCGGGGCAGGAAGGGGAGCCCGGGCAGCTGCTGGGTCGGGGACTGGAACGACGCATTGATGGTGAAACCCCTTGCAGAGGGGGAACGGAAGTGGATTTGAGGGTGGCGGTGGTTGGGGACCTGAGGCTGCTGGCTCTGGAAGGTGGAGACGAAGCGGGAGTGGCCCGTGCGGAGGGGGACGGAGCGGGCGAGCCTGCAGTGTGCCAGTCTGAGAAGAAGGGAGGGAGGGGTGGTTAAGGGCACCGGGCTGTCGGGCCGCGACTTAGATGAGGACAGAACAGGCACGAGGCGGGTCCCTGGTGCCTGGGGTGGCCCGTGTGTTCCTGGAACGTGGGGGGTGGCACACGGCGAAGGGGCAGAGGCTGCGAGTGTAGACTAGCGTCCTGGGGACCTCTGCCGTGTGGAGATTCAAAGGCCTCAGGAGGCGGAGGCCTGTGTGGGCTGAGGAGGGGGCGGGTTGGGGGGAGTCTTTGTCCTTGTGGTGAGGGCTACACAGGTGTGGCAAACCCAGGGGCCTCCCCATGTGTGCTCTCCTGGGGCTCAGTGGCCTCTGTGGTGGCACTGACCACATGCTGTCCTGGCCCTGCCTGTGTCTAGCCGTCTCCGCCCTCCTGCGCGAGCTCGCCAGGGACTCCGTCTGATGGACAGGTCGTCGTGAGCCCCGGCCCCTTCCTTTGGGCCCGTCAGCTGACCGTGTAGTGGTAGAAGGAAGGAGCCAAGGCTCTCTGCTCCCCCACCAGGTGGGTGGGGTCTCAGGGTGACCCGTGGGACGCTGGGGAGAGGTCTTGCCCGCGTCATGAGCGGGGAGCGCCGGGCGTGAGGCTCGTTGACGTGCGTGGTTCCGTGTTTCCGCAGGCCAGGTGAGGCCCCGGAGCTGTAGGGAGATGAAGTTCGGCTGCCTCTCCTTCAGGCAGCCTTATGCGGGTTTTGTCTTAAATGGGGTCAAGACCGTGGAGACGCGTTGGCGGCCTCTGCTGAGCGGCCACCGGAACCGCACCATCGCCATCCACATTGCCCACAGGGACTGGGAAGACGGGGCTTGGAGGAAGCTGCTGGCCGAGAGGCTTGGCATGAGCCCCGCTCAGATTCAGGCCTTGCTTCGGGAAGGGGAGAAGTATGGCCGCGGAGTGATAGCAGGCAAGTGACCGGAGTCCAGAGGCTGCTGGGACATCTCCGAGGGCTGCCCCCCAGCGTCTGGCTCCGGGTTGGGTGGCTTGTTTTCTTTAGAACTGCTGGGTGCCTGGGCCGTGGTTTCTTTAAGCAACACACCCTTCAGAGGGGCAGCCGGGGACCCTGGGCTCGGGGGCTGGGGGGTCGCCGGGGACCCACCACCTCGGGGGAAGCCTGCATCCACTCTGGGCCTCGGTTCCGTTCTTGATCTTGGAGGCAGGGACAGGTTCCCAGACTCCACATGGCATTTGCCTGCGGGCGTATAAGTGTACACCCCTGTATTTGTGCTCGAGCACGTGTGTCTGTGTGTGCACGCACATACACGTGGCAGAGACCCCGGGAGGCGGTTTGGGGTAGCCTCCAGACTCAGGCTGTTGCCTGGCTTTGCGGGCGATGCCCCGCCCCCATGGTCCCTGCATCCTGGATAAGTTCCCTGGAGGGGTCGGGTCCCACGGCTGCACCTGCCACCTGCCGAAGTGCTTGGGGACCTGACGGACTCTTCCTCCTGGCGTCGGGAGCCCTTCTGATCTCTGCCTGCTGCCCTAAGCAGGTTGGGCAGGGACCTGCCCGATAGTTGGGTGTGGTCATTGAGGACAAGGCCCTCCACTTCCTTTCTCTCCCTCCCTCGGCCTCACCCAGAATTCCCTGAACAGAGTTTGGCCATGTTGCAAATGCTCCATCAGAGGGGCCCAGCATATCCCGTGTCCCCTCGGTGAGACTCCCTTAGTCTCTGGTGCTTGGAGCGATCGATAGCTGTGTTCTGCAACAGGGGGGCCCCGGTTTCGGGAGGAAAAACCACCGTGTGCTTCTCTTTGCGCATAGGGCTTATTGACGTTGGGGAAACTTTGCTGTGCCCAGAAGACTTAGCTCCGGAGGAGGTCGTGGAACTGGAAAAGCAAGCTGTCCTGAGCAGCCTGAAGCAGAAGTACCTCACTGTGCTTTCGAACCCCAGGTGGTTGCTGGAGCCCATCCCCAGGAAAGGCGGAAAGGACATCTTCCAGGTAGACATCCCAGAGCACCTGATCCCCTCGGGGCGGGAGGCCTGAGGAGAGGGCAGGCTTAGGGAGGAGCGCTGCGTCCTGCCCCGGGAGCTGAGCGTCAGTCGGCGACAGCAGCGTGGTCTGGCTTGGCCCCGCTGCGGAGGCCGCTATGGCTGCGTGCTGTTCGTGGACCCCGATCTCCGCACTCCCGTGCGGGGACAGCTCAGCCGGACTTTCCTTTGGGAGCTGCCCCTCTGGGCTCCTCGACAGCCTCAAGGACCCTGACCTTCAGGAGAAAGGGCAAGCTGCCATAAAGGCCTTTGCACCTCAACTAATTTGGATTGTACCAAGAAATCGGTTTTAAGAGAACTAGTTAGTGGCTCCCCCCTTCTCGTTTCTGGTCAAAAGTCAGCGAGGGCTTGAACAGCATCCAGGGACTGTTGTGGAAGGCAGGCCCAGGAGTGGCCAGCCACGTCGGCCCCCTTCACGGTGACAAGGACATCGGACTGAGAAACAAAGCACCCGCCTGTCCTCTCAGATGACTGTTGCTCTGTTGTAAAAGCGACCCTTGGCCCAGGAAGTATGCGTGTTCCGCACATGGCACGGCTACGTCGTGTGCAAGCGGACCCTAAATACAGCCCTGATGGGAAAGTGATTGAGTGGTGGTGGTTCTTTTGTAGCGAACCTTTTGTTGTTGCTTTTTGTGTTCCCTGCAGAGTTTCTAGTAGGTGTTCTCTCTGGGGATGCCGGGCCACCCTTGCCCCCCTCCGGCCATTGACTGGAAAGGTCTGTCTCTTCTGAGCTAGCCTAACGGCATCCCTTGTCCCTGCTCTGAGGTGGGCCTCTTTGGAAGGCCTCTGGCACTCGCGCTCGGCTGCTGATCAGAAACTTGCCGGCATCACGAGGGGACCCATGAGGAAAGGCCCTCCTGTTTCAAACTACATGAATGCTGTAAGGGGACACCACCAAGGTCAGGGGTGAGGCCTGCTGTCTTCTCCTGACCGGCCTGCAAGGCTCTGGGCCAGATCTTCCTGGGCCTTCCTCAACACTCGTGGCCAGCTCCTGGGCTGTGTGTGTGATAGTGCTGCTGCTTCTGAGAAAAGGGGACCCACCGGCACCAAAACCTGTCCCGGGCCAGGATTCCTAGCCTCCCCAGGGTGATCCGATGAGGCGTGTGTAGTATCACAAGTTGAAAAGAACACAGACTCGCCGTTGTCGTTTGATTGTTTATTTACTCCTGCTGAGTTTTGCTTTTCTTTATTAAAGCCAAAAACAGATTCACGGTTATACAGTAGTGATTTTTACTTGTCACCAGTGGCCTGTGAGCTTAAGGACCTGGATTGTCCTTGAAATGTTCACAGAGGGCACACCTGTAATCTGAGGAGCCCTCCTCCTCCTCGTTCTCGTTCTCACTGGGGACCTCGTCTGGGGACATGACTGAAAGGGCAGCCAGCAGGATGGAATAGCAGGTGTTGTACAGCGACATCACTGACCCGTAATCTGGGTAGGGTGCGGGGGCGGTGGGCAGCTCCCCTGCGCCCTCCCTTCCGGTGGTAGTGGGGGGCGCAACTGTGTCATTCCTGGAGGTGCCCTCCCCACACGGGCCGCCCTGCTCCCCGGAGGCAGGATTCTCCGTGTCATACCCCGCCGCACTGCTCAGGGACCAGATACCAGAGAAGGTAAAGGACCCGGTGCCACTGGGTCCCGGAACATTTGGGCCTTCTTTGGGGGCTGCCTTGTCCTCCTTGGTGGATTCCTTGTGATGGATTCGTGGGGACCGTCTTGTAGGTACCACGGGCTTCTTTCTCTTTGACGGTGTTGTGCCGCTCCCTGGCCACCCGGTGACAGTTCTCAGATTACTTTTTCTCTGAATATTCTCCAGCAGCCCTGGCCTGTCTCGCTGAAAGCTGGAGTTGCGGTAGAGCTGAAATGAGATTCATCATTTTAGACATTCTGGAAGGAAAGAGCCGTGTCCCCTGCTGCCCCCGCCGTCGCCACCACCACCACGGCCACGGCTGTCCCTACTGCCATCACTGCCCCCACCCCGACCACCGCGAGCATCGCCGCAACCACCGCCCCCACCACTGCCACCACCACTCTCGCCCCTTCTACCCCCACCACCACCACTGTCCCCACCATCACCACCATCGCTGCCGCCACTGCCACCCCCACTCGCGCCCCATCTAATCCCCCCCCCCCCCCCACCACCACCACAGCTACTCCCTGCCCTCACCCAGCCCAGGGCAGTCTTAATGGTCCAGTTCTACTAGGGAGAAAAGCAGCTGCCTGTGAGCTTCACTATGCCCTAGACCCTGAGCTCACGAACGACCCAGAATGCATAGGTTAAGGTGTTCACATACCTGTGTGACGTTCCCTGGCCTCTGTTTAGGCATAGAGAAATACATTAATTGAAATATTAATAAGAAATGAAACCCTTTCATGAGATTGTTCATCTGGGTCTACTAGGAAAGTGTCAGGACAGAAAACATGGGAAACCAAGAACTTTCTACTTTACCATCATTTTCCTGTTCCCTGGGGCATGAACCGAAGGGTTGTTTGGGCGTATTTTGCTGAACCCGTACAGGTTCATTAGGCGGATGAACCCCTTCAAGCTGTCAGTTTCAAAGATTCTCTCTGGGCCCCTGCGGTGGAGAATCTCCCTCTGGAAAAGGTCTTCATCGATGATCACAGTGTCGCCGTCGTCATTCCAGCACACGGACGTGAAGGTGGTGTCCTCCACGATCCTCCAGAGCCTTCTTGGGAAGGAGAGCCCGAAAATGTTTTCTCCCACGTTGTAGGCACCGCGGTTTGGGGCCGGTGGCGGTGGGTTGTCTTGGGGGCCTGGATCTCGGTTCACGGCTGGACCCTCGCGCCTCTCCAAATTCTGGGAATCCAAATTGAGGTGCAGGGAGGAACTCGACGGGACCTCTCCTGCCGACTCCCCATCACCGGGAGGAGCCAGCATGACTTGGTATATGTCGTCGTTACTCTGACTAGCCATGGAGCTAGTCTAGATCAAGAGCATTTTCACCCTGAGGCCGTCTTGCTAGACTCTTGAGTCAGAAATGCCTCCAGCCAAGACAGGATGCCCAATATATACTGTTCACAAAACTCTAGAATTGCGTAGTGGGGCAACCGGGTGCCCGGGTCATCGCCCTCTTTATCTGTCATGTGATGTCACAAAGGTGGCTCCGAGCTGGTCTGGAGAGGGAACCCTGGCCAAGTGTGGGGGCGGGACGGGTACAGGCCCCCAGCTTCTCTCTTTTCTACGAGTATACAGAAGCATGGTTTGAGTTCTCCAGAAAGGCTCCTGGCTACAGCCAGGCACACTGTTTGCCGGGGCCAGGCGCTGGATGGGTAGAGAAGCCATGATTGCGGGTCCACTCCCACTCCCCGAGGACGGGGGGAGACCTGTTGTTGGCCTCTCGGCTTAGCTCAAGGGCCAGGCCCTGGTTAGTCCTGGCTTGACTACCACCAAATCTGTCCCAGTCAGATGGGCCCTTGGGGGACTGTATCTCTCAGAAGACGGCAGTCCCTAGCGGTCTAGCTGGCCTGGTCTCAGTTGGTAGCCCCCCTCTTCTGCCTGCCCCCCCCCCCGCCGCAATTCCTGCTTTGGTCTCTTCCATCTGCTTCTGTTGGTTAGTTGGTCCTGCTCAGATGCCCCTGAGCAAAGAGTCCTTTTTTCTCACCCCTGGATCCAGTGTTGCCAGAGTAGGGCTGAGCTCGGCAGGGCGAGCGCGTCCCTCTTGTTCCTCAAGCTCCGCGTCACCCGCAGCGCCTCAGACACACTGGTACCCACAGCACCAGTGCTGTCTGTGAACGGCCACTGCCTCCACCCTGCTTGAGGGTCTCTTGTCGAGCTCTGCTTGTCCCCAGACCTCGTCCCTCTCCAGATCATGATGGGATTGTCCCTTGTTCCCATTTGTTCCCTGTAGAAACTCTCCCACGTTGGGGACACTTGTGTTCGCCCGTGGCAGAGCTCCTAGCACAGACAGGTGGACGCAGCCTCCCTGGAGGCCGCCTCAAAGGCCCAATCGCTTTTCCTCAGCAGAGTGCTGTGGCTCCAGCTCTCCCGGATTTCTGGCCTCCCGCTTCCCAGCTAGATCTCCTTTGGCACTTCCCCTTTTGATGACTTGACTTTGGGGTTCAGCGTACATTCTGTTCAGTTGAAACGAAGCATTTCACGGGCCCACTCCCATGCCAGGCCTGCTCCCCTTGCCCCGAGCCCGCCCCCACCCGACCCCGGCGTTCCTCTCCTACCTCGTCGTTACCCGGACGACCGAGCCACCGAGTGATGGTGTTGGCGCTGGGGTTGCTTGTCAAAGGGCCTGCTCTAAACAGCCTCCCTCCCAAGGAAAATTTCGACTTGTTTAGCTAGGCGTGACCAGAGGAAGCCAATACACACTATCTGAAAACAGAGGAGAGTCTGGGTGTGGGGTGGGACCAAACCTAAATGGAAGGTCCTCTTCACCACAGACGAGAGGAGGGGACGGTCGCTCGGGGCATTTGTGTTCTCTAGCCCCCGGGACAGCTCTGTTCTTAGTCTTCACTCTGGTGCCATGCTGCCCCCTCCTTTGTTCCTGCTCCAGGGCGGCGGCCTCCAGAAGGCCTTCCTCCGGGGCCTGGGCGCCCTTAGGGCCCCTCTCCTGGGGCTCCCATGGCCAGGCCAGCTCCCACACAGTCCCAGTTGAGGAGCTCCCGTCTCCCCATCCAGACAAGGAAGGAGGTCCTGGAAGACAGCAGTGACCATCATGTGAACCTGGTTCCCAAAAGTTCTGTGTTCCCCCAGCAGCAGCTGGAAAAAAGCTGTGCCTTTTAAGAGGGCAGGAGGAGCCCTCGGGGAGGACACCTGCCTCACAGTGGCCGTGCCCATCACTCCCTGGTGTCCGGGCCGTTTACTCTGGACCACAGTCCCTCGGGAAGGTGTCGGGAAAGGCCCAGCCGAGGCCGTGGAAGGTGGAGTCAAGCCCAGCTTTCACCTGAGGAAGAGGAGCCGGTCCCTTCTGCCTGCCCTGAAGCCACGAGGCCACCGGTCCCCGGTGGGGACAAGCAGCAAAGGAAGCTGTCTGCTCTGGTGCTGTCACATTTCTGTCCTCGTCCAAGGCTCAGGGGACACTGGGAAGCATATCCACGGGGCCATGGTGTAAAACATGCCTTTCTAAAGGACCCACACGTTGGGGCGCCTGGGTGGCTCAGTGGGTTAAGCCTCTGCCTTCGGCTCAGGTCATGATCTCGGGGTTCCAGGATCGAGCCCCGCATCGGGCTCTCTGCTCAGCAAGGAGTCTGCTTACCCCTGTCTCTCTGCCTGCCTCTCTGCCTACTTGTGATCTCTCTCTGTGTCAAATAAATAAATAAAATATTAAAAAAAAAAAAAAAAAAAAAAAAAAGGACCCACGTCCAAGCTTGGTTCCCAGCCGTCCTCCCTTGCTGTATACACGGGGGCCCGGACTCTCCCGATTTCCACTGGCTTCCTTTTCTGCAGTATCAGACTCCTCTCCCTCAGGGACCTTCTCCCACTGGGACTCGTGGTGTTTAAGTCACTCCACTGGTCTCTCTCTGCTGTGAACTCTGATGCCTGGAAACAAAACCCATCTCCCAATGCTTCCTGCCTCCTGGAGCCTCTGGACAGGGAGGCCCGTGTGGGAGGGAGAGGCAGCCTGCAGAGAGACAGACTTGTAGAGACTGGAAAAGCAGGGTTCAGGCTGTGTTCCCGAAATGAGCCAAACAGGTCCTTTGGTGCACGGGTCCCTAGGCGGTGGATTTCACCAGAGCGGACTGCCCCCGTCGGCTCAAACAGCCCCCAGCACCCAGCTCCGATTTTCTTTCACATGGGCAGCTCTTCCAAGTGTAGCTTAGAGGAGCGGTTGGCCTTTTGGAGCCCGCCTGTCGGCCACATCCCGGCAAACCTCACCCCGTCTGCTAAGACGACAGGAGATAGAGCTTTGTGGTTCTCACACCCCAAGCCAGACCCCGAGCTGCTGAGCTGAGCCCCCTGCCCAAGCAGTCCCCTCCCTGGCCTATGTCCATTAACCCACGGGGCCACGGCGGCAAAACGCCATGGCCAGAGTGGCCCTGGAATGCGGGACATCGCTCGCTCTCCCGGCGCTGGAGGCTGGAAGCGGGAGGTGCCAACAAGGGGCCAGCACGGAGGAGTGAGCACCCTCCTCCTGGTTCGCAGCGCCCACCTTCTCGCCGCATCCTATCATGGTGGAAAGGGCTGGGGAACCTTCTGGGGCCTCTTTTACCAGGTTCTATTCCCATCCACGAGGCTTCCACCTTCAGGACCTAAACACCTCCCCCAGGCCCCACCTCCAAAGCCATCATCTTTGGTGCTCAGGATTTCCACAGATGTATTTGGGGGGCGGGGGGGGGGACTCGCCGAGCGTGTAGCACTCCACCGTGCATCGTGCCCCCCTGACCGTAAGGGCCTGGGCAGTCTCACGGCTCCCCCGTAATACGACTCCGGGCCCACACCACCCAGGACAGCCTGCTGTGTGCTGCTGCCTCTCCTGGCCTTGTCCTCTTCCTGGGTCAGCCCCCAGTCCCTGGAGGCCCCTGCAATTTGCTCCCGAGCTCCTGGGAGATCCCAGGTCTCAACCTTAGCGGCCGCTGTGGATCCAAGATGAGGTGCAGGGTTTCTAGCTGTCAGCTAGGGGGTCTCTAAGGATGGCGAAGCAAAAAAGGCCTCTGCTCGAGCCATGCCTTGACTTGGCACAGGAAAGCCACTGACTCTGTCAGACCCGGGACTCACAAAGCCTCGCGGGCTGGCTGGAACGCCGAGCCGAACCTGAACGCGTGCACGGGGGGGCGGCCCTGTGCAGCCTCAGCGTCAGCTGTGCTGAGAGGACAGCAAGCTAAGCGCCAGGGACAGATCTTGAGCGCTGGGATCCTTGCACATGTGGGACAGCCCTCTGCGAGGCCCAGATCTGTCCAAGTATCTTGGGTGCGGTCGCAGACCGTGAGGGTCCCTCCCAGATGTTCAGGATAGAGGCCCGTTCTCTCCTGCAACCGAGGCATTGCTGCCTGTGGGCGCGGCATCCCGGACACAGACCAGTGAGTGCCCTCCTAACTCGGGAGGCCTCCACACGCCCTGCCCTGATCCAACACAGCCCACTCTGCCTTGGCCTCATCGGCAGGCCTAGCCGGGCTGGTTGCAGTCTGCGACAAACACTGCTTGCCTGAGTCCCTCCCGCTTCCCCAGCTGTACCCACCAGGCCGTGAGGGTGTTCGGTCAGCCTTCCCGGGAAGGCTTTGCTCTTTCCTCTCCCCCTCACGGGAGAAGCGATGTACACCCATCGCCAAAGCCGTCGGAAATTCAGCACGTCATCCCCACCACCCCTCGACAGTGACGAGTCTTTCTGGTTCCCTTCTATGACGGTGCTGGTTTGTGAAAATGCTTTTGTACCCGCCACATAGGAGCCTCCAGACAAAAAGGCCTGGGAGAGAAGAGGGGGTGAGGGAAACAACGCAGTTTGATCGCTGGACGACACACTGATTTGCATATCAGGAAGAAAGGCAAGCCCCACACCCAGGACATGTGGGGCGGAGGTAGGGCTCTGTGATCCTGGGGTTCCAGAAGTGCTCCTGGAAGCCTTGTGCCCTCCCGAGAGATGCTCCTGTGCTGCCCCCAGAGCTGCCACAGGGCGCACAGTTCAAACCCACCTCGGAGCCTGGGAGCAGACAGACAGCAGTGTGACAGGGCCAGGGTGGGGTGGAGGGGCTGCGTGGGAGGAGGCAAGCGGGAGAGGGGAACCTCCAGCAGCACAACCACAAGTCACCTCACTTCTACCATTCTCCACCCGGAGACCACAACACATCCCACAGGGTCAAGGCTCCTGCCCACCAGGGGGTCCAGCCCCACTGCTACCAGTCCCAAGCCCTGGGTTGCTCTGGGCGCTTGGGACCAAGGGGCTCTAAGGCACAGGCTCCCGGAGCCCGTCCTCCGCTTCCCCACATGGGCTGGAGCAGCTCCAGGCGCTCAGGCACACAAGCCCCTCACTGGACCCGTGGCTGACCGTACAAGGCCATAGCCCAGGAACACCCGACCCGAGAGCTGCGGAGGCCACAGGTGGTGGGCAGGGGTGCGCGCACAGTGTCCATCCCTCTGGGTGCGCCTATCCCCCTGCATCTTCATGTCTTATGTCCCATGTCTCATGTCCCATGTCCCACCTGGAATCTCTTGAGCCTGTCCCTCTGGGGTTTCATGGACGCTCCCTCCTCACTCAATCTCCAGCCCCCTCAGCCCTCCCCCGCGGTCAGGGGGTCCGGGGACCGAAAGCTGCCACCCTCCAGTCACCTGGCCCGTTCTCCTGGCAACCAGGCACCCACGTAGGTGTTGCCCAGAGTTACCTCTGGACCTAACAAAAGTCACCTTCTTCACTCCCCACACTTTGGAATTATGAGGGTTTGAGGAACTCAGAGTCAGGGCTCAGGACCAAGACCAAATAGAAACGAGACGTGTACTGTGGTCATTGAATGACCAACCCTATATCTTCCTCATGAATCACGGTATCACGCCTACGTTCCACACTCTCTGAATCCCGCTAGTGTGACCACGGGCCCACAAAGGAGTTTTGAGTCCCAGCTTTCAAGTCCTTGACTGCACACTCAGAATTGGGATTGCTGCCCCATACAGAAATTTCCATGTCTGCTTTTTTGTGGCCCTGCCCCATGCTTTCCCACAGCAGCTGTTACCAGGTTCCATTCCCATAAGAGTGTACAAGGGTTCCGATTTCTCCACAGATCCAACGTCGGAAAGGCCACAAAACTCTTTCTTGTGCTCAAAATTTCTGATGCAGGTGGAAGGCAGCAAACACGCTTCCTTCCTGTCACAAGAGAGTGCTCGGGCTGCTCCAGGATCCAGTGTGTATTCTCAGAGCAATTCTCCATTCCAGACTTGCCCCCACACCGAAGGCACCCCTTCTCCATGCAGGAGCACGGTCACAGCACAGCTAACTGGCGATCACCTGGGACCAGAAGTAATCCTGGGGACCAGACGCCCCAGCCACCTGGGCTCATGGCATTTCTACTGCGGTGCTCACCGCGAGAGCTGCACCCCGCCTTCCGTTCTCCACTTCTTCTGCAGCTCTCGGGGCAGCCCTCCCCAGCTTCCCACTAGGACTGGGGCTGCTCGACACAGACTTCTGTGGCTGCGAAGCGTCCTGCTTCTCCTAGTGTCCTCCCTGCTCAACCACAGGGCCTTCCAGAAAGCAGAGCTCAGTGCATGTCTGGCAATCAAGGAGCCAGCCAGCAGGGCTCCTTCTGTGCAGAGAGAACATTTCTCCTCCATTCTGGAAGAAGCAAGCCAGGGCAGGAGCCCGCGCATGTGTGCCTCTGGCATTTACACAATGATAGACAGAAAGGCATCAGAAGCAAAAACAAACAAACTTTCCTTTTATTTCTCTATTTCCTGGCCCCATCAATTCGCTCCTCCTTTCTTTCGACTTTTCATTCCATCCCTCCAAACGTGTTGTGATTTTGAACAGGAGCCCAAACAAGGAAACAGCGGGTCCGCCGGTTTCCAGGAAATGACAAAACTGACAAATTCATAACTCTTGAACTGGGTAAGGACAAACGCTGTGGGGGGATGTCACTCACACACTCAGCCGCTGAATCAGATGAAACCTCCTACAGCAAGGAACCCTACTGGAGAGCTTCGCCAGGGACACCGAGCTCTGAACTTGGGAGGCATCACAGGGAACCGCCCCCCCGCACCCCCCAAAGGAGGCTCTTTGCACTGCATATTCCCCCCAACCCTCTCTGACCCTGCACTTAGAATGCCAGGGATCTCTCTACACCCGCAGGCACACACACACACACACACACACACACACACACACACACACACAACACAGAAACAGGGAAGAACCAAGAAACAGCCTCACTTCGTGCCCGGCACCCTGCAGGACAATCTGCCCACCCCGCCAGAGCCCGGACTGCACCACAGCCGCCCCTGGGGCTCAGGCCCCCTCTTCCTCGTGGCTCACAGCCTCTTCAGAGGGGGCCAGGGAGGAAACCGGCAGCCCGGGATAGACCCGCAGCAAATACTCCAGCACCTGCACCCTGCTGGTTTCCATGTGGGCCCTGGGACCCCACAGGAACTCGTAGCGGGCAGGGTCACCGCCGGGCACCTGCTGGTACTCCAGGTACCCTTCCTGCACCCAGACGTTGGTCAGGAGCTCCCGGGGCTCCCCAAAGATGATGTGCTCCTCGCCGGCATACACCCCCATGACCCCCAGCGCTTCCCACACCACCTCCTCGGGGGCACGGTCGCCCTCCAGGAGGATCACCCCCAGGAGCACCACCAGGAGGCCGGTCTTGGGCAGGCCCTGCTCACCGCTCAGCATCGCATCGCAGGTGAGGCCCAGGACGGTGACCAGGACGTAGGAGTGCTCGCTGGGGTCCACTTCCTTCACCTCCACGCCGAACACCAGCCGCATGCACTCGGACGCCTGGCCCAGGATCCCGGGGAAGGCGTCCTGCTCATCCTCGCCGACGATCGCCAGCATCTCCGCCTGGCTGGTCGGCTGCTTGGTGCGAAACTTTTGGAGCAGGAACCCCACCAGGCTGACCGCCCTCACGTGGAGTGCAGCGTGGAGCACGGGCTCGGCCACCCCTGGCTCCCCCCCAGTGCCAGACCCCTCCTCCATCGCGGAGCTGGAGCTATCTTCAGACAGGCTCCAGGGAGAGGCCTCCATGGCACTGGGGGCGGGGAAGGCCCCCTGAGGGCTCTGGGGAGGACTCGAGCCTCCAGCAGCGGACTCCTCCTCCGGGGTATTAGGGAACAGGACAAAGTAAGAGGAGGAAGAGGAGGAGGAAGAGACGGATAAGTGGGAGGAACAAGAGGAGAAGAAGGAGGAGAAACTGGAGGAGGAGGAGGGGGAGGAGGAGGTGGAGGAGGGGGAGGACGAGAGAGACAGGGCCTCCTCGAACCCCGAAGCCTCATACAGCTCCGCATCCGCCAGGCGCTGGGCCTCTCTAGGGTCCTGAGGAGCCTCCTCCAATTTCCGGAGCTCATTCCTCCTGCCCACAGGCATGATGACTTGTGTCTGGCAGCAGCCCCCGGTGTGGGCAGGAGTGGGCGAAGCGACCCAAGGGCCTGGGAGAGAGGGGGGGTGTGAAGGGCCTCAGCTCAGGAAGGGGCCCTCAGCAGCCTTGACAAAGGGGACTCCGGGTCCTCCCCGTACTGGCCCTCTCGGGCCTCGCACAGGTCTCTCCTCCTGGGCAGCCCGTCCCCTTCAAAACGGAAGGAGGGAAGTCCACGGTCTCCTCTCCTTCCTCTCTCTCTCTCTCTCTCCCCTCTGCTCCTCAGACCCAGGGCTTCACCTCCCAGCTCCCGAGTCCCCTGCTGGGGGGAAGGGGGAGGCCCCTCAGGGTGCAGACTGAGAATACAGGGCCCCCAGGGCAGATAGGAGAGCGGGTCTGATGCTGCGAGGTCCCCACTTCCAGAGGGTGGCGGTCCCTGCTCCCTCAGGGGGCTTACCTTTGCGCTGGCAGGGCCTGGGCCCAGCCCTCTGCCGGCCTGAAGCCCCAGTCTCAGAACAAGACCACAGAGCCCCGAGACCAAACAGAAGCAAGTGAGCGTGTCCACATCTGACCGCACCCACCCGGGGCCTCCTAGCTCCCTGGGAAGGGGAGGCTGCTGGGTCCTTGACTCCTGCCAGGGCCCGGGATCCTGCCTCAGCTGACCTGAGTCCAGACCATCAGACCAAGGCCCGTGACTCCCTGAGAGCAGGGATCTGAGAGTAAGAAGGGGCTCGGCCCGACCAGCCATGCCCAGAGTTCCCAGAGCTGACAGTAGGGGCAGCCCAGGGTTCTCTGGGGTTCCCTCCTTGTTCTGGCAATCGGGGTCCACTCTCTCTTGCCTCAGGGTCCTCACCTGGGACTCCTGACACCCAGTTGGGCTTCCCCAGATGACCAGATGGTGTCCTCTCAGAGCATGGTCCTCACCTCCGTGAGAGCCCCAGAGAGCCGGAAAAGGCACCTTGGACATTGTGATATACAAGCAGACGAAGACTTGCTCTTTGTCCGCACTTCCTGGCTCTCTACTCTCAAGCCCTCATAATTCCTAAGTGTCGAGCGTGAGGAAGGTGACTTTTGTTAGGTCCACCAGGTGACTCTGGGCAGCACCGAGGCGGGGGCCTGGTTGCCAGGAGAACCCGCCAGGTGACTGGAGGGTGGCAGCTTTCGGTCCCCGGAACCCCTGACCATGGGGGACGGCTAAGGGGGCTGGAGACTGAGTGTGGGAGCCTCCATGAAACCCCAGAGGAACAGGCTAGAGAGATTTCAGATGGGGACATGGAGATGCAGGGGGAGAGGCGCACCCAGAGGGATGGACACTGTGCGCGCACGCCTGCCCACCGCCTGTGACCTCCGCGGCTCTCGGGTCTGGTGTTCCTGAGCTACGGCCTTGTACGGTCAGCCACGGGTCCAGTGAGGGGCTTGTGTGCCTGAGCGCCTGGAGCTGCTCCAGCCCATGTAGGGAAGTGGAGGACGGGCTCCCGGAGCCTGTGCCTTAGAGCCCCTTGGTCCCAAGCGCCCAGAGCAACCCGGGGTTTGCCCAGTGACCCCTGAAGGGTGGGACACTCTTGTAGGCCTGAGCTCCTGCTCTGTGGACTCTGAAGATGTCTCCAGATGGACAGTGTCGCAGCTGTGCTGAATTCCTGGACTCTTTGTGGGTGTACGAGGTTCGCTGTCACAGGGAACCCCCTCCGTGCAACCGCTGGTTCCAAAATGCACGTATACCACCCACAGGCCACCGCCCGGGGCTAAAGGGGGGCCCGGTGCCCTGTCCCGCGGTGGGGATTCCCTCAATCTCCGAGGAGGTTACTCTTTCCTCCTGCCGGGACCTGCCCTTCCTCCCAGCCCCATCCTGAGTTAGAGGCCTTGTGCCTCTCAGCCCAGGACCTCACCTCCCGGAGGACTCCCCACCTTCCTGCCCATGGGACACGTGAGCATGCCGCTTAGCGCCACCGCTCACTGCTCCTTCCAGGACCGACAGCAAGGCCGAGCTGGACTCTGTGCTGTCCTTTCTTCCCTGAAATGGGGGTGGGGGGAAGGGCCGTCCTCCTTCGGGGTCCTCACATTACTGCCTGGGTGTTCCAGGGATCCTCCCTCCGCTGCCCTGACCTTTCCCACAGACCAAGGGCCTCACGTCCCTGACATCCCCCAGCCCCAACCGTGGGACACAGGTGGGGCCGTGCCACATCCAGCTGTCCCTGCTACGTGCTCCCTGGCAGAGGGCCCTGCTGAGAACAGGGAAGCTGCACTCCCTAAGGCCCCTTCTCTTTTCATGTGGGGTAACCTTCATACCCTCCAGCCTCCCAAAGGCCCCTTTTGAGTCCTGGCCATTCATTGAACTCCCTTCTCTGCTGACCAGGTAGGGCTCCCTCTGTGGCCCCAAAGTCAGCACCCTGAACAGAATCTCTCAGCCCTGAGCAGGACGAGGGGTGCTCCACGTGCAGCCTCTCCTGCCTGTGCTCTTTGAGGCCGCGCAGGTCGAGACAGTGGGGCGCACTCGGCCTGGGCGGGGAACCCCCTCAGCGTCCTCAAGGAGCACCTACTGATTCCACTAGGGCTGCCTCCTTCTCTTCTCACCCAGAGGATACGCCCTGCAGAGCCCAGCCCTCAGGACCTGAAGACACATGTGGTCGGCTCATGGGGTTCAGCCCAGCCAGCAGAGGCCGGACATCCCAGAGCTGACAAAGGGCTGTGGGTATCCAGGGTCCCCTCAGGTGTGGGATGGGCAAGGCCCTGGCTCCAGGTTCGGAGCAAGTACCACACCTTGACCACTGGCACTCACCTGCGCTGTGACCTCACGGAATCCTGCCTCAGACCCAGACCTCCACGCCCTGTTTTAGAAGCCCCTGGAGGAGAAAACGAAGAGGCACCTCAGGGGACACACTTAGAGCACAGCCCCGGGGCCCAGGGCACACAGGAGGGCTGGGCTGGACTCCTGAGTCTGCCACCCGTCCAGGCTGGGCCGTCCCCTCCTTGGCCTCTCAGGAGACTTCTTCCCCCTGCCAGGACCTAAGCCCCACGCCCCTTGGCCCAGAGGCCAAAGGGTCCCAGCAAGACCACGCGGCCCTGAGCCTCCACGGAAGGAAAGCGAGGGGGTTCACATCTGGACCGGCCTGCATCAGGTCTACAGGGCTCGTCACGGATCTCCAGGGATGGCCAAATGTGGGGGTGCCATCTATGTGGGATGGGTCTGCTTCTTTGTCTATACCTTGACCCCAGGAAGGCTGGGAAAACTCCCGGTGTTCACTGGAGGCCCCCCTCCTGGTGTCAAGGCCTCATCTCATGGAGAAGCCAAAAGGAAAAGCGAGGAGAACTCAGTCTGCCCACCGATGCCCCGTCTCCCCACTGTCTCCCCGTCTCCCCATGGCTGACAGAAGTGTGAGGGCAGGCCTGGGCCCTGGGGATCCTGCTGTGGAGGCAGCTCCTCGTTTCTCCCCTCCACCCCTGCCTCCTCCACTGACCTGAGTACAGACCCTCAGGCACAGACCCTCCCCTCCCAGAGCCCAGGGATCTGGGGACAAAGAGGGGCTCAGCCCGACAGGCCCAGCCCGGGTTCTCAGAGCGGTCAGGTAGAGCTGGCCAGATTTCTGGGCCATCCCCTCCTCGTCCCAAGGGGTGGATTGGGAGCCCTCGCTCCTGCCTCGGGGGCCCCCACATTGACTCTTGCCGGGACCAGGGCCTCCTGTGTGTCTCCCAGGTGGGCTTCCTCAGATGACCCGACTCCGACCTCTCCCAGCATGGCCCTCGCCTCCCTTTGAGCTCCCAGAGGAGAGTGAGGAGGCAGCACTCCACGCCCACCCCCTGTACCGCACCCCATTCATAGAGAGCTGAGATTGGGGGCTGGCCCCTCTGTCCTGGGGCGGGAGTCCACTCTCTGTCCTCAAAGTGCTCATGTTTCCTTTCAGCAGGACCTGGAAGTATCCCTTCTCCTAACTCCAGGAGGCACCTTGCAGGCCCAGTTCCCCATCCCACTGAGACCCAGAGGGGAAACCAGGATCCTCATTTTTCTCGACACCCGGCCTTGCCTCGCAGGACTGACCCTCCGGGCACCCATTCATTTGGAACCCCTATGTCTGGGTAGGGGTCTGCTCAGTCCTCCCTCGGGGTCTTGGGGCTCCCCACCCTGCTGATCTGAGGCCACATTCTTCAGACCAAGGCTCTCCCGTCCCCCAGAACCTGGGTGAAACACTTTAAAAGTCAGGTAACACTTTAGCTATTCCCCCCCCACTTTGGGGGACAGCTAAGAAGGCCCAAGGGCAACAAAATCACCTTCTGTTTTAGGCTCTAAGGACCTCAACTCTCAGCCTGCCTCCCTTCTGGACTCCAGCAGGACCTGGGGCCATGCCCTCCGCTGTCCGCAGTCCTTTCCTCTCTGACCTCCCCGCACATCCCTGAGATCCACGGCCAAATGTGGGGGTGCGACTCGGGCAGACAGCTGGCTCAAGGGCCTCCCTCAATGACTCTGTTCTGGGGTCCAGGGTCCCCTCACTTCTCCCTGAGGGTCCTCACCGTGACTCCAGCAGGGTCTGAGCCTTCCCTGCTGCTGACCTCAGGCTGTGCCTCTCACCCCAACCCCAAGCCTCTCTGAGACCCGGATGTGGAATTCTGGACATGCCACTTACCTCCTCCTGCTTAGGGGCCTCCCAGGACTGATTCTGTACTGGGTCTGGGGACCCTCGGTCCTCTCTCGAGTGCTCACCTTGAATCCTGACAGAACCCGGGCCCTCCCCCTGCTGAACTGAATCCCTGCTCCTTACACTAGGCCTCCTGACCCTCTGAGACCCGGAATCTGAAGTCTGGTCTCGCTATGCAGTCCCATGCCCTCCAGGGATCCTCCTGGACTGACACTATGGCCCAACCCCTGTGAGGCGTCCTCTGTCCTCCTCAGAGTTCATACCTTGACTCGGGTTACTGCCTGGGCCCTCTCTGCCCACCTGACCGAGGCCCTTCTCCTTCCACCAAGGCCCCCAATCTTTCCAGTGACCAGGATGGGGGAATCCGACCCCACTGGGCTTGAGTCCCCGCCCCGCCCAGGGGGGCCTCCCTAGACTGACATCAGAGGGGGGGCTTCTGCCAGAGTCTCCTCGGTCATGCCTCATGTTTCATGCCTGCTCTTTCCTCCCAGACTCGCCGGGACCAAGCCCTCTGCCCACCTGAGGGTGGCCCTGCTCCGACCATCAGGCCCTCAGTCTCTCAGAGACCCGGAGGCAGAATTCCCGATTCGCCATGTCTTCCCATCCCCCATAAGGACCTTCCCGGACCGACTCTGGGCTGGGGTCCAGAGTCCAACGTGAAGCCCAGCATGAAGCCCAGCATGACCTGTGCCCTCCCCTCTGCCCACCCGAGGGAGGCCCTTTTCCTTCTGCCGAGGTCCCCAGTCACTAGAGAAACCCGGATAGGCGAGTCCCGCCCTAGAGGATACGAGACCCCATCCCGCCCAGATGCCTTTCTAAACTGACCCTGGGAACCCAATGCTGTGAGGTCCCCCCTGTCCCGCCTCAGGGTTCATACCTTGAAACACATTCGCGCCTGAGCCCTCCCCTCTGACGCCCCGAGATCGGCTCCTTACACCAGGCGCTTTATCCCCGAGAGACCCGGATGCGGAAGTCCGGACTCGCCACGTGCTCCCATCCCCCACCACGGACCTCGCATGACTGACTCTGGGCTGGGGTCCAGGGTCCCTCAGTCCTCCCTCTGCACCCTCACCGAGAAGCCCAGCACTACCGGCGCCCGCCCCTCTGCCCGCCTGAGGGAGGCCCTGCTCCTTCCACCAAGGCTCTCAGACTCCCCGGAGGACTGGAGGCTCCACTCAGGCCACTGGACAACTTGTCCCCATCCCGCCCGGGGGACTTACCGGAATGGCCTTGGGAGCCCACGTCGGAGATGTCCCTTCTAGACACCCTACGAGTTCATACCTTGAATCCCATTCGCGGCTGAGCCCTCCCGCTGAGGACCTGAGATGGGCTCCTTACACCAGGCCCTTTATCCCTTAGAGACCCGGATGCGGAAGTCCGGACTCGCCACGTGCTCCCATCCCCCACCACGGACCTTCCCTGACTGACTCTGGGCTGGGGTCCAGGCTCCCTTAGTCCTCCCTCTGCATGCTCAACGTGAAGCCCAGTCGGACCTATGCCCTCCCCTCTCCCCGCCGAGCCAGGACCTTCTGCCAAGGTCCCCAGTCACTAGAGAAACCCGGATGCACCTATCCCAGCCTAGGGCATAGGAGACCTCATCCTGCCAGATGCCTTTCTAAACTGACCCTGTGGACCCAATTCTGTGAGATCCCCCCTGTCCTGCCTCAGGGTTCATACCTTGAATCCCATCCGCGCCTGAGCCCTCCCCTCTGACGCCCTGAGATCGGCTCCTTACGCCAGGCGCTTTATCCCCGAGAGACCCGGATGCGGAAGTCCGGACACGCCATGTGCTCCCATCCCCCACCACGGACCTTCCCTGACTGACTCTGAGCTGGGGTCCTGGGGCCCTCAGTCCTCTCGCTGTACCCTCACCGAGAAGCCCAGTATGACCTGGGCCCGCCCCTCTGCCCGCCTGAGGGAGGCCCTGCTCCTTCCACCCAGGCTCCGAGTCTCTCCGGAGGCCCCGAGGCCCCAGTCAGGCCACCGGACCTCTTGTCCCATCCCCCCCGGGGGGACTTCCCGGAATGGCCTTGGGAGCCGACGTGGGAGAGGTCCCCTCTGGCCTCCCTCAGGCTTCATACCTTGAATCCCATTCGCGCCTGAGCCTCCCCTCGGAGGCCCTGAGATCGGCTCCTTACGCCAGGCGCTTTATCCCCGAGAGACCCGGATGCGGAAGTCCGGACTCGCCACGTGCTCCCATCCCCCACCACGGACCTTCCCTGACTGACTCTGGGTTGCTCACTGTAAAGCCCAGCAGGACCGGTGCCCTCCCCTCTGCCCACCCGAGGGAGGCCCTTTTCTTTCTGCCAAGGTCCCCAGTCCCTAGAGAAACCCTGAAGCTCGAGTCCCACCCTAGAGCATAGGAGACCCCATCCTGCCAGATGACTTTCTAAACTGACCCTGGGGCCCAAATGCTGTGAGGTCCCCCCTCTCCTGCCTCAGGGTTCATACCTTGAATCCCATTCGCGGCTGAGCCCTCCCTGTGACGCCCTGAGGTCAGGTCCTTACACCAGGCGCTTTATCCCCAAGAGACCCGGATGCGGAAGTCCGGACTCGCCACGTGCTCCCATCCCCCACCACGGACCTTCCCTGCCTGACTCTGGGCTGGGGTCCTGGATCCCTCAGTCCTCCCTCTGCACCCTCACCACGAAGCCCAGTATGACCTGCGCCCGCCCCTCTGCCCGCCTGAGGGAGGCCCTGCTCCTTCCACCCAGGCTCCGAGTCTCTCCGGAGGCCCCGAAGCCCCAGTCAGGCCACCGGACCACTTGTCCCATCACTCCAGGGCGGACTTCCCGGAATGGCCTTGGGAGCCGACGTGGGAGAGGTCCCCTCTGGCCTCCCTCAGGGTTCATACCTTGAATCCCATCCGCGCCTGAGCCCTCCCCTCTGACACCCTGAGATCGGCTCCTTACGCCAGGCGCTTTATCCCCGAGAGACCCGGATGCGGAAGTCCGGACTCACCACGTGCTCCCATCCCCCACCACGGACCTTCCCTGACTGACTCTGGGCTGGGGCCCTGGGTCCCTCAATCCTCCTACATCCTCACCATAAAACTCAGCAAGGCCTTCTCCCGCCCCTCTACCCCACTGAGGGAGGCCCCACTCCTTCTGCCAAGGCCCCCAGTGTCTCTGAGACCCGGATGCACCAGTCCCACCCCAGAGGCTACTAGTCCCCATCACCCTCAGGTGCCTTTCCAGACAGACACTAGGGCCCGAATGCTGTGAGATCCCCCCTGTCCTGCCTCAGGGTTCATACCTTGAATCCCATTCGCGCCTGAGCCCTCCCCTCTGACGCCCTGAGATCGACTCCTTACATCAGGCGCTTTATCCCCGAGAGACCCGGATGCGGAAGTCCGGACTCGCCACGGGCTCCCATCCCCCACCACGGACCTTCCCTGCCTGACTCTGGGCTGGGGTCCTGGATCCCTCAGTCCTCCCTCTGCACCCTCACCACGAAGCCCAGTATGACCTGCGCCCGCCCCTCTGCCCGCCTGAGGGAGGCCCTGCTCCTTCCACCAAGGCTCCGAGTCTCTCCGGAGGCCCCGAAGCCCCAGTCAGGCCACCTGACCACTTGTCCCATCACTCCAGGGCGGACTTCCCGGAATGGCCTTGGGAGCCGACGTGGGAGAGGTCCCCTCTGGCCTCCCTCAGGGTTCATACCTCGAATCCCATCCGCGCCTGAGCCCTCCCCTCTGACGCCCTGAGATCGGCTCCTTACGCCAGGCGCTTTATCCCCGAGAGACCCGGATGCGGAAGTCCGGACTCGCCACGTGCTCCCATCCCCCACCACGGACCTTCCCTGACTGACTCTGGGCTGGGGTCCGGGCTCCCTCAATCCTCCTACATCCTCACCATGAAACAAAGCACGACCTGCGCCCGCCCCCTACCCCACTGAGGGAGGCCCCGCTCCTTCTGCCAAGGCCCCCAGTGTCTCCGAGACCCGGACGCGCCAGTCCCCACACACTGGCCAGGTGTCCCCATCCCGCCCGGGGGCCTGCCCGGACTGGTCCTGGGGCCGACCTCAGTTTCGACCCCTCTGTCCTGGGCTCCCAACTCCCTCGGTCCTGCCCCCGCTCGGGCACGACCCCATCCCCCCTGACCCCCCAGGGCCTCCCTGGGCCGCGGCCTTCCTGACCCGGCATCCTCGCCCTCCGACCAAGGTCCTCAGCCCCCTCGGACCCCCGAGGCACCTTTCAGCCGACGCCCCCTGTGGCCACCCTCCCCCGGGGCCCCAGGGTCGGTCCGCGGCTGGGCTGCGGTGGGGCTGCAGCCCTCGGGGCCGCACCGATCTCCCTCAGGTGCCGACACCCGCTCCAGGGGGGGGGGGCCTGGGCCCGTCCTTCTGGGGACCCGTGTCCCCTGCCCTGGCCCCGGCGGGAAGGGCTCAGCCGGACGGCGCTGCCCCGGCCCGGGGTCTCTCGGGGCTGCCGCCATGGCCCCCTGGATCCCGGGGGTCCCCCCACGACCCCCACTCGGGGCACCGTCAGGGCAGGGTCTACCTGCACGCCTGGCTGCCGGGCCTGGGCTCCTTCCCTCAGCCAACCGGACTCCGGCTTCCCGCACACAGGGCCTCGCCTCTCTCAGGCCTCGGAGGCGGAAGTCGGCGCTCGTCACAGCCGGACCCCAGAGGAAGGGGTCCCCTAGGGCTGACAGCACCTCCGCGGCGATGGGTCCCAAGTGGGATTCGTGGGGGAGGGGAGGGTTCGTGGGCTGGGAGTGGGTGGCGGGTACCCTGGGTGTTTCCTAACCACCTCCCTTGGACTCTAGCACGCAGGGTTGGGGGCCCCCGTCCCAGCCCCCCGCTGATCCTGTGCTCGTGCACCTCCCCTTCTAGACTCCCCCAGCCTCCCCCCACCGTTCCCTGATATGGAGGCACAGTGTGGAGTCTGGGCACTGTCACCACCCAGCTTCCCGGGGACCAGAAGCACTGGAGTAATCACGGGGCCCCTCTGCTTACCCAGGCCACCTGGGCCTGACCGGGGGCATTTCCAGGGCAGTGCTCCTCCCAGGACCCGCACCCCTTCTTCCTTCTTCCTTCTTCTGCTTCTTCTGCACCTCTCAGGGCACCCACTACCCACCTTCCCAACAGGACTGGGGCTGCTAGACACAGTCTTCAGTGGCTGGGACAGGTCCTGCTTCTCTTAGTGTCCTCTCGGCTCACCCACAGGGCCTTCCAGAGAGCAGAGCTCAGCGCGTGTCTGGGTATCAAGGAAGCAGTGAGCAGGGCTTTGTCTGTGCAGAGAGGAAGTTTGGGGCACCCGTGTGTGTGCCCCTGGCATTTGTACAATGATGGCCAGTGAAGCATCGGAAACAAGAGCCCACACACTTTTCTTTCTCCAGTTCCAGACCCCTGTCCCTGCCTGCTCTCTTCTTTAACCTTTCCAACCCACCTTGAGGCCAGTGCCCTGTGATTTCGGTCCAAAGCCCAAACAAGGAGGCAAGGTGCCCAGCTTGTATAGTGTTTGTGTTATAAAGGTATATACATGGAGATTGTGTGTGCGTGTGTGTGGGTGTGTGTGCACAGGTATGAGGAGATTATCCTTTTTTGTATTCTCGTGCTTTAACTAGCTCACTTGTACATATACTCTCCCACTGTTGCCCTTCAGCAACAGTCACTTCTCTTGTGACAGACCAAATGCTGGGGGTGATGTGGAGCAGCAGAAATTCTCATCCTTACTTACTGGGATGAAAATTGTTCGACCAGGTTTAAGACACTGATGTTGTTTCTTACACATATAGACGTATTCTGTGGTATCATCCAGCAGCCATATGAGTATTTCCCCAAAGAAGTTGAAAACTATGTCCACACAAGAACCTACGCATCAATGTTTCTAACTGCCTTTCTCACAATTTCCTAAATACAGATGCAACGAAGATGTCTTTTAGTAGGTTGATGGATACACTCTAGGACATCCAGATGATGGAATGTTAGGGGCCACTCAAAAGAAATGAGTTATCAAGCCGTGAAAAGATATGGAGAAAACTGAGATGCCTATTGCCAAGTGAAATGGTCAATGTGGAAAGGCTCCATTTTGTATGTTTCCAACTCAATGACATTCTACAAAGGGACATTTATGGAGACAGGAAAGCGATCGCTGGTTGCCTGGGGCTGTGTGGGGAGGAATGAATCGGCAGAGTCGTGAATGTGCTCTGTATGGTACTGTCCTGACGGGTACATGTCATCCCACTTCAGTGCAAACCCACGGAAAACGAAAACCAGATGTGAACATTAGTGGTACTTTGGCTATGGGGATACTTTGGTACTTTGGATGGTGGGCTTTGGATGACTATGATGAGTCATGGACCTTCCTCAGGGATGACCACTGTTTTACTCTGGTGGGGGATGTTGATATTATGGGAGACTCCGTAGGTGTGCGGCAGTGGATCAGTGGGAAATCTGTGTACTTTCCTCTCTGTCTCTGTGCACCTAAATGTGTCCTACAAAATGGAAACTCCTTTATTTTTTTTAAATTTTTTAAAAAGATCTTATTTATTTATTTGATATAGAGAGGG
The DNA here is from genome assembly GCF_030435805.1 of Mustela lutreola. Classification (NCBI taxonomy): domain Eukaryota; kingdom Metazoa; phylum Chordata; class Mammalia; order Carnivora; family Mustelidae; genus Mustela; species Mustela lutreola. Next base: position 128,184,212 of record NC_081308.1, read on the forward strand.
AGAGAGACCACAAGTAGGCAGAGAGGCAGGCAGAGAGAGGAGGGAAGCGGGCTCCCTGCTCAGCAGAGAGCCCGAGGCGGGGCTGGATCCCAGGACCCTGAGATCATGACCTACGCTGAAGGCAGAGGCTTAACCCACTGGGCCACACAGGCGCCCCACAAAATGTAAGTCCTTTAAAAGACATACAATGTGAACAGCAATACCTGAACAAGAGAATCGGAGAAAGCTTTAAGGTGACGCTTCGGAGTGCCGTCGGGCCGGGGACGTGGGGAGTAGCAGGGATGTCAGGAGGGAAGATAGACTGCATGGATGCCAATGAAAGCATGGGTAGTGGGAACGATTTTCAACTTCTGCCCCCGCTTCCTTCACAAATCTGATGCAGGACCGCAGAGGATACGTGCCAGTAGCTCTGGGCAAGTATCAGGACAGCAGAGAAAACGGCCTTGACAGAGGCAGATGCGTCTGGATTCTGGGCTTTAGCTTAGGAGGTGAGGACAGCCTTTTCAAAAAAGTGCTGGAGGAGGATATCAAGACTAGACCAGAAACAGATGTGAGTATCAAAACAAATGACATATAGGATGAGAAGTTAGTCTTTCATAAAAGACATACACACACAGTCTACACGTATATACCTACATACCTATAAAAATGCATCTATAGCAAGAACATAGGTGCATACATGTCCGTCGATGTCCATACATATGTGATATATACATGCATGTAGACCTAAACACATACAACGTACACCCAGCCTATATACACATATGTAGTACACACACCGGGTAGAGGCGGACAGTGTGTTTCTTAGGATGAACGAGCACGACCAAGGAAAACTCACTGCAGCGGACCCCGAAACAGTGGATAACCCTAAACACCCTGGGACCGAACCCCAAACCTCTGCAGCTGCTCAGCCTCGTCAGTAGATTCAATGTTTTTATAAAATCTTCAGACTGTTCCTGAAGTCTGGCGGCTGGCGAAGGGACCCCTTGGAAGGAGCGCTTCTCCTCCGACCCTGCCTCCCGGTCACGGGCACTGCGGGTCCACATCAGGCATCTGTCCCGTGACGGCGTGTGTCCCACAAGGGGAGAGGAGGGCCTCCTGGGTGAGGGCCGAGGGGTCCCACGTCCCAGCGCACTGTGTCCCTGCCCGCAGCCCTGAGACACCCCGGGCCCCGGGAGCAGGTGCGGCACGAGCCCCGCCAACCATCCCGCTGGGGCTCAGGTCTGCGGTCAGCGGCGGCCCAGTGTTGCCAGAGGGCAGGCGAGGCGCCCAGGGAGGACCGAGGGACCCTCCTCCCCGCTCCCCTGCTCCCGCCTTGCCCACGCGGGACCCATCGCCGCGGAGGTGCTGTCAGCCCTAGGGGACCCCTTCCTCTGGGGTCCGGATGTGTCGAGCGCCGACTTCCGCCTCCGAGGCCTGAGAGAGGCGAGGCCCTGTGTGCGGGAAGCCGGAGTCCGGTTGGCTGAGGGAAGGAGCCCAGGCCCGGCAGCCAGGCGTGCAGGTAGACCCTGCCCTGACGGTGCCCCGAGTGGGGGTCGTGGGGGGACCCCCGGGATCCAGGGGGCCATGGCGGCAGCCCCGAGAGACCCCGGGCCGGGGCAGCGCCGTCCGGCTGAGCCCTTCCCGCCGGGGCCAGGGCAGGGGGCACGGGTCCCCAGAAGGACGGGCCCAGGCCCCCCCCCCCTGGAGCGGGTGTCGGCACCTGAGGGAGATCGGTGCGGCCCCGAGGGCTGCAGCCCCACCGCAGCCCAGCCGCGGACCGACCCTGGGGCCCCGGGGGAGGGTGGCCACAGGGGGCGTCGGCTGAAAGGTGCCTCGGGGGTCCGAGGGGGCTGAGGACCTTGGTCGGAGGGCGAGGATGCCGGGTCAGGAAGGCCGCGGCCCAGGGAGGCCCTGGGGGGTCAGGGGGGATGGGGTCGTGCCCGAGCGGGGGCAGGACCGAGGGAGTTGGGAGCCCAGGACAGAGGGGTCGAAACTGAGGTCGGCCCCAGGACCAGTCCGGGCAGGCCCCCGGGCGGGATGGGGACACCTGGCCAGTGTGTGGGGACTGGCGCGTCCGGGTCTCGGAGACACTGGGGGCCTTGGCAGAAGGAGCGGGGCCTCCCTCAGTGGGGTAGGGGGCGGGCGCAGGTCGTGCTTTGTTTCATGGTGAGGATGTAGGAGGATTGAGGGAGCCCGGACCCCAGCCCAGAGTCAGTCAGGGAAGGTCCGTGGTGGGGGATGGGAGCACGTGGCGAGTCCGGACTTCCGCATCCGGGTCTCTCGGGGATAAAGCGCCTGGCGTAAGGAGCCGATCTCAGGGCGTCAGAGGGGAGGGCTCAGGCGCGGATGGGATTCGAGGTATGAACCCTGAGGGAGGCCAGAGGGGACCTCTCCCACGTCGGCTCCCAAGGCCATTCCGGGAAGTCCGCCCTGGAGTGATGGGACAAGTGGTCAGGTGGCCTGACTGGGGCTTCGGGGCCTCCGGAGAGACTCGGAGCCTGGGTGGAAGGAGCAGGGCCTCCCTCAGGCGGGCAGAGGGGCGGGCGCAGGTCATACTGGGCTTCGTGGTGAGGGTGCAGAGGGAGGACTGAGGGATCCAGGACCCCAGCCCAGAGTCAGGCAGGGAAGGTCCGTGGTGGGGGATGGGAGCCCGTGGCGAGTCCGGACTTCCGCATCCGGGTCTCTCGGGGATAAAGCGCCTGATGTAAGGAGTCGATCTCAGGGCGTCAGAGGGGAGGGCTCAGGCGCGAATGGGATTCAAGGTATGAACCCTGAGGCAGGACAGGGGGGATCTCACAGCATTCGGGCCCTAGTGTCTGTCTGGAAAGGCACCTGAGGGTGATGGGGACTAGTAGCCTCTGGGGTGGGACTGGTGCATCCGGGTCTCAGAGACACTGGGGGCCTTGGCAGAAGGAGTGGGGCCTCCCTCAGTGGGGTAGAGGGGCGGGAGAAGGCCTTGCTGAGTTTTATGGTGAGGATGTAGGAGGATTGAGGGACCCAGGGCCCCAGCCCAGAGTCAGTCAGGGAAGGTCCGTGGTGGGGGATGGGAGCACGTGGCGAGTCCGGACTTCCGCATCCGGGTCTCTCGGGGATAAAGCGCCTGATGTAAGGAGCCGATCTCAGGGCGTCAGAGGGGAGGGCTCAGCCGCGAATGGGATTCAAGGTATGAACCCTGAGGCAGGAGAGGGGGGACCTCACAGCATTGGGTTCCCAGGGTCAGTTTAGAAAGGCATCTGGGCGGGATGGGGTCTCCTATCCCCTAGGGTGGGACTCGCGCCTCAGGCTTTCTCTAGTGACTGGGGACCTCTGCAGAAGGAAGAGGGCCTCCCTCGCGTGGGCAAACACGTGGGGGCAGGTGCTGCTGGGCTTCACGGCGAGGAGGCAGAGGGAGGTCTGAGGGACCCTGGACCCCAACCCAGAGGCAGCCCCTAGACGTCTTAGTGTAGGACACGGACTCCTCATTTGTGTTCGTATGTGCGTGTTTGTGTACCTCACTTGCCCAGCTGGGTCTCCCGGATGCTGGATGCGCTGGGGTCCAGGAGTCGATCCACGGGCAGTACAGCACACAAAGGCATAGGCACCAGGGAGCCCCGTTGGAAAGGGGAAGAAGGCCCGAGAGACCCGGACGCCCCATCTCAGCCCCCGCGGTCAGCCCTGGGAAGTCTTGGGCTTTGCCGCTGCACATCGTGGTCACAGGCTTGAGCCAGTGGGCTCAGGGGAGCGATAGCCTTGGTGTGGGAGCCCCGGCCCCGGGACAGCAGACAGGAGAGGCCCGGGACCCGCGAGGGCTCGAGGCGAGAAGACCTGAGGGAGTCCCCAGGGAGCCCGCTGGACCGCGGCTTGGTTCAGCCACGGGAGGCTCCTGGGGTGGGCGATCCCACGCCGTGGGTGGCCACTTCAGACTCAGGGCCTCTGAGGACCGGTGGTCACAAGGATGGAGCACCGCCTCAAGAACGCGTGAGGGGGGAGATGGACCGTGTGTGGCTTGGGGGAAAGGCGAGGCCTGCAAGGAGGACTGCAGGATCGGGGACAGAGACCACGTTTGGTCCCAGGAGGCCCCAGGGACAGATGATCACATCGGGCGAGCCCTGCATTCCCACCAAGTCTCCCAGAGACGCGGGTCTGGGTGGAAGCATCGGGCTTCAGGACCTCCCGGGCGGACCGTGGGCCTGCTGTGGTGGAAGGAGAGGACCAGAGGGAGGACTGAGGCATCCTGGTCCCCAGCATGTTCAATTCGGAGAGGAGGCCCCAGTGTAGGAGGAGCCCATGCCTGTCCTGATGTCCACATCTGGGTGTGAGAGACTGTGGGCTGTGGTGAGAAGGAACACGGCCTGGGGTGTGGAGGGCTCGTGCGTGTGTTTGTGTCTGTGTGTGTGTGTGTGTGAGAGAGAGAGAGAGAGAGAGGAGCATGGGGTGGGGAGGAGGGTCTCAGGTCCTTCTGGGAGAGAGGATGAGAACCCTGGGTCAGGACTGGCTGTACCCGATCCTACCTTCTCAACAAAGAAGCCAGTGGCCCGGAGTCCGGCCGTGCCCTGTTGGCAGCCCAGGGAGGACTGGTCAGCGGTGGCCCAAGTTGGCAGGCATGCTCACTTGTCTCATGGGCTGGAAGGTGGAGAGACCTCGGGGAGTGAGGTCTCGGGCCGAGGGGCACATGGCCTCTATCTCAGGTTGGGGGTGGGTGGAAGACCAGGCCCTGGCCAGAAGGAGGATTAGCCTCCCGGGAGCCCGAGGGCATCCCCATCCCAGGACAGAGGGGTCGGTCCGCACTGCCAGCCCTTTGGGATCTTGCTGGAAGCTGACGGTGGGGGACGGACCCTCGGACATGGACGTGGTGGCTCCTCACCGTCCTCTGGGAGCTCTCAGGGAGGCGAGGGCCATGCTGGGAGAGGACAGAGTCGGTTCATCTGAGGAAGCCCACCTGGGAGACACCCTGGTACAGCAAGAGTCAATGTGGGGACCCCCTAGACAGGAACGAGGACCCCCTTGGGACGAGGAGGGGATGGCCCAGAAATCTGGCCAGCTCTACCTGACCGCCCTGAGAACCCGGGCTGCGTCTGGCGGGCTGAGCCCCTCTTCGTCCCCAATTCCCTGGGCTCTGGGAGGGGAGGGTCTGTGCCTGAGGGTCTGTACTCAGGTCAGTGGAGGAGGGAGGATCCCCAGGGGCCAGGCCTGCCCTCACACTTCTGTCAGCCATGGGGAGATGGGGGGACAGTGGGGAGACGGGGCATCGGTGGGCAGACTGAGTTCTCCTCGCTTTTCCTTCCGGCTTCTCCATGAGATGAGGCCTCGACACCAGGAGGGTCGCCTCCAGTGAACACCGGGAGTTTTCCCAGCCTTCCTGGGGTCAAGGTATAGACAAAGAAGCAGACCCATCCCACATAGATGGCACCCCCACATTTGGCCATCCCTGGAGATCCGTGACGAGCCCTGTAGACCTGATGCAGGCCGGTCCAGATGTGACCCCCTCGCTTTCCTTCCGTGGAGGCTCAGGGCCGCGTGGTCTTGCTGGGACCCTTTGGCCTCTGGGCCAAGGGGCGTGGGGCTTAGGTCCTGGCAGGGGGAAGAAGTCTCCTGAGAGGCCAAGGAGGGGACGGCCCAGCCTGGACGGGTGGCAGACTCAGGAGTCCAGCCCAGCCCTCCTGTGTGCCCTGGGCCCCGGGGCTGTGCTCTAAGTGTGTCCCCTGAGGTGTCTTCTCCTTTTCTCCCCTAGGGGTATCGAGAAGCAGCTGTTGAGCCCTCGGTGTGAGGCAGGAGTCCCTGAGATCACGGTGCAGGTGAGTGCCAGTGGTCAAGGTGAGGTACTTGCTGTGAGCCTGGCGCCAGGGTCCCAACCCAGAGGGCACCCCTGGGCACCCATGGGCGACGCAGCCCACTGTCAGCTCTGGGACATCCGGGCCTCTGCTGGATGGGCTGCACCCTGAGGAGCCACCCACATGTGTCTTCAGGTTCAGCCCGACACCATCGCCATGCCCCTGGGTCAGAGGAGTGAGCTGTGGAAGCTGGAGGAAGACCCCGGTCCAGGACCGGGACAGGGCCTGGAGGAGGCACAGCAGTGCGGGGCTGGAGGAGAGGAGACCCTACCTCCCTCCTCCGCCTCTGCCTCCTCCCAGTCCAGCGTCCCTTCCCTCTCTTGCTCGGCCCTGTCTCTGGGCCCCCAGGAGGAGGGCTCTGCTGCGGGGACCCCGAGTCCACCCCAGAGCCCTCAGATGGCCTGCCCCTTGCCCGCGGCCATGGCAGCCACTGCCTGGAGCCCGCCCGACCAGGGCTCCAGCAGCTCAGATGAGGAGGGGTCCAGCACCGGGGAGGAGTCCGAAGAAGCCGAGCCCAGGCGCTCTGACATACTCCAGGAGAAGACAGCTGACCTGGTGGGGTTCCTGCTCCTCAAGTATCTCACCAAGGAGCCGGCCAGCCAGGCGGAGATGCTGGCGATCGTCGGCGAGGATGAGCAGGACGCCTTCCCCGGAATGCTGGGCCAGGCGTCCGAGTGCATGCGGCTGGTGTTTGGCGTGGAGGTGAAGGAAGTAGACCCCACCGAGCACTCCTACGTCCTGGTCACTGTCCTGGGCCTCACCTGCGATGCGATGCTGAGCGGTGAGCAGGGCCCGCCCAAGACCGGCCTCCTGGTGGTGCTCCTGGCGGTGATCCTCCTGGAGGGCGACCGTGCCCCCGAGGAGGTGGTGTGGGAAGCGCTGGGGGTCATGGGGGTGTATGCCGGTGAGGAGCACATCATCTACGGGGAGCCCCGGGAGCTCCTGACCAACGTCTGGGTGCAGGAAGGGTACCTGGAGTACCGGCAGGTGCCCGGCAGTGACCCTGCCCGCTACGAGTTCCTGTGGGGTCCCAGGGCCCACGCGGAAACCAGCAGGTTGCAGGTGCTGGAGTATTTGCTGCGGGTCTATCCCGGGCTGCCGGTTTCCTCCCTGGTCCCCTCTGAAGAGGCTGTGAGCCACGAGGAAGGGAGGGCCTGAGCCCCAGGGGTGGCTGTGGTGCGGTCCGGGCCCTGGCGTGGTGGGCAGATTGTCCTGGGGGTTCCGGGCACGAAGTGAGGCTGTTTCTTGGTTCTTCCCTGTTGGTGTGTGTGTGTGTGTGTGTGTGTGTGTGTGTGTGTGTGTGTGAAGAGAGAGCCCTGGGATTTCGAAGCAGTGCAGGGCCAGGGAGGTTTGGGGGAAAATGCAGGGCAAAGAGCCTCCTTTGGGGATGTGGAGGGCGGTTCCCTGCGATGCCTCCCAAGTTCAGAGCTCGGTGTCCCTGGTGAGCTCTCCAGTGGGTTCCTTGGCGTAGGAGGTTTCATTGGCTTCAGTGACTGAGTGTGTGCGTGACATCCCCCAACACAGCGTTTGTCCTGACCCAGTTCAAGAGTTACGAGTTTTGTCATGTCCCGGGGCCGTCTGGGGGACTCCGTTGGTTACGCATCTGCCTTCAGCTCAGGTCAGGATCTCAGGATCTTGTGATATAACCCCACATCGGGCTCCCTGCTCAGTCGGCCTGTTTCTCCCTCTTCCTCTCTGTGTGCTGTTTCTCGAATAAATAAACACATAAAATATCTTTCAGCAAAAAGGATTTTTGCCGTGTCCTAGAAACCAGCCTAGACACCTTGCCTCCTGTTTTGGGCTCTGGGCCAGAATCACAGGGCTTGGCCTCGGGGTGGGTTGGGAAGGCGAAAGAACGGAATAGGAAGGGGAAGGGGGTCAGGAACGGGGGACGATAAGCGTGTGGGTTCTTGCCTCTGATGCCCCGCTGGCTGTCATGGTGTCCATGGCAGAGGCACACACACGGGGCTCCTGCCCTGGCTTGGTTCTTCAAGAAAGGAGGAGAAGCGTCCGCTCAGCACAGAGGGAGCTCGGCTCACTGGCTCCTTGATTCCTCGACGTGGGCTGAGTTCTACCGTCTGGAAGGCCCTGCGGCTGAGCGCGGAGGACGCTAGAAGCAGGACGCGTCCCAGCCATAGGGGACTGTGTGTAGCAGTCCCAGTCGTGGCACGAAGGTGGGCAGGCGTGCCCTGAGAGCTGCGGATGAAGCGGAAGCCGTGAGGGGGTGTTGCTCCCGAGGCGAGGACGGCCCTGGAAATGCCCCTGACCCAGCCCGGGCGGCAGGGCTGTGACTAGAGGGGCCCCATGATCGCTTCTGTGCTGCCGGTCATGGGGAAGCTGGGTGGTGACAGTGGCCCTCTTTGGGCATCGGGTGCTTTTGGGGCGGGACAGATGTCTTAAATGGATAAACGCCGGGAGCAGTTTGCATTGGGCCGTGGAGAAGGCCGAGTGTCTGTGGCCTGAAGGTACAGCGTGCCGGGCCCCGTCACAGGGTATTTGAACACAGTGAAGGTTCAGGGGCTTTATTCCCACCCTCACCACGAACGTTCTGTGGACGACAGCGGGGAATGCGCACGTCCCGGACAGCCCTGTTCCCCCCGGACCGGCGGAGCCTTCGCTGGCTCCTCGGCCAGGAGAAATTATCGGGACTCCCCGGAGTTGTCCGCCGCCAGTCCTGAAGAGTGGCTGGGTGTTCGTGGGAAGAAATGGTTGAAGCTCAGAGGTCTGCATGGGAGAAAAGCTGAAAAGAGGCATCGAGGTGGTCTCTTCCTGTTCCTGGGGACCTTTGGGTTCCTTGCACGCAGCTGGTCTGGACCCCCTGCGCCACCCTCACCCATTTGGGCACGATCTGTCCTCCCGGAGGTGCACAGGCAGGGAGCTCGGTGTGCTTCGCTTCTCTGTCGTTCCACTCGAACCCCGCGTCTGTGATCTGTCAGGGCAACGAACGATTTGTAGATGGGGAGAGTGGGGGGGGGGGTGTCACAATAGCACCGGACAGCTGTCCCAAGCAGCGCAGACCCTCAGACACCAGCGTGCCCGTGTTCCGGCCTCTTCTAAAGCGGGACAGGAGCAGAGAATCACGGGTTAGAGAGGTTTCGGACTGTGCATCCGAGGACAGCGAACATTGTCAGCCCACTGAGATCTTGAAGGTTATGGCCCTGGGAAGTGCCAAAAGGGGCTCCGGAGTGAGGAGGGTGATCAGCCCCGCTGAGATGTTGTGAACAACCATAGCCACGTCTGTGCGTGTGCCAACTCGGGAACATTAGGTGCGATCTCGCACTTGAAGCCCCTGTCCCTTGGTCTTTGGGCACATCCAAAGGCAGAGACTTTCAAGGCAAATTGGACTTTCTCAGGAACCCCTCCCAGAAATGAGGGGGTTTTGCCTCAGCGAAGTAGCAAAGCGGCTTTGGGCTGAAAAGGTAGTCCGCAAGAGTGAATCAGAGCGATGTCCAGTGCCGGGCCCCCCCCCCCCTTGTGCTCCTCCTGTCCCCAGGCTAAGAAGGAAACGGCGTGGCCTGTCCTCTCGCACTTAGGAAGGCTCCTGTGGCAGAATCCTGTTTGTCACAGGCATTCCTATCGAAGGCGCCCCAGGGACCCTGGATCCGTTCTTTGCCATGGCAGCACAGAACAGAGAGCGCACCGCGTCCTCAGCCAGACTCTGGTGTCAGACCCACGGACGCTTATGCGTGTGTGTCATGCCTGACATGTGGGCCTTACTGCTCCGCGCAGGGCGGGCGGCCTTCCCCACAGGAGCCTCTGCTCGGGAAACGGGCTATAGGCATGCTTCCTGCCCCCTGCACCGCCAGGTCCCTGAGCTACCCCGTTAGTGCCCACGGGGCCGTCATGAGTCTCTTTTGGGAGCCGGGCAGCCAGCTGCATGTGGGCCTTGTGGGAACTGGGGTGGGGGTCCTCCTCCTGGGGCCCGGCCCCCAGCCCCCATGCCTCGTGCACTGTCCAGCCTATCCTGACCCTGGCCTCGGTCTGCAATGTCTGCGGTCTCGTCCTCCTGTCTCCCCGCTGCAAAGCCCTCACCCCTCAGTCTTCTCACACTCATCCTTCCTTGGGAGGCCCCAGCCGTGGATCCCGCTCAGCGTGCCCGCGCTTCCGCTGTAGCTGACTCGACACCCTGGTGGCGCGTGTGCCCGGGGCCCGCGAGTGACAGTCGTCCCCCGGTGACTGCGTGAGACCGTGTACAACGCTGTGTTATTTTCGGAGATGTCCTGTGTCACCCCAACTGCTTCATGAAGCAGGTAGCCCTGCGCAGGTGACGCTGAGGCTTTGCTTCCTGAGGCTGAGCCAGAGTGGGCGTGTGTCCCTGTCAGCCATCCCCAGAGCCTGCTGGGACCCTGGTGTCTGCAGTCGGGCCGTTGGGGCAGAGGAGAGACTTGCAGGTGACGGCGTGGCCACCGCAACGCTCCCCCATTCAACGCAGTCTCAAATGAGGACTTAGAACGCAGCCCTGGAGGAGAGGGTTCGGGTTCCCAGGCGGCAGGCTGTACAGAGGTTTGGCCGCCCCAGGAGACGTGGGAGGAGGAACACCCCCTCGTCATCCCGTCTGGACTGCCCTGGGCCGAGCAGGGGAGGGTCAGGGGAGCCCAGAGGAGGCTGAGGTGAGCTGGAGCCTGTTTGACCTCTTGAACTGGGTGCTCTCGGCCCAAGTTCCAGGACTGGAGCCCGTGGGGCACTCCAGGATGGAAGCAGGGATACTGCGTGCCCTCCTCGGAGGGAACGGACTTGGAGGTCGTGGGATGGTGTTTGATCCAGACCGTCCTGGACTGCTTTGCTGTCCCACTTCGGACTCGCCCAGCGCCACCACGAGCGTCCCTCAGGAAGGCATTTCAGGGGTGCCAGGCTCTCTCAATCGTGTCGACGGTAACACACGTCACCCCGGTCCCCGGTAACTGGGGCCAGGGCTGGGCAGGGCAGGGACCGACCCCCTTACCCGTTGGCCAGACGACGTGACGGTCTCTAGGTGGCCTGACCCGTTCCCAGGAGGGGCTGGTGTGAGGTGTCTCAAGCACGGTCCTGCTCCTCTCAGAAGCCCCCGTTGCCCGGGCCCAGCCATGCCTTCCTGAATCCCCGCCGCCTCGCCAGGGGTCTGGCCTTCAGGCTGGCTCCCACCGACCGACCGTCCTCTCGGACAAATACCGCTGTCCCCGGTCCTGGCGCCTTCACGAGCAAGCCTGGGGCCTCTCTGCCTGTACCGGGCCGGAGCTAGGGCTGAGCACGGGGCAAGGGCAAGTGGCGGGAGGCAGGGTGTGAGACCAAGGGACAGCCAGGAGACAGTGGGAACGGCAGTGCTGCATTTCCCGAGCGCCCGGACAGAGGATGTGTGCAGAGGGTCCCCCGGACACTCACCGTTGGACATGCCGTGACAGTCCGTAGACCCGGTGGGAGGGTGTTTTGAACTGCCGGCCCGCTGCGTGTCTGATGTGTAGCCTGCCCAGGGGAGTGAGCCCGCTGGACACCGTTGGACCGCCCCGTCGGCTGGAAGGGAAGGGGACAGGACTGGGAAGGGGCACGGCCGAGCAGCGGCCGGGCCCGAACCCAGAGCAGCCTTCGGTGGGTCCTGGCTCCTCCATCTGCGTGCGAGTGGGATCTTGTCCTCCCACGATGCCCCATCTCCCACTGAGGTGTCCTGTCTTCCGAGGACGACTCCTGGCTTTGGGAGTTCCCAGACTTTGCTGTCGGGAAGGACCGTGAGCTTTAGGAGAGGTCCTGGTCACACGCACTGTGGGACGTCCATCAACTGGGGTCTGTCGGATAGATTTCTCCGGCGGAGAGCCGGCTAGAGCTTTCTGAGAGGAAGAGCACAGAGGAAAGAGATGCTCACCCCATCCTCTGGAGAGTGTCTCCGGACGAGGAGTACGGGTCGTCACTGTGGATGCTGACCCTGCGCATGCGGCTGAGGTAGAGGCTGTCGGGGTCCCCAGTGGAAAGGGACCCTTTCATTTGTCTGTTTCGCGGGGTGCTGTTGGGGGAGGTCACTGTGCCCAGCCCCGCCCTCTGGGGAGCCGGGCTGCGCTCCTCCTCTCTGGGGGAGCGGTGTCTACTTTGGTAGCTTGGGCCTCGCCTGCGGGAGGCTTGTCCACTCTCGCGCATTTGTCCCTTCACCATGCCATCCTGTCTTTCCTCACGAGGGACTCGAGGAGGTTTTATTCTATCGTTTGGGTCACATCCCAGTTTCGCTCGATTTGGTCGCTCACACTGTTCTAGCGTTGGTCTTCCGAAAAGGGATCTCACTCAGCTTCCGAGTCCCTTTGAGGTACAGAGTGGCTTTGTTTCGTTTTCATTTTATTTTTACCGTGTCCCTACTTTCTGGCACTTTGAGGTGCTCCAGGCTCCTTGTGACCTAATAAGATACTGATTTCTGTACTTCTACATCTATATCTCTATATCTTGTCTGTCTCTCTCTCTCTCTATCATACAGGTCTCTGACTCCGGTTCCTGACACGGGGCTCCTAAATCCCTTGTAAACGGGGGTGCTGGGAGGATCGCTTCTCTTAACATGTAGTCTCTGATCCCGTGTTTGACACGGGGCTCCTAAATAAAACCCTTGTCATTTCCCGAGAGGTAAGAGCCCTAGGAGCATCTTTTGTTCTAACCAGGTGACCCTAGCTGGGCTCCTGGGTGGCCCTGGAGGTGGCGACAGCTCAGCAGAGACACCAAGCCATGATTAGAAGCTTGGAGTGTTCATCCCTGCCAGGTGCGCACTAGCCTCAGGGGGACGGGGGCCCTATGGGCTCTCCCCCCCGGCTCAGGGGGACTCCCTACTCCTGCCCAGTGGAAAAGTTAAGGGCAGCGGTGTCTCTCCGTCCTGGGGACGGTTGCTTTTCCCCCTATCCCCCGCTGCCCGGTTCCAGAGCCCATCTGGTATGGTCTATGGCCCGTCAAGGCCACGGCGGGAGCCTGGGAGCTCGTTGCCCGTGCCCCTTGAGACACTCTGTCTTTGAGGCGGCTCGGGGTGCGGAGTGCGCGTCCTCGAGGCGCTGCACGCCCCAGGAGCCGGAGGTTGTTTCCTCCCAAGTCGGAGCATGACGCGCTCGACATGTTGAGTTCGGAAGAGAAAGAGGACGACTGGGGGCAAAGGGGAAAAGTTACCAGCTCCTCTGACAGGGACGGGAAGAGCCCCTCCCCCCCATGCATCCTGTCCTCCAGATACCAGCAGGCAGCCTCTGCGCTGCAAACCCGTAGGACCCGGCGGCGACCGTCTCCACCCACCTCTGGGTGCTGGAGGACGGTAGGGCCACCTTTTCTCTCCTCCTATGAGGTGCGACCTGACCTCCCCTCGTGGATCAAGGGAAGGTCCTGTCATACAAGGGACCCGGCACGACGGGGAAGGGCGCCTGCCCGGCCAGGAAAACCCTGCCGCGGTGAGCCCTCGGCCCCCGATGCCAGCTTCTCGGACCCGTCAGGCGCCACACGGAGGCCTTCCTCAGGAGCGGAGGCGGAAACCCCGAGGGGCCTGACCGAGGGTCTCCTGGGCCCCCGCATCCACCAGGAGGGGTGTCGTGCCAAGTTCTTGACGGCGCAAGCAGAAAGCGGAGGCCTAGCCCGCCGCTAAGAAAGAAACATCGCAGGGGCCGAGGGCACTGGGTTCATCAACAAGGGGCTCCCTCTCTGACACGTTTTATTAACCTGCCTGATTTCCGACAACCAGACGGCCCTGGCTGCGGTGGTGTGCCTAGCGGGGGCCATCGGGGGGCCGAGCGGTCGGTGGCAGGTACTCGGGGAAACAGCGGCAGTCGGGACAGCAGTGGAAGGGGCTCGGGGGGTGAGGGGTCAGGGTCACGGGGGTGACGGGTCCGGCAGCCACACCAGGCAGAACGGCCACGCCGGGCCCCCAGGGGTGGTAGAGCGGCAGCAGCCCAGCCACGGGGAGCTGCACGGTGGGCCCGGGGAGGAGCACGGGGGGCCCGGGGGCGAGGCCCAGCCCCGACGCGAAAGGGTGTATCTGCGCGGGGGGCAGGGTGACACAGACCCAGGGGAAGGTCGCGGGCTGGGCCACGGGCGGCGCGAGGCAGATGGACGCCTGGGCACCCTGGGGCTGGCCGTGCACGGGCCGGCCTGCCGCGGCGCGGGTGTCGGCCACGGTGGTCCTGGCCGCCGCGCCGGCAATGGCAGGAGGGGCCGACCCGCTCCTGCCCTGGATGGTGGGGCCGTCGCCCTGCGGGCTGCTCTCTGGCTCCGGCGGGTCCCCGGCAGAGGACAGGACTCCCTCGTGCCGCGGGCCGGGTGTCGGTGCCGCCGGGGGGACGCCCAGGGTGTCGGGCTCGGGCTTGCTTTCCATCTGCCTTACTGTGGATTTCACGGCCACTCTCCTCTTCATCCTCAGGAGCAGGTGAGGACAGTCTCTCTTGAAGAAGGGGCTCCTGTAGAACTGTAACTGCGGGGCAAAATGAAAAGAGGACGAGAGAGTCCGTGTCACAACAGAGTTGATCGCAAGCGGCAGCCGGGTCGGGGCCGCGCTGCGGTCCGGGGTAGCCGTAGGCCCCGAGGCCTCCTGGGGGCAGGTCCCGGCCCGGGCAGGAAGCCGCGTGCTCGCTGTCCCCTCGTCCGCCCTCGCTCACTTGGGACACCCACGGCCCCTGGGGCCAGGGTTCCAAGGGGCCTCCCGGGTCAGCATCCACGCCCAAGGGAGGGGGGCTTGGAGTCCAAGGGAGGGAGGCTCGGGATTGGCAGACGGGGGCGGGAGCCTGGGCGGCTGTCCGAGCCAAGGTCCGCTGGCCGCAGAAGCGCGCCCTGGCTGGGAGTCCCCGGCTCTGGGCGTCCAGGGGCCCGCTGGGCTTGGGAAGCACGCCCACTCCTTCAGCCTTCCACAGGCTTCCAAAGGGCTTTGGGGCAGCACAGCCCCCAGACGCCCAGGGACACCGCTAGTTCACGAAAGGGGCCCGACCACCCGCCTCGGCGATGGCCGGCCGGGAGCTGCGGGAGCCCCGCGTGGGCACGCTCACAGCCCCCGGTGAGGCGGGGTTCCCCCACCCCCCCACCCCCCCACCCCCCCACCCCCCCACCCCCCCACCCCCGAGCAGCAGGGCGGGAGGATCCGGTGTTGGCGGAGGTTTCGGGCACGGCCCCGTGCAAGCAGCGTGCCGTTTGGGGGTGCCCAGAGCAGCGACGTCCCTCACGTGTGGCCATCCCCGGATGCCCATCGCCTCACGGACACACCCAGCCAAAAGACACAAACCTAGAGAAATGGGAAAAGCGGGGGGGGGGGTCGCAGCAGAAAGAAGGGTAGAAAGGAGAAGACGCTTTCTCCGTCGTGAGGAGAGCTCCGAGCGCCTCCTCTCTTACCAGTTCCCAGTGCCCCCCACCCCCGCTGAGTGCCTGCCCGGGGCGGCAGCGCGCCCATCACGCGGGTCCTTGAAGAAGGCAGCCCCGACACCCTTGGCGCCATCCTGGGCACTTTCCCCACAGTGGGTCTCGGTCGCCGACCCCACTGCCCAGAGGGAGACCCGGGCCCCAGATGCCCAGGAGGCAGCCCCGGGGGCTCCCACCCCCCACCCCGACCCCAGCACGCCAGAGCCTGGCGGCTCGGCCCCCGTTACCTTGCTCAGGACGTGAACAGGGGCCCCTCCGGTGAGAAAGCTGGTAAGGCAGATGGATGTGTGCACGTCCCGGCGCAGTTTGCTGAATCCATACAGGTTGAGCTGGCGGACGAAACTCTTCATACAGTCCGTTTCGAACACTTTGTCCGGACCCTCCCGCTCCAAAACCTCCTTCTGAAACAGCTTCTCGTTGATGCCTATGCAGGTGCCATCCTTGGCCCACCAAATGGACGCAAACTGGGTGCTGTTGACGATGGCCCACAGCCTCTTGGGAAAGGGCAGGCAGAGGAGGCTGCCTTCTCCCACCGACAGGGCGTCCTGGGAGGTGCGCGGCCTTTTGAGCAGAGGCTCTTGGGCCAAGGCCTGGAAAGCGTTTTCCTCCAGCAGCAGCCTGAAGCCAGGGTCCCCAGGGGACACCGGCTGCGGCTGCGCCAGGGTGAGCGGAGGCTGTGCTGGAGGAGCGCTGCTCTCCGGGCCCACGGCGGCAGGAGCCCCCTCTTCTGGAGGGGAGGGCGGCGGCCCCAAGCCCTGCGCCGGGCCCGGCGGGCCCCGCTTCTCCTTGCTGGCCATACTCCGCTCCGGCGCGCCCCTCCTTCCTGTAGACCTGCGAGTGCGGCCTGGCCGGCTGCACCCCTTGATAACAGGGCGGCCCGGGGACATCACAAAGGGGCTCCAGTTACTTGGGGGGTGACATCACAAGCCAGCCAGCCAGTGACCTGATAAAGGGCCAGCCACACGAGTGACCTGTCGGCACGCCAACCTTCTGGCCACACCCGGTCCTTCCCTGGGCAAGGGGAGCCTCGTCTATGGCTTTAAAGTAACACACCCAACAGGGGCCCCTGGGTGGCTCAGTGGGTTAAGCCGCTGCCTTCGGCTCAGGTCATGATCTCAGAGTCCTGGGATCGAGCCTCGTATCGGGCTCTCTGCTCGGCAGGGAGCCTGCTTCCCCCTCTTTCTCTGCCTGCCTCTCTGCCTACTTGTGATCTCTCTCTCTCTGTCGAACAAATAAATTAAAAAAAAAATCTTTAGAAAAAAGTAACACACCCAACATCCGGGGCCAACCCCAGACCGTCCATCCATCCCACACCTAGCTCCCCGGGTGCCGGCTGACCTCCGCTGGCCTGCGTCCTTCAAGAGGTCAGAGGTCGTTCTCCGGGCCCGTGGGTCTCGAGAGTCCCTACCGAGATGCACGCTTTCAAGCAGGGAGCAGAGGCTGGGGCGGGCGTCCACGGTCAAGGGTGTGGGCCACGCGGGCCTTTTAGCATCGTCCCAACAGGGTGCTGAGGTCCTCCCCGGAGACCCTCCTAGTCTACCCACGCCGTGGGTCCCCCGAGGCCACATGGCCGATGGCTGCTTAGGTGAACAGGTTAGTCAGGTGTGTCCCACCACCACCCTGCAGAAGGAGGAGGAGGAGGAGGAGGAGAGCAGGAGGAGGCCTTCTCCTTCCTTGCCTCTCCTCAGCCTGCACGTGCCCCCCTTCACACCCGGCCACCACCTCCCAGGCAGACTGTGGGGCCGGCCGGGAGCCGGGGGCCTCACACTGGCTGGCTTCCTTCCCTTTCCTCCACTGACGGTGGCAGGGGCACCCGTCCTGGTTGGTGGCCAGGGTTTGAGCTCCGGGATCCTTCTCTGGTCTCTGGGGCCTGGAGGATCCAGAAGAGGAGGCCATGCAGAGAAGCCTTCTAGCACATTCTCCCCACGTGCAGGCCCACCTCCCCCCAAGCACTGCCTCCCCAACTCGATTGTGGGCGTGGAACTCAGTGAGTTTCCAGAGATGGCCACGCAGCAGACGCACCGCCAGACTGGAGGCTATTTTGTCTAGCAGCAAATAGGCAATAGAGTCTGTGGCCTGGGGCTCCCCGCGGGGCCTCACTCCATCCCCGGCAGGTACAAACCGTGGGCTGAAATGCCACCCGAGCTGAGTGCCCGGGAAAATGCCGAGACAGCGGGGGCCCACGGACAGAGGTCCCAGGGCAACCGATGTAGGGGGGAGCGGCACCAGCGGCTGCCGTCACCGGGCGCTGCCTCGGGACCACGACAAGTGCCCGTCACGGGTTCAGACTGGCCTGGGGCTGGAGAGTAGTGTCGTGGGGCTCCTGAGCTGTCGCGGTGTCGGCAGGGGTGTCCCAGGCCACTGGTCGAGGCTCCCGGCGTCCGTCTTTCCCTCCACATTCTCTGTGTTCAGGCTGTCCCTGCAGGCGCGTTAGAGATGTTCACCCTCCCCCCACCTCCCCCCCGCACCCCGGCTGCCCTTGTCCGCTTGATGTTTCCTTTGGTGGAAAGGAAGAGACAACTGTGGGAGAATTACAGCCACCTAAGCTCTGTTGCGTCAATCCACTGAGTCGGAGGCTGGATCACTTTAAGGAACCTGGAGCTTCTAGTTCAGAACGTCACTGAAAACTGAGCCCACCTCTGATTTCCTCTTTGTTGACTAATTTCCCAAAGAAGAGACACCTTCCCATGACCTTTGGCTGTAGGGCCCTGCCACCCACCTCTGATCCAAGACCTGAGTCTCTCTTCAATCTTCCCACAAGCAGATTTTTCCCCACCTTGAGTTCATACCTCGAAACACTTGAGGCTGACTACAAAATTTTAGAATCCAAGCTGTCCATTGACTGTCCCATAACTGAATGCTGCCTACCTACCAGGTCATCAGCCATCCCTAAATCAGACATACCTTCGTTTGTTGTTCCTTGATCTGTGCTTGGACGGTATGTCTGGTTTCCCAACCCCAGTCATATCAAGATAGGATATGAAAAACACCTGATCATCTAAAAAAAAAAAAATAGAAAAAGCATTTGACAAAATCCAACTCCCCATCATGATAAATCACTCAACAAACTAGGACTAGAAATTAACTGCAAGGGACGCCTGGGTGGCTCATGGGTTACAGCCTCTGCCTTCGGCTCAGATCATGATCCCAGGGTCCTGGGATTAAGCCTCACATCAGGCTCTCTGCTCAGTGGGGAGTCTGCTTCCTCCTCTCTCTCTCTCTCTCGGCCTCTCTGCCTACTTGTGATCTCTATCTGTCAAATAAATAAATAAAATCTTTAAGAAAAAGAAATTCACTGCAGAAGAAATAGATTGCACTTAATGTTGCAGCTTGGGTAGTAAAAAAGTGTTCTAATAGTCCTTTGGCTGAAACATGGACCATAACGTGGCCTATAATGAGTGAGTTGGAAATGTCAGGACTGCCTTGGTTTAATATAGAGGAAGGGATTCAAAGCCTTAGGGATATTGTCATTTAATACCTGCTCACACACTGGGAAAGTCCAATGGGCAAGCCTTTCACTACAGCTGTGAGAAGCAGGTGTGTGAAGGGAACACCAGCATCCTTGAAGAGCTCTTGACTGTTCTCCTCGGCAGCCCAGACTTTAATCTGGGAAATGAAATCACTGAATTTGGAAACCTAAATGCAATGGAATCCTCAGGTGGCCGGGATCAAAGGGAAGCCCACAACTGTCAAGGGCAAGGTCATTGTGGTTATAGCCACAGCCAGCTATCCGAATAGTCTGATTTATGGGTCTATGTATTGGCTAGTTAATCATGGTGTTCTTACCAGTAAAATAGATAGAAATCCCAATAAATTATTATTTGATTTGTGTAATCAGAAAAGTTCTAAATCAAATGAACAAAAGTATAACATGAATCACAAAGTCAAAGAGTCATAGCCTCTCAATTCCCAGACTTGAGCCACTAAAGCTTTTAGAAAAAATAGAACTCCCATATAATCCAGCAGTTACACTTTGGGGAATATATCCAAAGGAAATGAAAACATTGTGTTGAAGAGATATCTGTACACCCATGCTCATAGAAACATTTTTTATAATAGCCAAGATATGGAAACAACTTAAGTGTCCATCAATGGGTAAATGGATAAAGACAGTATAGGGGCGCCTGGGTGGCTCAGTCAGTTAAGCATCTGCCTTTGGCTCAGGTCATGATCCCAGGACCTCTGGATGATCCCAGGACCCACTCAGTGGGGAGACTGCTTTTCCCTCTCCCTCTGTCCCTCCTACCCTGATCATGCTCTCCCTATCTCTCAAATAAACAAAATCTTTTTTAAAAAAAGTATAAAATTGGTATATACAATGGAATATTATTCAGCAATAAAGAAGAAGGAAATCCTTTCATTTGCAATAGCATAGATAGGTATTGAGGGCATTATTCTAAGTGAAATAGTCAGAGACAAATACTGTATGGTCTCACTTATATATGGAATCTACAAACAAAACTAAACTAAACTAAGAAACAGGGATCAGTTTTGTAGCTACCAGAGGTGGGAGCTGGGGAATGAGGTAATTGGATGAAGGTTATCAAAAGGCACAAACTTCCATTTATAAGATGGCTTTACTGGTAAATTTTACCAAACATTT
Organism: Mustela lutreola; assembly: GCF_030435805.1. NCBI lineage: Eukaryota > Metazoa > Chordata > Mammalia > Carnivora > Mustelidae > Mustela > Mustela lutreola. The sequence goes on from NC_081308.1 coordinate 128,203,928, forward strand.
AGGGAGAATTAACAGCGATCCTCACAAATTCCTCCAAAAAATTGAAGAGAGAGGAACACCTCCCAACTCATTCTATGAGACCAGTATTTCATACTCAAACTAAATAAGGTCAACACAGGAAAATACAACTATAGACCAGTATTCTTAATGACTATAGATGTAAAAATCCTCAATATACTAACCACCTGAACTCAGCACAGTGTAAAAAGGGATTATGCACTATGATCAAATGGGATTTATTCCAGGTAAGCATGGTTGTTTAACAATCCAAAAATCAATTAATGTAATGTAGTATATTAATAAAGCACAAAACCAATATGATGACCTCAACATATACAGAAAAAACATTCGACTACAATTGTAGTTAATATTAAAATGCATTGAATTCTACACAAAATGAGTGAAGAGCAAATTGTTGTTATGTCAAATATATGGCAGTACAAACCATAAGTGACTCTTAATCTCACAAAACAAACTGAGGGTTGCTGGGGGGAGGGGGGTCGGGAGAGGGTGGTGGGGTTATGGACATTGGGGAGGGTATGTGCTATGGTGAGTGCTGTGAAGTGTGTGAACCTGGCGATTCACAGACCTGTACCCCTGGGGATAAAAACATATTATATGTTTATAAAAAAAAATAAAAATTTTTTTAAAAAGCACAAAAAAAATACATGTCAGTAAAGGTGCTAAAGAAATTGTTCATCTGAGCTTTGTGGGTGACATAGATAAAGAGAGCAGCTGCCAGGGATTTATCCCTTGTCTGTCTAGAGAGCAACAGAACTTGGCAGTTCCAATCACCATGGAGTTTTCTTTCCCAGGCTTGATGGTAGTGTCTACCTTTCCAGAAATTGAGAAATGAGAGGGGGTGAGGAGTCACTCTCCCCTGGCCCTCCTTCACCCCTTCCCATCGACTCTTTCCTGTCTCCCACCTGTTACCCCCAAGCTCTACCTCTGCTGGGCACTGTGTGGCCCTAGGAAGGGAAGGGCAAGGAAAAGCAGAGGGACACCCATGTGGGAAAACAGGGACCGGATACGCCAGTGTGGGAGATAGAGACTGGATGCTTTCTCACTTCCACAGTGATCACCAGCATTTAGAATTGGGAGATGTCACATCAAGGTTTGGAATCACACCTTAAGCTTCTTAAAAACTCAGAAGTGCTGACAACACTTGGCCCCACACTGGCTCAATGTTTCTCCCACAGCTGAACATCTTCATTCATTTTCATAACCCAGCATCTGCATTTGTGATCTTTTTGCCATGCTGTGCCCCATGCACCTTATGTCCTGGCCACAGAATGCCCCTTCACTATTTCCAGATAGGACTGCCCATCACAATAATATTTTGCTTGGACATTTTTTCCTCCTGTGGCCATCTTCCCCCTCTGTCTCCTATTGTCACCTATTCCATGAAGCCTTCTCCTCTTCTGCCACTGAAATCCAATCTCACCCCTTCACCTCTCGTCTGACCACCTCTTTTCGGTTGTGTAAGCAAATATCACACCTCCCTCTACCCTAGGCATTTGCGTGCCTTTCTATGGACTCTGCTAGACTCTAATCCTGGATTCCGTCTTACCAAATTGCTGTTTTGTCAGCCGCAGCCTCTTGGTACCCTGTTGGCACTTAACATCTAACTAACTGGATTGTCCCTGGACTGGCCTGATGCTGAGGAAGAGAAGTTGCCATTAAAAGAGGAAAAGAGGGACGATTGGGTGGCTCAGTGGGTTAAGCTGCTGCCTTCGGTTCAGGTCATGATCCCAGCGTCCTGGGATCAAGTCCCACATCAGGCTCCTTGCTCAGCGGGGAACCTGCTTCTCTCGCTCTCTCTGCCTGCTTGTGTGTACTTGCTTGCTCTCTCTCTCTCTCTCTAGCAAATAAATTTTTTAAAATCTTTAAAAAAAATAAAAGGAGAAAAGATTCAGTACAGAGAATCAAGATAAACTAACTCAGGAAAGCAGTGAGAAATGAAGGAATGTGGCACCAGAGACCAAGGAAAAATACTCCTTGCTCGAACTGAGCTACACCTGTTCAGAGACATTCATCTTCACAATATAGAGATTGCATTTGACGGGACACCCCACAAGGTGATAATGGCCTTGGCAACCTCCAACCTCAATGCTTTCCTGAAAGTCAATGGTGCGCCTCCTGTTGGCAGCTGTGGGAACTGGCCCTTGTAGTTCATGTTTTCAAATCTGACAATCAGGTTTTCTGACATTTCCATTTGTAAAATACCATTTCTCCCTCCCACTACACTAGGCTAGATCACATGTGCAGAGTACAGAAATCATAGATTATTTATTTGCCTGCCTCCACGTGAGAAATCACCTGGAGAGAAGGAGAAAACCAAGAGTAGAGCTTTCAGGAGGGGGTGGGGGCGTCATAGAAGGGTTCATTCCTGGGGTGCCTGGATGGCTCAGTTGGTTAAGTGCTTGCTTTGGGCTGAGGTCATGATCCTGGGGTCCTGTGATTGAGCCCCGCATCAGGCTCCTTGTTCAGCAGAGAGCCTGCTTCTTCCTATCTTCTTCGCTATCCTGCTCATTCTCTACGTGATCCTGTGGTACATTTGCCGGGATGTGGACAACGACTACATCTGAAGCAGGTAAAGCGCTGGCTCAGTCCCATAAGGCCCCATCCTGTGTCCCCAACCCCCAGAGACTTCATGTTGCTTCTCCGGAATCCACGTCCCTTCCCAGGACCCCGCGCTCCTCCCCTGGGCTCTCTGTTCCTTTCCTGGGTCCTTAACCCCCTTCCCATCCCACGTCCCTCCCCACGCCCTCTGTGTGCGCCTAACTGGGACACTGTGCTTCTTCCCTAGACCCTGAGTCCTTCCCCTCCAATCCGAATTCCTTTCCTAGATCCTGCACCCCCCCCCCACACATCCGTTCCCCAGTCCCAGTCCCAAGTCCCGTCTCTCACCCCCAGAGCAGGCTTTTACTCCAAACCCCAAGCCACTCCCTGAGACCCCTTGCCCTTCTCTTGCATTTTCAATCCTTTCCCTGGATCACGTTGCCCTCCGGAACCTCCCACCTCTGAGGTGCTTTCCAAATCCACAGGACCCTGTGCTCCGCCCGGAGAGCCTTGGGCTCTCTCCTGATCCTGAACCGCTTCACCAGATCCCGCTCGCCTCCTCCGAATACTCTCCCCTCCGCATCTCGCGGCATTCCCAGGAATGAATCTGCTCAGAGCCCTTTACTCCACCATCATCCCAGCTCCTCTGCTGACCTCAGACCCTGCAGCTTTCTCTAGACACAGAAGTGCCCCACTGCCGCACCCTGTTCACAGCCCTTCCCCAGGCCCAAGACCCCTCTCCCCAAACCCTGTGCCCCCTCAAGACCCTTGACTTTCTCCCAAGCTCACACCCTTCCCCTGGTCATGTGACTTTCTCCAGGATCCCTTCCCCCAGCCCCTGTCCCCCAGTCCCTCTCTCTAGCTCCTGGCAGGTAGGTGCCTATGGCCAGGTTCACTGCACTGCTCCCATCTGGACTCTGCCATTGGGTTCTGCATCTGAACGGCTGATGGCCAAAGGGCAGTGCAGAGACTTTTTGATGGCCAATGTCTCCTGCAGCTCTGTCCCCCTGTAGGAGGTCCACACTGCCCTTACTTGTCCTGCCACAGAGGTGCTTTCCTCCCTCCCACAGGCAGAACACCTGGGTGGCTTGAGCCTACAAACCAGCAAGCAAATAATAATTTGACATGTCACTCCTGTTCCCTGACTCTCCTCGAATTATGTCTGGACCCACTAAGAGCTACCTGGTGTAGGGGTTGGGCACTGCCCTGGAGACTGAAGGGTACACCATAGTTGAGCCTGTGGACACGGAGTAAATACAGGCTGGGTGACACTAGGCAGATGCGACTGCTTCTGGTTTTCTTGTTTGATGGGGCTGGTCCATCCACGGGCAGATGGTTAGTCAGAAGTAGACTAAGTGGACACCTACAGCATTAACTCCCAAGGCTGCTTTGGGACAGGGTGGTGGAAATGTGAGCAGGGTTACTGTCTTTGGTGGCTTTGGCATCACTTGGACCTGAAGAGGGACCCTGAATACACAGTTGAGCACAGACTCGAAATGAGTTCACACCAGAGTCTTCCCAGAGAGGCCAAGGGCATCCAGCAGCAAACACAGTCCCATGGGGTGGACTGCACCATCCCCAGTGCACCATATGAAAGGGCATTTACACAGTGCAGGATGTCACACAGTTGTGAACTCAAATTCCAGATCAGCTTCTTACTAGTCATGTGACTGGACAAATTACATCTCTGAGCATCTGTACTTTCATCTGTAAAATGGTATTGATGACAGTATCAAGCTCACCATGAAATACTGCATTTAAGCTGACCAACAATCTCATACCAATAAATCCTCAGTTAAAAGTGGTAGTTACTTGTGAACAATTAACTTCAAATGGTATTTATTGTTTTACTAATTTTTGGAACCATAATTGGCGTATAGCAAATTTCACCATTTTTTATTGTACAGTTCTGAGTTTTGACACTAAGCTGTGTACCATCACAATTACGATATAAGAACCTTCTATTGATAACATGTTATTAAAAATTTTTCCTTTCAATATCTTTAAATCTGAGAAAAACAGCATTAAAACTTGTTTTGGGGCGCCTGGGTGGCTCAGTGGGTTAAGCCGCTGCCTTCGGCTCAGGTCATGATCTCAGGGTCCTGGGATCGAGTCCCGCATCGGGCTCTCTGCTCAGCAGGGAGCCTGCTTCCCTCTCTCTCTCTGCCTGCCTCTCCATCTACTTGTGATTTCTCTCTGTCAAATGAATAAATAAAAATCTTTAAAAAAAAAAAACTTGTTTTGGAGAAATGAGTATAATATTCATTTATATTTTTATTCAATATAAATATCTATTAATTACCATCTTGGTGGTTTGAGTTTTTTTACATTATGAAGTGTGGTTGACATGCAATGCTGTATTAGTTTCAAGTGTACAACATAGAGATTTGACATGTCTATACGTTACTCAGTGCTCACCATGATAAATATAGTTCCCATCTGTCACCAGACACAATTATTACAGTATTATTGACTATAATCCCTATCTGTACTTTTCATCTTTGTGACTTATTTATTTTGTAACTAGAAGTTTGTACCTCTTTGTTCCTTCATCTATTTTGCCCATCCCCACTCCCTCCCCTCCGGTGACCACCAGTTTATTCTCTGTATTTGTGAGTTAATTACTGGATTTTCTTTGTTTAGTCATCGGTTTTGTTTTTTAGATTCTGCATATAAGTGAAAAGGTCCTGGTCCTAGTATACTACTCCCCTCAAAATACCTCACTATTTTTTTCACCAATATTCATGATATTTTACCTTAGAAAGAAATTGCTTTTTTATATTACCCAGGCAATTAATAACTATACTTTCTTGCGAAAACAGTCATGCAGCCCAGAAGTGAATAGAGGGCCCTGTCTGTTCTCCCAGAGGAGGTAGCAACCATTGTTAATCATTTGGTTGGTTTTTCTGCCTTCTGCCTTTCTTTTCTCTCACCCCATGCCCTCTTTCTCTCTCACACACACCCAGAATGCTGTTTGTTTATTTTCTTCCTACTAAGTGGGACTCTACTTTGGATTTCAGAGGACCAGGAAGGAATTAAGAAGCAGAATGGAAATCTCCCAAGGAAATGCTAGAACCCTGTTCTCTCTTCTGCCCCCTTAGGCATTGCTGGGACAGGGATGCCTGCTTAAGAGGTCTGTGAGGAGACTGTTTTGAACTCCTTTTGTGAGATCCTCTGATGAAAGGTGCTGTAAGAAGTGCAAAGACTATTTTTGAGTCCAACAGAGAGCACCGATCATTTGCATAGAGGTCAGAGGAGGTAACAGGCCCACATTTCTGGGTGGCCCACTTCTTTTCATTGCACACTTCTTGCCGTCAGACTCCCTCCAAGGGTGGCAAACTGTAAGGTCCCTGTTTTCCTTCCCCTTAAGGGGCTGGGTGGAGCACCAGAGTCAGTGCACAAAATCACTGTTTGTACAGGCTGGTCTTCAACTGGAGACTTCCTCCCCTTACCTACAGAAAGCCCAGAGCCTATATCAGTGACCTTGTCAATGCTTCTAGAAGGTCCCCCATCAGTAGTGTGGAGAGGGGATGGGAAGAACCTGAGAGAGGAGACCATTTAGAAGACAAGAAATGATTAGGACCTGAATTTAAACAGTGCGCATGAGAGGAAGAGAGCTAGAGATGTGTCTGAGTTAAAATTGGTGGACCCTGATGACTGAATGAGCCCGGAGGCACAGGCACTGAGGTGGGTACGGAAGAGGAGAGGGGAGCAAAGCCAATACCGTGCTGTCTAGCCTAGCAGTGTAAGAGACCCCTGGTGTCATCAAAAGTCAGTGGCTCCCATTGGACGGAGATAGGTTCCCTTGGGCCAGCATCGCCAGGTCCGACCTGGTCTGCTAACCACCGCCGCCTGGATTTTTGCCTTCCTTCCATCTCACACCTTGACAGGGACAGGTATCTAACCAAGGGCCTGGCTCACAGAGAAAGCTTATAAAATTGTAGTCTCTTCATATTACATGGGGTTTCACTTGTAGGTTTGGTCTTTCTAGGGGCCACCTAGCTTTGTTCTCACTTGTTGAGGACTATTGTGCTCACTGATGGGGTCTGCACAGTTTGTGGCATATTGACTAGAATATGTGAGAAAGTCTGCCTGACCGTCAGACCATAGCTGCCTTCCCCTCCCCCACTCCTAATGTAATTTAGAGAACAGCACCTGCACAAATTACAGCCACATGTTCAAGCCTTGTGGTTTGAGATGGATTATGTAATTTTTCTTTGTTTCTTTCTTTTTTTTTTTTTTTTTTAAACTCATGCCTTGCAGCATTCAACAGGGAATCTGAATCCCTAAAGCAAGTCAGTCAGGTCAGAATGTCAAGCTACCCTCACAGGTGTTATTTGCCACAGAGGGTTGATCCAAGGTTGGCCTCATCCACTGTCTATTGGTGCACCTTCAAGGAACATAGAAGACATGACGGGTGATGGAGAGCCCATGTGCTTAGGATGGTAATGTTACTCTTGACTCCACAGCTGACAAACAGTCAGCAGATGCCTTACACTGACCTTCAGAATATCTGCACTTTTGTCTCTTCCCTTCAGCCTGCACAGCAAACATTAAGTTCATAGGGAAAAGCCATGTCACTGAGAATTCTGTGGCCCTGTAATGGATTGGAAACCTTAGGGGAGCTGCAGCTGTATCAGAGAAAGTAAACCACTAATGCAGAAAGGAGTTTAAGTTAAGTATAGGGAGGAATATTCTGAAAGGAAACTGACAAATATCTGATTAGAATTCTCCTGTTCCAAATCATCAGCATTTCCCCCTTCTTCAGTAATTTGTGACCCTATGGGGGATGTGAAGCACAGGATTGGGTACTGGGAAATAGAAGAGTATGAAGACTGATCTTTCCTTTTGAAGATTTAGAATTTTGTCAGTAAGGCAAGAGAGAAAGAAAAACGGCAGGGAAGAAGAGCAGAGGTCAGAGGTTTCGTATCCTGTGGTCTGATGAGTATAGCATGATCTCCGGCAAGGGGAGCAGACATCATGGTTTCTGTGGGACAGAATCCCCTTTACACCATTTGACCCAGCCTCACTATTGAGTCTATTCCTTTCATTTTCTCAACTATCTGCAAGGCTTTTGAAAGGTGATCAGTTTTCCTCTGTCCAGGCTGCAGACAGAACACAGTCTGGATGGCCTGTCAAGTCCCTGGGAGACTTTGTGGTCCTGGTCTAGTGGTTTTCTGTGTCAGTTAAGATCAGGTATAGCTGTGATTACCAGAGACTGGAGACAATAGCAGCTTGCATGCAATGAAAGGTTATTTCCTCTCTCATGTGAAAGACCAAAGGTAGGTAGTTCAGGGCTGGTTTGGTGGTTTTGTCCCACAAAGTGCTTTGGAATCCTGATTCTTTCTAGCTTCTTTCTTTCACCATACATGGGCACCATTCCCAAGGTTCCCTAATGATCCAAGATGCTGTTCCAACCCCAGCCATCTTCTAAGCATTCCAGCCAAGAGGAATGAGGATGATCTGAAGAAGCAAGTTAAAGGGCACATACCACTGGCTCTATCAGGAGGGCTTCTACAAGTTTTCCCATGACACTTCCATGACCCTAGTGTCTCATTAGCTAAAACTTAGTCACATGGCTATAGTTAACTTACAGGAAGCTGAAAGTGAAGGTTCATGATTATGGAAGAAGAGGAAATTGGCTATTAGGGGGCAATGCAGAGTCTCTGCTTTGTCATAGCACTTGCTCCAAGGAATTAATGAAATTCTCCATGATTCTGCAGCACTCTTTCTGGAATTTCTGTAAGGCGAGGTTATGGTGGCCATGTCAAACTTGTAAATCCTGTTACACTTCCCTACAACGACTTTTTTGTACAGGCGGAGCTGGCAAAACATTGTTGTTCTGTGATGCTTCTCTGTGATATGGGAATACAATTTCTTGTTTTTTTTTTTTTTTAAGATTTAATTTATTTGAGAAAGAGAGAGAGAGCATGAGCAGGGGAAGGGGCAGAGGGAGAAGGGAGAGGGGAGAAAGAATCCCAAGCAGGCTCCATGCCCAGAGCAAATAAGCTCCACACCCAGCATGGGAGCCCAATGCAGGGCTTGATCTCTTGACTCCAAGAGCATGACCTGAGCCAAAAACCAAGAGTTAGACATTCAATCAACTGAGCCACCCAATCACTCCAGTAATGCAATTTCTTGCAGCATCACTGTTAAATCTTTAAACGTATGATTTATCTTCCAACCTCTCTAGAAACCTCCATGACAAAATGTTTTGATCTTGTATCTTGAATCTTCTTCAATTTCCACCCACCTTTCTGCCCAATCACGTATTTTCCCCTCTGGTCCATGCATATTTTATTTCTATATGCTGCTTGTTCAGAGCTTCTGCTGCATCATTGCTCCTCAGTCTATTTAAAATTTAAAATTTCCACCATTCATATATAATATATGTAAATAACCTGAAGAAAATAGATAATAGTAAACTATAGTAAAAGAATAAGGAAGTGATGAGTTTTGTGTATTCATTACCTTTGTTTGTGGTATATTTTATTTCATTATGACTGTCTCCACCAATTATCATGGGGTTTGGGTCCAATTACTGTTGGAGGAGGTCATCAAGAGTGCATGACTGCCAGCTGCCTCATGAACTCGAGCCAAGCAAGGAGGTTCCTCACCTCCTTCCCTGTCCTTGGTCTGTGCATTCTGCTTACCTTCCCTGCTCCCAGAAACTTCCAAAGAATGTAGCCTTGAGATAGTATGTGGTGTTGAGACCATCTGGATGGTAGACGTGACTAAACCCTGTTAAGACCTCTATATAAATTCTTAGGATTCTGGTGGATGGGTGTAGAGATCAACTTACCTTGCAGCCACCCAAGACAAGCCTCACATGTAAGTTCCCTTGCTTATTAAACCTGCTACCTACCAATCTACAGCGGCTTGCCTCTTTCTTTGATCTTTCCCTACCCTCCACACATGGAAGCCAATTTCAGATTATTACCCAGGAATCTCCTGGAAAGCTTACAAACCAACAATTACCTAAACTCATGATTCCTTAGTTGACTCATTTCTTAGATGGGTCTAGTGATATTACTAGCCTCTTGGGTTTTCTGTGAGGATGCTTGCTTTTCAGCTCCTGTTGCCAAACTTGATTCCCCCAAAGGCTGCTTTCTGGTCCATTGTGATTCCTAGTTTCTAGGCCCTGTCCCAGGGCTAACTACTATTTTCCTATCCTTCGGCTTCTCACCCCATCCTTCCGTCCTTTTATGTCCTAGTTCTTTGGATTCTGATCAGAGCTCTCAACACTGCCATGCCCCAGCCTCTTGTAATAATGGACAACATGAATATTCACAGCATCTTTTGCCTCTAATATTGTCACTCCATTAATTTTTTCAGCCATTTAGTCAACAGACTTTTCATAATTGTAGCTAATGCAAACCAAGTAGTCACTGTGTGCCAGGCACTGTTCTAAGTGATTTATATGTTATTCCTCACAGCATTCCCAGAAGGAGTTTTAAAAGTTTAAAAAGCAGAATTCACTAGTGAAGCCATCTGATCCTGATTTTTTTTTTTTTTTGTAGGAAGGCTTTTTTAACTAGTAACTCAATTTCTTTCTTGTTATAGGTCTATTTTGACTTTCTATCTTCTTGAGTCAGTGTTGGTTCTTTGTGTCTTCTAGGAATCTCTACACTTTATTCATGTTACCTAATTTCTCAGCATACAGTTATTCCTAGTATTCCCGCATAATCCTTTTTTTTTTTTTTTTAAGATTCTATGTATTCATTTGACAGATAGAGACACAGAGAGAGAGGGAACATAAGCAGGGGAAATGGGAGAGGGAGAAGCAGACTCCCCACTGAGCAGGGAGCCCGATGTGGAACTCAATTCCAGGACCCTGGGATCATGATCTGAGCCGAAGGCAGATGTTTAATGACTGAGCCCCCGCAGGGTCCCCCCCTTTTTATTAACATGTAATGTATTATTTGTTTCAGGGGTACAGGCCTGTGATTTATCAGTCTTACACAATTCACAGCACTCACCATAGCACAGACCCTCACTAATATCCATCACCCAACCACTCCATCACTCCCACCCCCTTCTCCTTGAGTAATGCTCAGTTTGTTTCCTGAGATTGAGAGTTTCTTATGGTTTTTCTTCCTCTCTGGTTTCTTCTTGTTTCATTTTTTCACCTCTCTTTCCCTATGATCCTCTGCCTTGCTTCTCCTATTCCACATATCACTGAGATCATGTGATAATTGTCTTTCTCTGATTGGCTTATTTTGCTTAGCATTAATACCCTCTAGTTCTATCCATGTCATTGCAAAGGGTAAGATTTCATTTTTTTGATGGATGCATAATATTGTCTCTTTCTCATTCTCTCTCTCTATATAAATACTTATACATATATATGGACTTATATATATATATATGTGTGTGTGTGTATATATATGTGCTACATCTTCTTTATCCATTCATCTGTCAATGGACACCTGGATTCTTTCTGTAGTTTGGCTATTGTGGACATTGCTGCTATAAACATTGGGGTGCAGGTGACCTTTTGGATTATTGCATTTGTATCTTTGGGGTAAATACCATACAAACCTTTTTATTTATATTTTTCTCCTCTTTTGTTCTTGATTAGGGTAATTTGAAACTTTTTTTTCTTGAGTGATTCTAACTATAGGGTTGTCAATTTTACACCCCTAGATTGTTCAGTCATTAGCTGGTGTCCTCTTTGAGAAGTGTGTGGCCCTGGCTATAACTGCATTGCTTAGTCATTGACCAGTGGCTGTCCCCAGAAGATCATGACTTTGGCTATATAGTAAAGGCATATCCCAAAGACGGTAACAGAGGTTGTCAGCTAATCACAATATTTGAAGTGGGGGCAGCAAATCTTTTCTTGAAGGGGCAATCTTATAGTCAATGATTGGATTACCCCGACGCCTTGGAAACCATGGCATATGTGGGTATAGGAGTGGGTATAGGAGCACTGCTGTCTCTCCTGCAGAAGGTATACTGTGTATAGGTAGAGTGGGTATAGGAGTATTGCTGTCCCTCCTGCAAAAGGCAACCCATCCACATACTCCTGGTGACAGTCATTCAAGTTTATGAGTAGGCTACTGCATCCCATTCTTCGACCCCAACTAGGCGAAGTGCCTGATTTTTTTATTAATAATATTTTTATTTAGATATAATTCACATAACTAAACCCATCCTTTTAAAACATGTAATTTAGTGATTTTAATGTATTCACATGATTGTGAAACCATCACCACTAATTCTAGAATATTTTCATTACTCCAAAAAGAATCTCTACCCGTTAAGAGTCATTCCCTTTTACCCACAGACCCTGACAGTGACTGATCTACTTTCTATGTCTGTGGATTTGCCTGTTTTGTATACTTTAACTTAGCACAATGTTTGAAAGGTTGATCCATGTTGAAGCAAGTATCAGTACTTCCTTCTTTTTTTTCTGTTTAGTTCATTACTTCTTAATGCCTGAATATGTCATTGTATAGATTATACAACATTTTATCTATCCATCAATTGATGTACGTTTAAGTTTTTCCACGTTTAAGGTATTATGAATAATACTGCTATGAATATTCATGCCCACAATTTTGTGTGGATATGTTTCAATTCTCTTGAATATATATGTAGGAATGGAATCGCTAGGTCACATGATAACTTTCTGAGGATCATCCTAAGTGTTTTCCAAAGTAGCTGCATCATTTTACACTCCCATCAGCAATGTACGTGGGTTCCAATTTCTTCATATCTTTCTAACAGTTGTCCTTTTAGTTGTATCCGTCCTATAGGTGTTGTTCCAGTAAGAGTTCAAGCAGAGAAAAAGAAAGAGTAGTATATAAATATATATATCAAGAACTAGCAACAGAATAATCAAAGATCAGTTCAGAAAATTCATGGAAGGGCAGCATAACTTAGCCTTTCCTGGTTGATGTAGTCTCTAAGGCTCCTTCCAGGTCTAACATCATACACATCTATAAGCCAAGGAGGCAGAGAGGGTAAAAGAAGCAGTTTACATTGTGTTCTAAGTGATACAAAACGTCACTTGTGTTTTGTTTTCTTTAGTTGTTCCATGAGCTGGCATCTCCCAGGACCTTGGGTCGCAGTGTACTGGCCACACCTCCAATGTGTCAGGCAGTGTGGGAGCACTTGACTCAATTTAGGAATTAAGCCTCATGGCAGGACCTGCAAGGTTTCTTAAGCTGCTGGGCAATTTTGAGTAATAAGCAATTTTAATTTATTCGCAAATAATTTAAAAACAACTGGTTTGGGATCCCTAGAACATAACTGGCATTACTTACAACAGCTGTTTCTCTGGAAACCTCGCAGGAAGTTGCCTGTGTGGCTCCTCTCACTGGTACTTCTTCCCTGCAGGGAACTGCCTTTTCAGGTGCTGAGTTCTTTTGTCTGTCCTGGGCTACTAAGAGCCAATGCCAGAAAGCAGCATGCATCCTTATGTACTAGGGTAGCAGATGTATGGGAAAGCCCAGGGATGGGTTTAGAAGAGCAGGGAAGTGATGGGACTATTTAGAGAATGATGGCAAATATGAGCCCCTGTTGGCATTAATTTTCCAATTGGGCCAAGGCTCCTGATTACCTTTCACGGAACAACAAAATGTGTTTGATGGGCAGCAAAACACATGCCTTGTCCTGCCTGAATCATAACTCATGATAGGGTGGTGGAAAGATGTGAATGAATATTTGGGGGTGAGAAGCAAATATCAGGACATGGATCTACTTATTTATCTAAGTGAGAAGAGGCTACAGAGTAGACACCATCCAGTTCTGGATTATTACTTGCAACCACTGTATTCTGGAATGGCAGCAGAAGTGAATGGCAGGATGAAGTGCAAGTTAGACCCTGAGACTTAGCTACTAGGAGCCTAAGTCATGGATAAAGGAGTATTTTGTCAGAAACTCTAGAAATAGAGCTCCCTGGGTGTTTGGCTTGGGCTCAATCAAAAGCCAGAATCTAAGCCTATTGTGTCTTATTGCTTGTTTTAGCAAATGAAATAATTTCCATGACCTGTCATATAAATTGAAAACTTCTAGTAAGAGGTTGTTATTTTGGTCATGGTAACAGTAATATACATAACCCACAGTAAGTCAGTGTAGTCATGGACAACCACTGCACTCTGCTATCAAAATGCCTGGGTCACCTTGGGGCTCCAGTGGGAAAATGACTGTGACCCACACACAATGAACAGCACTGTGTGATGATGACAGAAGCCATTCAAGATATTAAGCAATTTTATTAGAACTGGTCACTGGATGGTTGCAAATGAGAAAATTTGACAATTCATCACAGCTCTATGAAGTACAAGTTTTACCCTTGCTTTATGAAACTTCTGTGAGTTGACTGACCTAATCCTGTGGTTATAGACTAGTGTGTAGTGAGGTCAGGATTTGCTGCTTTAATAAATACTCACTTGGCATTTACTATGTGCCAGGACTGGTGTATGTGCATTACATGTATTACTTGGCTTTGCCCTTTTGACCACCCCATTAGGTAGGTATTGCTATCCATGATTTACAGGTGAGGGAACTGATGCACAGTGAGTTCAGGAACTTACTCAAGATCGCACACCTAGGAAGTGGCAGTCAGTACAAACACAGGCTGGCTGGGTCCAGAGCCCCTGCTCTCAACCACATACTTTGCTGCCTCCTTTACATCAAAGTCTGACTACATATTCTCACTCAGAAACAAACACACTTGTAGCTATAAATTGTTGTCCATGTGCTATAGCACTTCTGGACCCAGAGAGAAAGAACTTTATGTGCCCATACCACCCTATAAGAGTGTGAGCTACTCCAGGCAATGGTCAGGTGTCATGGTCCACACTCCTTGCACCTACCATGGGTTTTGTCACCCAGTAGAAGATCAGGAAATATTTATTAAATAACATCTTATTCAAAACTCACACAATCTTGTTGGATCAACTTTTATTTGGCCTCCAATATATATAACATGTCAACATGACCATAGATACAAACAAAGTACCACAAGGGACATATCTCAAAATATCTGTAGAAGTGCCTAACTACTACATACTCAATGGGAAACAGAACCATCTTGGTCTATGTATAACTTTAAAATATCACATTTTTCTTGGAAATCAGTACAATGCTGTGAAAGAACAAAATGATGGTAAGAGAGAGCTCCTTACAAAGTGAGCAAGCTGAATCGGTGTCTCCCAAGTGCTGCAGGGACAGCTCTACCATTTAGGAAGAAATGACCAACCTAGCACAATAGAAGCAAACTAAGCTTGGGGGGCAGGGGCAGAGTGTGCTACAGTATTCTGATGGCTCCAGACGTGTGAAACCAAGGACTTTTCTAAAATATCCTCAAACAAACTCAAATTTTTACACATTCAATTGCTTTACACATATTCCAAATAAGCGTATTTTTAGCCATGTAGAGCTTGCTTGCTTTACATACCTTAGAAAACCATACCCAACATCTGCTAGGCATAGATAAGTTATTTCTAGGGCTTTAAGACCCCAAGCCATGGCTGCCTTTCTGAGTTCTCTGACCCAGAGACTTCACATTGTGCTGATGGGTGGTATCACGCTCATGTCCCTATCCTCTGAGACTTCCCTTGTCTTCTTGCCCTTCTAGGTGGTGAGCTTTTGTCATTCTCTATCCAATGTCTCCTGATGTAAGGGACTTCCCATAACTTGCCATTCTGTCATAGTACTGCCCAAGTAGAGCTTGTTGTATGCTGCTGCTATGTCGTCATAGTTGTATCTTTTCCCCTAATCAGCCCCCAATCCTCAAACTCACAAACATTTATGTATGAAAGAGCCTAGAATAAACTTTAAAATGATACACACCAGATTGTTAATTGTGGTTATTTCTGAAGATGGGACTGCATTTTGGAGAAACTTTGTAAAGGGAGAACTGTGATTTCTCTGAATTTTTAGAACTTTTTGCAAGAAGAATATGTGCACTATCACCATTTTAATTAAAATAATAACATAGTTGTAACAACAGAAATAATAGCTGTGGATTTGTCAGTTAAAGCAAATTCTAGTTGAAGCAACAGACAAAACCTGAAATTTGAATGGCTTAACACAGCAGATGTTTGTTTTTTGTACACATAAATTTTGATGCTGTTTGTCAGGGTCTCTCACTGTTCTCAAGGGACCCAAGTTTCCACGCTGTTTTGAAGTGCCACCACCTCAGCATAAGATTGCTCTGTTTGGGGTCACCTGCGGGGGGGGGGGGGCGGTCATCTGGGTGGCTCACTTGGTTAGTCATCTAACTCTTGATTTTGGCTCAAGTCATGTTAGGATTGTGAGATTGAGCTCCTGGTCAGGCTCTGTGCTCAGCGTGGAGTCTACTTGGGATTCTTTCTTCCTCTCCCTCTGTCCCCACTCCCTGCTCTCTCATGCTCTCATTCTCCCTCTTGAGTTAAGTAGATAAAATCTTTTATTTATTTATCTGAGAGAGAGATAGAGAGATGGTGTGAGAGAGTATGAGCAGGGATAGGGGTGGGCAGAGGGAGAGGAACCAGCAGACTCTGTGCTGAGTAGGGAGCCCATGTAGGGTTTAATCCCAGGCCCTGGGATTATGACCTGAGCCAAAGGCAGATGATTAACTGGCTGAGCCACGCAGGTGCCCCAATAGATAAAATCTTAAAAAAAAAAAAATGCCATGTTTGCTGCTGAGTGAAAAAGAAAACACAGAAATGGCTCCAGATGTGACAAGCAATGTTTCTGCTCAATGACAAGATCTAGTCACATGACTCTTCCTAACTACAAGTGAACTGGAAATGTAGTGTCTCTGTGTCCAGGAGGGAGTGGAAAACAAGTACTTGAAGTCTCTCCCACATACTGTTACACAGTAGGTGCTGCTCGATTAAGAGTGACCTTGTAATTTGTTACGACTGAAAGCTTCTTCATTTCTTGGAAGAGTTTCTTAGAAGGCCAGATTTTCCTCGATACTCTCTACAATTCCACACACCTACTATATGACAGAGGCTTTCAAACACAATATCACATCTGGCTTTCAGAGGCTCGTGTAAATGTCCGCAGGGCGCACTTGCCCTGCTTCACTCAGTCGCACCTTTTTACACTGCCCTTTGCAATGTCAACTAATGTCAGTAGGCTGAGAATTTTCTCCTTCCTTTTGATACATGCGTAAAATCTTAACCCCTGAGTCTCTGCTACCCTCCACATGACTGAATTTGCCGGGACACTTGCCTGGACAAGTACCATTAGCCACACTGAAAACCAGGACTTTCCTGTGGGGCTGGTACACAAACAAGAGACCGTAGAAGGATGATCATTATTTCCCTTTTAATCTGAGCTAGCATGTCCACTAAGGAACCATTTTTCACCCACTAGGAAGGTTTTTAAGAGTTCAACCTAGTAGATGTTTGTTCCACATTGACTTCCATGATCTTTCCTCACTACAACTTATGAGGGAAACTTTGGATTTTGATCTCCTAGGTAAGTTCATTCATCTGTGTATGTGTTTAGTGGCCAGTTCCAAGTAAGACATCCCATTAAAATTTTACTGCAAATATCAGGGAGGTTCAAAAACCCTTTCTTTAACTTCAGGTTTGTATCCAAAGAATCAGTCAATTATGTGGCAAATCAGACTACTCACAAACCCAATTGGAAAGCATTTTGAGGAGGGGAAGTTGCCCAGAAGGATCACCAGGTGTCTAACAGTCACTATCCAAAGTCAAAGAGACTATGGCTATCAGGGATATTCCAAGGTGAAGACAGATTTGCGAGGATACTTTTGCTGTGGGTAGGCATATTCTGTGTCAGGGGAGGGCAGAAGACCCTGTTAAGCCTGTAGGGGAGGTAGCAGTGATAAATTGGCCAGCACGCCATGTACCAGAAGTGGACAGGAGGGCACATGGGGGAAGACTGGGGAAGGATGTCGTCATGGGGGAAAGACAGAAATGGTGCGACCTGGCAGAGTGTGCTCTGAACAAAATGCAGACAATCCCCCAATTTGTATTTGATTCCCATTGTCACCTTCCTTCCTTGGGACTGCTCCTACTACCTAGGCCTCAGGTTTCTATTTTTTGTCACCTGAGAAACATCATGCCATAGAAGAGAAATAAAGTATGAATTCGAAGGTTGGCCATAGGCTGGGGTGGGTGGGAACAGCATGGACCCTAGATGAATTCAAACCAGGGTTCTAGTCTCTGCCATGCCACTCACTAGTCATGTGATTCTGGGAAAATGACGAAGCCCTATGAGCCTCACGTTCTTTGTGAAGTGAGTGGGTTTGATAAGCCCTGTCTTATAGGGCTGCAAGAAGGTATGCAATTTATGGGAAGCATCTTATACAGTGCCTGACATATACTGGTACTTTGATGAATGGCAGTGATTTCGAATGCTGTTTTGATCCAGAGCCTTCCACTCTCTCCTCTGTGATTTTGTTGTTGTTATTCAGTTTGACACAATCTTCAGTCTACCTCAGAGGTTTCTCATGTTTTGTTATTGAGTTTTTGTTGTTGATATTGTGTTTTTTATTAGTTTCATTTTCCCTTCTCTAGTTTTCCAGGTTTGCTTTTGGAAGCGGGGGACAGCAACCTGCACTTTGCTGTCATCTTGGCTGCTACAAGTAAGGCACTTAATTTTTAAAAAGAAAAATTAAGCAGAATTGACATCTTTACACCATTTTGCTCCCCATCAAGGGATATGGTATACTGCTCCATTTATTCAGGACTTTTTTTTTTTTACCTGAATCTATCAGTAAAATTGTATAAAGATTATATATATATATATATATATATATATATATATATTAGGCTTCTTCTGTTGTGAATGGGATATTCTCTATAACATCTTGTAAATAATTATTACTTTTGTGTGTGTGTGTGACAAGGCTTTTCATCTTCCTATAGTGATCTACCATACACTATTTTTCTGGTCTCTTATTAATTCAGGTAACACAGGAACCTATTTCTTTGAATTCTCTACATAGATGATCCTATTGTTACACAACATTATCTTCCTTTTCAATAGTCATTTATTTTGATATGCATAGTTTGACTCTGTTCTAATGTACTTTTGAATGGTAGAGGTGAAAGCATACATTTGTGTCTTGTCCCTGTCTTCGAAGGGAATGCACTTAACATTTCATTTATGTATGTGTGGGATAGCTATTAAGAAAATTTGCTAGGGGCGCCTGGGTGGCTCAGTGGGTTAAAGCCTCTGCCTTCAGCTCAGGTCATGGTCCCAGGGTTCTGGGATTGAGTCCCGCATTAGGCTCTCTGCTTAGCAGAGAGCCTGCTTCCTCCTCTCTCTCTCTGCCTGCTGCTCTGCCTACTTGTGATCTTTTTCTGTCAAATAAATAAATAAAATCCTTAAAAAAAGAAAATTTGCTAAATTTTTTACCTTGTACTCATGTTGAATTTTTTCAAAGGCTTTTATTTTGCCATTAACACGATACAATGTTTCCCTTTAATTTGTCATTGTGGGAAATTACAAGTGAAAGTATTTTCTAATTTAAACAATGTTTTCATTTCTTAACCACAGCCTGTTTGTTCACTCAGTTCACTGCTGTATTGAATATGCTATTAATTTACTTAGGATATTTGCTACTGTCAGACTGAACTTGGCTCAGGTGCTCTTTTCAGTGTGGCAATGGGGTGCTTATCTGGTTGTAGAATTACTGAGAGCCAGCCTGGAAAAATGAGTTAAATAATTCCCCCATATTTTTGTATGCTTTGGGAGAATTTACTAAAGATAGAGATTAGTTTTTCCTCATCATTGGCATACTTGACCACCCAAACTGTCTATCTGGGAACAGGGTAGTTGGGGTGTTGAGGATAGCTTGGGTGTTGAATATAGTTTCATTTTGTATTATGTAATTAAAGTCTGCTATTTCTTTATGGACTGATTTTGTCCTTTTTTAAATATTGTGCATTTCACTCTGGATTTCAAATGTGATTGCTCAATATTTATAATAAAGCCTTTAGTACAGAAAGTCTGAAACACATATAACAGTAAAGAATAGTATAACAAATCCAATATACCTGATAACCAGCATTAATAATTTCTAGTACATTACCGGTCTGGTTCCAATGTACCCTCACTTCCCCTCATCTCTGCTAAAAGAATAATGTGAAGATAATCCAAGACATCATGCTATTTCATCTCATCTCATCAGTATTTCAGTATGCATTTCTAAAAGACAAGGAATCTTTTGTAAAACATAAGTGCAATATAATTATCATTCCTACAAATTTAAATAAGTTAGTAGTATCAAATATCCAGTTACTTTTAGCTTGTATGTAAAAAAAATTAAGTTTCTTTGAATCCCAAATATGGTCTATATTTTGTGATTTTTTTTTTGTTGTTGTTATATCCCTTCAGTCTTTTTAAATCAATAGATTCCTCCTACATCATCTTCTCCCTCCTTGCAATTATTGTTCTTGGGAGGAAAAAAGCAGGTCAAGTATATGACATTTCTCATAATCTGACTTCTGTTGAACAAAACATTTTGTTGTCCTTTAATGTGTATTTTGGTCTCCTACTTCTTTAAATTGATAGTCGCAGGTAGAAACTTGATCAAATTAAGTTTGCATGTTTGTTTGCTGTATTTTATTTCTTTTTTTTTTTTAACAAGACTGCTGCCTAGGTGATGCTGTGTACTTCCTCTACGAGGAACATAATGTTTATTGTCCTTTGTGCATGACATGTGACCCTTGCTCCAAGGAATTCACAATCTTGGTGGCATGGCTGTTACAAATCTCTGACTGTTTTCCAGAGTCCTAACAAGATTGATTCTAACAGTTTCTGCTTGACTTTTTGATGTTCCTGTGGTTCTAAAGAAATCCTTTTTAGAAAATTTTAAACTATGGTATCAGTTCTTGAATAGTTGTAGTACTACTCAAGTTATGCATTTCATCTAGAATAAATCTGGGTAGTTTCTGATTTTTGAGGAATTGTACAATTTCATTTAGGTTCCTGAATTTATGTACATAGATTTCTTAGTATTTCCTTTTTATCCTTCTAACATCTGTAGCATAGGGTTTGTGGGCTTGCAGTGATACTCAATTTCATTTTTTATATTGGTAATGTACATCTTCTCTTCCTTTTATTTTGTCTGGCTAGAGTTGTATAATTTATGGGATATGGCCAATCAGTGTTGAGAGAAAATTGTAGAATTTAATGCTAGATTAATAAAGATCTCAAATCAATAATCTGTTTCCACCTTAACTTAGAAAAAGAAGAAAAAAACCAAAACAATCAAAAGAAAAGAAAGAAGCAAAGAAACAAAACAACAGAAGAGAAAGAAATAAAAATGAAATCAGTCTTTTCTTTGGCCTGGGGATGATTGTAGAGTATGCTGTTTAATTTCCAAGTGTTTTGAAGTAATTCTTGTCCTTCCACTATTTGTTTTCTAATTTGATTCCTTTATTGTCAAAAAATATACTCTGGATCATTTAAATTAAGACATTTTAATGACACAGGATATAGTCTACTTGGTGAGTGCTCCATATGTGCTTGAAATAAGTGTGCATTTTTCTGTGTTGGTACAGTGATATTTAGACCCACAGTGTTTGTGACTAACCCAGGGCCCCATCTGAGCCCTGGCCAATGGTTTAGTTCTCCAGGCTTTTGGTATCCTCTTTATGGTGAGAGTCCAGCATGAGCAGATCAGGTATAATCAGAACTTCCTAGATAACTTCATGGGACCCCTTGCTCATATTAGTTCCTCTTCACCATTTCTCCCTCACTGTCTGGTTACCAGGAGATTCCTTTCCTGGTCCTCTAACTAGGAGGAAATCTATAATCTCCCCTCTCTGTTGTGTATTTCCCTTGAATGGCTGTGCCTAGGTGGCCAAGTGGTGGAAAAATAGAGAGAAAAATAGCAAAGTAGTTACCTCTCACTTTCTTTGTACCAAAGATTTTCTTTACCAGAGATACATATGACCCTCCCTCCAAGACTTAGATACCTAGCCTGCTGTTGCTGAGGCTCCACCAAAGGGGTTCAGCTTTGGGCCTGGGGCTTTACTTCCACCTACATAATAAATCCCTTACATTCATGCTAGTTTGCTCTAGACCTGTGATCAACAGTTATTTCCCAGAAACGGCTAGATTCTAAACATTTTTGGCTTTGAAGGCTATACTTTCTGTAAGATAGATTTTATATTTTAGTTTCATATTATATTCATATTAATATCCATTTAAGTTTAATGGTATTTCTATTTAAGGCTTATAATTTATTTAATTATATAGTGGTTAATTTATTTAATATTTATAATATTATTTATATTTTTGTATTTAGTTTTTACCTAGTATCCTTTCTTGGTTACAGGATCATGTCCAGTATAAGACATTCCATGTCATGTCATGGAATGTAGCTATCATGTTTCCTTAAGATTCTTTTCATGGTAACAGTTTCTCAGACTTTCCATTCTTTTTGAAGATGACAATTTTGAGGAGTACTGGTTAGATAAACTGTAGAATGTCCCTCCATTCTAATTTTTCTGGTGTCTTTCTTATAAGTAGATTGTTGTTATGAGTTTGGGGAGTAAGACCAGAAAGGTGAAGTGCTCTTCTTATCACATCACATCAAAGGTACAATCTATCAATATGACTCATCACTGGTGATGTTGATCTTGATTAACTGGCTGAGATGGTGTTGGTTAGGCTTCTCCCTCAAACGTTCTTTTCTCTCTCTTTCCATGCTCTATTATTTGGAGGAAGTCACTATGTGCAGGCCACAGTTAAGGAGTGAGGGTTACATTTCATCTCCTTAAGTGGGGGAGTATCTACATAAATGATTTGGTATTCTTGGGTGTAAGAAATTTGTCTGTTCTCACTATGAGCTCATGGATATTTATTTTGTGCTTTGGGTTATAATGCAATTTTATTTATTTGCTCAAAATTTTTCCAGATTTGACCATTGGGAGCTCTTCTCATTGACTCCTGTGGTCAGGAGTCATACCCCCTTCATTGTTTTGTTTGTTTGTTTTTGAGCATTTCCTTATATTCTGGCATGACAGGATGTCCCAGGTTTATCTTGTATATTTCCTGCACCAGCCTCAGAATAATTTAATCAGATAAGGAAATCAATTTATTTCTTTTAGGATCCCTGGTTTTCTTTGTTGGGAAATAGGATCAGAAATTGATACTGCCTGTATCCATTGCCGGTATGTCCTTGCTTCTAGGCTCTTTCAACTGATAGAACAAGAAGATATATATATATGTATATAACACTTAGTTTTTATAGTTCTTGGGTAGCTGCTCCATACTTTTCCCCCTTAGATTGAAAGATTTGCTTTCAATAGAACAGACAAGGAAGAGTATGCTTAATCCATCTTGACCCTGGACCATTTATGTTTAATGTAATTATTGAGATGATTGGTTTAATATACCATTTGCTTGTTGCTTTCTATTCATCTATCTTGTCTTTGTTCCTCCTTTCTTTTTTGCAACTTTTTCTGATAAATTGACTATTTTTATGATTCCATTTTATGCATACTATTGGTTGATAGTTATATATCTTTTGGATTTTTGTGGTTGCTCTATGTTTGCAGTATTGTTTTACTTATTAGACTAGTTTCAAATAATATTATACCAATTCAGGCATAATATAATACCCTTAAAACAGTAAACTTCCATTTCCCCCCTTCAAAATATTGTTGCTATTCCTGCTTTATACCAGAAGTCAGCACCTTTTCTTTTTTTTCTTTAAGATTTCATTTATTCATTTGGCAAAGAGAGTGAGAGAGCACAAGCACCAGGAGCAGCAGAGTGAGAGGAAGAAGCAAGCTCTCTGTTGAGCAGAGAACCAGGGGGCTCCATCCCAGGACCCTGGGCTTAAGACCTGAACTGAAGTCAGATACCCCAGGCATCTACTTCTTTTAAATATATTTTTAAAGATTTCATTTATTCATTTGACAGAGAGAGTAAGAAACACAAGCAGAGGGAGAAGCAATGGGAGAGGGAGAATACCATTTTCCCATAAAAAGAGAGATAGCAAATATTGTAGGTTTTGCAGACTGCAAAGTCCATTTTATATATGAGCCTTTAAAACTATTCTTAGTTTAAAGGCTGAGCACAAACATATCAGAATCTAGATTTGGCCTACAGGTAGTAGTTTGCCAACCTTTGTTTTAGGCAGTCAATTATCTTTAAGGTGTTAAATATGAGAAAAATTGTCTTTTATTTTTACCTTCATTTTTATAATTTCTGATGCTGGTCACTTCTTTGTATATATCCACATTTACACATATTAGTATGCTCCATCTGTATGAAGAATTTTCTTCAAAATTTCTTTCAGTGTATTTCTGGCAATGAATTTTCTTAGCTTTTATTTGTCTGTAAAGTTATTTCCCATTCAGTTTTTAAGAGACATGTCATCTTTTTTAAAAAGATGTATTTATTTATTTGAAAGACAGAGAGCACACCTGCATAATCAGGGGCAGGGGCAGAGGAAGAGAGTCTTTCAAGCCGACTCCCTGCTAAGTGAGGAGACTGCAGTGGTGCTGGATTCCAGGATCCATGAGATCATGACCGGAACCGAAATCAAGAGTCAGATGTTCAATTGGCTAAGCCACCCAGGGGTCCCCCATTCATTTTTTTTTAAAGATTTTATTTATTTATTTGACAGACAGAGATCACAAGTAGGCAGAGAGGCAGACAGAGAGAGAGAGGAGGAAGCAGGCTTCCTGCAGAGCAGAGAGCCCGATGCGGGGCTCGATCCCAGGACCCTGAGATCATGACCCGAGCCGAAGGCAGCAGCCCAAACCACTGAGCCACCCAGGCGCCCCCCCCATTCATTTTTAATAAACATTTTCACTAGATATAGAATTTTTTTTTAGTTTGAGTTTCTATATGATATCTATTCTTTCTTTTTCTTTTTTAAAGATTTTATTTATTTATTTGACAGAGAGAGATCACAAGCAGGGAGAGAGGCAGGCAGAGAGAGAGGAGGAAGCAGGCTCCCCACTAAGCAGAAAGCCCGATGAGGGACTCGATCCCAGGACTCTGAGATCATGACCTGAGCCAAAGGCAGCGGCTTAACCCACTGAGCCACCCAGGCACCCCTAGATATAGAATTTTTGGTTGAGAAGGTGTTTTCCCCTCCTTTTAACACTTTAAAGATATATATATATATATATTATATATATATATATTATATATATATATATATAATATATATATATAATCTCCTTCTGGATGAAACTGTAATTCTCATTTTTCTTTGTACATAAAATTTCTCTTCCTTCTTGTTGCCCTTGTTTTCTTCATGTAAACTTATCTTTCATTTTCAATATTTTGGATATTGTGTGCTCTTTTTATCCTAGTTAGTGTTTCATGAATTAATTGGTTCTGTGTATGTGTGTGTGTGTGTTTTGCAGATTTTAGAAAATTCTTATCTATCATCTCTTCAAATATATCTTCTACCCTGTTCTTTAACTCTTTCTTATCCTGGAACTTCAGAATAACACACAAATGACACCATTCTATATTATCTCACCACTTTTGGATGCTCTATTCTATTTTTCAGTTCTCTTTTCCTCTTTGTATTTCATTTGAATAATTTCTAGTTAATTACCACCAATTAATTCTGTCTTTCCTCTACTATGTTCAGTCTGTTTATAATCCTTTTAGCAGATACTGTTTTTTTTTTAATTCTAGCATTTCCATTTGATTTTCTTGTTGTTTAAATCTGTGTTATAATTACCAGTCTCTTGGGGTACCTGGGTGGCTCTGCCTTTGGCTCAGGTCATGACCCCGGGGTCCTGGGATCAATCCCTGGATTGGGCTCTCTGCTCAGCAGGGAGCCTGCTTCCTCATCTCTCTCTCTGCCTGCCTCTCTGCCTACTGTGATCTCTCTCTCTGTCTGTCAAATAAATAAATAAAATCTTTTTAAAAAGTTACCAGTCTCTTTATGCATATTATTCATCTTTTCCTCTAGATTTTTTAACATGTTAATAGGTGATTTAAAGTTTCTTCCTAATACAACTAGCATAAAGATCACCTTGAATTACAGTTCTATTTATTGTTTTTTATATTGGCTTGACTGTTAATTTTAAAGTGTAGTGTGTGGGTGTGTGTTTTTGTTTTTGTTTTTACTGAATGCCAGCCAGGCATCATTTGTAGGAGAACAGCAGAGACTGAGGTAAATAACATTTATGGCTGGAAATCGGCATGCCTCTTCTTCCACTAGGCTGTTAGTGTGTGGGAAGTAGTACATATAGTCAGTAGTTTAGCTGGGTCCAGGTTTCGTTGTTGCTAAGAGCTTCAAAATCTTCCAGTGGCGACATGCCTTTCACTGTGCTTCCTGTAGGGCCTGTGATGCCAGAGTTTTCCCAGAGTCCCTGCTGTCTCCACTGCCAGCAGTCTCAGCAGGTTGCACCACAGAGGGCCTCTCCATCTGTGCACTTTCCCTCTCCTAGTCCTGTTTTTACTTTCTTATTCTTTATTGAGATATAATTCACATACCATATAATTTATCATTTTAAAGTGTATAATTCAGTGTTTGTTACTACATTCATTAGATTGTGGACCATCACCACTAACTCCAGAACATTTTCATCACCTCAAAAAGAAGTTATCACTCATTTGCAGTGACTTCCCATTGCCCCTTTCCCTAGCCCTAGGCAAACATTAATCTATTTGTCTCTATTGATTTGCCTATTCTGGATATTTCATATGAACACAGTAGTAAAATATGTGGTTATTTCTGTCTGGTTTCTCTGACTAATCATGCAGTATTCAAAGTTCATCCAAGGTGTACCATATATCAGCATTTCATCTATTTGTACTGGCAAATAATATTACATTATATGGATAGACCATATTTTAATGCATTCATCAATTGATGGACATTTGGATTGTTTCCCAATTTTAGCACGAATGGTGCTATGAACATTTGTGTATAGGTTTTTGTGTGGACATATGTTTTCATTTCTTTTAGATATATACTTGGGAGTAATATCAGTGGGTCATATGGTTACACTCTATGGTTAACATTTTGTGGAACAGCTAACTGGTTTGCACAGTGACTGCACCATTTTACATTCCCACTAGCAATTTATGAAGATTTCAGTTTCTCCATATCATCTCCAACAGTTGCTATTTTCTATCTTTTTATTTTAACCAGCAAGGCTGAAGTATTTACTCATTGTGGTTTTGACTTGTATTTCCCTAATGATCCTGTTGAGCATCTCTTCATGTGCTTATTGGTTATTTACATATCTTATTTGGAGGAATGTCTATTCAAATCTTTTGCTCCTTTTAAAATTGGTTGATTTTTTAATGGGGACACCTGGGCGGCTCAGTTGGTTAAACATCTGCCTTCAGCTCAGATTCTGATCCCAGAGTCTTGGGATCAAGCCCCACTGCAGGTTCCTTGCTCAGCAGGGAACCTGTTTCTTCCTCTGCCTGCCACTCCCCATGCTTGTTTAAAATTGATTTTTCTTTTCTTTGTTGAGTTGTAATAATTCTTTATATATTCTGGATACTACACATTTATCATATATATAATTAACAATTATTTTCTCTTAATCTGTGAGTAGTCTTCTTTTTTTAATGCTGTCCTTTGAAGCACGAGCATTTTTAATTTTAATGAAATCCAACTTATCTATTTTTTTTTGTCATTTGTGTATTGATGTCTGCTATGGACTGAATGTGTCCCTACCCAAATTCACATTAAAGCCCTACCTCCCATGTGATGGTATTTAGGAGATAGGCTTTTGAGAGATAGAGTTAGATGATTTTATGATGGTGGGATTCTCATGATGAGATTAGTGCCCTTATATTGTCTTTTTGCATGTGAGCATAAAGGAAAGGTCATATGAGGATGCAGAAAGTGCCCAGCTACAAACCAAGAAAAGATTCTTACCAGAAATTGAACCCTGCCAGAACTTGCTTCAGGACTACCACTACACAGAACTGGGAGAAATAAATTTCTATTGTTTAAACCACCCAGTCTATAGTGTTTTGTTATGGCAGCCCAAACAGACTAAGACTATGTCATATCTAAGAAATTATATATGCCTAACGTATCTTCATGAAGATTTACTCCCATGCTTTTCAGTAGCTATTTTTCACAACCATCTATTATATTTAGTTTCAGTAACACTAATGAAACTGTCCTATGGAAGAGACATGCAGAAAGGGAAGAACGAAGCATTCCCCAAGAGAGCACTTTCCTGGGTAAGTGAAGAGAGTATTCACACCATGAAATTCTCACTGAACCCAGCAGGAGATGGCAGGAACCGTCTTCACATGTCTGTGGCTGGCTGGCTGAATGTGGGATGTGTCTGGCAGCCTGTGGGTGCAGTTGACAACCAAAGCTGAAAAGGAGCACAAGAATAGTTATCACTTGTTTTGTTTTTGAAATAGAAGATGCCTCCATTGTTTCCAGAATCCAATCAGATGTTCAAGCTCCCTACAATATTTTTTTACAGACATTTACAGTGCCATAGAGTTTCAAAATCCAACTACACTGCAGCAACCATGAGTCCTGTATCTCTTGCTACTTTGCTCTTGAGTTCATGTACTCAAGACATTCTTGACTATCCACAGGGGTGGATATGTGAAGGTGTAAACATTTTGGGAACAATAGTCCTTTTCTCACATTTAAAGACAATTCCATGGACCCCTAAAGAAAGCAATGGGAGCTCGAGATTACAGACACTCTCGATTTAGCACAGCTTCTGTGGGCATTGGTGTTTTACTCATCTTAACAGCAACTGCAAACAGTTGGTGGGAAACATGATAGTTCCCATTTTAGATAGTTTCCCAAGTTCTCAAAGAAGTAAGACAATTTCCTCACAATTTCACTGTAGAGAGCTTGCTCTGGGTGGACTTCCCACAGTTGTCAGTGGTTGGCAAAAGAGTTTTTTTGGAAGAAGAGTGAGAAGAACCCATAGTCCTGTCAGTGAAGGGAATGGGGATGAGGGTAGTCCTTTTCCTGATTTCTGTGAACTTGGGCTTTGGATTCAACCCTCTAGCTAGATAAATGGCCTTAGAATCCCAGGGTTGGGACAATGTAACCTACAATAAAGGACTCATCCACATCGAGAATGAATGTCTCTTTTTAGTCTCTTTACAGATGTTGGAACATAACAGGCCATCTCTTTGGGGAAGATTCTGGCTCCTGGTGGACCCCTGAAGAGCTTCATTCATACAATTGAAACCAAGAATAATTCCTCACTTTGTAAAGGATGAATCAAGTGTGTTTCAAGCTCATTTCAAAGAGAGTTTACTTGCTGAAAATATACAAGACACATTACACTTGAGGGCTGTAGACAAGTGCAGAATTTATAATATGACTCTAGGAGAGCAGAGTGCTGCAGAGATGCTGTCAGCTTTCACCTGTGTGTTCTGCTGTGTTATGTCTTGCCTTATCACACAGGCCTTATTAAATTTGACTATTTGATGGTAACTGTGGAAACTGGGAGATGTATTCACATTCATCTCTGGGTGCATGTGTGAGAAAGGTGACACTTTCTGAGTAATAAAGCTTTGAACCCAAAAAGCAATTATCACCAGTAAGAGTACTCTGGTTCCATGTTTCCTGCTGTTTATTCAGGGATGGCAAGGGATTTTGAAAGCAGAAAAAGTTTTCCAATTTAAATATTCCAGTTTAAAAAATGTAAACAACCTGATAAGGATTATAACTTGCAGACCAGTTTCCAGTGTGTCATCTGAGATGCTGTATTGGAGATAGAAGACACAGTAACTCTTTAGGGATGTTTTAAAATTTTGCTCACAACTGTGAACTCCTTCTTGCTGAAATCTAGGAGTGCCATATGGGTGAATGAGACCAAAACTGCTTTTAGGTTTACCCAACTAAAGGAGAGGTCTCACTGGCAAGGAAGGATGAAGTTCAAGCAAAAATCTAGTCTCCAATCAGTTTACGTGGCTCCAGAGGTGAAGAGAAAGTGAATTTTGTGGGCAGCAAGTCACTGTTGGAAAGTGTCCTCTCTGAGGAAGGCAGTAAAGGCTTATGATGCATTCTGTATCGCTCTTCTCTCCACTCCCAGTCCTTATCTTAGTCGTGCTCTCAGCATCTCACTTCTGGACAGATACGATATGTTCTTTTTCTACTGGTCAGTCTCTTTGCCTCAAGCTATTCCCTGACCTCTGCCCTGCAGCAGGAACAGTGTCTTGGAATGGCTGGCTAGTCAAGACTCAACCATGCTTGAAAATCTTCACTGGCCCCCAAGTGAGTTTGTACTACAAGCCTGTGTGCAACTGTCCATGTTTCCCTTGCCTATGACCAACAGCCTGAATTAGACCCTTGTCACTGCTCATCCTCTCACCCAGTGCCCTGGGATCTAGTTCCTCACCCCTTAAATTCATCTGCTACTCAGTTAACAGAAGGTCCAGTGTAAATGCCAATCTCCATATTATGTGGTTAGACTCATCTGTTACTGTGTCTATGTTTTCTAGGAATTGCAAAACCACACTGAAGGGTACACAAGTTCCGTACCCCAATTGGTATATCTGGTTCTCACAGGACTATGAGTTAGCAATTCTGTAATTGGTTATATGTTTACTAGGTGGGAATGAATAGTGAACATATTTGAGATCATGAGGGCCAGGTTGCTCAATGTCAGAAAAGAATTCATTACATGTAATGAAAGAAAAAGAAAGGCTACAGTATGGTGCATGGCAGATGAGGTAGGCACAGAGGCAGAAGCTAGATCTCTCACCCAGCATGTTAGGCTGAGGAACTTGACTTTATGTTGAGGGCAAAGGACAATTGAGAGAAGGGGAAAGCATTACTTGGTTTTGAGCAGATTCGTGCTTTATTTTTTATAGTATTTATTTACTTTTCATTCATATTTATTTTACTTGAGGTAAAATTCTCATAATATGAATTCATTTTATAGTGTCCAATTCAGTGCTATTTAGTACATTTGCAGTGTTGTATGACTATCACCTCTATCCGATTCCAAAATATTTTCATCACCCCAAAAGCAAACCTCATATCCATTAAGTAGTCACACTCCCCATTCCCTCCTACCCTGACCCCTGTCAACCACTAATCTGCTTTCTCTATGAATTTGCCTATTCTGTAGATCTCATATAAATGGAATTTGCAATATGTTATCTTTATGTCTGGCTTCTTCTACTCAGCAAAGTTTTCAAAGTTCATCCACACTGTAACATGTATCAGAACTTCATCATTTTTTGTGGCTGAATATTTCTTTATAAGCCTATATATTTTGCTTATTCATTCACAAACTGATGGACATTTGGGTTGTTTCTACCTTTTTCTATTGTGAATTGTGCTTTGATGAACAAGTATTTGAATACCTGTTTTCAATTATTTTGAGCATATATATAGGAGTGGAATTAATAAGTCATATAGTAAGTCTATGTTTAACTTTTTGACAAATTGACAACCTTTACCACTGGCAAACATTTTTCATAACAGCTGCATCATTTTTCATTCCTGCCATCAAGGTATGAGGGTTTCCATCTATTCACATCCTCACAAAACTTGTTATTTCAGATTATTGTTGTTGTTGTTGTTATTGTTATTATCGCCATCCTAGCAGGTATGAAGTAGTATCCTATTTTGGTTTCGATTTGCTTTTCCCTAATGACTAATGATGTTGAGTATCTTTTCGTATGCTTTTTAGTCCTTTGTGTATCAGATATTGTAAAAAATGTCTATTCAAGACTTTCTGCCCATTTTTTTAAAAGATTTTATTTATTTATTTGACAGAGAGAGATCACAAATAGGCAGAGAGGCCGGCAGAGAGAGAGGAGGAAGCAGGCTCCCTGCTGAGCAGAGAGCCCGATGTGGGGCTTGATCCCAGGACCCTGAGATCATGACCTGAGCCGAAGGCAGTGGCTTAACCCACTGAGCCACCCAGGTGCCCCTTTTTGCCCATTTTTAAATTGGTTTGTGTGTGTGTGTGTGTGTGTGTGTGTGTGTGTGTTGAGCTGAAAGAGTTCTTTATCAATTGTGAATAATAGACTATTATCAGATATATGATTTTTTTTACATTTTTGCCCATTCTCCAAGTTGTACCTTATCTTTTAAAATATTCTTCCCAGCTCTATTGAGATATAATTGACACTTAACATCTGTAAGTTTAAGGTGTACAACATGTTTACTTGATGTATCTATAAACTGCAAAATGATTACCACCATAGTATTAGCTGCCACCTCTCATCACATAGTTATCATTTCTATTTTGTGGACAGAACATTTAAGATCTACTCTCAGCAACACTCAAGGATATGACACAGTATTATTAGCTATAATCACCATGCTTTACATTAATGTACTCTGATCTCTGTTTCTCTAAGTTTGTCCTTTTTGGATTCCACATATGTGGCATCATACAGTATTTTTCTGTATGGCTTATTTCACTTAGCATAATGCCCTCAAGCTCCATCTAAGTTACTACAAATGGCAGGATTCCCTACTTTCTCATGACCAAATAATATTCCATTGTGTATATATTCCACATTTTATTTATTCATTCATCCATTGATGGACACTTAGGTTGTTTCTATGTGTTGGCTATTGTGAATAATGCTGTAATAAACATGGGAGTGCAAGTAACTTTTCAATAATCTGTTTTCATTTCCTTTGGATATATATCTAGAAGTGGGATTGCTGCATCATATGGTATCTGTCTTGATTGTATCTATTGATGCACAGAAGTTTTTACTTTTGATGAAGTCCAATTTATCTATTTTTTTCTTTTATTGCCTGTGTTTTTGTCATATCCGTGAAATTATTGCCAGATCCAATGCCATGAATCCTTTTTATGTTTTCTTCTGAGAGTTTTATACTTTTAGCTATTAAGATAAGGTCTTTGATCCATTTTGAGTTAATTTTTGCATATGGTGTAAGGTAAATGTCCAACTTCACTTTTTTGCATGTGGATATCCAGTTTCTCCAGCATCATCTGTTGGAAAGACTGTCCTTACCCATTGCATATTCTTGATACCCTTGTCCAAAATAATTTGACCTTAAATGAAAGAGTTTATTTCTGGGATCCCCATTTTATTCCACTGTTCTGCATTTCTATCTTCATACCAATACCATGTCATTTTGTTACTATAGCTTTGTAGAAAGTTTTGAAATTAGGAAATGTGAGTCCCCCAAATTTGTTCTTTATCAAGATTGTTTAGCCTATTCTGGTCCTTTGAGATTCCATATACACTTTATTTTTTAATTTTATGTAAATTCAAGTGATTAATATATAGTGTATTATTAGTTTCAGAGGTAGAATTCAGGGATTCTGAACACCCAATGCTCATTACATCACATGTCATCCTTATAATGCCCAGTGCTGATTACATCACATGCCGTCCTTAATGCCCATCACCCAGTTACCCCATCCCTTCCCACCTCCCCTCCAGCAACCTTCGGTTTGTTGCCTATAGTTAAGAGTCTCTTATAGTTTGTCTCCCTCTCTGATTTGTCTTATTTTTCCCTCTCCTCCCCTATGATCATATGTTTAGTTTCTTATATTCCACATATGAGTGAAATCATATGATAATTGTCTTTCTCTGATTTACTTATTTCGCTTCATATAATACTTTTTAGTTCCATCCACATCATTACAGATGGTGAGATTTCATCTTTTTGATGGCTGAGTAATATTCCATTATATATGGAATGTATATGCCATATCTTTTTTATCCATTCATCTGTTGATGGCCATCTGGGCTCTTTATTACTAGGTATTTACCCAAGGGATACAAATGTAGTGATCGAAAGGGCCACTGTACTCCATATACACTTTAGAATCAACTTTTCCATTTCTTCAAAAGAAGTTGTTGGGATTTCTTATAGGGATTGTACTGAATCTGTAAATCGCCTTGGTAGGATTGTTATCTTAACAAATTAAGTCTTTGAATACATGAATGGATTCTTTCCATACGGAAAAAGTATGGTATATTTCCATATGCTGAAGTCTTTTTTAATTTCTTTGAGCAATGTTTTGTAGTTTTTATTATTGCTTTTTAAAAATTTTTATTAATTTATTTGGGGTGGGGGAGTCAGAGAGCACCCAGGCTGGTGGAGGAGCAGAGGGAGAGAGAGAAGCCGACTCCCCACTGAGCAGGGAGCCCGACAAGGGCTCAATCCCAGCACCCATGATCATGACCTGAGCCAAAGGCAGTTGATTAAACAACTGAGATAACCAGGCAACCCTGTTTTGTAGTTTTTAGTGTACAAGTCTTATACTTCCTTGGATACTTATTTTTAAATACTTTTTTTTCTTTTTTTTTCCACTTTGTATGTCTTTATTTTTGTCTAATCACTCTGGTTAGCACTTCCAGTACAAAAAAATAAAAGTGGCAAAAGCAGGAATTCTTGGCTTTATTTATTTGTTTTTACAAAAGATTTATTTACCCTGAAGATCCTTTGGGTAGAGATGGCATCACCCGGAGTGTGAGTTGCTGCACAAGGATACTGAAGACAATGGCTAAGGACAAACTAAGAGGGCAGAAGTCCAGGAATGTATTTCATATAGCCAGCCCCCAAAAACCTTAAAGCCTAAAAACAAAGGAAAACCAATGTGCTATGGTGAGTGCTGTGAAGTGTGTAAACCTGGCGATTCACAGACCTGTACCCCAGGGGATAAAAATATATTATATGTTTATAAAAAATAAAAAATTTAAAATTTAAAAAAAAATACAAAGGAAAACCAGTTACCACTAACCTTAAGAAGATAAACATTGTGAATAAAGAAAAAGTTAACAGGGTGAATAAAGCTTTTGTAGATATACAAAAGGAGCTTGCATATTTCTCAAAAGGCCTTTCCCTTGAACCTCTGCAGAAATAGCTGTATGCTCAGCAGTGTCATGAAAACGAACCAGTTAATGTTGATGAAGCGACAAGATCAATGGCTCAGTTGTAATACACTAGAGATATATCAAATTCCCCCAAAAGACCAATAAATTAAATGTTTTATACAAATAAGAGATTTGTTTATTATTAATTTTAGAGAGAGGAAGGAGGGGCAAAGGGAAAGGGAGAGAGAGAGACTCTCAAGCAGACTCCTCCCCACTGAGCATGGAGCCCAGTTTGGGGCTTGATCTCACAACCCTGAGATCATGACCTGAGTAGAAATCAAGAGCCAGATGCTTAACTGACTGAGCCACCCCCAAGCACTGCTTGGCTTATTTCTTATTTCTTGGCTTAATGGGAAAATTTCAGTCTTTGACCATTGAGTATGTTACATGTGGGTTTTGCATGAATTCCCTTTATCATGTTAAGAAAGTTTTCTTAGCGAAATAAGTCAAGCAGAGAAAGACAACTATCATATGATCTCCCTGATATGAGGAAGTGGTGATGCAACATGGAGGCTTAAGTGGGTAGAAGAATAAATGAAACAAGATGGGATTGGGAGGGAGACAAACCATAAATGACTCTTAATCTCACAAAACAAACTGAGGGTTGCCGGGGGGAGGGGGTTGGGGAGAAGGGGGTGGGATTATGGACATTGGGGAGGGTATGTGATTTGGTGAGTGCTGTGAAGTGTGTAAACCTGGTGATTCACAGACCTGGGGATAAAAATATATGTATATAAAAAATATATGTTTATAAAAAATAAAAAATTAAAAAAAAAAAAAGAAAGTTTTCTTCTATTTCTAGTTTGTTGAATGTTCTTCATATCATGAAAGAATGTTGGATAGTTTACTTTTCTTTTGATGTCTTTGTCTAGCTTTACTACCGGGGTAATGGTGACCTCACAGAATGAGATAGGAAGTACTCCCTCCTCTTCTATATTTTGGGAAGAAATTGAAGATTTGTATAAGTTCTTCTTTCAAGTATTGGTAGAACTCACCCGTGAAGTTACCTGGTCTTGGCATGTTCTTTCTTATGAGATTTTTTTGGTCACTGATTCATTCTCCTTACCTGTTAGGTCTATTTGAATTTTCTTTTTTTCTTGAGTCAATTTTGGTTGTTTATGTTTTGAGAAATTTATCCATTTCATTTAGGTTATATAATTTCTTGGAGTATAATTGTTCAGAGTATTCTCTAAGAATCATTTTTTATTTCTTTAACATCTGTAATACTATTCCCATTTCTATTTTTTTTTATTTTAGTAATTGACTCTTATTTTTTCTCCTGGTCTTACTAAACATTTATCAATATTAGTGATCTTTTCAAAGAAACAGCTTTACTTAGTGATCACCTAGTGATAAGACAGAAATTTCCTTAAATGTATGGAACCAAAATTAAAATTCCAGTCTTCACAGGTATTCCTTTTTGTATGTGTTGGACCACACTACACCACACCCCAGAGGGTGACCTGGTATACTGTCCTCATTTACAGCCAATTTGAGAATTCTTGTGAATACAGCAATACCTTAAACATTCATCTAGTATTATTATGGAAAAGAGTCATACTTTGCACAATAGCAGAGTTTCACAATAGGCAATTTTATGCAGTTTATTTTAGGAACAGCTTGAGAGTATCATTATTAATTGACTGATCATAATTGATCAAAGTATCAACTCGTGATTTCCCATGGTTTCTCACCTTTAATCTGAGAACTTGGAAACATTTCACATTTCTAATTAAGCTTTCCAACACTCACTGTAGAATGCTTAAGTGGGTAGGAGAAGAATAAATGAAACAAGATGGGATTGGGAGGGAGACAAACCATAAGTGACTCTTAATCTCACAAAACCAACTGAGGGTTGCTGGGGGGAGGGGGTTTGGGAGAAGGGGGTGGGATTATGGACATTGGGGAGGGTATGTGCTTTGGTGAGTGCTGTGAAGTGTGTAAACCTGGTGATTCACAGACCTGTACCCCTGGGGATAAAAATATATGTTTATAAAAAATAAAAAATTAATAAAAAAAGGAAAAAAAGAATGTATATTATTATATAAATCAGTTTTAAGGATGAGAAAATATAACAAGTTCATCATCTGTTGAATCTGAGGGGCTCTGTTTTTCATACAGCTATCCTGACCACCCTCTGGGTAGAGTCTAATTTCCAGCCTTGAGGAGCTTCCCAGTGAATATTCAAACACAGAATTGAGAAAGAGAACTGAGGCACAAAAAAGCTCATATAACATGTCCTGAGTCACACAGCTAATGAAAGGTGAGGAAATAAAAACTCATCTTGGGGTCTTGCTTACTCTGTATCTCATGCTCTAGTAAGAAAGAAGTGCTTTCCAGAAAGATTAGAATGACCAAACTTAGTTATAGGTGGTCTCAATCCCCCACAGCATCAAGAGTTGGACTGTTTGTCAGTTTGGACACTCAGATAACAGATACTCCTGACCTTTCAGGAGCTTCACAGAAAGGGGCCAGGTAGGCTTCTCAGAGTCCAGAGCCTAGAGGGAAAGCATAACTTTGGTAAAGTTCTACGGGGTTCTGGAGCTGAACTGCTGCTTTGCAGGCCCACAAATTCTATTTTAGCTGCCCCACCAGAAATAACCAGGGCTTGGGGGCTACCCAGCAGAGACAACGGGACACTGACACATAACTAACTTGTAAAGCTCCAGGTTTTTCACTGTAGAGGAGGAGGCTATAATGATCTATTTGGTGGAGGATTAGAGCCATAGATACCAGTAAAAACCCTTATTTAACTTAATACATATATAGATGATTACATATAAAAATATTTATAGAATTATGAATACACACAGGGTAGTGAACACACATGTAATTCCTTCCTCTGTCAATCAAGGAACCATAGAAGCAATGACACCTCAGTTTCAATGAGCATACTTAGTACACAGATCTAGATTTCTCATACTGTTTTACAGTAAAAGGAACAAGGGGTCCACGGAGAAATTGCTGATTCTAGAACTGGGGCAGGAAATACACAAGATGAGCCTGAAGCATCGTGGAATGCCTGAAAATAAAGACGTGCTTAAAAAACAAATAAAAACAAACACAAACATTTCCAGGGATATGGCAAAGGTAATATACAGAGGGAGGTAACAGTAAGAGCTCCCAGTGGCCAAATGTGAACAATTTAAACAACAGAAATATATGAAGCTGTGTTGGATTTTAACCCAGAGTGTACTACAAATAGCCATGTGTCTATATTAAAAAATATATTTGACTGATTAAACACATAAACACGGGAGAATAGGCAAAATCTCCAATGGAGAAAAATTCCAGTTTATGCAGATACTTCCACTTCAACATAGAGCCTAATTCTCTAGCCCTGAAGTATGGGCCACACATGGCGACTTTCGTCTGAGGACGACAATATGAACAGAAGGCCAGAAACAGTAACGTTACAGTGGAGACACCTAATGGGCATTAACTCAGCCAGGTGATCGAGATAAACATCCTTAGTGATAAATCATGCTAATAGTATGTGCTATTGATATGATGTCCTGACTTTACTGCCATGGTCTTTTTTCCTAACACACAACTCTAGACTAATCATGAGCAAAACATCATAAAAAATCCCGACTGAGGGACAAGGTATGAAATATCTAATCATTCCTCCCCAAAACAGTCAAGCTCATCAAAAACAAAGAAACCACCACAGCCAAGGAAATATTACAATAATATAACCTAGTACATTGTCTGGGATCCTTGAACAGAAAGCAGACACTAGATAAACATGGCAGACCTCTGAGTAAAGTATGACTTCAGTTAATAATAAATAATGCATCAATATTAGCTCATTAATTATAATAAACATACCATATAAATGGGAGCTGTTCATAGTGGGAAATGGGAAGGGGCATGTACAAACTCTGTAATACCTTTACAAATTGTTTACAAATCTAAAATAAAATAGTTTAAAATAGTTTATTGAAAATGTTAAATAAAAGGGACAAAAAGAAACTGAATAAAACATAATGGGTAGGAAAAAGAAGAAAGAAAAAAGAAAAATAAACACAAGCACACAAAACCAGTGTGGAAAAAAAGGCCTGAATAATCTTTCTTTCCTCTCCTTTAACTCCCAAGCATATTATCATACACAAGTCTGGATTCTTCCATCTCATAAACATCTCCAGAATCCACTCCTTTTCTCAAGCCCTGCACCACTGCCTGAACATGGCCTCACACATATCTTCACTGGATTAGAGCATATGATGCCATATGTAGGTCTGCAAACACTATTTGCCCAAGATGGGCTTTAAGACATCTGCAGTGGTGTCTGCCAGAGGGAAGGTCTGGCAAGAGACAGGAGGAACTCAACTCCTTGCAAGAAAACCAGCATGCAGAGAAGTTTAGCTACACCCGGAGGAAAACATCAGCTCCTCAGAACAGAAACACAATGACTGAGAGTCCTCGGGCTGGGGAGCTCCTGTCTGATTTGCCTTGCCCTGGTTAGGACAGCTCAGGACCTGGGTGGCATGTGCCCGCATAGGAGGTTATGGATAAAGAGCTGCATTCTAAGGAATGACTCCAAGGAAATGAGTCGAAGGCCTGCGGCATGTCCTCGCTGCTACACCGCTCTACCCCTTAGAGCTGGATCCATCAGTTCCCCACAACAAGGAACATGGGAAGGTCCTGTTGGCATAGGAACCCCTGCTTCCATTCTGGAGTGCCCCACGGGCTCAAGTCCTGGGAAGTGGGCCAAGAGCTCCCAGTTCAAGAGGTCAAAAGGCTCCAGCTCACCTCAGCCTCCTCTGGGCTCCCCTGACCCTCCCCTGCTCGGCCCAGGGCAGTCCAGACGGGATGACGAGGGGGTGTTCCTCCTCCCACGTCTCCTGGGGCGGCCAAACCTCTGTACAGCCTGCCGCCTGGGAACCCGAACCCTCTCCTCCAGGGCTGCGTTCTAAGTCCTCATTTGAGACTGCGTTGAATGGGGGAGCGTTGCGGTGGCCACGCCGTCACCTGCAAGTCTCTCCTCTGCCCCAACGGCCCGACTGCAGACACCAGGGTCCCAGCAGGCTCTGGGGATGGCTGACAGGGACACACGCCCACTCTGGCTCAGCCTCAGGAAGCAAAGCCTCAGCGTCACCTGCGCAGGGCTACCTGCTTCATGAAGCAGTTGGGGTGACACAGGACATCTCCGAAAATAACACAGCGTTGTACACGGTCTCACGCAGTCACCGGGGGACGACTGTCACTCGCGGGCCCCGGGCACACGCGCCACCAGGGTGTCGAGTCAGCTCTAGCGGAAGCGCGGGCACGCTGAGCGGGATCCACGGCTGGGGCCTCCCAAGGAAGGATGAGTGTGAGAAGACTGAGGGGTGAGGGCTTTGCAGCGGGGAGACAGGAGGACGAGACCGCAGACATTGCAGACCGAGGCCAGGGTCAGGATAGGCTGGACAGTGCACGAGGCATGGGGGCTGGGGGCCGGGCCCCAGGAGGAGGACCCCCACCCCAGTTCCCACAAGGCCCACATGCAGCTGGCTGCCCGGCTCCCAAAAGAGACTCATGACGGCCCCGTGGGCACTAACGGGGTAGCTCAGGGACCTGGCGGTGCAGGGGGCAGGAAGCATGCCTATAGCCCGTTTCCCGAGCAGAGGCTCCTGTGGGGAAGGCCGCCCGCCCTGCGCGGAGCAGTAAGGCCCACATGTCAGGCATGACACACACGCATAAGCGTCCGTGGGTCTGACACCAGAGTCTGGCTGAGGACGCGGTGCGCTCTCTGTTCTGTGCTGCCATGGCAAAGAACGGATCCAGGGTCCCTGGGGCGCCTTCGATAGGAATGCCTGTGACAAACAGGATTCTGCCACAGGAGCCTTCCTAAGTGCGAGAGGACAGGCCACGCCGTTTCCTTCTTAGCCTGGGGACAGGAGGAGCACAAGGGGGGGGGGGGGCGGCACTGGACATCGCTCTGATTCACTCTTGCGGACTACCTTTTCAGCCCAAAGCCGCTTTGCTACTTCGCTGAGGCAAAACCCCCTCATTTCTGGGAGGGGTTCCTGAGAAAGTCCAATTTGCCTTGAAAGTCTCTGCCTTTGGATGTGCCCAAAGACCAAGGGACAGGGGCTTCAAGTGCGAGATCGCACCTAATGTTCCCGAGTTGGCACACGCACAGACGTGGCTATGGTTGTTCACAACATCTCAGCGGGGCTGATCACCCTCCTCACTCCGGAGCCCCTTTTGGCACTTCCCAGGGCCATAACCTTCAAGATCTCAGTGGGCTGACAATGTTCGCTGTCCTCGGATGCACAGTCCGAAACCTCTCTAACCCGTGATTCTCTGCTCCTGTCCCGCTTTAGAAGAGGCCGGAACACGGGCACGCTGGTGTCTGAGGGTCTGCGCTGCTTGGGACAGCTGTCCGGTGCTATTGTGACACCCCCCCCCCACTCTCCCCATCTACAAATCGTTCGTTGCCCTGACAGATCACAGACGCGGGGTTCGAGTGGAACGACAGAGAAGCGAAGCACACCGAGCTCCCTGCCTGTGCACCTCCGGGAGGACAGATCGTGCCCAAATGGGTGAGGGTGGCGCAGGGGGTCCAGACCAGCTGCGTGCAAGGAACCCAAAGGTCCCCAGGAACAGGAAGAGACCACCTCGATGCCTCTTTTCAGCTTTTCTCCCATGCAGACCTCTGAGCTTCAACCATTTCTTCCCACGAACACCCAGCCACTCTTCAGGACTGGCGGCGGACAACTCCGGGGAGTCCCGATAATTTCTCCTGGCCGAGGAGCCAGCGAAGGCTCCGCCGGTCCGGGGGGAACAGGGCTGTCCGGGACGTGCGCATTCCCCGCTGTCGTCCACAGAACGTTCGTGGTGAGGGTGGGAATAAAGCCCCTGAACCTTCACTGTGTTCAAATACCCTGTGACGGGGCCCGGCACGCTGTACCTTCAGGCCACAGACACTCGGCCTTCTCCACGGCCCAATGCAAACTGCTCCCGGCGTTTATCCATTTAAGACATCTGTCCCGCCCCAAAAGCACCCGATGCCCAAAGAGGGCCACTGTCACCACCCAGCTTCCCCGTGACCGGCAGCACAGAAGCGATCATGGGGCCCCTCTAGTCACAGCCCTGCCGCCCGGGCTGGGTCAGGGGCATTTCCAGGGCCGTCCTCGCCTCGGGAGCAACACCCCCTCACGGCTTCCGCTTCATCCGCAGCTCTCAGGGCACGCCTGCCCACCTTCGTGCCACGACTGGGACTGCTACACACAGTCCCCTATGGCTGGGACGCGTCCTGCTTCTAGCGTCCTCCGCGCTCAGCCGCAGGGCCTTCCAGACGGTAGAACTCAGCCCACGTCGAGGAATCAAGGAGCCAGTGAGCCGAGCTCCCTCTGTGCTGAGCGGACGCTTCTCCTCCTTTCTTGAAGAACCAAGCCAGGGCAGGAGCCCCGTGTGTGTGCCTCTGCCATGGACACCATGACAGCCAGCGGGGCATCAGAGGCAAGAACCCACACGCTTATCGTCCCCCGTTCCTGACCCCCTTCCCCTTCCTATTCCGTTCTTTCGCCTTCCCAACCCACCCCGAGGCCAAGCCCTGTGATTCTGGCCCAGAGCCCAAAACAGGAGGCAAGGTGTCTAGGCTGGTTTCTAGGACACGGCAAAAATCCTTTTTGCTGAAAGATATTTTATGTGTTTATTTATTCGAGAAACAGCACACAGAGAGGAAGAGGGAGAAACAGGCCGACTGAGCAGGGAGCCCGATGTGGGGTTATATCACAAGATCCTGAGATCCTGACCTGAGCTGAAGGCAGATGCGTAACCAACGGAGTCCCCCAGACGGCCCCGGGACATGACAAAACTCGTAACTCTTGAACTGGGTCAGGACAAACGCTGTGTT
This sequence comes from Mustela lutreola, assembly GCF_030435805.1. Taxonomy (NCBI): domain Eukaryota; kingdom Metazoa; phylum Chordata; class Mammalia; order Carnivora; family Mustelidae; genus Mustela; species Mustela lutreola. The sequence goes on from NC_081308.1 coordinate 128,246,076, forward strand.
GGGGGATGTCACGCACACACTCAGTCACTGAAGCCAATGAAACCTCCTACGCCAAGGAACCCACTGGAGAGCTCACCAGGGACACCGAGCTCTGAACTTGGGAGGCATCGCAGGGAACCGCCCTCCACATCCCCAAAGGAGGCTCTTTGCCCTGCATTTTCCCCCAAACCTCCCTGGCCCTGCACTGCTTCGAAATCCCAGGGCTCTCTCTTCACACACACACACACACACACACACACACACACACACACACCCCAACAGGGAAGAACCAAGAAACAGCCTCACTTCGTGCCCGGAACCCCCAGGACAATCTGCCCACCACGCCAGGGCCCGGACCGCACCACAGCCACCCCTGGGGCTCAGGCCCTCCCTTCCTCGTGGCTCACAGCCTCTTCAGAGGGGACCAGGGAGGAAACCGGCAGCCCGGGATAGACCCGCAGCAAATACTCCAGCACCTGCAACCTGCTGGTTTCCGCGTGGGCCCTGGGACCCCACAGGAACTCGTAGCGGGCAGGGTCACTGCCGGGCACCTGCCGGTACTCCAGGTACCCTTCCTGCACCCAGACGTTGGTCAGGAGCTCCCGGGGCTCCCCGTAGATGATGTGCTCCTCACCGGCATACACCCCCATGACCCCCAGCGCTTCCCACACCACCTCCTCGGGGGCACGGTCGCCCTCCAGGAGGATCACCGCCAGGAGCACCACCAGGAGGCCGGTCTTGGGCGGGCCCTGCTCACCGCTCAGCATCGCATCGCAGGTGAGGCCCAGGACAGTGACCAGGACGTAGGAGTGCTCGGTGGGGTCTACTTCCTTCACCTCCACGCCGAACACCAGCCGCATGCACTCGGACGCCTGGCCCAGCATTCCGGGGAAGGCGTCCTGCTCATCCTCGCCGACGATCGCCAGCATCTCCGCCTGGCTGGCCGGCTCCTTGGTGAGATACTTGAGGAGCAGGAACCCCACCAGGTCAGCTGTCTTCTCCTGGAGTATGTCAGAGCGCCTGGGCTCGGCTTCTTCGGACTCCTCCCCGGTGCTGGACCCCTCCTCATCTGAGCTGCTGGAGCCCTGGTCGGGCGGGCTCCAGGCAGTGGCTGCCATGGCCGCGGGCAAGGGGCAGGCCATCTGAGGGCTCTGGGGTGGACTCGGGGTCCCCGCAGCAGAGCCCTCCTCCTGGGGGCCCAGAGACAGGGCCGAGCAAGAGAGGGAAGGGACGCTGGACTGGGAGGAGGCAGAGGCGGAGGAGGGAGGTAGGGTCTCCTCTCCTCCAGCCCCGCACTGCTGTGCCTCCTCCAGGCCCTGTCCCGGTCCTGGACCGGGGTCTTCCTCCAGCTTCCACAGCTCACTCCTCTGACCCAGGGGCATGGCGATGGTGTCGGGCTGAACCTGAAGACACATGTGGGTGGCTCCTCAGGGTGCAGCCCATCCAGCAGAGGCCCGGATGTCCCAGAGCTGACAGTGGGCTGCGTCGCCCATGGGTGCCCAGGGGTGCCCTCTGGGTTGGGACCCTGGCGCCAGGCTCACAGCAAGTACCTCACCTTGACCACTGGCACTCACCTGCACCGTGATCTCAGGGACTCCTGCCTCACACCGAGGGCTCAACAGCTGCTTCTCGATACCCCTAGGGGAGAAAAGGAGAAGACACCTCAGGGGACACACTTAGAGCACAGCCCCGGGGCCCAGGGCACACAGGAGGGCTGGGCTGGACTCCTGAGTCTGCCACCCGTCCAGGCTGGGCCGTCCCCTCCTTGGCCTCTCAGGAGACTTCTTCCCCCTGCCAGGACCTAAGCCCCACGCCCCTTGGCCCAGAGGCCAAAGGGTCCCAGCAAGACCACGCGGCCCTGAGCCTCCACGGAAGGAAAGCGAGGGGGTCACATCTGGACCGGCCTGCATCAGGTCTACAGGGCTCGTCACGGATCTCCAGGGATGGCCAAATGTGGGGGTGCCATCTATGTGGGATGGGTCTGCTTCTTTGTCTATACCTTGACCCCAGGAAGGCTGGGAAAACTCCCGGTGTTCACTGGAGGCGACCCTCCTGGTGTCGAGGCCTCATCTCATGGAGAAGCCGGAAGGAAAAGCGAGGAGAACTCAGTCTGCCCACCGATGCCCCGTCTCCCCACTGTCCCCCCATCTCCCCATGGCTGACAGAAGTGTGAGGGCAGGCCTGGCCCCTGGGGATCCTCCCTCCTCCACTGACCTGAGTACAGACCCTCAGGCACAGACCCTCCCCTCCCAGAGCCCAGGGAATTGGGGACGAAGAGGGGCTCAGCCCGCCAGACGCAGCCCGGGTTCTCAGGGCGGTCAGGTAGAGCTGGCCAGATTTCTGGGCCATCCCCTCCTCGTCCCAAGGGGGTCCTCGTTCCTGTCTAGGGGGTCCCCACATTGACTCTTGCTGTACCAGGGTGTCTCCCAGGTGGGCTTCCTCAGATGAACCGACTCTGTCCTCTCCCAGCATGGCCCTCGCCTCCCTGAGAGCTCCCAGAGGACGGTGAGGAGCCACCACGTCCATGTCCGAGGGTCCGTCCCCCACCGTCAGCTTCCAGCAAGATCCCAAAGGGCTGGCAGTGCGGACCGACCCCTCTGTCCTGGGATGGGGATGCCCTCGGGCTCCCGGGAGGCTAATCCTCCTTCTGGCCAGGGCCTGGTCTTCCACCCACCCCCAACCTGAGATAGAGGCCATGTGCCCCTCGGCCCGAGACCTCACTCCCCGAGGTCTCTCCACCTTCCAGCCCATGAGACAAGTGAGCATGCCTGCCAACTTGGGCCACCGCTGACCAGTCCTCCCTGGGCTGCCAACAGGGCACGGCCGGACTCCGGGCCACTGGCTTCTTTGTTGAGAAGGTAGGATCGGGTACAGCCAGTCCTGACCCAGGGTTCTCATCCTCTCTCCCAGAAGGACCTGAGACCCTCCTCCCCACCCCATGCTCCTCTCTCTCTCTCTCTCTCTCACACACACACACACACAGACACAAACACACGCACGAGCCCTCCACACCCCAGGCCGTGTTCCTTCTCACCACAGCCCACAGTCTCTCACACCCAGATGTGGACATCAGGACAGGCATGGGCTCCTCCTACACTGGGGCCTCCTCTCCGAATTGAACATGCTGGGGACCAGGATGCCTCAGTCCTCCCTCTGGTCCTCTCCTTCCACCACAGCAGGCCCACGGTCCGCCCGGGAGGTCCTGAAGCCCGATGCTTCCACCCAGACCCGCGTCTCTGGGAGACTTGGTGGGAATGCAGGGCTCGCCCGATGTGATCATCTGTCCCTGGGGCCTCCTGGGACCAAACGTGGTCTCTGTCCCCGATCCTGCAGTCCTCCTTGCAGGCCTCGCCTTTCCCCCAAGCCACACACGGTCCATCTCCCCCCTCACGCGTTCTTGAGGCGGTGCTCCATCCTTGTGACCACCGGTCCTCAGAGGCCCTGAGTCTGAAGTGGCCACCCACGGCGTGGGATCGCCCACCCCAGGAGCCTCCCGTGGCTGAACCAAGCCGCGGTCCAGCGGGCTCCCTGGGGACTCCCTCAGGTCTTCTCGCCTCGAGCCCTCGCGGGTCCCGGGCCTCTCCTGTCTGCTGTCCCGGGGCCGGGGCTCCCACACCAAGGCTATCGCTCCCCTGAGCCCACTGGCTCAAGCCTGTGACCACGATGTGCAGCGGCAAAGCCCAAGACTTCCCAGGGCTGACCGCGGGGGCTGAGATGGGGCGTCCGGGTCTCTCGGGCCTTCTTCCCCTTTCCAACGGGGCTCCCTGGTGCCTATGCCTTTGTGTGCTGTACTGCCCGTGGATCGACTCCTGGACCCCAGCGCATCCAGCATCCGGGAGACCCAGCTGGGCAAGTGAGGTACACAAACACGCACATACGAACACAAATGAGGAGTCCGTGTCCTACACTAAGACGTCTAGGGGCTGCCTCTGGGTTGGGGTCCAGGGTCCCTCAGACCTCCCTCTGCCTCCTCGCCGTGAAGCCCAGCAGCACCTGCCCCCACGTGTTTGCCCACGCGAGGGAGGCCCTCTTCCTTCTGCAGAGGTCCCCAGTCACTAGAGAAAGCCTGAGGCGCGAGTCCCACCCTAGGGGATAGGAGACCCCATCCCGCCCAGATGCCTTTCTAAACTGACCCTGGGAACCCAATGCTGTGAGGTCCCCCCTCTCCTGCCTCAGGGTTCATACCTTGAATCCCATTCGCGGCTGAGCCCTCCCCTCTGACGCCCTGAGATCGGCTCCTTACATCAGGCGCTTTATCCCCGAGAGACCCGGATGCGGAAGTCCGGACTCGCCACGTGCTCCCATCCCCCACCACGGACCTTCCCTGACTGACTCTGGGCTGGGGCCCTGGGTCCCTCAATCCTCCTACATCCTCACCATAAAACTCAGCAAGGCCTTCTCCCGCCCCTCTACCCCACTGAGGGAGGCCCCACTCCTTCTGCCAAGGCCCCCAGTGTCTCTGAGACCCGGATGCACCAGTCCCACCCCAGAGGCTACTAGTCCCCATCACCCTCAGGTGCCTTTCCAGACAGACACTAGGGCCCGAATGCTGTGAGATCCCCCCTGTCCTGCCTCAGGGTTCATACCTTGAATCCCATTCGCGCCTGAGCCCTCCCCTCTGACGCCCTGAGATCGACTCCTTACATCAGGCGCTTTATCCCCGAGAGACCCGGATGCGGAAGTCCGGACTCGCCACGGGCTCCCATCCCCCACCACGGACCTTCCCTGCCTGACTCTGGGCTGGGGTCCTGGATCCCTCAGTCCTCCCTCTGCACCCTCACCACGAAGCCCAGTATGACCTGCGCCCGCCCCTCTGCCCGCCTGAGGGAGGCCCTGCTCCTTCCACCCAGGCTCCGAGTCTCTCCGGAGGCCCCGAAGCCCCAGTCAGGCCACCTGACCACTTGTCCCATCACTCCAGGGCGGACTTCCCGGAATGGCCTTGGGAGCCGACGTGGGAGAGGTCCCCTCTGGCCTCCCTCAGGGTTCATACCTCGAATCCCATCCGCGCCTGAGCCCTCCCCTCTGACGCCCTGAGATCGGCTCCTTACGCCAGGCGCTTTATCCCCGAGAGACCCGGATGCGGAAGTCCGGACTCGCCACGTGCTCCCATCCCCCACCACGGACCTTCCCTGACTGACTCTGGGCTGGGGTCCGGGCTCCCTCAATCCTCCTACATCCTCACCATGAAACAAAGCACGACCTGCGCCCGCCCCCTACCCCACTGAGGGAGGCCCCGCTCCTTCTGCCAAGGCCCCCAGTGTCTCCGAGACCCGGACGCGCCAGTCCCCACACACTGGCCAGGTGTCCCCATCCCGCCCGGGGGCCTGCCCGGACTGGTCCTGGGGCCGACCTCAGTTTCGACCCCTCTGTCCTGGGCTCCCAACTCCCTCGGTCCTGCCCCCGCTCGGGCACGACCCCATCCCCCCTGACCCCCCAGGGCCTCCCTGGGCCGCGGCCTTCCTGACCCGGCATCCTCGCCCTCCGACCAAGGTCCTCAGCCCCCTCGGACCCCCGAGGCACCTTTCAGCCGACGCCCCCTGTGGCCACCCTCCCCCGGGGCCCCAGGGTCGGTCCGCGGCTGGGCTGCGGTGGGGCTGCAGCCCTCGGGGCCGCACCGATCTCCCTCAGGTGCCGACACCCGCTCCAGGGGGGGGGGCCTGGGCCCGTCCTTCTGGGGACCCGTGTCCCCTGCCCTGGCCCCGGCGGGAAGGGCTCAGCCGGACGGCGCTGCCCTGGCCCGGGGTCTCTCGGGGCTGCCGCCATGGCCCCCTGGATCCCGGGGGTCCCCCCACGACCCCCACTCGGGGCACCGTCAGGGCAGGGTCTACCTGCACGCCTGGCTGCCGGGCCTGGGCTCCTTCCCTCAGCCAACCGGACTCCGGCTTCCCACACACAGGGCCTCGCCTCTCTCAGGCCTCGGAGGCGGAAGTCGGCGCTCGACACATCCGGACCCCAGAGGAAGGGGTCCCCTAGGGCTGACAGCACCTCCGCGGCGATGGGTCCCGCGTGGGCAAGGCGGGAGCAGGGGAGCGGGGAGGAGGGTCCCTCGGTCCTCCCTGGGCGCCTCGCCTGCCCTCTGGCAACACTGGGCCGCCGCTGACCGCAGACCTGAGCCCCAGCGGGATGGTTGGCGGGGCTCGTGCCGCACCTGCTCCCGGGGCCCGGGGTGTCTCAGGGCTGCGGGCAGGGACACAGTGCGCTGGGACGTGGGACCCCTCGGCCCTCACCCAGGAGGCCCTCCTCTCCCCTTGTGGGACACACGCCGTCACGGGACAGATGCCTGATGTGGACCCGCAGTGCCCGTGACCGGGAGGCAGGGTCGGAGGAGAAGCGCTCCTTCCAAGGGGTCCCTTCGCCAGCCGCCAGACTTCAGGAACAGTCTGAAGATTTTATAAAAACATTGAATCTACTGACGAGGCTGAGCAGCTGCAGAGGTTTGGGGTTCGGTCCCAGGGTGTTTAGGGTTATCCACTGTTTTGGGGTCCGCTGCAGTGAGTTTTCCTTGGTCGTGCTCGTTCATCCTAAGAAACACAATGTCAGTAGTTAGATTTTGTACTATATTTGATATGGTATATAAGTATATACAACGTGTAGATTATATGTGTTTAAATACACATGTATGTACATATCACATAGATGTGGACATGGCCGTATATATGCATGTGTGGTACTTTATGCATTTACAAATTATGTATCTGTAGAGTTTATATACTTTATGAAAAATACCTTCTCTTATATGATTTGCTTTGATATTTGCTAATGTATTTCAGGCTGACTCTTTGTCTTATATTTCAATAATTGTAGATGGAGCATTCCTTACCACTAAGTTGTATCATGTGGTTATTAGCACAGAGTCTGGAGTTAAATGCCTCATTCATCCCATCTTTCCTGTGTCTGGTTGTTACACCAGGGCTACTGTCATGTGTGCTCTGGGATCCTGCCTCAGGTCTGGGCAGGGAAGCAGAAGCAGAAATTGAAAATTGGTCCCCCTGTCTATCCTGTCGTCTGCATTTACAAAGCCTACGTTCCCTCCCCGCATCCCTGATGTTCCTGAGTCTCCAACCCAAACAGAAGTTCCTCAGTCTTCAGTTTTCCCCAGGGTTTTCTCCTATTTTATTGTTCAGACATCGTTACTCATTCTCTGTGTCTCTTTCAAGACTTCAGTTTTTTTTTTTTAAAGATTTTTATTTATTTATTTGGCAGAGATCACAAGTAGGCAGAGAGGCAAGCAGTGTGTGTGTGGGGGGGGGGGGAGCAGGCTCCCTGCTGAGCAGAGAGCTTGATGCAGGGCTTGATCCCAGGAATTCTGAGATCATGACCTGAGCGGAAGGTAGAGGCTTAACCCACTGAGCCACCCAGGTGCCCCAAGACTTCAGTTTTTAAGAGTAGTTTTAGTTGCACAGAAATGAAAAAGAAAATTCCTTTTTCATCTTATTCTGATCAAAGTTTTTTCCATTAACTAGTGTTGAATTTCTTTGAGAGGACTTTTTGTACCCATTTGTGATCTGATATTTTTAGTTTCATTATTTTGTTAATGTAGGTAAATACAGTTGAAAGATTTTTCTTATGTTAAGCCATATATTTCTGTTCATTGGGCACAGCCTATTGTCTATTTAATTCACTACTATGTTGAATATGCATACATTTACTTAGGATATTTGCTGCTATATGTGCAATTTTTGCTTAAGTGTTCTTTCAAGGTGGGTTTCTCCTCTAGCATTTACATTCAGGAGCACTAGCTTGGGGAAATGAATAGAAAAAAAATTCCCATGTTCTTCTCCACTTTGAGTTTACCTAACATAAATTCTCCCCAACCATTTGGTAGAACTAGCCTTGAAAACTGACTTGCCCTGGAATATATGATGGTTGCTTGAGCTCATAATATGGTTTCAATTTATAATGTTCAATTAAGGTTTTCTATTTCTTTATGGAAAATTTGTCATTTTTTTTCCTAAAAACCACAATCCATTTTACTTAGGTTTTCAAACTTAATGACATGATATTTACAAATAAAAATTTTTACTACAGAAAGTCTCAAACATGTAAACAGTGGGGAATAGAATAGTGAACCCCATATACCTGACAACCAGGGTCAACATTCTTCTATACATGAGCAATCAAGCTCCAAATATACCCCCACCTACCTGGTATCTCAGATGCTAGGATATTGTAAAGTATATCCAAAATGTACCTTTTCATTATTCAGTACTTTAGTATGAATCTCACAAAGATAAGTACTCTTTTATTAAACATAAAGCCACCATGATTATCACTAAATAACTCTTTAATACAGTGAAATGGGTTTGTTTTTCACACTTTTCAGGCAAGCATATGCTCTTTTTTAAATGCAGTTTCTTTGAATCAGTATCAAAATATGTTCTATACATTTTGACTATTCACATCCCTGAGTCTTTTCAAATATACAGGCTCTCACTCATCACCTCTTGCTTGGCAAATACTTTGTTCAAAATAAAACACCCCTTGTCTTTTGTCCAGTTTCCCATTGTGTGCATTTCACTGAATGCAACTTTTCTCTCTTTGACATTATTCATTTGTCTTTCCATGTTTTCCACTTTTTTTTTTTCCCAGTAGAGCCTCTTGGCATCTTAAACATAGTTATTTTACATCCTCTGTTAGTTCCAAAATTATTGTCATATTTGAGTCTGTTAATTCCAACGTATGTGTCACATTTGAATCTAGCTCTGGTATTTGTATTGTCTGTTCAAATCATGTATTTCCTCGCCTTTTGGTCTTGTAAATTTTGGTTTAGTGTTGAATGTGTTGTGTGGGGTAATAGTAACAGATGTCATTATGTCTCATGTGTCATTTATGTTGATCTGGCTGGGAGTTGGGTGTTATTTCTTGTAGCTATAGGTGCCAGAAGCTTTGATTCTTCCAGTGTCCTTGTTTTTGTTTTCCCTCTCGGATTATGACAGCTGTACAATAATAACATAAGATAATGACAATAGGGGAAACTGGATGCAAAGTATATGAGAATTCTCTTTACTATCTTTATGATAATTTTGTCAATTGAAAACTTTTTAAAAAATGTAATAGAAGTCACTCCTTGGACTCCATTGGAAATAACAAATGCAAACACTTCTTCCTCTAAGAATTGACCCTCCAAGGGAAAGAATTAGCTTTTATCTTGCTTTTCTTCTACTAACCATATTACTACATAACGCAATACCTGTAGTAAATGCAGTGGAGCTCTTACTGGAGGATTCCAGGTGAGGAAAGTGCAAGGCATGATAGGAAAAAGGAAATGACCATTTGCAAGCCCAGGAATGTAACTGATGTAGTTCATGATAACTGATGGGTGCAATCACTGGGTGAAAGTTTGATTATGTACTCTACAATGCAGGCATGAGGTGTCACCGCCTGAATCCTCTGTTCAGTGACCTTCTGATCAACAGTAGAAGAACCTGAAGTGATATGCCTTCTGTTAGAATGCCCTAGGAAGCACACAGTACTACCTAGGAGTACTTTCCTCCCAAAATCTTGAACTTGCTTCTGGCCTCCCACTGGGGTGAGTTACAGTGCCAGGAAATACAGCTCTCTGTTAAAGTGACTATGCCCCTCAGTGAAGGCACAGGGTCTTTTCTGCGAAAAGAGCTCTAGACATCAGCAGAAAGGTGTTTACTTTGTTCTGCACATAATCTGCTCAAGAAAGGCACCATTTTCCTGTCTACCACAGTGATGCCACAACAAGACAACAGCCTTGTTGTCAATGGTGTTGGTCTTTCCCTTTATCTTTAAACCTGCATTTGCTCCCTATCCGCTAGGTCAAGTCAGAAACCTAAGATAAAAACCTCAATGCAACAAGTCAGTTCACGGTACCAGTGCCACTGATCTTGCTGCAAGGCTACCCTTGGGTCAGAGGATCAGGCCCTCCAAACTAGTCTCTCAAGAGCCCTGCCTCCTACTCTCTGTTGCAGAGCCCTGAGCTACTGCATGTTTTGTTCTCCCCTGGGCATTTGCTTTTGTCAGGCTGCTAGTATTCCTCTTGAGACATCTTCAAGTCTCTCCTTCAATGTCACCTTTTCCATGAGTCCTTCTGTGTATACTTAAACCTAAATTGAAATCCCTCCTTCCACCCCATCCCCAACACTCCTTATTCAGTTCTGTGGATTCAATTTGTTTCCATAGCATTGATCACTATTCAACCTACTTCACCTTTTACTTTGTTCCATGGTTCATTTCAACTCTACAGCCTTACACACATTAGATTATAAGCACTCCAGAGGCAACGAATTAGTTCAATGCTGTATCCTTAGAGCCTCAAGCAGTGCCTGGCACATAGTACATGCTCACCACTTATTTTAAGAATGAATAAAGAGCTTCCAGCTCTAAGGTCGTAGTATTTGGAGCCCCTCTTCCCTAAACCCTATTGGCATTTCTAACCCCCACAACTACCCAAATGGGCAAAGTTTGAATGCTTTCCACCATCCTCTAATTATTGGATCATGGACAAGGTAAGCAACTGAGCTTTCTGGGGACTCTGGAGACCCCTTGTCCCAGTCCCTGGTTGGTGCTCCTGGTATTCTGGTGAAGTCAGCATGGCAGGATTCCAAACTATGGCTGACTGCACACTCTCTCCTGCCAGCAGGCAGCTATGGCCTTCATGCTTATGCTCTTCTCCTCTTTCCTGTTGGCTCAGATCTTTAAGTTGCTATGGTCAAGGACTCGTGTATCCTTGAGTTGGGCCACAAAAGGTTTTACAAATAGCCAGTTCACACAGCACATGCCTATTGATTCCTGGGTATGGTCTGGAGAGCACACTCATATTCACCAATGATCTTTTTTTAAGTTTTTTTTTTTTTTTTAAGATTTTATTTATTTATTTAACACAGAGAGAGATCACAAGTAGGCAGAGAGGCAGGCGGGGGTGGGGGGGGAAGCAGGCTCCCTGCCGAGCAGAGAGCCCAATGCAGGGGGCTCAATCCCAGGACCCTGAGAACCATGACCTGAGCCGAAGGCAGAGGCTTAACCCACTGAGCCATCCAGGCACCCCTCACCAACGATCTTGATGAGACTTCCCTAGACAGAGTAGGAAGGGGAGTAGCCAACATGGTTTGCAAGGTTACTTTCAAACCAAAATACTCTAACCACTAGGGTTTCTCCCCATCGCCAAATACAGGTGCCTTCCTTGCCTTTGCACATACTGTTCCTTGCATCTGAAGGTGTTGGAGATACAGTACTTGCAAGAAGAAAGGCTTTTTCTCATTGTGCTGTCCTCCATGATAATGCCAAAGGATATCCTCATCATGAGAAGACATCAGACACACTCAGACTGAGGTACATCCTAACAAAACTGGAAAAGTAGTCCTCAGAAGTGTCAATGCCATTGATATAAGCAGAACACTGGCCTCCCAGAGATGTCCACATCCTAATGCCCGGAGCTGGAATATGTTAAGTTACACATCAAAGTGGAGTTAAAGTTGAAGATGGAATTAAAATTACTAATCAGTTGACCTTAATATAGGGACATTGTTCAAGATAATCCAGGTAGACCCAATGTTAATTCAATGGTCCAACTGTGGAAGAGGGAAGCCATGTGAGAAAGACTCATCCTCCCATTGCTGGCTTTGAAGATGGAGGAAGTGTGCATGAGCCAAAGATCATGGTCACCCTCTGGAAACACATATCTCCCTAGAGAATTCCAAAAAGTATCACAACCCTGCCTATTTTAGCCCAGTGAGACTATTTTAGGACTTCTGACTTTGAGAAATGTTACAGAATACATTTGTGTTGTTCCACTAATAAATTCGTGTTGTACCACTAAGTTTATGGTGATTTGTTACATCAGCATTAGGGAAATAATATAGTTTCAATGAAACTGGAATTACTAAGAAACTATCACAGATTGGAGGACATTAAGGGGATGTAACAACTGTATGTAATGTGGTATCCTGGGTTGGAAAGAAAAAGCACACATCCCTGCCCCTTTGCTCCCAGGGGTCTTGGCCACTCTATGGTCCGTCCGACTGTACCACCACTCAGGACAATTGCAGGGGCCCAAATGGAACATACACAGGGGTCTGTGGCTGAGCTGTAAAGACAAGACCACCCATGAGGACAATGTAGTCCTCTCCCCACTTTCCTTCTTATAGGATCAAGCATCCTCTTCACCCCAGTGAGAGAAAATGAGTGACAAGGTTGGGGAACTGGGTCCTGACAGTTGGAGAATGTTGACTATGAAGCTGGGGCACATAGAAAGCTACATGAGGTTGTTTCTATTTAAAAAAGCATCAGGAGCCATGGGTTTCATTACCACACCATAAGATCCCAGAGCACAGTCCACCTGTTCTCATACCCAGGGAGTTAAGTCATGCACATCTTCTTTTTAGGTGTGAGACTCCAGATTCTGCACCCTTAAAGTGCAAGGCAGGGGTGGAGGTATTCAAAAATGGAGCTGCCTCACAGGAAGCTGTTTGCAGGAATTGGTGGGATACTATCCATTCTCTCTAGGGACAAGAGCTGCACCCATCAGTCTCCTGAGAACCATAACGTCCAGGGAAGCTCAGGATAGGCATCCAAGTGGCCATGCTAGAAAAGGGTATCCTCCTCCTGGGTCCCAGCCGGCAGCCCCTGTCTCTCTTGCTGCCCACACTACTCAGTCTCTCCTGAACCTTGCTTCAGTCTGGAGAGCTTGGGAGCTTTGTCCTCCTGTCTCCCCACTGCTAACCTCTCAGTCCCCAATGCTGATGTTCATAAGCAGTTACCTCCACTTGACAGGGAATGGGGAGAAATGCTCTTTTGTAATTGCTGTGGTTCAGGAAGAGACAGCATGACTTGATATAGCTTCTTGGTGAGTCTCCTAGAAGTTGGTAAATAATAATAATTGCCATGTGATTGTGTGACAAATCGTTATGATTATGAGTTATTTTCTAATAATTCCCTATGTAACACCAAATGTTTGATTAAACTGATGGCCTTGTGAGGGTGACTCTGAGATTTTGCTTCCTGAGGCTGAGCCAGAGAGGGTGTGTGTACTGGTCAGTCATCTCCAGAGCCAGCTGGGACCCTGGTGTCTGCAATCAGGCCTTTGGAGCAGAGGGAAGACTAGCAGATGATGGTGGAGGTCACTGGGACTCTCTCCCACACACCCAGACACCCTCAGAGTGAAATGAGGACTTAGAAAGCAGCCATGCTGGAGGGGGCTTCGGGTTCCCAGGAAGTAGGCTGTGCAGAGGCTCAGCCAACCCAGGAGAGGTGGAAGGAGGAGCACCCCCACCGCATCCCGTCTGGACTGCCCTGGGATGAGCAGGGGAGGGTCAGGGGAGCACAGATGGGGCTGAGTTGAGCTAGAGCCTGGATGATATCATGAATTGGATGCTGTTGGCCCAAGTCCCAGGACCAGAGCCTGTGGGGCACTCCAGGATGGAAGCAGGGACACTGCATGCTGTCCTTGGAGGGAATGGACTTGAAGGGTGTGAGATGGTGTTTGATCCAGGCCTTCATGGACTGCTGGGATGTAGCACTCACGATGTCCCACACACCACCATGGGGGTCCCTCAGGGAGGCATTTCCAGAGTGCAAATTTCTCTCCAGCATTGTCTGTGCTGACACACATCACCCAGGTCCCTGGCAGTTGTGGCCATGGTGGGGAATACCAGACAGGAGATCCTCTGACCATCAGCAGGAAGATCTGGTGTTCTGTAGTTGCCCTGAGCCTGCCCCGATAGGCTGGTGCGAAGCATCTCAGCTATGGTCCTGCTTCTCTGAGAAGCTTCCATCCCCCAGCCATGACGAAGCCTGCTCTAAACTCCAGCCTCCTTGGCAAGGGGCACTTCCTGCCTGGCTCTCACCTGTCCTCGTCTGTGGCAGATGTCACCGGCAGCTGCCCTAGGGCTCTACATGAGCAAGTATGGGATGTGACACCAAGGGACATCCACAAGACAGCATCCGGGCAAAGTCACATTTACCTAGCACTTAGATGAAGGGTCTGCCCAAAGACCTCTCTCCCTGTGGGCAGGCAGTAAGAGTCCTTAGACCTAGTGGGTGGGTGTTTTGAGCCGCTGGCCTGCTGTGTTGCCTGACGTCCAGCCTGTCCAGGGGAGTGAGCCTGCAGCAGAACTTTGGGTCACCTAGCCAGCTAGGAGAGAAAGAGACCAGACTGGACAGGTGAATGGGAGAGCAAGGACCATGCCTGAACCCCAGAGCAGCCTTCAGTGGCCATCGTTCCAAAACTCACCTCGAGGGGAAACTTGATCCTTACACCCTCTGTCTTAGAGTGCGCCACTCCTCATCTCCGTTTCAGGATAGATAGTGATCTGATGGGGTTGGGAAAGTACACATGGGCTGGTCGAATATCTGGCTCTCAGTTCCCTCTTCTGTAACATAGGGAAGATAAAACAGTACAACCTCTGGGCCTTGATGTGTGATTGTACTCATTTCCTGGGACTGCCTACCAAGATGCCACAAAGTGGATGTGGAGGGATTTCTTCTCTCACATTTACGGATGCTCACAGTCCACAGTCAAGGAGTTGGCATGGTCATGCTCCCTCTGAAGGCTCTGGAGGAGGCTCTATTCTTGTCTCTTCTAACATCTGGTATCCCCAAGTTTCCCTTGGCTCGTGGTCACATCACCCCAGTCTCTTTCTTCTCACATAGCTGTATTCCCTCTGTACCTGCATACGTCCAGCTTTCCCTCTTGTTATGAGGACGCCAGTCGGATGCATTATGGCCCACTCGAATGACCTCATCTGAACTTGAGTACATCTGCAAAGATCCTATGTCCAAATAAGGTCACCTTCCCTGGTCCTGGGGATTAGTAGTTCAGCATAAGTTTAGGGAAACTATAATTCAACCCCTAACAAAGATTATGGAAGGTGTCATCTGTCTCTAAAATGACAAGCTCAAAGTAGGTAGTCAGTAAGAAGAAGCTGTTATTACTAGGCATGTAAGATGTATGTTCTTTCCCGCATTTTAATGTTGCTGAATCAGTTTATATCTTACAATCCCCAAGTAAACTGATCGATGCAAGGTTTTTTCCTTTGACAATCAGTTACCAATGGATGACCCATCTCAAATAGATGGTCTTGGGCAAACATGGTACAAGTTATTCTATAACAAGACTCAAAAGCCCTCAGCATGGGACGCCTGGGTGGCTCAGTTGGTTAAGCAGCTGCCTTCGGCTCAGGTCATGATCCCAGCGTCCTGGGATCGAGTCCCACATCCGGCTCCTTGCTTGGCGGGGAGCCAGCTTCTCCCTCTGCCTCTGCCTGCCACTCTGTCTGCCTGTGCTTACTCTCGCTTCTCTCTCTATGACAAATAAATAAAATCTTAAAAAAAAAAAAAAAAAGCCCTCAGCATGTCGATAACCTGGAGAATGTGGTAGGGAAAAGGGAGAATGGAGCCCACAGATCATGCCTGCTGCTACTACAAACTAAGGAATAAGAGATCATTGTTCTGGCAGATGTTGGAGGCCCAGTTTGAGGTATGGAGAAGGGAGGCCTACTTGTTTGAAGGGATCTTGGGATGGTCTGACTCCTGCATTCATTTCGTGAGCTCTCTCTGAGCAGGCTTCCTCAGCTAAGTCCTCACTGCCCATTGGCCTAGGGTTGCAAGTAGGCAGGGCAGGGGAGCATGCTGTACATCAAGCCAGAGAAAACAGTCATCGTAGGAGGCCACAGGATCCCAGGATAGACTGGAGACTGAGACAAAGCAATCTTCCTGTATTCGAAATGTATGGAACAACCTCACTGAAATGTTGTTGTATGTTGCCTGGTTCTGTATGCTGCATTTACACACAGACTCTAGCACAGCCTCGACTGAGTCCTGTTCTGGTCCAGGGGTCATTCTGGGTAAAACATTTTTGCGATGAGCAATCAGACACCAAACTAGAGGGCCTACCTGAGGGAACGGTGTTCCAGAAACTCCACAGAGAATGAACATAGAGGACATTTTTCTCCTGAAAAGTCCAACTGCCTCCACTTCCTGACTTCTGCACCTTTGAAAGGGTTGTTCCCTTTGCCTGCAACTGGAAATCTTCCGTGGCCTTTCAGATTCAGCTCAGCAGTTCTCCTGCTCTGGAAGCTTATCACATACAACACTAAGTGTTAGCAGTGCTTTCCACAGTGCCCGACATTAGCTGATGCTGACAGAGGAGTGAAGTTTGCAGACTGCCCTGGCCAGAAGGGTACATCAGAAGAAGACATGGGGAAGAAGGGGACATCTTATAAGTAAAGGCAGAGTGTCCCAGAGAAAGGTGACAGAAAGCCAACGTGCAAGCACAAAGGGCAAAAGGCAAGCAGGGAGTGGAGACACAGGAATGAGAACAGGACAGTGGGGAGGAGAGAAGGGGCTTGTGTGGGCAAGTGCTTGGTGACCTCTACGTTTCTTCCTGTCTTCCCAAAAGGCCTGGCCCATGTACCTGACCTGGGTTTTCCAGGCACATCTCATTGGAGGACCGGATCTCAGGAGTCTACTTCCCCACCTGGGAAGCCTTCCCGGAGCCCCTGGTGACCGGATAGGTCCAGGGGGGATAGCACAGGGACACCACGATGGCTCTGTGGGCCCAGACACGGTCTGCCCACTCCACCTTCCAAAAAGAAATAGTCCCTGCTTCCTTCGCTGGGATGCTTGCTCCAGAAAGGATGCTGACCCACGTGTCCTCAGGGACACCATCTATGGTGAAGAGGGACTCCTTCTGGGCTCTTGAAGAAGACCAGAGGCAGCTATAAATCTGAGTAGAACCATACATATTACCTTCTTGGTCTCTTCCATTGCTCCCAGTCTCCACCCCAAGCTCCTTGAGCCCCCAAATCCAGCTATGTGTTCTACTGTACCCTTATCCAGACCCCAACCACCTCCCAGGGAGATCTCAGGAACAGAAAGACTACACACTTACTCAGGTCAACTTAAAGTAGCTAGAAACAAAGGGCCCTCTCAGGAAACAAGGGGTCCATTTCACAGGTGGAGTCCCCATTGATTTCTTATTGGTGGAATTCGGGGTGTGGACTTCGGGGAACTTAAGAGTGGAGAATTTCAGGTTGAGAGAGGGTTAGCCTTCAGCCGGCACCTTGCATCTCCCGGCTGAATATGTTGCCAAGCTGGTCCCCCAGGAAGTTTAGTAGGCCTGCCAGCCCTCCCCAGGATTGGATCCCAGCTGTCCCTCCTTCCACGAAAGCAGTGATGAAGCTGGTCTGAGTCTTCTAATTCCATGCTCTCCCCACCCTGCTGCAGCCCAGGGGAGGAGCCCCGTTGGTGTGAGAGTTGGGCCACAGCCACTTCTATCCCCTAATCCAGGCACTCCATGACCAGAATACCAGGATTCCCTCCTTCACAGCCCTGTTCCTGAAAAGTCTGACCTCCACCCTATCATTTTGGAGACAATGTGAATGTTTATTTGGACAAGCCACCAACTTAACAGAAGGGTGTTACAAATCCAAGGTAGTCTTCAAAACCATGGTCCAGATATACAGTGATGCTTCTGGGACATTGTAATATGGACCCACTCCAAAGCCACATGAGTGTGCTTTCTGGCTTATTTGGGGTCATGATTTTTCAATCCTGAGCCATTTCATGCCTTTATATAAGGAATGTTGATAGTCTGTAGTAAGAGGGCCCTGAAATTTGGTGGCAAGTCAAAGTCGGCTAGGGGAGATGATGAGGGCATCAACCTGTGTATGGCCCAGAGTCTTTCCTCAATGTCTGGGTCACTCATGCCTCTGTACATGCAGGCCAGTGAAGTTTTGGGCCCTTGCTCAGGGCAGGACACTGAGTGAGGGGTCTGAGATTGGCAGCAGTGTCTTTTGCACTTGCTGGAGAGAAGACAAGAGGGACACCCAGATATTCTGATGTTTTTTACAGAATTTATTTATTTATTCAACAGAGAGAGAGAGAGAGTGAGCACAAGCAGGGGTGAGGGACAGAGGGAGAGGGAGAAGCAGGCTCCCCTGTGAGCAGGGGGCCCGAGGCGGGCTCAATCCCAGGATCCCAGGATCATGATCTGAGCTGAAGGCAATCGCTCAACTGACTGAGCTATCCAAGTGCCCATGGATATTCTGATTTTTATTTCCATGAGAGCACTGGTAGAGTACAGGGCTGGACCTCCAGTGAGGCTGAGGCATACCAGGTACATCCACTTGCTGAATATTAGTGATACGAGGCCTTCTCTTCTATTCCCATGGATAGGTTTATAAGCTCCCCTCGGCAATCTGGCTTGTCGGAACAAAAAAATACATTGGCAACTGGTTTGTGTATTAGTTTTCTCTTCCCTGGGCTGGGCAGCCCTCACAACCTGGTCGTGTCTGGGGGACTGAGCTGCAGAGCAGTGGGTCAGCTCTGGGACTCCCTGGGGCCTCACCAAAGTAGCGCCTGCCCTCAAGACTCTGGACTGAGCAGCCTGCCTGGTCTCTGCTGGTGAAGTTTCTGAAAAGGCAACAGTATCTCCTATTCAAGTATCTTAACTGACAAACAATCTCAGTCTTAATGCCTGTTTATGAGGAGGTCACCAATAATGAAGATGGTGCTGGCCAGTCTGGCCACTGGCAACTACCTCTTTTTCGCAGAGTGCGGGCTGCAATTTCGGCAGGACCCCCTGCAGCCTCTTTGCTCCTGTACCTCTACCAGCTGGGTAGCTCAAGGCACATCAGACAAGCTTCTCTGTGCCTCAGCTTTCTCTTGTGTATTTAAATGTTTACTGGGAAACTCATCGGGGGCAGACACTGGACTCTACCTGGAGGATGGGCGAGGGAATTGACCAAAGACTCTGGGACTGGGTTCTGGTGTTGCAGCAGCTGACAAACCTGATTCAGGTTACTCATATTGAAAAGCAGCTCCTACAGTAATATCCATTTGCCAGTGGGTTTGGGAAGCCTAATTACCACTTGTGAAATGTTTTCAGTCTCTTGGAAGAAAGGGGATACATCATGGCAAGGTGTGACTATCATAATTGTGCTCTTCTCAAGCTGCCCCCAGGGCTAGCCCATATGAAAACTGCCATTCATGAAACTCTGTTATTGTAACAAAGTGCAACTATTACCCATAATGATACTAGACTAATGTCTAAGGTATTGCTGTGCTCATGGAAAAGTCTTAAATAAGCCGGAAGTGAGGAAGGTAGACTAGGTCACCTGCTATGAACTTGCCCAGCTAATTCCAAAAGTAAACAGACTTTTGAGGAGGTAGGAACTGGAAAGAGCACGAAAGAGCAACTACATTCTCTGAGCACTTGGTGTGAACCAAGCCCTGTTATGTATGCTCTCTTACCCAAGTTTAGGAAGTTGGTTTTATCATCTCCATTTTGCAGGGGAGAAAAATTGAGACCAAAGATGTTGACCCGTGCAAGGGAGATACCTGGCAGTTATAAATAAGATGGCCTGGAGTGGAGGAGGAGGCCAGGTGCGAAGTGACCACAAAGTCGAGGCAGGGGCCAAAAAGTCTCTGGACTCAGCAAACAGGAAAATGACTACAAGATTTCCAGTTTGGATGCCCCCATGAATAGGTGTGCTGCCAACGGAGAGGGCAACCCAGGAAGGGAAGGCGGTTGGGAGGAAAGATGACAGTGGCGCGGGGTTACCTGAGTGTGGGACCATCAGCACGTATCCATATGCTGGCCTGGGCCTTGGGAGAGAAATGGAGACGCAGACTTGGGAGTCACCGACAGATCTAACAGGTGAAGCCTGGGATGAGAACGCCAAAATGCAACGAGTCACCGTGGCCACTATCCCCCTTCCCGCCCAGGCTCAGGGGAAATTTCCCGAAGGCACAGCGGGGTGAGGTGACAATTGTCCGCGAAGACCTCCCCGCGAGATTCCCGGGTGGCGCGCTCCCTTCCCGCAGGCCTGCGCCGAGGGGGCTTCGCCGCTCGGCTCTCCGCCGCCTCCTCCAGGCTCCCCGTCTCTCCCAGCCTCCACGTCCCCCGCGGGCCGCAGGGAAAACCAGGGCCGCGGCCTCCTCCGGTCGCCACCAGCTAAGAGGGAGGCGTCGCACGCGGCTCGCAGCGCTTCCCCGGCCAGCTGGGCGGGGCTCGGGCGCATGCGCCGCCGCCGTACGGAAGCCTGGAAGGCGGGGCGGGAGGCGGTGGCTCAGGTTTCTCCCGGCGGCGGCGGCGGCGGCGGCGGCGGCGGCGGCGGCGGCGACGGCGACGGCGACGGCGACGGCGGCGGCGGCGGCGGCGACGGCGACGGCGACGGCGGCGGCGGCGGCGGCGGCGGCGGCGGCGGCGGCGGCAGCGGTGGGGACGCGGCTCGCGCCGGCACCATGAACCCGTTGTAACGCGCAGGGTGCGCGGCGCGGGGGGAGGGGGGAGGAGGAGGCCGCCGCGGCGAAGTTCTCCGCCATGAACCTGAGGGGCCTCTTCCAGGACTTCAACCCGAGGTGAGGCTCCGCCGGGGGAGGCGCGGCGGGAGTGAGGCTGCGGCGGGCAGCGGGGTAGCTCCCCGCGGTGCGAGCGGCTCTCCGGGCCGTGCTTCCCGCTCCCGGTGCCTTCAGCACCCCCACCTCCGCCCTCGGCCCCGCGGGAACCCCTTTGCTTTGGGGCCAGCCCACCCCGGCGGCTGGCCCTACGCCCCCTTCCCGCCCCCCGCCGCCTGTCCTCTGTTCCTCGCGTCAGGGCCGTTTCGCTTGACCCAACACCTACCCCCCCACCACACACACACCCCAGCTGTTTCCTCCAGTTCCTCTGAGCCCTTGAGGTTTTCCTTGGATGTATGCCCACCCCTAGCTTGTTTGCTGCTTTGTCGAGTGATATGTGAAACGACGCCGAATCCTCGGAGTCGGTGTCAGGGTATGGCAGTCCCTTACATAATGCCTCTGGGGGTGAACCTGACGACTTCCCATACACGGTGTCTCCTCAGTCTTCACTGTAAGTTTATTTGCAGGAAGTAGACGCTGTCGTCCTGTTTCCCAGCTGGGGAGTATCCATGCAGCGGACAGTGTGGAGAGAACACTGATTAAGGAATCAAGCGCCTGCTCTTGCACTTGCCCAAGTGTTCTGTAACTCTGTTCCCTCCCCCATGCTGTGTGCGCCCTGAAGCAGAGACCATCGCCCGCACACCTCACTATCCCCAGCATCTCCCACAGCGTTTGAAACGGAGCAGGCCCTTATACAATGTTTGTGGGACTAAACTGAGCCCAAAGATCTGGATTAGGGACCAGGCCCATGTGACTGTTACATATTCTCTGTTCATCCGAAAAATAAAGGAGTTGGCCTCATTGATCTTCTGAGTCCACTAGTCTGTGAAGGGAGTACCTACCTGTCTCCCTTAGTTGCTGGTGGGAATCTGTGCCCTCAATCAGCCTTTTGTATGCTAGGTCCTATGTGAGGTGCTTCGGATGCTGGGAGGTCCCAGCTTGTGGGTGGAGAAAGACCTGTAAATAGATGACTGATAGCACTGTGCAGTGTTGTACTGGGAACCCAGTGGAGACCACTGCCTGAACTGCTTGTGGGTGATGAAGGGAAGTCTTGGGAGAGATGGAGAGAGAGTATTGCGAGTGCAGTCTCCTTGAGGACAGTGACATTTTTTTTTTAAAAAATTTATTTATTTATTTGACAGAGAGAAATCACAAGTAGACGGAGAGGCAGGCAGAGAGAGAGAGAGGGACGCAGGCCCCCTGCTGAGCAGAGAGCCCGATGCGGGACTCGATCCCAGGACCCTGAGATCATGACCTGAGCCGAAGGCAGAGGCTCTAACCCACTGAGCCACCCAGGTGCCCGAGGACAGTGACATTTTAAGTTACAAGCCATTGAGGCATCCTAGGTGCTCTGTTCCTCTTCTAGCACTACCGAGTTTCTGTTCTGGTCTGGAGTGCCAGTGTCCTAGTCATGGTGCAGTCGTTATCACTGTTGGCCTCGAAGCCGTGCTGCATCCAGGAGCGTGTTGAGAGGAGGTAAGGGAGGAGAGACTGCAGAACCTTCCTTTGCTGCTCCTAGGGGGTGAGGAGTGATCTACAGGGTAGCAGGATTGGTGCTGGAGTTGGAAGGGCCTTGTGTGTCTACATTGTTTGGTGATGGTGGTAAGAAGAAAAGTAAAATCTGAATTGTTTTGTATCCTTGGGCCACTTGCTTATGTGTTTTATCTGTAGAACGAGTATAATCTCAGCAGGATGGGAAGCCAAATTCATGATTGATTGCATAGTGCTTTGCAAATAGATGGTTCCAGGACAGTTTTTGCAAGTTGACAGATAATTCAGAACCCAAGAACTGTCTCAAGTATTCTAATGGGCTAACAGTTGCCAAGCACAGTAGTGCTGCACAGATAACATCCTTAACCATTTTCTTTTCCTGTGGCTTCTCCCCCACCCCCTAAAATTCGGTGTATGTAAACTACAGTGAAATATTAGGTATCTAAACAGATTTATAGTAATTATCAATTTATTTGTCAACACTTTAATTCTACTGAAATTGAAATGCATCTCTAAAGACCTTTTGTAGGGCACCAGTGTCCTGATACAGTGTTGCTTCAGTAGAAGTGAGCAGTGTTGCCTCACAGTGGTGACTGCTAAGACAGTGGTCAGGTAATATTGGCAAGTCTGACTTTTTAGCTAACGATGTGTCATGTCTCATGGGCACACCTAGTTTTTGATGTTGTTCTTTAGTCTTGTTCCATGCTGAAGAGGGCCTTCTAGACAGCTAGAGTGCAAACCAGAGGATGTAGACAGGAAGATACCTTGTGCCAGGGCATCTGGCCGTGGTGCTGCTGCCTTTCTAATTTGGAACCACTTCAGTATCTCTGTCCTACCCCAGGACCTTGGCACATGCTGTTCTCATTGCCAGGAATGTTTCCCTCTCCTCTCCTCCTGACCTAGTTAATTAACTCTTATTTATCCTTGAGATCTCAGCTCACTTGTAACTTGCTGAGAGGGCCTTTCTGACTTGCCTGAGCCCAGTGATACCTGTTTATGCAATCTCTGTAGCATGCTGGATTCTTCCATCGTAGCACTTATTTGTACCCTTATATTTGTGTGTTTATTTGATTAATGCCTGTCTCCCCTACGAAACTGTAAGCTCCCTGGGACCAGGGCCATGATTCTGCCCATTATGGTATCTTGTGCACCTGCAATGGTACCTGACTCATTAAATATTTGTGGAATGAATGGATGGATGAATGTATGAATGACTCTCCAGAGCCTATAGGAGAAATCTAAAATGGCTTCTTCCAATCACTGCATTCCTGGTGGTCTGTGGCCTGGTCCTCTTCCTTCTCATCTTCTCTCCTTCAGAATACAGAGACAGGAAAGACCATGACACTATGGCAGAATGTGGCTGCCTTTACTTCGTGGAGTACGTGTGTCACAAAAATAGCCACTATCATGGTTTTGTGAGTCCCAAGGCATGGGCCATAGCTCCAGCTCTCCTTTCCAACCTTTTGATCTTGGTGAGTCTGAACCCACTGCTTTATTGCCAAAGGTCTAGCAAACTGCAATAACAGAATGATTCACAAATGGCAGCACTCAGATGCACAGGGCTGCCAGCTGACCCTCCGCCTATTTCCATCTGGCACAGAACTGGTTGATCGTGAACTTTTTAGTGGCACAGGTTAAGACTCGCTGCGGTAGGCACACTAGACCCACCAAGTCCTTTTCTGAATGCCTGAGGCTTCCTAACATAGCATTGAGGGAGCCTTATTCATTGAGTCGGCAACGCTCCGCAGTGTACGGAGCCGGCAGACTGATTCTGAGGTGGGAGATGGGATCTGGGAGGAGGTGGCATTAAGCCAGCACCCTGGTCACAGCGTGGAGCCTTGGGATTTTCTGCTAACTTGCTCGCGTTCTGGCTTGGAGATGGCCTTCAGGCCTGGGAGCCAGGCAGTGCTGGAAGCTGTGAGAGCTCTGCTAGGCCCTCTGAGTCATCTGCAGTGAGCCCTGACAGTGAGGTGCATCCCACAGGTGTGCTGGCCTGGGACAAAGTCTGCGGGATGCTGCTCGGTCATGGGAGCATGGAGTACTAAGGAGGTCAGTAGTGTTTAGAAAGTTCCGTGGGCTGCAACTTCTAAAACCATTCTGTATAAGTATCTTGTCTCTTCTTTGATTTTAGGAAAAATGGACGTGATTTCTGGTAATTGTTAACAAAGGACGGCTACCTGGCCTTCACCAGTCATTTGTAAAATACTTATATTTAAAGCATTCGTTCATCCAGCATTTCCCAAGTTCTTCCTGTGTGCCAAGAGATGTGCTAGGTGCTCTCAGTACAAAAATAAGTGAGATATAATTCCTCTCCATGCTCAAGCCTGGCAGGAGAAGCAGAAATGGGAAGAGAAATTGAAATTCAACACAGGAAGAGATGTGCCAGAGGAAGGAACTAAATGCTGTGGGAGCACAAGGGGGCAGAGCCACCAATTGTGTCAGCAGTCAGGGAAGCTTCCACAGCTCAGTCTTGAAGAATATAACTGTAGGGTTTCTCAGACCAAGGGCAGGAAAGGAGAGTTAGGAGGGGCAGAGGATGGAGAGGCTCGGGGTTCATGAGAGGTGTGCTCAGACAGCGGTCAAAGGTCAGTGTGGTGGTGGTGGTGCTGCAGGTGGCACGTGTCATATGACTTAAAAATAGTACCCGTGGTGTGAGTGGTCACTGCAGATATCATTTACATATTACTGGGGGTTTTGTTTAAAGCCGCTCCAGGTCTAGCGGTAGTGAGTGTGTGTTGGTACTGTTCAGGAACTACTCACCCACCACCCGAATGTCTGGTTATCTGTTGTTCTGTCATCTTAAGTCACCTAGAGTAGGAAAAACCTCTTGATTCTATTGAAGTTGTTATTATATGGGTGTGACTTCTGGGGCACCTAGTACGGGTTGGGCACAGTGGCAGTGCTTTCAGCATTATCTCAGATCTTTGCAACAACCCTGCACGTTAGATGATCAGCCTTGTTTCGCAGAGTCTCAGTGAGTTTGTGACTTCTCTGAAGTCACACAGGCGACAAGGGGCCAGGTCAGGATTCTAACATGAGTCAGCTGGTCTCCTCCTGAAGCCTGGGTTCATTCCTGCATGCCGTGGCACCTATCGAATTTAGTGACAGGCCCACAGTGGGTCTAATATCCCAAGGATATGAGTTTATGAGTTGGGATGGCACAAAGCAAACCTTGTATCTGAGCTTATATATCCAAGTGAGTGTTATCCCTCAAAGAAGCCGCTTAGGAGGAAGAGGAGTATGTGTGTACCTACTCACTGCTCAGATTCCTTGTTACTCATCTGAAGTTTCCTTTGGAGTCAGATTACAAAACAGACAAGGAAATCCATCTCATTGCTTCATAATCATGGATCGTTTTTGAACCCAAAGAGTGCCACCTAGTTTGATCATACATCTTACTCACTAAACTTGGCTCTGACTGACTTCAGGCCATTTCCAAAAATCGAATCCACTCTCAGTGAAGAGTTGGCATCATTGACAATATTCAGAAGGACTGACTGCAGGCTCTCTAGGCGATTCCAGGAGGAAAGCTCCAAAGCTGGTTTGAGCGATGAAGTGGAATTAGCTCATTGCCTCCCAGGGGGACTGTTTAAAGGAGACAAGTCTCATTTGAATGCATAATTTCTGGTTTTAAAAATACCATTCCCATCACTTGATAATTACACACATATTTTTCTTGTCTGTGAGCTCTTTGAAGTCCCGGATGTTGAGGCATTCAATAAATGCGCTGAATGAGCGGATGTTGAGTACAAATAGACATGTATCATCGGAGACTCTGTTGTGAGCGAGAGGCAGCAGGTGGGAGGAGTTTTAGATGGTTTCCCAGGAGTCCAGGAGTTAAGCTTCCCAGCACTGAGCTTGGGGTTTCTAATTGCCTTGCCTGATCATAGGTTGTACCTGTTCTAGAATTCAAAATGAAAGCCTTGAAATGAACTTGAGATAGGCTTTCGTATCTAATGATTCATACTTTGTCAGCTGTGGCCTAGTAGTAAGAAAAACGATTGTTATGTGAGATTGTTACAGCTTTTCTCTTGTAGAATACTAGTAGCAGCAAAAAAAAAAAAAAAAAATAGGTAGAATTGATCATTTACACAGAGCTTGCACATCCCTCAATCTTAGGGAATTAATACGTGAGCAGACCCAGGAGTAGGTAGGCTTAGGGAGAGAGTGACGCCCCCTTCCCTCACAACTGCATCGCTGAGAAACTTTCAGCCTGGCCTCATTCTGGTCCTCCTTAAGAGTGATTGGTTTTTATTGGGCTTTTGTGCTTTCTTACATCTTCTGGTTAGATGCTCTTAAACATTTTTCATCCAAATAAAACCAGTTAAATTGCCACTAAAAGAATTTAAATTTTGTCAGTAAGGCTCTGCTCAGCTTAAGAGCTAGAGCCTCTTAAACAGTCTGGGAGTGCATCAGTTAGCAGTTTGTCCATTGGAGCCATTCTCTGAAATCGTAGACAGGGGATGTGTCACCCAGCGCGTGTGCGTGCCACACATGTGTGCACATGTGTGCATGTATGCGCGCATGCCACATTTAACTGGAAAAGACTGATGGCTCCAAACTGAGTCCATTTGCATTATTTGGGGTTTTTTTTTGTTTTTTGTTTTTAAAGATTTTATTTATTTGAGAGAGAGAGAGAGAGAATGAGCAGAGAGGAGGGGCAGAGGGAGAAAGAGAGAGGAGTAGACTCACTGCCAAGCAGGGAGCTGGATGTGGGGCTTGATCCCAGGATCTGGAGATCATGACCTGAGCGGAAGGTAGAAGCTAAACGCTAAACCCAGTGAGCCACCCAGTCACCCCAAGTTGCATTCTTTTGATTTGCAGAAAACAGATGCTAGAACTTTTACATCAGAGTCATCTGTTTTCCTCGGTAGGTTCTCTACCTCCCTCCGCCCTTTTCCTTCCCTTCCCAGCAAAGCGGAGAGAGGGAATTTGAGCCTTAAGCCAGAAAGCTCCATACGCATTTCAGGGAGGACACTAGCTTTGTAGACTGACCCCGTGACACTATTTCGTGATCATGTATCAGCACTGCAGATTCGTAGAGTGGAATACATTCATTTTAAAGGTACAATTGGAAAAGTGAAATCGAGGAAGTAGTGGTTGATGCCACAACATCCAGCGGAACCTCCATTTGCTGGTTTGTGGAGAATTACGTAAAGTCTATTTTTATACTTGGATTCTGGTCTAAGTGTTTCTTGAAAAGTGACTCAAAGTAGTTTAGGCTTTGACTGCAACTTTTTAAAAAATAAATTTTCTTGTCACTGTGTTATGGCTGCATCATATTCTCTGCTTGCCAGTCAGGTTTGGAATTCCCGCTTTGAGATGTGGTCATCTCTTTTACTTGGCTCTCAAGTGTGTTGGTGTAGTTGACATACTGTTCCTTCTCCCCCAGTTACAAATGTGTGTATAAATTACATCTTCTAAATTTCTGAGTGTATTAATTTATTTGATCAACTTTATAGTTGTTCATTTTTTTTCAGAGAACCAGCTATTGGTATTACTGATTGGTTCTGCTTTTGTATCTGTATTTCTGCTTCTAGTTTTACTATTTCCATATTTGGGCTCCTTTGGTATTTTTTCCTCCTAAATTTCTTAGATAGAAACTTGGTTCAGTAGTTTTCCCTTTGTCTCTTTTTTCTTTCTTTTCTTTTCTGCTTTTAGTTCCACTTTTGGAGCAGATATGTTTTCTCTGAATCTTGCTTTGGCAGCAGCCTGGAAGTTTTGATATTTAGTTGTGTTTAACTAGTATTTTAAATATTCTTCAATAATGTTCTGTTTCGTCATGATTTAGTCATTACTTAAGGAGAGAAACGAACATTTACTGAGCATTACCTCCATGGCGCCAAGCCTTGCAATAGGGCCTTTCTGATAGGTTATTTAATTCTTACCTCAGCACCACATGGTAGAGGTAGTATTATCTGCATTTTGCTCACGAAGACCAGAAAGTTCAGAGTTGCACAGATGATCTCTTTAGCTCTGTCACACTGCTTCACGAGCGAACATTGAGAAAGATCCATACGGTTAAGCAATGTTAAATCCATTGTTGTCAGTTTATTATGAGTTATGTAGAATTTCCGCTTCCAGTCTCTGCCACTTACAATCTACCTTATAGATTCTTCTATGCCTTCTATATGTTTCTTTTGCTCAGAAAATCTTCAGTGGCTCCCCATTGCCTATTAATAAATTCCCAGGGCTTTACCTTAATATTCGAATCCCCCTACCTTATTGCCACAGCATACTTTCCCCTGAATTTGTCTGGTGCCTTTCCTCCTGTCTGCCTAGCTCCTCACCCCCCAAGATTTATAGAATTCATTCTGCATGTTCCAGTCCTCTGGGGTACAACGAAGCTGTTTCATACTTTAAACAGTCTTATCCCTTTGTCTGGAATTCCCTGTCCCCAACCTACTGCCCAGATCCCACCTCCCTTCCCAACTCTCCCAGAGATACCAATTTTCCATGTACTGGTGTAGATGATACATAGTTACATGTCGATAGATCACCTCCCTCTGTTCCTGTTAGTCTTTGAGCAACTTTGGGGCAGAGACTTCCTTTCTCATTTTTATACATTACATACTTTGAAGGCACACATTAATTTAATTTTATTTTTTAAAGATTTTATTTAGGGCACCTGGGTGGCTCAGTAGGTTAAGCAACTGCCTTCAGCTCCGGTCATGATCCCAGAGTCCTGGGATCAAGTGCCGCATGAGTGGGGGGGTCCCTGCTACATGGGGAGTCTGCTTCTCCCTCTGACCTCCTCACCTCTCATGCTCTCTCTCACTCTCTCTCTCTCAAATAAATATTTTTTAAAAAAAATCTTAAAAAAAAGATTTTATTTAAATTGAATTTAGTTAACATTGAGTGTATTACTAGTTTCAGGGGTAGAATTGAGTGTAGTTCATCAGCTGCATACAGCACCCAGTGCTCATTATGTCATGCGCCCCCTTTAGATTTGTTTTTATTTTGTATCAGTGCCCATGATCCTTTTTCTCCCCATCTGGAAAAATAAGTATGTGTGATTGTAATGAAAGCATAATTTTTGTCCTGTTACTTGATGCTATAGAATCATGGCATTTTTTGTCTATTGTAGTGTTCATTTCCATAGTTTACTTAGGAGTTTGTCTGCTTTATCTGTGATTATTTAATAGTGGCAGGCAGAAGCCCACAGTGAAAGTATCTCTGTATATTCTTGATAGAAAAATGGTCAGATTATTACCGTCTTCTATGGCCATGTTGCTAGTCTTTCACTGTGTACCATTGTTAGTCATTTTAGTATTTTAATAGTTTATCTTTGAAGTCTACCAAATTACTTTACTAGTAAACTGCTTCTCTCTTCCTTACCCAAACTTGATAAACCTTTGTCCTCTACTTTCTTGTAGTTGGTTTGACTTGATATCGGTTACAGATGTGACTCTTGAATGCAACAGATTCAGATTTTATTTTTTAATCCAGTAAGTAAACTTTCTTATTATAGGTCTCTGGTAGGCAGAATAATGATCCCCCAAATATACCTACATCCTAATTCTAGGAACCTAGGAATATATTCCATTACATGGCAAAGAGGAATTAATGTAGCAGATGGAATTAAGGTTGCTAATCAGCTGACCTGAAAATAGGGAGATTATTCTGGATTCCCTGGCAAGACTGATAATCACAAATCTTAAATGTAGAAGAGGGAGGGCAGAAGAGGAGATCAGAGTGAGTCTCTATAAGGAGAACCGGACTCTCCCCTACTGGCTTTGAAACTGTAGCAAGGAGCCATGAGCCAGCGGACTACAAAGCAGCCCCTAGAAGCTGGTCAGGCAGGGAAACAGTCTCTCCTAGAGCCTCTGGAAGGATCTCATTCTGGTGGCATCTTGATTTTAGCCCAGTGAGAAAACTATTTCAAACAGATGAGTGGATAAAGAAGATATGGTCTATATACACAATGGAATACTATGCGGCCATCAAAAGAAATGAACTCTTGCCATTGCAACAACACGGATGGAACTAGAGGGTATTATGCTGAGCGAAATAAGTCAATCAGAGAAAGACAATTATATGATCTCTCTGATATGAGGAATTTGGGAGGCAGGGCAGGGGGTTGTGGGGGGTAGGGAAGGAAAAACTGAAACAAGATGGGATTGGGGTGGAGACAAACCATAAGAGACTCTTAATCTCATGAAACAAACTGAGGGTTGCTGGACAGTGGGAGGGTAGGGACAGGGTGGCTGGGGGATGGACATCGGGGAGGGGATGTGTTATGGCGAGTGCTGTGAAGTGTGTAAGCCTGACGATTGACAGACCTGTACCCCTGGGGCAAATAATACATTATATGTTAATAAATTAAAAAAAAAAAAAACGATTTCAGATGTTTGATGTCTGGAACAGTAAAGATAATGAATTTATGCTTTTTAAGCCACAAGGTTGGTGGTAACTTTGTATGAAAGCAATAGGAGAGTAATACAAGAACATTTCATCCTATTTATAATTTTTCAACCCCAGTATTTGAAGAAGGAATTACATTTTTGTATTATTATCTGTCCTGTTCATCGTGTTTCTGTTTTTTGTTTTTCATGTAATAGACCCAGAACTCTAAATTTCCTTTGAATTACATAAAATTTTCCAACATTTTAAACGTTTTAGTACTTCTGTTTTCATTATATCTACTATTTTCTTCAATTAAATTAAAAAACCATCTCCTTTAGGGAAGATCATGATTTAGCTCAGAGGGTTTACTCTCTCTGCATCTCATCTATTTTTTGTTTATAGTTTGAAAATCCTTTAGAAAAATTTTACCTCTATATATTATTTAATTTACCTACAAGTCCTGTGTTTACCAGTGTCCTTGCATTTGTTAATGTTCTGATGCAGTTTTTTTTTTTTTAATTGTCTCTTTTCAAGTCTATTGTTTCTGGTAATGAGATGTGTAGCCATAGGTTTTGGTTGACAGATTGGTTCTGGTTTTCTGGTTTTCACACTAGGCATCCCCCTGGGCTTTCAGAGAGAAAAAGTTGCTTCTGCTGAATCCTTTCTCCATGGTGATCACTCCATTTCTATCAGCTTGTGAATCCCCCTCAAGCCTTTTTCGGCTCCAGAGTCTAGTGGTGAGGTCATTGTTACCTTGGCCTCTTGCAGTGGTAGCTCTCTTTGTCTTTGTAGCAGCTCATAAAAGCCTCCCTTGGTTTTGAACATTAATCGTCATAACGAACATGTATGCAGTGCAGCAGCCATCAAACCATTTTTCACAGACCCCTTGTTAGGGGCGCGTGAGAACCTTTCTAGGGCTCTGCGAGGCCACGACTGTTTTCCTGACACGACGGCGTTCTTTGCGTCTCTGTGCGTCGCCATCTGCATTGGCGGTGCAGAAGCGGTGAGGGGCCGGCTGCTGCCACCTGAGCGCAGAGCAAGCCGCTGACGTGCAACTGTACTGGTAGGCACTGGATTCTTCGCTGCGGTACACTTGCAGATGAAAAACAAAAAAGCCAGCTTCTCATAGGATGTCCTTAATAAGGCAAGAAAAAAGGTCTCACTAATATTGACCCTTGAGTATACACCCATTTTAACATTCTGTATGACAGAACGGGAAGAATGCAGAGAGGCTGTCTGCTGTGTACAGAAGTACAGCGGTTGACTCAAGGGACAACACTGGGGGCGGGAGGCGGGGGCACCTGGTTGGCTCAGTCGGTAGAGCCTGCTGACTCTTGATCTCAGGGTTGTAACAAGTGCAAGCCCCACGTTGGGTGCAGAGTACTTCAGCAGCAGCAGCAACAACCAAAACCCTGCTTGTGTGCCTGGGCTGCAAGCTGCTTTTTTCATGGAACACCGTTTTTACCTGGGAGGACACTCACAGACAAGACTGTGGCTGTTGGTACTAGGGCACTTGGCAGACATTTTTCTTGCAAATCCAAGTGAACTTGTAACTTGGAAAGAGCAGCACTGACACACAATAAACACAAATCTCACTTAAAATGTAAGAAACTTTTGTTGGAGTGCTTTCAATGTTTTCAACAAGAAAAACAACTGATGGTGTTTTTACAAACAGTAAAATTTGAGCTTTCAAGGGAAAATTGAAATTTTTAAAAAGTTTTATCTACCCCCATGAACTTGACAGCCTGCCAGTACTTACGTATTTCTGAGGAAATGGGTTGTGACAATAGCTAATGTGATTTTTTGCTTTTGTATAGTGAAATGTGTCAACATTTGAAAGATCTTTGTTACTCAGTGAACTAATACTTTTCAGTCAACCTACATGGTATTATAATTACAGAGGGATAAAAAACATTCCTTCAAAGTGCCAGAGAGACCAGTGGGTTTTAATGTAGCAGACAACAAAAAGTTCAGTGATAGGGTTTCAGATTCCACATCACAGTTAACCTTCAGGAAACTGCCACTGGTTGACTTTTAGTACCCTGTTAAAGAAGAATATCCACCATTATCAAAAAGAGCTATTAAAATACTCAGTTCTTTTCCAACTACGGATCTTTGTGAAGCCAGATTTTCTTCTTATGCTTGAACCAAAACAACATATTGCAACAGAATGAATGCAGATGTAGATATTAAAACCGAGGTGTCTTTTATGAAGCCAGACATCAAAAAAATGTTCAAAACTGTACATATTTTGGAAAATGATTTTTTCATTAAAATTACGTTGCTTATGTTAACATGTAATGACTTTATTGTTATTTTTGAATTAATAAGTATTTCAGAAATAGTTTCAGAATCTGATACAGTGAATAATAATAGGTATAACCCATATAAACAAAACTCTTTGAGTTGCTCAGTAATTTTTAATCGCATAAAGGAGACCTGATACAAAACATTTTGAGAACCACTAATGTAGTGCTCTGCACAAAACATTTTCCATATTCATTATCTTGTACTCACAACCACCTTAGGAATTACATATTACCCTGATTTTATAGATGACAATACTACAACACAAAAAGGCAGTATATATATTCTAGTTAGCAGCCTTTCCAAATCTGATGGTCCTCCCAGTGTGGTTTACCTTCTTGGTGGTTTGCTTCTGAGCCGACTTTCGTAGGTCCCATCTCCTTACAGCCTCCCTGCTTTTTCCAATCGATGTTTCTTACATTGTTTTTCATAATGCAAGTACAGTACATGTACCTTAATAAAAAAAAAGTCATTCATAAGAATGTAAAGACTGTCCTTAATCCTCCCCACTGGAGATCGTTGTTAATTCTTAGCGTGTATCTCTCCAGATACTTTTCCAGGACTGTTGAATTATCAGCGTAATGCCGGTATTAAAAGGACTTTGGGGTCAAATGTCAAATAGATCTTAGTGTGAATCCCAGCTCTCAGAACTGCTAGCTGCTTGGACAAGTTATTTAACATCTAAGCCTTTGTTCCTCATCCGTAAAATGGGAATAGTTAAGGTGCCTCCTTTGCAAGGGCGGTTCTGAGGCTGAAGTGAGTGCGGGGAAAGCAGCACAGTCTTGACGTGTCATAAACCTCCTGCAGATGCCAGCTACTGCGGTGGTTGTGTACACACAGGTAGATCAGTGCATCTGCACAAGTATCTTGAAGTATATTTTACATGCAGTAAAATTTACCATTTTTTAGTGCACAGCCATCTGTGTTTTGTTTTGTTTTGTTTTTAAGATTTTATATATTTATTTGACACACACACACACACACACACAGAGAGCGAGAGAGAGAGACATTGAGAGAGGGAACACAAGCAGGGGGAGTGGGAGAGGGAGAAGCAGACTTCCCGCTGAACAGGGAGCCGGATGCTGGACTCAATCCCAGGACCCTGGGATCTTGACCTGAGCTGAAGGCGCACGCTTAACGACTGAGCCACCCAGGCACCCATCCCTCTGCATTTTGATAAATCCATCTATTTGTGTAACCACCGCCCAAAGATCTAGGTATAACACAGTTCATCACTACCAAAACAATTCCCTCCTCTCCCTTCATAGTCCACTTTTTCCTCCCACACAACCACTGGTAACCACGCTGACAGATTTTCTGTATCTACACTTTTGCCTTTTCTAGACCCTCAGCTATATGGACTCCTACAGGATGTTGTGTTTTCAGTTTGTTATCTTACCTAGCATAGTGCATTCGAGGTTTGTGCATGTTGTTGCATGCATCCCTACTTCACTCCTTTTTTCTGCTGATTAGTATTCTATTGAACAGGTGTACCACAATTGGTTTAACTGTTCACCAACTGATGGACATTTGGATTGGTGCCAGTGGCTATTACAAATAAAGCTGCTTTGAACATTTGAGTACAAGTCTTTGTGTGGACATATAGTTTCATTTTCTTGAGTAAATACCTCGGCATGGATTGGTGGGCCATAGAATAGCCAAAGAATGTGGCTAATACTACATTGTCTTGATTATTGTAACTTTATAATAAAGCCTTGAAAGCATGTGGTGTAGATTCTCCAACTTTGTTCTTTCTCACAGTTATGTTGCCCATTATGTGTCCTTCCATTTTCACATAACTTTTAGAGCCACTGTGTCAATTTCTACAAAGGGATTTTCCCTGGAATTGTGTTGAATCTTTAGAATAATTTGATGAATGTGGTAGGCTAAGTAATGGCTGTCAAAGATAACCACTTCCTAATCCACAGACTTTGTGAATGCTACCTTCTGCGGTAAAAAGGTAAATATTAGCTTATGTCATAAAATGTGTGATTAAGTTAAAGATCTTGAGATGGAGACAGTATCTAGGATCATCTAGGTAGGTCCTAAATGCAATCGTAGGTTCCCATATGAGCAGGGGGCAGAAGGATATACTGTTAACACAAGAAGGCAATGTGATGTGAGCATAGAAAAATATTTGAAGATGCTCTACTGCTGGTTTTGATAATGGAGGAAGGGGCCTAAGGAGAACAAGGAATATAGTTACAGAAGCTGAAAAAGGTAAGGAATGAATTCTCCCCCAAGTCTCCAGAGGGGGTGGGCCCTGCTGACACCTTAGTGAAAATAGTGAAATCTATTTTGGACCTCTGGCCTCCAGAATTAGAAGAATAAATGTCTTTTATTTTAAGCCACCAAGTTGGTGGTAATTTGTTACAGCAACCATAGGAAATCAATACAGAGAGTATGTAAATATTAACAATATTGAATTTCCTAATCTATAAACATGGTATATCTCTCCGTTTATTTAGATCTTTAATTTTTCTCAGTACTGTTTGGTAGGTTTCAGTGTACAAGTGTTGCACATATTTTGTTACATTTATTTCAGTATTTCATATTTTGATGCTTGTAAATGGCAGTTTTTTCACAAATTTTTAATTTTGGAATAATTTTAGATTTATAGGAAAGTTTCAGTAAATGTTAGTTTTCTTTAAAAAAAATCTGCGTCCAATTTTTCATTTTCAACTTTTCATTGCTAGCATAAGGAAATACAGTAATTTTTTGTACATATATCTTGTATCCTGCTAACTCACTTATTTCGTTTAGAAGTGGGTTTTTTGGAGTAGATTAGCTAGGGGTTTTTACATAGATAGTCATGTTGTCTGCAAATAATCAGATTTACTCCTTCCTTTCAATTCTTTATTGCTTTCATTTCTTTTTTGGGTGTTATTGTTAGGGCTATGGCCTCTAAAACGATGTTGAATAGATGTTGTTGAAGTGGAGGTACTTGCCTTGTCTCTATAGGGAAAGTGTTTAGTCTTGCACCATTAAACATTATTTTCATAAATACCATTCTATTCCTAGTGTTTTTACAGCTTTTATTAATGGGTAGTGAGTTAAGTTAAATGCTTTTTCTGAAACTGTTGAGATAATCATGGTTTTTTTTTTTTCATTCTGTTATAATAACAGTGTATTACATTATTGGTTTCAAGTGTTAAGCCAAGC
The DNA here is from genome assembly GCF_030435805.1 of Mustela lutreola. Classification (NCBI taxonomy): domain Eukaryota; kingdom Metazoa; phylum Chordata; class Mammalia; order Carnivora; family Mustelidae; genus Mustela; species Mustela lutreola. The sequence goes on from NC_081308.1 coordinate 128,281,725, forward strand.
TTGCAATCCTGATTAAACTACACTTGGCCATTCTATAATATCCTTTTTATATATTGCTGGGTTTAATTTGATAATTTTTAAAGAGTTTTTGCATCTATGTTCATGAAGAGTATTAGTTTATAGCTTTCTTTCTTGGTCAGATTTTGGTATCAGGGTAGTGCTGGCCTCATAAAATAAATTGGGAAATATCCCCCTCTCACTTTTTTCTATAAGAATTTGTGCAGAGTTGGTACTATTTTTCCATTATTTGAAAGATTTTTTCAGAGCCCGACATTTTCTTCCTGAAAAGGATTTTAACTACAATTTTAATGTATTTAATAGAGATAGGGATGTGAAAGTATTTCTTTTTGTGTAAAATTGGATAATGTCTTTCTTTCAAGAAATTTACTTGCATACAGTTCATAATATTCCCTTCTAAACCCTGTAATGTTTGTAAGATTTGTAGTAATGTTCCTGCTTTCATTTCTGATATTGATGATTTTTGTCTACTATTTTTTTCTGATGGGTCTGGCTATAGTTTTACTACTTTTCTTGGTCTTTTCAAAGAACCAGGTTTTAGGTTCATTTTTTTTTCCTGCACTTGTATTTATATCATTTCCTTTCTTCTCACTTTTTAAAATTTCCTTCTCTTCCTAGTTTCTTTTTTTTTTAAGATTTTATTTATTTATTTATTTATTTATTTGAGAGGGAACCAGAGAGAGCATAAGCAGGGGAAGAGGGAGAGGGAGAAGCAGACTCCCTGCTGAGAAGGGATTCCCAGCATGGGTTTCGATTCCAGGACCCTGGGATCATGACCTGAATGAAAGGCAGACACCCAACCAACTGGGTCACCTAGGCACCCCCTCTTCCTAGTTTCTTAAGGTGCATCTTAGATCATTGACTTTAGATTCTTTTCTAATGAAAGCATTTGATGCTATAAAGTTCCCTTAAGTACTGCTTTAGCTGGAGCTCCATAAATTTTAGTAGGCTGTATTTCCACTTTCATTTAGTCTGGAATTTTTCAAAATCTCCTTGTGTTTTTTTTTTTTTTTCTTCTACGTATGGATTCTTTAGAACAGTATTGTTTAATATGCAGGCATTTTGAGAATTTTTCAGATATCTCTCTGTTGTTGACATTTAGTTTAATTTCATTGTGTATGGAGATTTAATTTCTATGACTTCGATCCTTTTAAATTTGTTGAGTCTTGTTTTATGACCCACATTTCAGTCTGTCTTGATGACCGTCCATATGCATTTGAAAGGAATTTGTATTTTGCTGTTGTAGGAGGAATGCTTTATCAATATCAGTTAGGCTATGCTGGTTGATAGAGTTATTCTTGTGTATCCTGAGTAATTTCTGTGTGTTCTGTCAGTTATTGAGAGGTGTTAATTTTCAATAATGATTGTGGGTTTTTCCATTTTTCCTTAGTATTTTCTACATGTAAAATGAAGTTTTGTTACTAGGTACACAAATATGTAGTTGTTAGACGCTTTTTGACAAATTGACCTCTTCTCATTGTGAACTGCCCCTATTTGTCACTGGTAATATTTCTTGTTCAAAAACACAACTTGTCTTAGTTTGTGGCAGGCAGAGTGGGCCCCCAAAGATATCCAGGTCTTAACCCATGGAACCTCTGACTATTGTATTTCATGGTAGGGGGTACTTTGCAAAAGTGTCTGAGGTTATAGTACTAGTTTCTATTGTTTCCTTGGCAAATTTACCACAGATGTAGTGTTGTAAAATGACACAGAACTTATTATCTCACATTTCTGTGGGTTAGAAGTGTAGGTATACCAGGGCTAAGTTGAATTCTCTGCTTGGAGTCTCACAAGGCCAAAATCAAGGTGTGGGCCAGGCTGCATTCCTTTCTGGGGCTCTGGGGATTAATCTGCTCCAGACTCTTTTGGGTTGTTGTCAGAATTCAGTTCCTTACAGTCGTAGGACTGAGAACCCCATTTTTCTTGCTGGCTGTCGGCAGGAATCATTCTCAACTTCTAGAATCTGCCTGCATTCCTTGGCTCATGGCTTCCTTCCGCCATCTTCAAAGCCAGCAAAAGCAGGTTGAATCCTTCTCATGTTTAGAATTTTTCTGACTTCCCCTTCTGCCTCATCTCTCCTCTTCTGCTAGGTCTCTCTGACTCACTTGTAGGTCTCCTTTTTCTGCTTTTAAGGATTCATATGATTACATTGACACCTGGATAATGTGGGATAATCTCCCTATTTTTTTAAAAAGATTTTATTTATTTTTGAGAGAGAGAGACAGTGAGAAAAAGAGGGAGAGAGCACAAGCAGGGGAAGTGGCAGGCAGAGGGAGAAGGAGAAGCAGACCCCCACCAATCAGGGAGCCCGACGTGGGGCTTGATCCCAGGACCCTGGGATCTTGACCAGAGCCGAAGGCCGATGCTTAACCAACTGAGCTACCCCAACGCACTAATATCCCTATTTTAAGGTGACCTGATTGGTAACCTTAATTCCAACTACAAAGTCCTTTCATATTAGTACCTAGATTAGTGTTTGATTAACCAGGAGACAGGAATTTGGGGGAACATCTTTAGAATTCTGTCTGGCACTGTTATGCACTTGATAGGAATAGTCTCCTAGATTACCCAGGCGGATCCAGTCTGTCACATGAGCTCCCCTGAGCGGAGAGCTTTCACTGGAAGCAGGAGCGATGGGGCAGAAGGAGAAGGCAGAAGAATTCTAAGTGTGAGAAAGATTCCATATGCTGTTACTGGCTCTGAGATGCAAAGGCTTATGTGCAGGGATCAGAGAGGGTCTCTGGGGTCCAAGAGCAGCCGCAAGCTGACAGCGCATGAAGAAACTGAGACCTCAGTCCTACAGCCACAAGAAACCAAATTGCCGGCAACCCGAATGAACTTGGAAGCAGATTCTTCCCGGGATCCCTTGATAAGAGCCCAGCCGACTGACGTCTTGGTTTCAGCCGTATAAGCATCTGAGCAGCCAAACCAACCGAGCTTGTCTGGACTTCTGACATATACAAGTGTGAGATGATAAATCCGTGGTGATTCGTTAGAGCAATAATAGAGGACTAGAACAGTTGTTAATATGCCACTTCAGCTTTCTTTTGGTTAGTGCTTGCTTGGTATAACTTTTTCTCTCCTTTCAGTTTTAATCTGTGATTTTATAGATAGATGAAGTGTGTTTTTTTTTTCTTTTTAAAAGATTTTATTTATTTATTTGACAGCCAGAGATCACAGGTAGGCAGAGAGGCAGGCAGAGAGAGAGAGGAAGGGAAGCAAGGCTCCCTGCGGAGCAGAGAGCCCAATGCAGAACTCGATCCCAGGACCCTGGGATCATGACCCGAGCCAAAGGCAGAGGCTTTAACCCACTGAGCCACCCAGGCACCCCAGGAAGTCCCTTTTATGTGAAATATGAGTGTGTATGTATAATCTGTTCAGTCACAGAAAGTATAATACGGGTACTAAAATGTTACTGTATCTGAACACGGCAGATTAAAAATGCCATACTGGGGCACCTGGGTGGCTCAGTGGGTTAAAGCCTCTGCCTTTGGTTCGGGTCATGATCTCAGAGTCCTGGGATCGAGTCCTGCATTGGACTCTCTGCTCCACAGGGAGCCTGCTTCCTCCTCTCTATCTGCCCCCTATCTCTCTGCCCACTTGTGAGCTCTGTCTGTCAAATAAATAAAATCTTTAAAAAATAAATAAAAATGCTATACCTTTTTAAAAATAAAATCAAATAATTAGCTAGTGACAAAATTTGACAATATTTTAAACATGTCAGCCTTTTTCAGTCTCCATGTTTTAGTACGTCTAGTTTCTTCTGCTTGGAATGCTCCCTCCTCTCACAGTCTTTCTTGGCGAGCAGCTTTCCACATACCCTCAGGAACCAGCTCCAGGGGCATCGCTTAACCTGCTTTTTCGAGTCCCCAGACAGAATCCAGATTTCTTCTTTGGGTTCCCATCACACTCTATCCTTGTTCTGTTCCAGCACATACCATGCTGTATTATAATTCTGTGTTTGTGTGTGGCCTCCCTCCTACCAGGAAGCCTTGGAAAGCAGAGAATTATTTTATTCTCCTTTATGTTTCGCTAATCCCCTAACATAGTATGTCTATGACATAGAACTTTTTAATACGCGATGTTGAATTAGTGACTCTTCACACATGCTCAAAAATACTGCTGTTACGACTCTCCGTTTCAGTATCACATATTTGTAAAAGTGAGTCTTCTTTAATCATTTTACTTTTCTCCTAGTAAATTCCTCATCTACGCCTGTCTCCTGCTGTTCTCTGTGCTTCTGGCCCTTCGTCTGGATGGCATCATTCAGTGGAGTTACTGGGCTGTCTTTGCTCCAATATGGCTGTGGAAGTTGATGGTCATTGTTGGAGCCTCAGTTGGAACTGGAGTCTGGGCACGAAATCCCCAATATCGGTAATACTGCTTTATATAACTCATTGACCTCTACCCCAAGGGAACAATGTCTTGTTTTTTACTTTTGATTAAGTAAGGACGATTTTTTTCTGCCTATCTGTGGTTTTATAGGAACTATAATACAAGCAAACTGGGTTCTGTTCTAAGTTTTTTTTAAAAAATTAGGGGTTTGATATGCATTTTTAAATAAAAACAGTGTCATCTGGGGTGCTTAAGATCCTAGCCAGCCCACAAAAGCCAGTGTAATCTAAAATGCATCCAAAATATCGAACTGTTGCACCATGCTAGGCTAGGAAACATAAAACTATCATGTTTGCAGGAGCAGTCCTATAAAACAGAAGCCTGGCTTTGGTCATCAGGGATCTGTCTGTCTCCTCTTTTGTCCTGGAATTGGGGTTCCCCTTGTCCCAATCTCCTAGTCCTGGGGTTTTAGGACTGTTAGCGGTATGTATGTTGGGGGGTAGCTTGGCCAGGAAACAGTGAGTCAGTGAGCCGGGAAAAGAGGAGGCCCCGATGCTGTGAAGGAGAACAGAGCCTTTGGGGACCGGGCAGAGGGGTAAGTAAGCTTTACCTTCAACACCCCCGTGCTTTTCTTCTCGGCCGTTCAGGTTCCTAGAGTTGGCTCAGCTCTGGAATACAGCCTAGTACTGCTGGAGCCCGAAGACTCTCTGCCCCCTCGCAGAGGTTGGCACTTCGGAAAGGGAAAAGGAAACCTTGAGGGGCTGTCCTCAGCGTTCAGCAGCAAGACAGGGGAGGAGTGGCCGGTGGGCAGGCGGGGCGCGTGCAGCTGCTCACGTGGGAGAAGTGCAGATGTTTCGTCGATCTTGACTAGCTTTAAAAATAAGAGTTAGCCCATGTCACATACATAGCCACATGCGTATCTAAGAACTTTAAAATAGTCCAACAGAGAGCCTTGGCAGATGGGGGACATTTGTGTGGCGCTGTTTTAAAGTCCTTAGACTTCCCTATTTCTTTTTTAAGATTACCTGTGCAGCTGACAGATCTTTTCTTTTTTATAAAATATTTTCAGATATCTAGTATTTTTGACTCAAAGAATGAAAAGTTAAATAACTAAACCGTTTAGGGTCCACTAATTGATATTGAGAACCTATTTGACCTTTGCCACATTGGTTTAAGTTAAGATTTGTTAGAACGAGGAGAGGCGCTGTGAGGCGCTGTGTGTGTAGTTGAATGTAGTGAGTGCGGAGCCGCGGTCATTTGGTTCTCAGTGTTCACGTTCCCCGGTGGGCCGTTGCCATGTCCTGTACGAGTGACCACTACTTTCTTTTTTTCTGTGTCCTAACCTCGGGTGTACATCATAAAATGTACATCGTACATTTATACATCATAAAATGTTTATCTGTATTTTGAATGAAACACTGTAGACCTTCCAAATGCATTTTTAAGCATTTTTCTGATTAACGGCCTAATTTTTCAGTTGTTAATCTGATAAGTTCCTGCATGATACTTAAACAGCTAATTAAACTGATTTTGTTTAAAAACAGTTTTAACTGCTCTTCCTTCTCTTTAATCTGCAGGTGTTAATTCATCTTCATGGAATAGAAAGGAAAATAAAAAGATGTTCATAATTTTATCGGTATTTTTAAATAGCACCTAACAATAGTTACTATATATTTTTGAAATATAACCCACAGCTTATTAAAAAAAAAAGCCAGTTACTTTTATAGTACTGCATGGAATGTGATTTACATGGTTTTTAATTTATTAAGAGATGAGGATCTTGAGACTTAAGGGATATTTGTCTGTTTTTAGTAGTAGAAGCAATCAGCTTGAATCATCTTGGAAGTAGTTGAATTTAAAGTTACAAATAAAAGCATTTTTGTTTACTGTCAGGGAAGGAATAACTCCGGCTGTTACTTCTGAGAATGTCATTATCCAGTTAAAACTTTGGTTTGGCTGTGAAGTTCCTTTACCGTCATGTAGTAATTTGGGGCATTTGAAAGATTGCCTGCTTTCTACCTAACTTCCTTTGCTTTTTGTCAAATTGATAAATATCGCTTATAGTATCAACATTAAGTTGGTCTTTGCCCTGGACAACCTGCCTGTTCTGGAGATTCCGAACTGAGTATTTTTCTTCTTCTTCTGATGTCCCTTTTCAGAGCAGAAGGAGAAACATGTGTGGAGTTTAAAGCCATGTTAATTGCCGTGGGCATCCACTTGCTCCTGTTGATGTTCGAAGTCCTGGTCTGTGACAGGATTGAGAGAGGAAGCCATTTCTGGCTTCTGGTCTTCATGCCGCTGTTCTTCGTCTCCCCGGTGTCCGTTGCAGCTTGTGTCTGGGGCTTTCGACATGACAGGTCACTGGAGGTGAGATTTCATGTATTTAAGAATGTTTTAAAAAGTCAGATCTTTTGGTCTGTTATTGTAATGTAGATTTCTTGTCCTTCGTTAGGAAGAGAGAAGTCATTAACTCTAGATTATGGTGTGTAAGGAAACAAAAGCTGATGGGAATAATCATGGTTCTCTCTTTTGACTCAGAACGCAGGCTTTTCACCCAAGCCCTCGGGCTCCATCCAGCTCTGTGGTTTCCCCTAGCCACCTGTGTGGGTCAGGCTTCTCCTGAGCCAGTGGGAGAGGTGGGGAATGGGAGAAGGGAGGGAGAAAGGAAGAGAAAGAGGGGGAGGGAGAGCACGACTGATTACTTCTATGGAGCTTGGCTCACACACTTGTGGGGCCGACAGGTCTGAAATTCAGGGGGCGGACCAGCCGGCAGGAGTTGGTGCTGCCATCCTGAGACAGTGTCTCCAGGAAACCTCAGGCCCTCGAACTCATTTGATGAAACCACCCAGAGTACCGAGGGTGATCTTTACCGGAAGGCAGTCCTTCTGCTGCAGTACCTAGACTCGGGCCTGATCCGGGAAGCGGTCCTGTGTGGGCCCAGCCAGTGGGTCCCCGCAGAGCCCAGGGACTGGCGCTTCGTCTGCTCTCATTGGCTGCAAGCCCGACGTAGGGCAGACGCTGCTGAATACAGAAGCAGCGCGAGAGCAGCCCTGATATTAGGATCGGAAAGGAGTGCAGGTCACATTGACCGAGCCCTCAAGGTGTGCCGGGCACCCAGCTGGTCCCTTCCCGCACAGCAGGGCCTTCGTAGAGGGGCACCACCACCCCGCGAAGCAGGTGCAGCGGCCGCCCCTGTTTTGTGACGGGCCGTTCGTTCCGGGGCAGGGCTGGGGCTGGACCCCACGTCCGTCAACCTGACTCCAGAGCCTGCCCGCCGAACTGCACGGAAGCTGAGGGCCCAAAGCCCTGTACAGATGGGGCGAGGGGAGACCTGGATGCTGGGGGGGCTTTGTTCTCAGCTGGATGAGTAACAAGCAGAGGAAGGAGAGTGGCTGTGGGGCTGGAAGGCTCCCAGAAAGAGGGTGGGTGAGAGAGCCAGGCTCCGTGGGAACCCATGGGAACAGGACCCTGAGCGCCAGGACGCTTGGTCTTCACTGGGGAGAGGGCACGGGCATGGGGGTAGTGTGGCTGCTCTGCCATCTGAGGGCCCACTCTCGCCTCCCTGCCTTTCCTCCAGCCTTCCACAACCCGGCCACTTGTCTGCAAGGCCCCTCTGGCTGCTTGCCAGTGGGAGGAACGCTATCATGAATGAGTACAGTTAAGAAAAAAGTCTGGAAGATTCCCTGGGTGACAGTCAGGAGAGTGAAGTGGGGAAGCACAGAGACCCTCCTTGGCCCCCGGGGAACTTGGTACCTGTGCAGCCTCTGCCCGGGGCTGCTCCCCGCTGCAGGAAGACCCTCGCCCCTTCCTGTTTCTCGGTGCATTTGCTCCTGGGCTCGTCTGGTAACTTGGGCTCTCTCGTCTGAAAGAGAAAGCTAAATGACAGCAGCAAAAGCTTCTCAGTCCTCTGGCTCTTGTGCCTCTCTTGTCATTTAAGAAAGGCTCCCTCTAGCAGAGCCCATCTGACCTTGGGCTCCCTGATCAGCCTCCCATCCGCCGGACACTGGCCAGACCCAGCAGTCCTTTTTCTCTGGCCACCAGCCATGCTGTGGCTTCTGACACTGCTGGGTCTTTGACTAGGCCGGCACCCTCTGCTTTGGCTCCGTTGTTGCTGCTGAGGATTCTAGGCTTGGGTGTTCAGTCCTCGCTGTGCACATCTGCGAGCCACACGGCGGATGATGATGCTTACTTCCTGTCTCGGCCGCCACTTCCATGCCGTCGTCTCCTGCACGCGGCCGATCGCAGATTTCAGTGTCAGCTCTAGACCCCTTCTCCAGCGCCACCTGAGTCTGTATCTCTGTGCGGGTCAAAGGCACCACGTCCACCCGGTCACCCTCCCTGTTCTCCTTTATGTGCCTGCGGCTCTGCACGGTTTCTCTAGCACCTGTGCCCATGAAGCAAAACCAAGCTTTAAAATCCTTTGCAGAAGCTTACGGTAAACAGGACCACAGCAGTCACACATTCCACATATTCCCTATTTGGCTCAGCATTTCTCAGGGAGGGAGGGACGTGTGCTGTTGGCCTCTCGGACAGGAAACGTTTTGTTCAACAGGACTGTCTCATGCATGGCTGGACGCTTCTGCTGACCTCTGCCGACTCAATGCTGGTGGAGGGGCTCTCCCCACGGGTGTGTGAGAGACCCAGGGCCACTGCTGCACCATTCCTAGCCTCTTCCTGGGGTGGGAGCTATGTCGCCTAGGTCGAAAAGCTCCGAGAGAGCCATCGAAATGTAGTTGGATGGGGACCAAGGAGGAAGTTTCAGGTACATGTGAAAATGTGGAACTTTGTTTCTTAGGATGTTAAAGTGTATGCAAATGCTAGGACTACATTGGGCATGAAACCATCTTTTCTTCATGTGGAGTTACAAAACGTGTTATTCATGTGGCCATGCCGGGTGTTCCTACCCAGAGGAAGCAACGTCGTGTCAGGAGTTGAGCTCCCTCTTGGTGCTTGTGTCCCAGGAGGAAGAGCACCAAGTTTGCTAGGGGGTGGCTGGGGGATGGGCCTGCGCAGAGACATGAAGGAAGAGCCGGTGTCTTTTTTTCCCCCAAAGACTTTTTATTTATTTATTTATTTATTTATTTATTTTGTCAGAGAGAGGGAAAAAGCACAAGCAGGCAGAGTGGCAGGCAGAGGCCGAGGGAGAAGCAGGCTCTCCACTGAGCAGGGAGCCTGATGCGGGACTGGATCCGAGGACCCTGGGATCATGAACCAAGCTGAAGGCAGAGGCTTAAGCCACTGAGCCACCCAGGCGTCCCAAGGGTGACGGTGTCTTAAGAAATGGTGCAGCACCCAACAGGCACACACGTCCTTGGAGGAATTAGGTGTGGTTATTTAGGAATGAAATCAAAATCATACTTTTCTTTTCATTTATGGGTGTTATTTTTTTAGATGGCTACTTAGGGCATAAATACTAAGTTTCAATCTAATTACTTGACCCAGTGGAACTGTTAAGGATTTCGTTCAGCCCAGAGCCCTAGGAAAGACTTGCTCCCTCACAGAAATGCCCTGTGAATGGAGCACTCCAAGGAAGCTCTGAGCCAGACGAGATGGCTTCCTGTGATTTTCAGTTCACAGGCGGTGGCAGCCCAGGGAAGAGCAGCGAGGGCTGCCGCCAGAAGGAAGCCGGCCTGGGGTGTTTGGGAGCAGGGAGCCTTCCGGGTTGGAGGCAGGGAGGCTCGTGGGGGGGGGGGGCGTTGGAGGCGTTGTGTGGGGCGGTGAGGAGAAAGGCCTGACGAGGCAGCTGTCTTTGGGGTGGTAGAGAGGACAGGACGTGGTGGCAGAGCATGCAGGAGTGGGAAGAGGAGTACAGGGTGCTCCTGGCCGTGTGGCTTGGGTCCTGGGCTGCCACGGGGCCTGACAGCCAGGTGGGAGGCTCTGAAGGGACGGGGACAGGGTAAAGGTGCGAGGGGCTGATGGACTCAGTCTGGGACTGGCTCTGGCTGATGCGCGTCTAGGAGAGCTGGGTCTGGGCCACTGCGGGAAAGCTGGGTCGGAGACAGAGACGGCTGAGCAACCCACAGGAGGTCACCCGAGCCGGGGCTGTGGACGCAGGGCGACCAAGTGAAGGCCTGTGTGTTTGCATCCATGTCTCTCTAGTGGGGACAGAAGACCAAGTTGAAGTCTCTGGGGGGCCTCGGGGTTCAAGGAGAGGAGGAGACTGAAGAGGAGCCGCAAGAGCAGCAGGAGGAGGCGAGACCATGCGGGGCTCCTGGCAAGAGATGCTGCGTGGGTGCCCCGTAGGGTGATCTGACACAGGCGGTCTGTGCCGTAGAGGTTACCGTCAACCTTGACAGAGCAGTTGCTAATGGTCGGGGCTGGACGCCGGATTGGGTTGTTGGGAGCTCGGAACGCCAGGGGAGGCCGCAGGGGCTGGTGCATCCACGCTGTGTCATGGAGCTTGATGGAAACAGAGTGCTAGGGCTGGGAGGGGCCGTCGGCTCCAGCGAGGGATGGGCTTGTTTGGTCTTGGGGTTCTTTTGTGTTTAATGGAAATGAGTTGAACTTGTTTCTGTGCTTCTGGGAGGGATCAGTGGAACAGGAGGGGTTAATGATGCAGTAAAGAATCCATAATTGATGTCTTGATGGGACACGGTCCTCGGGTCCTCGAGGAGCCAGAAGGGAAGGCGTGGAGAGCTGAGCCCTGGGTAGGACAAATAAGTGCAGGTACGGAACAGGGGTGGCCGTGGGGAGGGGCAGGAAGGCCGCTGATGGCCGCGGATCGCCTCTACCGGCCAGCCCGGAGACAAGGTTATTGTTCGGGAGAGCACGAGGGGCAGGGCGGCCGCGAGCCAGAGGCGACGAGGTGGGAGACCGGCTGGCAGGCTTCTTGCTGCCTCTGCGTCCCTTCGTTCCTCTGGTGTGGAAAATCAGGAGGTCCCAGTACAGCTTCATAGGACTTTTACCATATTATAATTTGCATTGCCTCTTAGTGTGTTAGTCAAATAATTGCAGTATTGAATACAACTTTGACTTTGTTTAACTGATTCTTCTCTTCATTTTTAGTTAGAAATACTGTGTTCTGTCAACATCCTGCAGTTTATATTCATTGCCTTAAGACTGGACAAGATCATCCACTGGCCCTGGCTTGTATGTAACTTTTTAAATCCTTAAATAAACTTTTCTTTTTTTAATTATAAAAGTAATTTGTGTTCATTGTAGAAAACTTGGAAAAGACAGGCTTGGGTAACGGAATGCTAATCCCCCATAACCCACGGGGAGAGAGCGCGGCTAGTGTGCGGGGTTCCCTGTGCCGGACGTTACTGCTTCTGGAGGGCAGCTGAGCGCACGCCGTGCGTGCACCGCTATGGTGCGCTCTCGTCCTGACACATTGTGAGCAGCTTCCCCTGGCAAACAAAAGGTCCTTATAAGTATAACTTTTAAGGTTTAATTGATGCAGTATTTTTCCAATGCATTTACCAAGCCATCCCCTTCCAAATATTGAAGTTGATACTAGTATAATTATAAATCATGATGTAACGTATATTTTTGTGCCTAAAAATCTTTGCCTGATTTTTTTCATTGTTTTCTTAGGAAAGACTCCAGAGATAGTATTACTGGGCCAGAGGGTGGGAACTTTTTGAGATTTTGAAAGACAGACTGCACTCCCAACTTGCTTTCTAAAATAGTTGTGCCACTGTACTGTCATGCAGAGGGCGAGGTCTAAGTCCTGCTCAGAGCCTGTGGCTTCGGCTCCTGGGCGTTTGGTTGAAATTGCCTGCATAGATGGCTAGAGGGGGGTGGTGGCTACAGGTATGTACATGGCAGGCTGTGGCCAGAGAAGCCAGCAGCACTTGCACTCCTGCCACAAATGCCTAGAAGGCAGGTGAGAACCAACACAGAGGAGGCACGTGGGCTCTCAGAGGGGGTCGTGTTGCGGTTTGGGCTTTTCCCCCCTGCTGCTTAATACGTACTTTTGCATATAAAACATTTTTTGTTATGAACTTGGTTTACCGTTAAAAAAAGTACCAAGTATAGCAAAAAGAGAAGATATTCATTTGGTGATGGGGAAGAAAATAAAGGAACATAGTCACCGCCATAATAAATGAAGGCACAACTCATCACCTCTTCCCAAAGTCTTTGATAAAACAGCCATAATACAAAATGTTTGGGTACCTGCCCTCCATCTTTAGGGTGCTGTATCTGGAGAGGGGTAATTGGGTACAGGATTTTCTGTTGTAATGTGAAGGAAACTAATCTGAGTAAAACCAGCATTTGAGTATAAGGTACAATCAGAAAAAAAAAAAAGATGAGGAATTATGAATGTTTTCTGTAGGTGAGCGGAGAGATTTTTTCCAGCCCCAGTCCTGGGCAGGCCCCAGCACATGGAACAGTCTGATGGCATGCTTCTTGCAGTGATCAGGAGAGATTGAGGGAGGCCACTATGATCGGTGGTGGTGGTGGGGGGTGATAAGTGAGCGCTGCTAAATGAGGGGCCCAGGGAAGAGACTCTCTGTAGACTGTACAGCAAAACCTACCATCAGGAACTCCAGGCTACTCAGGAGGTTTAACAAGCACACACCAACTCAAGTCATAGGTCTCAAAATGGAAAACCAAAGAACTGGCTGAAGAAAACATAGGAGAAAATCTTTGGGAACCTGGAGTTAGATGAGGAATCCCTACAAGTGGCACTAACAATAAGGTCCATAAAAGAAGCTTAGAATTGAAATTAAATGCATGAAAAGACAGGCCACAGAGTAAGAGAAAATATTCACAAAGCACGTGTCCAAACGAGGACTTGTATCCAAAACATCTGAACTCTCAAAAAACAAACAACCTAATTTTAAAATTGACAGAAGACTTGAAAAGTCCATTCACAAAGAGGATATACATATGGCAAACAAGCGCACAGACAGGACATCATTACCCAGTAGGGAAAGGCAAATCGAGGTCAAGATGAGGTCCTGCGAGATGCTCCTCAGAAGGGCCGAGCTGAAACAGGATGCAGGGCGCGGAGGACGGGGGGAATGGATGGGGACACCCACGCATCGCTGGGGGGGATGCCGAGTTGAAGGGGCACTTGGAGAAATAGTTTGGCCATTTCATGTGAAGTTAAGCACAGAGTGGACATAGGATTTCGCAGTGCCAGTCCGGGGTATGTCCCTTAGATGAATGATGCTGTTCAGCCACATGAAAACCCACGCCTGAATGTTGGTGGCAGCTTTAGTTGGGACACCAAAAGCGGGAAAGCAGCCAGATTTCCTTCCGCGGGTACTGGACACAGGCAGTGGTGCCCCCACCCTCTGGAATGCGGTGGCGGGGTCGTAAAGAGAAGCAGTCCGTGGTCACGCGTAGCAAGGAGGAGGGACGTCACAGGCCCTGTGGGCGGGAGCAGGCCGTTTCAGGAGGCAGCGCTGTGCGGTGCTCTGGGGACCACCCAGCGGAGTGAGAGGCATCGGTGGGTGCCAGGCGTTGGGGTGGGGTGAGGGGATGATGCCGTGAAGGACAGCACAAGGGAGTCCTGTGGGTGAAGCGGCTGTCCTGTGTCCTGCCTGGGGACACACAGCTCTGCACAGGCGTGTGTGAAAGGTCATAGACCTGTGCACCAAGAGAAGAGTCCGCTTACTGTTAGACAACGAGACAGAGGGATGCCGGACAGACCCATGGGGCAGCCTCAGAGGGAGAAAGATTACACAGGGGAGCCGGGGAGGCCCCAGGGCTTCTCCGGTGTGCTCGTGTGGGGGCGAAGCAAGGTGTTTCTGGTGCGACAGCAGCAGGTGTGGACGTCGCCCAGGCGCGGTGACTGGGACCGGGCGGCAGAGCCCTCGCGGTGTCCGTGCGCATGTGAGTGGAGGGCAGCCTCGGCCGGGGTGGCCAACAGCCGCCGAGAGGAGGTGTCAGGGTGAGGTGGGGTGAGTGTGTGGGGTGGGGGCAGGCCGCCCCCTTTCCCTTGGGGTGGAGCCAGGTGCAGGCTGAGTGAGGTCCTGTCCTAGGAGGACAGCTGCCAGGCTCCTCATCCTGAGCATGGCCCACAGCAGAGCGTGTCCCGGAGCAGGTGTTGGCCCCAGACCATCCTTGGTGCTGTCCTGCGGGCTGTGGGGTGGCGGTCCTCGTTCGCACCGGCACTCTTAACTGCAGGCCTCTGCCGGGGGCATGGCTGCGCCTGCCTTCAGGTGCTAGGCACAGAACACCCAGACTTGGTTCTCTCCTCCTTCCCTCAGGTCGTGTGCGTCCCTCTGTGGATTCTCATGTCCTTTCTGTGCCTGGTGGTCCTCTATTACATCGTGTGGTCTGTCCTGTTCCTGCGCTCCATGGATGTGATTGCAGAACAGCGAAGGACGCACATAACAATGGCACTGAGCTGGATGACCATCGTCGTGCCTCTCCTTACTTTTGAGGTGAGCTTCCGGCAGCAGAGGTCTTCAGGCCCTGAAGCCTACCCTACCCCACGACGGCCTTCCGAGGGCCTGGGAGCCACAGCACAGGAGAGGGGGGAGGGGTGGGGGGCTGGGGAGAATTAGAGTGGCCTGCGTTTGGGGCGGGTGAGAGGTAGTCCGGTAGCCATCATGTGGCATGTGTGGGCGCGTTTGCCTCCAGGAGGAGGGACTTGCTGGATTCTCTATTGAGTTCCCTTAGAGGCGGACTTAGAGGCAGCACGGTTGCCTCTAGAATGAACCCCACCCAGCAGGAGCTTCCCATAACAGTCCTGGTGTTGGAAACTTCCCGAGTGCGCAGATTTTGCTTCATCCTGAAGTGGGATAAGTTTGTCTTGTGCTTCCCCCCAGAATAGAAGGCCGCGCTCGTCTCCTATGGGACTGACCTTTCCTCATGACAGCCGGCGAGGGAAGGGTGGACTAGCCTCCGATGCTGTCCGTCCGCAGATGCCTTATCAACAAAACCTCAACTGTTTCTCTTTCCTTAGATCCTGTTGGTTCACAAACTGGACGGCCACAACGCATTCTCTTGTATCCCGATATTTGTCCCTCTCTGGCTTTCCTTGATCACTCTGATGGCAACCACATTTGGACAGAAGGGAGGAAACCACTGTACGTACTCAGCACTTCAGAAGCCCTTGACCTATGTGTGTGTGTGTGTGTGTGTCTGTGCCTGTGGCCCCAGTCTATGACAGGATGAGCCTGAGGGTCCCAGTTAAGGAGGTTGCCCAAGGAAGGCCTGGAACCTTCCAAGGGAGGGGTAAGCTGTCAACCTCACTCTCCCTGCCCTGCACTGTGACCTCCTTAGTAGTGTACTCTGCCGTCTGAGGTAGGGCTGACCGTGGCAGGTAGCCGCCTAGCCCTGTCCCCCCTGCTGCAGAGTGAGGGTCAGGACACCTGCTTCCTGGGGTCCCCTAAGGATTAGATAAAAATCCACGTTGCCCACCGAACCCCAGGAGTTCTCTTAGTGTCTGCGTCCTGCTGGCTCTCCCCAGGGACATTGTTGGCATCACTATGGCTTGTCCGTGGTGCCCTGCTTGCCCTCTCTTCTCTTCACCTGCGTGACGGCACATTCGGTTTTGAAGTGATCTTTCCTTCCTCACTAGACTGTAAGCTCCTTTGCAGGTAGCCTGAGCATGCCATTCTGGAAGCCAGGGAGCTGGAGCGGGGGTTGTGCCCTGGGAGAGCCAGCACTGAGCTGATGGTCCCATGGTAGAGAGAGCAGGAGCAGGCCTCAGAGAAGGAGCTTTGAAGGGCCTTGTGAGCTCAGGCTGCCTGCCGGCATGGACCAGCGTGCCTGCCAGATGCTGACAGAAGCCCCTTTTTGGTTGCCATTCGTGCCATTCTTTGTCCTGTGTGAGCATGTCCAGTGGGGAAGACGGCAGGAGGCAGGTATCCATCCGAGACGTACTAGAGCCGTCCCGTCACCGGAGCCCCCGTCAGAGGGCACCCCCCTCCCCTGATCTCTGGCAAGGTCACAGTGCTCCCTGGGGTCGCGGCCCGTGTGGGAAGCCCCTGTCAGAGAGCCAGGGAGCCACAGGCCTTTCTTCTTCCCTCAGTGGGTATCGGGCTTCGCTCGATCTTCGTTGCTAAGGCAGCAGGAGAAAGCGTTATGTTGTACGAGCAAAACTTCACGTTCAGGAGAGGAAAGTGACAGGAGAGTCAGTGGAGGCCAGTGTTTGAAAAAGTGCATCCTTCCTTTTCAGGGTGGTTTGGTATTCGCAAGGATTTCTGTCAGTTTCTGCTTGAAATCTTCCCATTTTTGAGAGAATATGGAAACATTTCCTACGACCTCCATCATGAAGATAATGAGGAAACAGAAGAAGCCCCAGTTCCAGAACCTCCTAAAATTGCTCCAATGTTTCGGAAGAAGACCAGGGTGGTCATCACCCAGAGCCCTGGGAAGTATGTCCTCCCACCTCCCAAATTAAATATCGAAATGCCAGATTAGACTCGAGCAGAGTGCAAGTGGACCGGGGCGCACGCTGTCTTCTGCCCTCTTCTGCCTCCCGTTTACCCCACCCAGAACTAGAACTGGAGCGGGGGCTCCAGGGACTTCCATCTCATGCCTTGTTTGCACTCAATGCCTACCAGTGACTCACCGTGACGGGATGCACACAGGGCAGGGGACGGGCGCGCGCAGTGTGGGCTGGGGGGAGGGTTTGTCAGTGGCTGTGGGTGTGATGGAGGGACCACGGGTGAGAAGGAGAAAGCGATCCCCTCTGGGCCGGCGCCTCGGGAGCTGGCTTGGCTCTGTTACAGATGGCTGATGAGGCCAGAGAAGGAACTGGTTTTCAAAGTGCTAAAATTCCCATCAGAAGTGTTCTTTGAAAATGTTTCTTTAAACCAGGCTGGCCTCACCACATAACTTCGCGTCTGCTATTGGGGTGCAGTCAGCAGGCGCTGTCGCGGAAGCTTCGGGGCCCCTTGTGCTCTCACCGCCCTTTCTGCGTGGCTCCTGCGGGGGGGCGCTTTCTCCCCTGGCAGCACCGACAGCAGTTTTTAATGGCCTCATTGCTGAGCCCTTTCTAATGGAGTGACTCTGTGCCTGTATAGTATTTATACAAATATTTTAGCATTGTAATATACCGTGTCAAATCCTAGTTCTGTACAGTATATTCTGTTAAAGTATTTTTTTACAAGCTTGTATTGGAGACATAAGGTGTTCTGTTGCGGAAGTAGAAGTTGCTGGCACACCTGTCCCGCCCTGGGGCGCAATGCGTCAGGGCACATCATCATTTACCCCTTGAGATCATACAGTAGCTGCTGCCGCCAGAACAGCCACAAAAAGCAAGAAATGGTCTGAGCTTTGCCTATGTCTGGGAGTACGGGCTGTCAGACAACAATCATGCGTGACCTGAAACTAGAAATGCGGGACAGAGTGGCGGAGATGGAACAGCCACTGGAAGGGGGAATTATTAAGATCTGAGGCCTTGTGTCTGCCCTTGACAGAAGCCCTTCCTGCTGGTCCCAGACCTTTCTCGAGGAGAGCAGTGGCTCACAGAATGGCGGGGTCGTGGGGTGAGCCCTGAGTCAAGGCAGAAGTAAGCAGCCCTCCAGGCTAAGAGCCTTTGGGGAGAACAAGCAGCCCTTTGTTCCAGGAGGGAAAAGGAGCACCAACATTCTGACCCAGGACGAGAGGGAAGGGTTGGACATGTGCAGCCGCTGCCCTGGCTGAACCAGGCTCAGCGGGTGCCCAGCACACACACGCGTGTGAGACCACCTGGCACAGGCTGCCGCAAGCCTGTGGTCTCTGAGGTAGAGGGAACGCTCGGGATGGCGAGGCCTTTCCTGCTTGGTGTGGAACAAATGTAGCGCAATCCACTATTTTTCCTCCCTGCAGCTGTTCAATAAACTGGTTCCTCCTTTTCCATGGTATTGTGTGCATCTGACTTTAGATGTGGTTCAGGCCACAGGGATGCTCTCAGCCCACAAGGAAATATCTTCTAGCCGCCAAGGGCAGCCGGGGTGCGGCGGCGGGGCGGGTGAACATCTCTAACGCGCCTGCAGGGACAGCCTGAACACAGAGAATGTGGAGGGAAAGACGGACGCCGGGAGCCTCGACCAGTGGCCTGGGACACCCCTGCCGACACCGCGACAGCTCAGGAGCCCCACGACACTACTCTCCAGCCCCAGGCCAGTCTGAACCCGTGACGGGCACTTGTCGTGGTCCCGAGGCAGCGCCCGGTGACGGCAGCCGCTGGTGCCGCTCCCCCCTACATCGGTTGCCCTGGGACCTCTGTCCGTGGGCCCCCGCTGTCTCGGCATTTTCCCGGGCACTCAGCTCGGGTGGCATTTCAGCCCACGGTTTGTACCTGCCGGGGATGGAGTGAGGCCCCGCGGGGAGCCCCAGGCCACAGACTCTATTGCCTATTTGCTGCTAGACAAAATAGCCTCCAGTCTGGCGGTGCGTCTGCTGCGTGGCCATCTCTGGAAACTCACTGAGTTCCACGCCCACAATCGAGTTGGGGAGGCAGTGCTTGGGGGGAGGTGGGCCTGCACGTGGGGAGAATGTGCTAGAAGGCTTCTCTGCATGGCCTCCTCTTCTGGATCCTCCAGGCCCCAGAGACCAGAGAAGGATCCCGGAGCTCAAACCCTGGCCACCAACCAGGACGGGTGCCCCTGCCACCGTCAGTGGAGGAAAGGGAAGGAAGCCAGCCAGTGTGAGGCCCCCGGCTCCCGGCCGGCCCCACAGTCTGCCTGGGAGGTGGTGGCCGGGTGTGAAGGGGGGCACGTGCAGGCTGAGGAGAGGCAAGGAAGGAGAAGGCCTCCTCCTGCTCTCCTCCTCCTCCTCCTCCTCCTTCTGCAGGGTGGTGGTGGGACACACCTGACTAACCTGTTCACCTAAGCAGCCATCGGCCATGTGGCCTCGGGGGACCCACGGCGTGGGTAGACTAGGAGGGTCTCCGGGGAGGACCTCAGCACCCTGTTGGGACGATGCTAAAAGGCCCGCGTGGCCCACACCCTTGACCGTGGACGCCCGCCCCAGCCTCTGCTCCCTGCTTGAAAGCGTGCATCTCGGTAGGGACTCTCGAGACCCACGGGCCCGGAGAACGACCTCTGACCTCTTGAAGGACGCAGGCCAGCGGAGGTCAGCCGGCACCCGGGGAGCTAGGTGTGGGATGGATGGACGGTCTGGGGTTGGCCCCGGATGTTGGGTGTGTTACTTTTTTCTAAAGATTTTTTTTTTAATTTATTTGTTCGACAGAGAGAGAGAGATCACAAGTAGGCAGAGAGGCAGGCAGAGAAAGAGGGGGAAGCAGGCTCCCTGCCGAGCAGAGAGCCCGATACGAGGCTCGATCCCAGGACTCTGAGATCATGACCTGAGCCGAAGGCAGCGGCTTAACCCACTGAGCCACCCAGGGGCCCCTGTTGGGTGTGTTACTTTAAAGCCATAGACGAGGCTCCCCTTGCCCAGGGAAGGACCGGGTGTGGCCAGAAGGTTGGCGTGCCGACAGGTCACTCGTGTGGCTGGCCCTTTATCAGGTCACTGGCTGGCTGGCTTGTGATGTCACCCGCCAAGTAACTGGAGCCCCTTTGTGATGTCCCCGGGCCGCCCTGTTATCAAGGGGTGCAGCCGGCCAGGCCGCACTCGCAGGTCTACAGGAAGGAGGGGCGCGCCGGAGCGGAGTATGGCCAGCAAGGAGAAGCGGGGCCCGCCGGGCCCGGCGCAGGGCTTGGGGCCGCCGCCCTCCCCTCCAGAAGAGGGGGCTCCTGCCGCCGTGGGCCCGGAGAGCAGCGCTCCTCCAGCACAGCCTCCGCTCACCCTGGCGCAGCCGCAGCCGGTGTCCCCTGGGGACCCTGGCTTCAGGCTGCTGCTGGAGGAAAACGCTTTCCAGGCCTTGGCCCAAGAGCCTCTGCTCAAAAGGCCGCGCACCTCCCAGGACGCCCTGTCGGTGGGAGAAGGCAGCCTCCTCTGCCTGCCCTTTCCCAAGAGGCTGTGGGCCATCGTCAACAGCACCCAGTTTGCGTCCATTTGGTGGGCCAAGGATGGCACCTGCATAGGCATCAACGAGAAGCTGTTTCAGAAGGAGGTTTTGGAGCGGGAGGGTCCGGACAAAGTGTTCGAAACGGACTGTATGAAGAGTTTCGTCCGCCAGCTCAACCTGTATGGATTCAGCAAACTGCGCCGGGACGTGCACACATCCATCTGCCTTACCAGCTTTCTCACCGGAGGGGCCCCTGTTCACGTCCTGAGCAAGGTAACGGGGGCCGAGCCGCCAGGCTCTGGCGTGCTGGGGTCGGGGTGGGGGGTGGGAGCCCCCGGGGCTGCCTCCTGGGCATCTGGGGCCCGGGTCTCCCTCTGGGCAGTGGGGTCGGCGACCGAGACCCACTGTGGGGAAAGTGCCCAGGATGGCGCCAAGGGTGTCGGGGCTGCCTTCTTCAAGGACCCGCGTGATGGGCGCGCTGCCGCCCCGGGCAGGCACTCAGCGGGGGTGGGGGGCACTGGGAACTGGTAAGAGAGGAGGCGCTCGGAGCTCTCCTCACGACGGAGAAAGCGTCTTCTCCTTTCTACCCTTCTTTCTGCTGCGACCCCCCCCCCCCGCTTTTCCCATTTCTCTAGGTTTGTGTCTTTTGGCTGGGTGTGTCCGTGAGGCGATGGGCATCCGGGGATGGCCACACGTGAGGGACGTCGCTGCTCTGGGCACCCCCAAACGGCACGCTGCTTGCACGGGGCCGTGCCCGAAACCTCCGCCAACACCGGATCCTCCCGCCCTGCTGCTCGGGGGTGGGGGGGTGGGGGGGTGGGGGAACCCCGCCTCACCGGGGGCTGTGAGCGTGCCCACGCGGGGCTCCCGCAGCTCCCGGCCGGCCATCGCCGAGGCGGGTGGTCGGGCCCCTTTCGTGAACTAGCGGTGTCCCTGGGCGTCTGGGGGCTGTGCTGCCCCAAAGCCCTTTGGAAGCCTGTGGAAGGCTGAAGGAGTGGGCGTGCTTCCCAAGCCCAGCGGGCCCCTGGACGCCCAGAGCCGGGGACTCCCAGCCAGGGCGCGCTTCTGCGGCCAGCGGACCTTGGCTCGGACAGCCGCCCAGGCTCCCGCCCCCGTCTGCCAATCCCGAGCCTCCCTCCCTTGGACTCCAAGCCCCCCTCCCTTGGGCGTGGATGCTGACCCGGGAGGCCCCTTGGAACCCTGGCCCCAGGGGCCGTGGGTGTCCCAAGTGAGCGAGGGCGGACGAGGGGACAGCGAGCATGCGGCTTCCTGCCCGGGCCGGGACCTGCCCCCAGGAGGCCTCGGGGCCTACGGCTACCCCGGACCGCAGCGCGGCCCCGACCCGGCTGCCGCTTGCGATCAACTCTGTTGTGACACGGACTCTCTCGTCCTCTTTTCATTTTGCCCCGCAGTTACAGTTCTACAGGAGCCCCTTCTTCAAGAGAGACTGTCCTCACCTGCTCCTGAGGATGAAGAGGAGAGTGGCCGTGAAATCCACAGTAAGGCAGATGGAAAGCAAGCCCGAGCCCGACACCCTGGGCGTCCCCCCGGCGGCACCGACACCCGGCCCGCGGCACGAGGGAGTCCTGTCCTCTGCCGGGGACCCGCCGGAGCCAGAGAGCAGCCCGCAGGGCGACGGCCCCACCATCCAGGGCAGGAGCGGGTCGGCCCCTCCTGCCATTGCCGGCGCGGCGGCCAGGACCACCGTGGCCGACACCCGCGCCGCGGCAGGCCGGCCCGTGCACGGCCAGCCCCAGGGTGCCCA
Source organism: Mustela lutreola (assembly GCF_030435805.1). Lineage (NCBI taxonomy): Eukaryota > Metazoa > Chordata > Mammalia > Carnivora > Mustelidae > Mustela > Mustela lutreola. The sequence goes on from NC_081308.1 coordinate 128,303,645, forward strand.
GGCGTCCATCTGCCTCGCGCCGCCCGTGGCCCAGCCTGCGACCTTCCCCTGGGTCTGTGTCACCCTGCCCCCCGCGCAGATACACCCTTTCGCGTCGGGGCTGGGCCTCGCCCCCGGGCCCCCCGTGCTCCTCCCCGGGCCCACCGTGCAGCTCCCCGTGGCTGGGCTGCTGCCGCTCTACCACCCCTGGGGGCCCGGCGTGGCCGTTCTGCCTGGTGTGGCTGCCGGACCCGTCACCCCCGTGACCCTGACCCCTCACCCCCCGAGCCCCTTCCACTGCTGTCCCGACTGCCGCTGTTTCCCCGAGTACCTGCCACCGACCGCTCGGCCCCCCGATGGCCCCCGCTAGGCACACCACCGCAGCCAGGGCCGTCTGGTTGTCGGAAATCAGGCAGGTTAATAAAACGTGTCAGAGAGGGAGCCCCTTGTTGATGAACCCAGTGCCCTCGGCCCCTGCGATGTTTCTTTCTTAGCGGCGGGCTAGGCCTCCGCTTTCTGCTTGCGCCGTCAAGAACTTGGCACGACACCCCTCCTGGTGGATGCGGGGGCCCAGGAGACCCTCGGTCAGGCCCCTCGGGGTTTCCGCCTCCGCTCCTGAGGAAGGCCTCCGTGTGGCGCCTGACGGGTCCGAGAAGCTGGCATCGGGGGCCGAGGGCTCACCGCGGCAGGGTTTTCCTGGCCGGGCAGGCGCCCTTCCCCATCGTGCCGGGTCCCTTGTATGACAGGACCTTCCCTTGATCCACGAGGGGAGGTCAGGTCGCACCTCATAGGAGGAGAGAAAAGGTGGCCCTACCGTCCTCCAGCACCCAGAGGTGGGTGGAGACGGTCGCCGCCGGGTCCTACGGGTTTGCAGCGCAGAGGCTGCCTGCTGGTATCTGGAGGACAGGATGCATGGGGGGGAGGGGCTCTTCCCGTCCCTGTCAGAGGAGCTGGTAACTTTTCCCCTTTGCCCCCAGTCGTCCTCTTTCTCTTCCGAACTCAACATGTCGAGCGCGTCATGCTCCGACTTGGGAGGAAACAACCTCCGGCTCCTGGGGCGTGCAGCGCCTCGAGGACGCGCACTCCGCACCCCGAGCCGCCTCAAAGACAGAGTGTCTCAAGGGGCACGGGCAACGAGCTCCCAGGCTCCCGCCGTGGCCTTGACGGGCCATAGACCATACCAGATGGGCTCTGGAACCGGGCAGCGGGGGATAGGGGGAAAAGCAACCGTCCCCAGGACGGAGAGACACCGCTGCCCTTAACTTTTCCACTGGGCAGGAGTAGGGAGTCCCCCTGAGCCGGGGGGGAGAGCCCATAGGGCCCCCGTCCCCCTGAGGCTAGTGCGCACCTGGCAGGGATGAACACTCCAAGCTTCTAATCATGGCTTGGTGTCTCTGCTGAGCTGTCGCCACCTCCAGGGCCACCCAGGAGCCCAGCTAGGGTCACCTGGTTAGAACAAAAGATGCTCCTAGGGCTCTTACCTCTCGGGAAATGACAAGGGTTTTATTTAGGAGCCCCGTGTCAAACACGGGATCAGAGACTACATGTTAAGAGAAGCGATCCTCCCAGCACCCCCGTTTACAAGGGATTTAGGAGCCCCGTGTCAGGAACCGGAGTCAGAGACCTGTATGATAGAGAGAGAGAGAGACAGACAAGATATAGAGATATAGATGTAGAAGTACAGAAATCAGTATCTTATTAGGTCACAAGGAGCCTGGAGCACCTCAAAGTGCCAGAAAGTAGGGACACGGTAAAAATAAAATGAAAACGAAACAAAGCCACTCTGTACCTCAAAGGGACTCGGAAGCTGAGTGAGATCCCTTTTCGGAAGACCAACGCTAGAACAGTGTGAGCGACCAAATCGAGCGAAACTGGGATGTGACCCAAACGATAGAATAAAACCTCCTCGAGTCCCTCGTGAGGAAAGACAGGATGGCATGGTGAAGGGACAAATGCGCGAGAGTGGACAAGCCTCCCGCAGGCGAGGCCCAAGCTACCAAAGTAGACACCGCTCCCCCAGAGAGGAGGAGCGCAGCCCGGCTCCCCAGAGGGCGGGGCTGGGCACAGTGACCTCCCCCAACAGCACCCCGCGAAACAGACAAATGAAAGGGTCCCTTTCCACTGGGGACCCCGACAGCCTCTACCTCAGCCGCATGCGCAGGGTCAGCATCCACAGTGACGACCCGTACTCCTCGTCCGGAGACACTCTCCAGAGGATGGGGTGAGCATCTCTTTCCTCTGTGCTCTTCCTCTCAGAAAGCTCTAGCCGGCTCTCCGCCGGAGAAATCTATCCGACAGACCCCAGTTGATGGACGTCCCACAGTGCGTGTGACCAGGACCTCTCCTAAAGCTCACGGTCCTTCCCGACAGCAAAGTCTGGGAACTCCCAAAGCCAGGAGTCGTCCTCGGAAGACAGGACACCTCAGTGGGAGATGGGGCATCGTGGGAGGACAAGATCCCACTCGCACGCAGATGGAGGAGCCAGGACCCACCGAAGGCTGCTCTGGGTTCGGGCCCGGCCGCTGCTCGGCCGTGCCCCTTCCCAGTCCTGTCCCCTTCCCTTCCAGCCGACGGGGCGGTCCAACGGTGTCCAGCGGGCTCACTCCCCTGGGCAGGCTACACATCAGACACGCAGCGGGCCGGCAGTTCAAAACACCCTCCCACCGGGTCTACGGACTGTCACGGCATGTCCAACGGTGAGTGTCCGGGGGACCCTCTGCACACATCCTCTGTCCGGGCGCTCGGGAAATGCAGCACTGCCATTCCCACTGTCTCCTGGCTGTCCCTTGGTCTCACACCCTGCCTCCCGCCACTTGCCCTTGCCCCGTGCTCAGCCCTAGCTCCGGCCCGGTACAGGCAGAGAGGCCCCAGGCTTGCTCGTGAAGGCGCCAGGACCGGGGACAGCGGTATTTGTCCGAGAGGACGGTCGGTCGGTGGGAGCCAGCCTGAAGGCCAGACCCCTGGCGAGGCGGCGGGGATTCAGGAAGGCATGGCTGGGCCCGGGCAACGGGGGCTTCTGAGAGGAGCAGGACCGTGCTTGAGACACCTCACACCAGCCCCTCCTGGGAACGGGTCAGGCCACCTAGAGACCGTCACGTCGTCTGGCCAACGGGTAAGGGGGTCGGTCCCTGCCCTGCCCAGCCCTGGCCCCAGTTACCGGGGACCGGGGTGACGTGTGTTACCGTCGACACGATTGAGAGAGCCTGGCACCCCTGAAATGCCTTCCTGAGGGACGCTCGTGGTGGCGCTGGGCGAGTCCGAAGTGGGACAGCAAAGCAGTCCAGGACGGTCTGGATCAAACACCATCCCACGACCTCCAAGTCCGTTCCCTCCGAGGAGGGCACGCAGTATCCCTGCTTCCATCCTGGAGTGCCCCACGGGCTCCAGTCCTGGAACTTGGGCCGAGAGCACCCAGTTCAAGAGGTCAAACAGGCTCCAGCTCACCTCAGCCTCCTCTGGGCTCCCCTGACCCTCCCCTGCTCGGCCCAGGGCAGTCCAGACGGGATGACGAGGGGGTGTTCCTCCTCCCACGTCTCCTGGGGCGGCCAAACCTCTGTACAGCCTGCCGCCTGGGAACCCGAACCCTCTCCTCCAGGGCTGCGTTCTAAGTCCTCATTTGAGACTGCGTTGAATGGGGGAGCGTTGCGGTGGCCACGCCGTCACCTGCAAGTCTCTCCTCTGCCCCAACGGCCCGACTGCAGACACCAGGGTCCCAGCAGGCTCTGGGGATGGCTGACAGGGACACACGCCCACTCTGGCTCAGCCTCAGGAAGCAAAGCCTCAGCGTCACCTGCGCAGGGCTACCTGCTTCATGAAGCAGTTGGGGTGACACAGGACATCTCCGAAAATAACACAGCGTTGTACACGGTCTCACGCAGTCACCGGGGGACGACTGTCACTCGCGGGCCCCGGGCACACGCGCCACCAGGGTGTCGAGTCAGCTCTAGCGGAAGCGCGGGCACGCTGAGCGGGATCCACGGCTGGGGCCTCCCAAGGAAGGATGAGTGTGAGAAGACTGAGGGGTGAGGGCTTTGCAGCGGGGAGACAGGAGGACGAGACCGCAGACATTGCAGACCGAGGCCAGGGTCAGGATAGGCTGGACAGTGCACGAGGCATGGGGGCTGGGGGCCGGGCCCCAGGAGGAGGACCCCCACCCCAGTTCCCACAAGGCCCACATGCAGCTGGCTGCCCGGCTCCCAAAAGAGACTCATGACGGCCCCGTGGGCACTAACGGGGTAGCTCAGGGACCTGGCGGTGCAGGGGGCAGGAAGCATGCCTATAGCCCGTTTCCCGAGCAGAGGCTCCTGTGGGGAAGGCCGCCCGCCCTGCGCGGAGCAGTAAGGCCCACATGTCAGGCATGACACACACGCATAAGCGTCCGTGGGTCTGACACCAGAGTCTGGCTGAGGACGCGGTGCGCTCTCTGTTCTGTGCTGCCATGGCAAAGAACGGATCCAGGGTCCCTGGGGCGCCTTCGATAGGAATGCCTGTGACAAACAGGATTCTGCCACAGGAGCCTTCCTAAGTGCGAGAGGACAGGCCACGCCGTTTCCTTCTTAGCCTGGGGACAGGAGGAGCACAAGGGGGGGGGGGGCCCGGCACTGGACATCGCTCTGATTCACTCTTGCGGACTACCTTTTCAGCCCAAAGCCGCTTTGCTACTTCGCTGAGGCAAAACCCCCTCATTTCTGGGAGGGGTTCCTGAGAAAGTCCAATTTGCCTTGAAAGTCTCTGCCTTTGGATGTGCCCAAAGACCAAGGGACAGGGGCTTCAAGTGCGAGATCGCACCTAATGTTCCCGAGTTGGCACACGCACAGACGTGGCTATGGTTGTTCACAACATCTCAGCGGGGCTGATCACCCTCCTCACTCCGGAGCCCCTTTTGGCACTTCCCAGGGCCATAACCTTCAAGATCTCAGTGGGCTGACAATGTTCGCTGTCCTCGGATGCACAGTCCGAAACCTCTCTAACCCGTGATTCTCTGCTCCTGTCCCGCTTTAGAAGAGGCCGGAACACGGGCACGCTGGTGTCTGAGGGTCTGCGCTGCTTGGGACAGCTGTCCGGTGCTATTGTGACACCCCCCCCCCCACTCTCCCCATCTACAAATCGTTCGTTGCCCTGACAGATCACAGACGCGGGGTTCGAGTGGAACGACAGAGAAGCGAAGCACACCGAGCTCCCTGCCTGTGCACCTCCGGGAGGACAGATCGTGCCCAAATGGGTGAGGGTGGCGCAGGGGGTCCAGACCAGCTGCGTGCAAGGAACCCAAAGGTCCCCAGGAACAGGAAGAGACCACCTCGATGCCTCTTTTCAGCTTTTCTCCCATGCAGACCTCTGAGCTTCAACCATTTCTTCCCACGAACACCCAGCCACTCTTCAGGACTGGCGGCGGACAACTCCGGGGAGTCCCGATAATTTCTCCTGGCCGAGGAGCCAGCGAAGGCTCCGCCGGTCCGGGGGGAACAGGGCTGTCCGGGACGTGCGCATTCCCCGCTGTCGTCCACAGAACGTTCGTGGTGAGGGTGGGAATAAAGCCCCTGAACCTTCACTGTGTTCAAATACCCTGTGACGGGGCCCGGCACGCTGTACCTTCAGGCCACAGACACTCGGCCTTCTCCACGGCCCAATGCAAACTGCTCCCGGCGTTTATCCATTTAAGACATCTGTCCCGCCCCAAAAGCACCCGATGCCCAAAGAGGGCCACTGTCACCACCCAGCTTCCCCGTGACCGGCAGCACAGAAGCGATCATGGGGCCCCTCTAGTCACAGCCCTGCCGCCCGGGCTGGGTCAGGGGCATTTCCAGGGCCGTCCTCGCCTCGGGAGCAACACCCCCTCACGGCTTCCGCTTCATCCGCAGCTCTCAGGGCACGCCTGCCCACCTTCGTGCCACGACTGGGACTGCTACACACAGTCCCCTATGGCTGGGACGCGTCCTGCTTCTAGCGTCCTCCGCGCTCAGCCGCAGGGCCTTCCAGACGGTAGAACTCAGCCCACGTCGAGGAATCAAGGAGCCAGTGAGCCGAGCTCCCTCTGTGCTGAGCGGACGCTTCTCCTCCTTTCTTGAAGAACCAAGCCAGGGCAGGAGCCCCGTGTGTGTGCCTCTGCCATGGACACCATGACAGCCAGCGGGGCATCAGAGGCAAGAACCCACACGCTTATCGTCCCCCGTTCCTGACCCCCTTCCCCTTCCTATTCCGTTCTTTCGCCTTCCCAACCCACCCCGAGGCCAAGCCCTGTGATTCTGGCCCAGAGCCCAAAACAGGAGGCAAGGTGTCTAGGCTGGTTTCTAGGACACGGCAAAAATCCTTTTTGCTGAAAGATATTTTATGTGTTTATTTATTCGAGAAACAGCACACAGAGAGGAAGAGGGAGAAACAGGCCGACTGAGCAGGGAGCCCGATGTGGGGTTATATCACAAGATCCTGAGATCCTGACCTGAGCTGAAGGCAGATGCGTAACCAACGGAGTCCCCCAGACGGCCCCGGGACATGACAAAACTCGTAACTCTTGAACTGGGTCAGGACAAACGCTGTGTTGGGGGATGTCACGCACACACTCAGTCACTGAAGCCAATGAAACCTCCTACGCCAAGGAACCCACTGGAGAGCTCACCAGGGACACCGAGCTCTGAACTTGGGAGGCATCGCAGGGAACCGCCCTCCACATCCCCAAAGGAGGCTCTTTGCCCTGCATTTTCCCCCAAACCTCCCTGGCCCTGCACTGCTTCGAAATCCCAGGGCTCTCTCTTCACACACACACACACACACACACACACACACACACCAACAGGGAAGAACCAAGAAACAGCCTCACTTCGTGCCCGGAACCCCCAGGACAATCTGCCCACCACGCCAGGGCCCGGACCGCACCACAGCCACCCCTGGGGCTCAGGCCCTCCCTTCCTCGTGGCTCACAGCCTCTTCAGAGGGGACCAGGGAGGAAACCGGCAGCCCGGGATAGACCCGCAGCAAATACTCCAGCACCTGCAACCTGCTGGTTTCCGCGTGGGCCCTGGGACCCCACAGGAACTCGTAGCGGGCAGGGTCACTGCCGGGCACCTGCCGGTACTCCAGGTACCCTTCCTGCACCCAGACGTTGGTCAGGAGCTCCCGGGGCTCCCCGTAGATGATGTGCTCCTCACCGGCATACACCCCCATGACCCCCAGCGCTTCCCACACCACCTCCTCGGGGGCACGGTCGCCCTCCAGGAGGATCACCGCCAGGAGCACCACCAGGAGGCCGGTCTTGGGCGGGCCCTGCTCACCGCTCAGCATCGCATCGCAGGTGAGGCCCAGGACAGTGACCAGGACGTAGGAGTGCTCGGTGGGGTCTACTTCCTTCACCTCCACGCCGAACACCAGCCGCATGCACTCGGACGCCTGGCCCAGCATTCCGGGGAAGGCGTCCTGCTCATCCTCGCCGACGATCGCCAGCATCTCCGCCTGGCTGGCCGGCTCCTTGGTGAGATACTTGAGGAGCAGGAACCCCACCAGGTCAGCTGTCTTCTCCTGGAGTATGTCAGAGCGCCTGGGCTCGGCTTCTTCGGACTCCTCCCCGGTGCTGGACCCCTCCTCATCTGAGCTGCTGGAGCCCTGGTCGGGCGGGCTCCAGGCAGTGGCTGCCATGGCCGCGGGCAAGGGGCAGGCCATCTGAGGGCTCTGGGGTGGACTCGGGGTCCCCGCAGCAGAGCCCTCCTCCTGGGGGCCCAGAGACAGGGCCGAGCAAGAGAGGGAAGGGACGCTGGACTGGGAGGAGGCAGAGGCGGAGGAGGGAGGTAGGGTCTCCTCTCCTCCAGCCCCGCACTGCTGTGCCTCCTCCAGGCCCTGTCCCGGTCCTGGACCGGGGTCTTCCTCCAGCTTCCACAGCTCACTCCTCTGACCCAGGGGCATGGCGATGGTGTCGGGCTGAACCTGAAGACACATGTGGGTGGCTCCTCAGGGTGCAGCCCATCCAGCAGAGGCCCGGATGTCCCAGAGCTGACAGTGGGCTGCGTCGCCCATGGGTGCCCAGGGGTGCCCTCTGGGTTGGGACCCTGGCGCCAGGCTCACAGCAAGTACCTCACCTTGACCACTGGCACTCACCTGCACCGTGATCTCAGGGACTCCTGCCTCACACCGAGGGCTCAACAGCTGCTTCTCGATACCCCTAGGGGAGAAAAGGAGAAGACACCTCAGGGGACACACTTAGAGCACAGCCCCGGGGCCCAGGGCACACAGGAGGGCTGGGCTGGACTCCTGAGTCTGCCACCCGTCCAGGCTGGGCCGTCCCCTCCTTGGCCTCTCAGGAGACTTCTTCCCCCTGCCAGGACCTAAGCCCCACGCCCCTTGGCCCAGAGGCCAAAGGGTCCCAGCAAGACCACGCGGCCCTGAGCCTCCACGGAAGGAAAGCGAGGGGGTCACATCTGGACCGGCCTGCATCAGGTCTACAGGGCTCGTCACGGATCTCCAGGGATGGCCAAATGTGGGGGTGCCATCTATGTGGGATGGGTCTGCTTCTTTGTCTATACCTTGACCCCAGGAAGGCTGGGAAAACTCCCGGTGTTCACTGGAGGCGACCCTCCTGGTGTCGAGGCCTCATCTCATGGAGAAGCCGGAAGGAAAAGCGAGGAGAACTCAGTCTGCCCACCGATGCCCCGTCTCCCCACTGTCCCCCCATCTCCCCATGGCTGACAGAAGTGTGAGGGCAGGCCTGGCCCCTGGGGATCCTCCCTCCTCCACTGACCTGAGTACAGACCCTCAGGCACAGACCCTCCCCTCCCAGAGCCCAGGGAATTGGGGACGAAGAGGGGCTCAGCCCGCCAGACGCAGCCCGGGTTCTCAGGGCGGTCAGGTAGAGCTGGCCAGATTTCTGGGCCATCCCCTCCTCGTCCCAAGGGGGTCCTCGTTCCTGTCTAGGGGGTCCCCACATTGACTCTTGCTGTACCAGGGTGTCTCCCAGGTGGGCTTCCTCAGATGAACCGACTCTGTCCTCTCCCAGCATGGCCCTCGCCTCCCTGAGAGCTCCCAGAGGACGGTGAGGAGCCACCACGTCCATGTCCGAGGGTCCGTCCCCCACCGTCAGCTTCCAGCAAGATCCCAAAGGGCTGGCAGTGCGGACCGACCCCTCTGTCCTGGGATGGGGATGCCCTCGGGCTCCCGGGAGGCTAATCCTCCTTCTGGCCAGGGCCTGGTCTTCCACCCACCCCCAACCTGAGATAGAGGCCATGTGCCCCTCGGCCCGAGACCTCACTCCCCGAGGTCTCTCCACCTTCCAGCCCATGAGACAAGTGAGCATGCCTGCCAACTTGGGCCACCGCTGACCAGTCCTCCCTGGGCTGCCAACAGGGCACGGCCGGACTCCGGGCCACTGGCTTCTTTGTTGAGAAGGTAGGATCGGGTACAGCCAGTCCTGACCCAGGGTTCTCATCCTCTCTCCCAGAAGGACCTGAGACCCTCCTCCCCACCCCATGCTCCTCTCTCTCTCTCTCTCTCTCACACACACACACACACAGACACAAACACACGCACGAGCCCTCCACACCCCAGGCCGTGTTCCTTCTCACCACAGCCCACAGTCTCTCACACCCAGATGTGGACATCAGGACAGGCATGGGCTCCTCCTACACTGGGGCCTCCTCTCCGAATTGAACATGCTGGGGACCAGGATGCCTCAGTCCTCCCTCTGGTCCTCTCCTTCCACCACAGCAGGCCCACGGTCCGCCCGGGAGGTCCTGAAGCCCGATGCTTCCACCCAGACCCGCGTCTCTGGGAGACTTGGTGGGAATGCAGGGCTCGCCCGATGTGATCATCTGTCCCTGGGGCCTCCTGGGACCAAACGTGGTCTCTGTCCCCGATCCTGCAGTCCTCCTTGCAGGCCTCGCCTTTCCCCCAAGCCACACACGGTCCATCTCCCCCCTCACGCGTTCTTGAGGCGGTGCTCCATCCTTGTGACCACCGGTCCTCAGAGGCCCTGAGTCTGAAGTGGCCACCCACGGCGTGGGATCGCCCACCCCAGGAGCCTCCCGTGGCTGAACCAAGCCGCGGTCCAGCGGGCTCCCTGGGGACTCCCTCAGGTCTTCTCGCCTCGAGCCCTCGCGGGTCCCGGGCCTCTCCTGTCTGCTGTCCCGGGGCCGGGGCTCCCACACCAAGGCTATCGCTCCCCTGAGCCCACTGGCTCAAGCCTGTGACCACGATGTGCAGCGGCAAAGCCCAAGACTTCCCAGGGCTGACCGCGGGGGCTGAGATGGGGCGTCCGGGTCTCTCGGGCCTTCTTCCCCTTTCCAACGGGGCTCCCTGGTGCCTATGCCTTTGTGTGCTGTACTGCCCGTGGATCGACTCCTGGACCCCAGCGCATCCAGCATCCGGGAGACCCAGCTGGGCAAGTGAGGTACACAAACACGCACATACGAACACAAATGAGGAGTCCGTGTCCTACACTAAGACGTCTAGGGGCTGCCTCTGGGTTGGGGTCCAGGGTCCCTCAGACCTCCCTCTGCCTCCTCGCCGTGAAGCCCAGCAGCACCTGCCCCCACGTGTTTGCCCACGCGAGGGAGGCCCTCTTCCTTCTGCAGAGGTCCCCAGTCACTAGAGAAAGCCTGAGGCGCGAGTCCCACCCTAGGGGATAGGAGACCCCATCCCGCCCAGATGCCTTTCTAAACTGACCCTGGGAACCCAATGCTGTGAGGTCCCCCCTCTCCTGCCTCAGGGTTCATACCTTGAATCCCATTCGCGGCTGAGCCCTCCCCTCTGACGCCCTGAGATCGGCTCCTTACATCAGGCGCTTTATCCCCGAGAGACCCGGATGCGGAAGTCCGGACTCGCCACGTGCTCCCATCCCCCACCACGGACCTTCCCTGACTGACTCTGGGCTGGGGCCCTGGGTCCCTCAATCCTCCTACATCCTCACCATAAAACTCAGCAAGGCCTTCTCCCGCCCCTCTACCCCACTGAGGGAGGCCCCACTCCTTCTGCCAAGGCCCCCAGTGTCTCTGAGACCCGGATGCACCAGTCCCACCCCAGAGGCTACTAGTCCCCATCACCCTCAGGTGCCTTTCCAGACAGACACTAGGGCCCGAATGCTGTGAGATCCCCCCTGTCCTGCCTCAGGGTTCATACCTTGAATCCCATTCGCGCCTGAGCCCTCCCCTCTGACGCCCTGAGATCGACTCCTTACATCAGGCGCTTTATCCCCGAGAGACCCGGATGCGGAAGTCCGGACTCGCCACGGGCTCCCATCCCCCACCACGGACCTTCCCTGCCTGACTCTGGGCTGGGGTCCTGGATCCCTCAGTCCTCCCTCTGCACCCTCACCACGAAGCCCAGTATGACCTGCGCCCGCCCCTCTGCCCGCCTGAGGGAGGCCCTGCTCCTTCCACCCAGGCTCCGAGTCTCTCCGGAGGCCCCGAAGCCCCAGTCAGGCCACCTGACCACTTGTCCCATCACTCCAGGGCGGACTTCCCGGAATGGCCTTGGGAGCCGACGTGGGAGAGGTCCCCTCTGGCCTCCCTCAGGGTTCATACCTCGAATCCCATCCGCGCCTGAGCCCTCCCCTCTGACGCCCTGAGATCGGCTCCTTACGCCAGGCGCTTTATCCCCGAGAGACCCGGATGCGGAAGTCCGGACTCGCCACGTGCTCCCATCCCCCACCACGGACCTTCCCTGACTGACTCTGGGCTGGGGTCCGGGCTCCCTCAATCCTCCTACATCCTCACCATGAAACAAAGCACGACCTGCGCCCGCCCCCTACCCCACTGAGGGAGGCCCCGCTCCTTCTGCCAAGGCCCCCAGTGTCTCCGAGACCCGGACGCGCCAGTCCCCACACACTGGCCAGGTGTCCCCATCCCGCCCGGGGGCCTGCCCGGACTGGTCCTGGGGCCGACCTCAGTTTCGACCCCTCTGTCCTGGGCTCCCAACTCCCTCGGTCCTGCCCCCGCTCGGGCACGACCCCATCCCCCCTGACCCCCCAGGGCCTCCCTGGGCCGCGGCCTTCCTGACCCGGCATCCTCGCCCTCCGACCAAGGTCCTCAGCCCCCTCGGACCCCCGAGGCACCTTTCAGCCGACGCCCCCTGTGGCCACCCTCCCCCGGGGCCCCAGGGTCGGTCCGCGGCTGGGCTGCGGTGGGGCTGCAGCCCTCGGGGCCGCACCGATCTCCCTCAGGTGCCGACACCCGCTCCAGGGGGGGGGGCCTGGGCCCGTCCTTCTGGGGACCCGTGCCCCCTGCCCTGGCCCCGGCGGGAAGGGCTCAGCCGGACGGCGCTGCCCCGGCCCGGGGTCTCTCGGGGCTGCCGCCATGGCCCCCTGGATCCCGGGGGTCCCCCCACGACCCCCACTCGGGGCACCGTCAGGGCAGGGTCTACCTGCACGCCTGGCTGCCGGGCCTGGGCTCCTTCCCTCAGCCAACCGGACTCCGGCTTCCCGCACACAGGGCCTCGCCTCTCTCAGGCCTCGGAGGCGGAAGTCGGCGCTCGTCACAGCCGGACCCCAGAGGAAGGGGTCCCCTAGGGCTGACAGCACCTCCGCGGCGATGGGTCCCGCGTGGGCAAGGCGGGAGCAGGGGAGCGGGGAGGAGGGTCCCTCGGTCCTCCCTGGGCGCCTCGCCTGCCCTCTGGCAACACTGGGCCGCCGCTGACCGCAGACCTGAGCCCCAGCGGGATGGTTGGCGGGGCTCGTGCCGCACCTGCTCCCGGGGCCCGGGGTGTCTCAGGGCTGCGGGCAGGGACACAGTGCGCTGGGACGTGGGACCCCTCGGCCCTCACCCAGGAGGCCCTCCTCTCCCCTTGTGGGACACACGCCGTCACGGGACAGATGCCTGATGTGCACCCGCAGTGCCCGTGACCGGGAGGCAGGGTCGGAGGAGAAGCGCTCCTTCCAAGGGGTCCCTTCGCCAGCCGCCAGACTTCAGGAACAGTCTGAAGATTTTATAAAAACATTGAATCTACTGACGAGGCTGAGCAGCTGCAGAGGTTTGGGGTTCGGTCCCAGGGTGTTTAGGGTTATCCACTGTTTCGGGGTCCGCTGCAGTGAGTTTTCCTTGGTCGTGCTCGTTCATCCTAAGAAACACACTGTCCGCCTCTACCCGGTGTGTGTACTACATATGTGTATATAGGCTGGGTGTACGTTGTATGTGTTTAGGTCTACATGCATGTATATATCACATATGTATGGACATCGACGGACATGTATGCACCTATGTTCTTGCTATAGATGCATTTTTATAGGTATGTAGGTATATACGTGTAGACTGTGTGTGTATGTCTTTTATGAAAGACTAACTTCTCATCCTATATGTCATTTGTTTTGATACTCACATCTGTTTCTGGTCTAGTCTTGATATCCTCCTCCAGCACTTTTTTGAAAAGGCTGTCCTCACCTCCTAAGCTAAAGCCCAGAATCCAGACGCATCTGCCTCTGTCAAGGCCGTTTTCTCTGCTGTCCTGATACTTGCCCAGAGCTACTGGCACGTATCCTCTGCGGTCCTGCATCAGATTTGTGAAGGAAGCGGGGGCAGAAGTTGAAAATCGTTCCCACTACCCATGCTTTCATTGGCATCCATGCAGTCTATCTTCCCTCCTGACATCCCTGCTACTCCCCACGTCCCCGGCCCGACGGCACTCCGAAGCGTCACCTTAAAGCTTTCTCCGATTCTCTTGTTCAGGTATTGCTGTTCACATTGTATGTCTTTTAAAGGACTTACATTTTGTGGGGCGCCTGTGTGGCCCAGTGGGTTAAGCCTCTGCCTTCAGCGTAGGTCATGATCTCAGGGTCCTGGGATCCAGCCCCGCCTCGGGCTCTCTGCTGAGCAGGGAGCCCGCTTCCCTCCTCTCTCTGCCTGCCTCTCTGCCTACTTGTGGTCTCTCTCCCTCTCTATATCAAATAAATAAATAAGATCTTTTTAAAAAATTTAAAAAAAATAAAGGAGTTTCCATTTTGTAGGACACATTTAGGTGCACAGAGACAGAGAGGAAAGTACACAGATTTCCCACTGATCCACTGCCGCACACCTACGGAGTCTCCCATAATATCAACATCCCCCACCAGAGTAAAACAGTGGTCATCCCTGAGGAAGGTCCATGACTCATCATAGTCATCCAAAGCCCACCATCCAAAGTACCAAAGTATCCCCATAGCCAAAGTACCACTAATGTTCACATCTGGTTTTCGTTTTCCGTGGGTTTGCACTGAAGTGGGATGACATGTACCCGTCAGGACAGTACCATACAGAGCACATTCACGACTCTGCCGATTCATTCCTCCCCACACAGCCCCAGGCAACCAGCGATCGCTTTCCTGTCTCCATAAATGTCCCTTTGTAGAATGTCATTGAGTTGGAAACATACAAAATGGAGCCTTTCCACATTGACCATTTCACTTGGCAATAGGCATCTCAGTTTTCTCCATATCTTTTCACGGCTTGATAACTCATTTCTTTTGAGTGGCCCCTAACATTCCATCATCTGGATGTCCTAGAGTGTATCCATCAACCTACTAAAAGACATCTTCGTTGCATCTGTATTTAGGAAATTGTGAGAAAGGCAGTTAGAAACATTGATGCGTAGGTTCTTGTGTGGACATAGTTTTCAACTTCTTTGGGGAAATACTCATATGGCTGCTGGATGATACCACAGAATACGTCTATATGTGTAAGAAACAACATCAGTGTCTTAAACCTGGTCGAACAATTTTCATCCCAGTAAGTAAGGATGAGAATTTCTGCTGCTCCACATCACCCCCAGCATTTGGTCTGTCACAAGAGAAGTGACTGTTGCTGAAGGGCAACAGTGGGAGAGTATATGTACAAGTGAGCTAGTTAAAGCACGAGAATACAAAAAAGGATAATCTCCTCATACCTGTGCACACACACCCACACACACGCACACACAATCTCCATGTATATACCTTTATAACACAAACACTATACAAGCTGGGCACCTTGCCTCCTTGTTTGGGCTTTGGACCGAAATCACAGGGCACTGGCCTCAAGGTGGGTTGGAAAGGTTAAAGAAGAGAGCAGGCAGGGACAGGGGTCTGGAACTGGAGAAAGAAAAGTGTGTGGGCTCTTGTTTCCGATGCTTCACTGGCCATCATTGTACAAATGCCAGGGGCACACACACGGGTGCCCCAAACTTCCTCTCTGCACAGACAAAGCCCTGCTCACTGCTTCCTTGATACCCAGACACGCGCTGAGCTCTGCTCTCTGGAAGGCCCTGTGGGTGAGCCGAGAGGACACTAAGAGAAGCAGGACCTGTCCCAGCCACTGAAGACTGTGTCTAGCAGCCCCAGTCCTGTTGGGAAGGTGGGTAGTGGGTGCCCTGAGAGGTGCAGAAGAAGCAGAAGAAGGAAGAAGGAAGAAGGGGTGCGGGTCCTGGGAGGAGCACTGCCCTGGAAATGCCCCCGGTCAGGCCCAGGTGGCCTGGGTAAGCAGAGGGGCCCCGTGATTACTCCAGTGCTTCTGGTCCCCGGGAAGCTGGGTGGTGACAGTGCCCAGACTCCACACTGTGCCTCCATATCAGGGAACGGTGGGGGGAGGCTGGGGGAGTCTAGAAGGGGAGGTGCACGAGCACAGGATCAGCGGGGGGCTGGGACGGGGGCCCCCAACCCTGCGTGCTAGAGTCCAAGGGAGGTGGTTAGGAAACACCCAGGGTACCCGCCACCCACTCCCAGCCCACGAACCCTCCCCTCCCCCACGAATCCCACTTGGGACCCATCGCCGCGGAGGTGCTGTCAGCCCTAGGGGACCCCTTCCTCTGGGGTCCGGCTGTGACGAGCGCCGACTTCCGCCTCCGAGGCCTGAGAGAGGCGAGGCCCTGTGTGCGGGAAGCCGGAGTCCGGTTGGCTGAGGGAAGGAGCCCAGGCCCGGCAGCCAGGCGTGCAGGTAGACCCTGCCCTGACGGTGCCCCGAGTGGGGGTCGTGGGGGGACCCCCGGGATCCAGGGGGCCATGGCGGCAGCCCCGAGAGACCCCGGGCCGGGGCAGCGCCGTCCGGCTGAGCCCTTCCCGCCGGGGCCAGGGCAGGGGACACGGGTCCCCAGAAGGACGGGCCCAGGCCCCCCCCCCCTGGAGCGGGTGTCGGCACCTGAGGGAGATCGGTGCGGCCCCGAGGGCTGCAGCCCCACCGCAGCCCAGCCGCGGACCGACCCTGGGGCCCCGGGGGAGGGTGGCCACAGGGGGCGTCGGCTGAAAGGTGCCTCGGGGGTCCGAGGGGGCTGAGGACCTTGGTCGGAGGGCGAGGATGCCGGGTCAGGAAGGCCGCGGCCCAGGGAGGCCCTGGGGGGTCAGGGGGGATGGGGTCGTGCCCGAGCGGGGGCAGGACCGAGGGAGTTGGGAGCCCAGGACAGAGGGGTCGAAACTGAGGTCGGCCCCAGGACCAGTCCGGGCAGGCCCCCGGGCGGGATGGGGACACCTGGCCAGTGTGTGGGGACTGGCGCGTCCGGGTCTCGGAGACACTGGGGGCCTTGGCAGAAGGAGCGGGGCCTCCCTCAGTGGGGTAGGGGGCGGGCGCAGGTCGTGCTTTGTTTCATGGTGAGGATGTAGGAGGATTGAGGGAGCCCGGACCCCAGCCCAGAGTCAGTCAGGGAAGGTCCGTGGTGGGGGATGGGAGCACGTGGCGAGTCCGGACTTCCGCATCCGGGTCTCTCGGGGATAAAGCGCCTGGCGTAAGGAGCCGATCTCAGGGCGTCAGAGGGGAGGGCTCAGGCGCGGATGGGATTCGAGGTATGAACCCTGAGGGAGGCCAGAGGGGACCTCTCCCACGTCGGCTCCCAAGGCCATTCCGGGAAGTCCGCCCTGGAGTGATGGGACAAGTGGTCAGGTGGCCTGACTGGGGCTTCGGGGCCTCCGGAGAGACTCGGAGCCTTGGTGGAAGGAGCAGGGCCTCCCTCAGGCGGGCAGAGGGGCGGGCGCAGGTCATACTGGGCTTCGTGGTGAGGGTGCAGAGGGAGGACTGAGGGATCCAGGACCCCAGCCCAGAGTCAGGCAGGGAAGGTCCGTGGTGGGGGATGGGAGCCCGTGGCGAGTCCGGACTTCCGCATCCGGGTCTCTCGGGGATAAAGCGCCTGATGTAAGGAGTCGATCTCAGGGCGTCAGAGGGGAGGGCTCAGGCGCGAATGGGATTCAAGGTATGAACCCTGAGGCAGGACAGGGGGGATCTCACAGCATTCGGGCCCTAGTGTCTGTCTGGAAAGGCACCTGAGGGTGATGGGGACTAGTAGCCTCTGGGGTGGGACTGGTGCATCCGGGTCTCAGAGACACTGGGGGCCTTGGCAGAAGGAGTGGGGCCTCCCTCAGTGGGGTAGAGGGGCGGGAGAAGGCCTTGCTGAGTTTTATGGTGAGGATGTAGGAGGATTGAGGGACCCAGGGCCCCAGCCCAGAGTCAGTCAGGGAAGGTCCGTGGTGGGGGATGGGAGCACGTGGTGAGTCCGGACTTCCGCATCCGGGTCTCTCGGGGATAAAGCGCCTGGCGTAAGGAGCCGATCTCAGGGTGTCAGAGGGGAGGGCTCAGGCGCGGATGGGATTCAAGGTATGAACCCTGAGGGAGGCCAGAGGGGACCTCTCCCACGTCGGCTCCCAAGGCCATTCCGGGAAGTCCGCCCTGGAGTGATGGGACAAGTGGTCCGGTGGCCTGACTGGGGCTTCGGGGCCTCCGGAGAGACTCGGAGCCTGGGTGGAAGGAGCAGGGCCTCCCTCAGGCGGGCAGAGGGGCGGGCGCAGGTCATACTGGGCTTCGTGGTGAGGGTGCAGAGGGAGGACTGAGGGATCCAGGACCCCAGCCCAGAGTCAGGCAGGGAAGGTCCGTGGTGGGGGATGGGAGCACGTGGCGAGTCCGGACTTCCGCATCCGGGTCTCTTGGGGATAAAGCGCCTGGTGTAAGGACCTGACCTCAGGGCGTCACAGGGAGGGCTCAGCCGCGAATGGGATTCAAGGTATGAACCCTGAGGCAGGAGAGGGGGGACCTCACAGCATTTGGGCCCCAGGGTCAGTTTAGAAAGTCATCTGGCAGGATGGGGTCTCCTATGCTCTAGGGTGGGACTCGAGCTTCAGGGTTTCTCTAGGGACTGGGGACCTTGGCAGAAAGAAAAGGGCCTCCCTCGGGTGGGCAGAGGGGAGGGCACCGGTCCTGCTGGGCTTTACAGTGAGCAACCCAGAGTCAGTCAGGGAAGGTCCGTGGTGGGGGATGGGAGCACGTGGCGAGTCCGGACTTCCGCATCCGGGTCTCTCGGGGATAAAGCGCCTGGCGTAAGGAGCCGATCTCAGGGCCTCCGAGGGGAGGCTCAGGCGCGAATGGGATTCAAGGTATGAAGCCTGAGGGAGGCCAGAGGGGACCTCTCCCACGTCGGCTCCCAAGGCCATTCCGGGAAGTCCCCCCGGGGGGGATGGGACAAGAGGTCCGGTGGCCTGACTGGGGCCTCGGGGCCTCCGGAGAGACTCGGAGCCTGGGTGGAAGGAGCAGGGCCTCCCTCAGGCGGGCAGAGGGGCGGGCCCAGGTCATACTGGGCTTCTCGGTGAGGGTACAGCGAGAGGACTGAGGGCCCCAGGACCCCAGCTCAGAGTCAGTCAGGGAAGGTCCGTGGTGGGGGATGGGAGCACATGGCGTGTCCGGACTTCCGCATCCGGGTCTCTCGGGGATAAAGCGCCTGGCGTAAGGAGCCGATCTCAGGGCGTCAGAGGGGAGGGCTCAGGCGCGGATGGGATTCAAGGTATGAACCCTGAGGCAGGACAGGGGGGATCTCACAGAATTGGGTCCACAGGGTCAGTTTAGAAAGGCATCTGGCAGGATGAGGTCTCCTATGCCCTAGGCTGGGATAGGTGCATCCGGGTTTCTCTAGTGACTGGGGACCTTGGCAGAAGGTCCTGGCTCGGCGGGGAGAGGGGAGGGCATAGGTCCGACTGGGCTTCACGTTGAGCATGCAGAGGGAGGACTAAGGGAGCCTGGACCCCAGCCCAGAGTCAGTCAGGGAAGGTCCGTGGTGGGGGATGGGAGCACGTGGCGAGTCCGGACTTCCGCATCCGGGTCTCTAAGGGATAAAGGGCCTGGTGTAAGGAGCCCATCTCAGGTCCTCAGCGGGAGGGCTCAGCCGCGAATGGGATTCAAGGTATGAACTCGTAGGGTGTCTAGAAGGGACATCTCCGACGTGGGCTCCCAAGGCCATTCCGGTAAGTCCCCCGGGCGGGATGGGGACAAGTTGTCCAGTGGCCTGAGTGGAGCCTCCAGTCCTCCGGGGAGTCTGAGAGCCTTGGTGGAAGGAGCAGGGCCTCCCTCAGGCGGGCAGAGGGGCGGGCGCCGGTAGTGCTGGGCTTCTCGGTGAGGGTGCAGAGGGAGGACTGAGGGACCCTGGACCCCAGCCCAGAGTCAGTCATGCGAGGTCCGTGGTGGGGGATGGGAGCACGTGGCGAGTCCGGACTTCCGCATCCGGGTCTCTCGGGGATAAAGCGCCTGGTGTAAGGAGCCGATCTCGGGGCGTCAGAGGGGAGGGCTCAGGCGCGAATGTGTTTCAAGGTATGAACCCTGAGGCGGGACAGGGGGGACCTCACAGCATTGGGTTCCCAGGGTCAGTTTAGAAAGGCATCTGGGCGGGATGGGGTCTCGTATCCTCTAGGGCGGGACTCGCCTATCCGGGTTTCTCTAGTGACTGGGGACCTCGGCAGAAGGAAAAGGGCCTCCCTCGGGTGGGCAGAGGGGAGGGCACAGGTCATGCTGGGCTTCATGCTGGGCTTCACGTTGGACTCTGGACCCCAGCCCAGAGTCGGTCCGGGAAGGTCCTTATGGGGGATGGGAAGACATGGCGAATCGGGAATTCTGCCTCCGGGTCTCTGAGAGACTGAGGGCCTGATGGTCGGAGCAGGGCCACCCTCAGGTGGGCAGAGGGCTTGGTCCCGGCGAGTCTGGGAGGAAAGAGCAGGCATGAAACATGAGGCATGACCGAGGAGACTCTGGCAGAAGCCCCCCCTCTGATGTCAGTCTAGGGAGGCCCCCCTGGGCGGGGCGGGGACTCAAGCCCAGTGGGGTCGGATTCCCCCATCCTGGTCACTGGAAAGATTGGGGGCCTTGGTGGAAGGAGAAGGGCCTCGGTCAGGTGGGCAGAGAGGGCCCAGGCAGTAACCCGAGTCAAGGTATGAACTCTGAGGAGGACAGAGGACGCCTCACAGGGGTTGGGCCATAGTGTCAGTCCAGGAGGATCCCTGGAGGGCATGGGACTGCATAGCGAGACCAGACTTCAGATTCCGGGTCTCAGAGGGTCAGGAGGCCTAGTGTAAGGAGCAGGGATTCAGTTCAGCAGGGGGAGGGCCCGGGTTCTGTCAGGATTCAAGGTGAGCACTCGAGAGAGGACCGAGGGTCCCCAGACCCAGTACAGAATCAGTCCTGGGAGGCCCCTAAGCAGGAGGAGGTAAGTGGCATGTCCAGAATTCCACATCCGGGTCTCAGAGAGGCTTGGGGTTGGGGTGAGAGGCACAGCCTGAGGTCAGCAGCAGGGAAGGCTCAGACCCTGCTGGAGTCACGGTGAGGACCCTCAGGGAGAAGTGAGGGGACCCTGGACCCCAGAACAGAGTCATTGAGGGAGGCCCTTGAGCCAGCTGTCTGCCCGAGTCGCACCCCCACATTTGGCCGTGGATCTCAGGGATGTGCGGGGAGGTCAGAGAGGAAAGGACTGCGGACAGCGGAGGGCATGGCCCCAGGTCCTGCTGGAGTCCAGAAGGGAGGCAGGCTGAGAGTTGAGGTCCTTAGAGCCTAAAACAGAAGGTGATTTTGTTGCCCTTGGGCCTTCTTAGCTGTCCCCCAAAGTGGGGGGGGAATAGCTAAAGTGTTACCTGACTTTTAAAGTGTTTCACCCAGGTTCTGGGGGACGGGAGAGCCTTGGTCTGAAGAATGTGGCCTCAGATCAGCAGGGTGGGGAGCCCCAAGACCCCGAGGGAGGACTGAGCAGACCCCTACCCAGACATAGGGGTTCCAAATGAATGGGTGCCCGGAGGGTCAGTCCTGCGAGGCAAGGCCGGGTGTCGAGAAAAATGAGGATCCTGGTTTCCCCTCTGGGTCTCAGTGGGATGGGGAACTGGGCCTGCAAGGTGCCTCCTGGAGTTAGGAGAAGGGATACTTCCAGGTCCTGCTGAAAGGAAACATGAGCACTTTGAGGACAGAGAGTGGACTCCCGCCCCAGGACAGAGGGGCCAGCCCCCAATCTCAGCTCTCTATGAATGGGGTGCGGTACAGGGGGTGGGCGTGGAGTGCTGCCTCCTCACTCTCCTCTGGGAGCTCAAAGGGAGGCGAGGGCCATGCTGGGAGAGGTCGGAGTCGGGTCATCTGAGGAAGCCCACCTGGGAGACACACAGGAGGCCCTGGTCCCGGCAAGAGTCAATGTGGGGGCCCCCGAGGCAGGAGCGAGGGCTCCCAATCCACCCCTTGGGACGAGGAGGGGATGGCCCAGAAATCTGGCCAGCTCTACCTGACCGCTCTGAGAACCCGGGCTGGGCCTGTCGGGCTGAGCCCCTCTTTGTCCCCAGATCCCTGGGCTCTGGGAGGGGAGGGTCTGTGCCTGAGGGTCTGTACTCAGGTCAGTGGAGGAGGCAGGGGTGGAGGGGAGAAACGAGGAGCTGCCTCCACAGCAGGATCCCCAGGGCCCAGGCCTGCCCTCACACTTCTGTCAGCCATGGGGAGACGGGGAGACAGTGGGGAGACGGGGCATCGGTGGGCAGACTGAGTTCTCCTCGCTTTTCCTTTTGGCTTCTCCATGAGATGAGGCCTTGACACCAGGAGGGGGGCCTCCAGTGAACACCGGGAGTTTTCCCAGCCTTCCTGGGGTCAAGGTATAGACAAAGAAGCAGACCCATCCCACATAGATGGCACCCCCACATTTGGCCATCCCTGGAGATCCGTGACGAGCCCTGTAGACCTGATGCAGGCCGGTCCAGATGTGAACCCCCTCGCTTTCCTTCCGTGGAGGCTCAGGGCCGCGTGGTCTTGCTGGGACCCTTTGGCCTCTGGGCCAAGGGGCGTGGGGCTTAGGTCCTGGCAGGGGGAAGAAGTCTCCTGAGAGGCCAAGGAGGGGACGGCCCAGCCTGGACGGGTGGCAGACTCAGGAGTCCAGCCCAGCCCTCCTGTGTGCCCTGGGCCCCGGGGCTGTGCTCTAAGTGTGTCCCCTGAGGTGCCTCTTCGTTTTCTCCTCCAGGGGCTTCTAAAACAGGGCGTGGAGGTCTGGGTCTGAGGCAGGATTCCGTGAGGTCACAGCGCAGGTGAGTGCCAGTGGTCAAGGTGTGGTACTTGCTCCGAACCTGGAGCCAGGGCCTTGCCCATCCCACACCTGAGGGGACCCTGGATACCCACAGCCCTTTGTCAGCTCTGGGATGTCCGGCCTCTGCTGGCTGGGCTGAACCCCATGAGCCGACCACATGTGTCTTCAGGTCCTGAGGGCTGGGCTCTGCAGGGCGTATCCTCTGGGTGAGAAGAGAAGGAGGCAGCCCTAGTGGAATCAGTAGGTGCTCCTTGAGGACGCTGAGGGGGTTCCCCGCCCAGGCCGAGTGCGCCCCACTGTCTCGACCTGCGCGGCCTCAAAGAGCACAGGCAGGAGAGGCTGCACGTGGAGCACCCCTCGTCCTGCTCAGGGCTGAGAGATTCTGTTCAGGGTGCTGACTTTGGGGCCACAGAGGGAGCCCTACCTGGTCAGCAGAGAAGGGAGTTCAATGAATGGCCAGGACTCAAAAGGGGCCTTTGGGAGGCTGGAGGGTATGAAGGTTACCCCACATGAAAAGAGAAGGGGCCTTAGGGAGTGCAGCTTCCCTGTTCTCAGCAGGGCCCTCTGCCAGGGAGCACGTAGCAGGGACAGCTGGATGTGGCACGGCCCCACCTGTGTCCCACGGTTGGGGCTGGGGGATGTCAGGGACGTGAGGCCCTTGGTCTGTGGGAAAGGTCAGGGCAGCGGAGGGAGGATCCCTGGAACACCCAGGCAGTAATGTGAGGACCCCGAAGGAGGACGGCCCTTCCCCCCACCCCCATTTCAGGGAAGAAAGGACAGCACAGAGTCCAGCTCGGCCTTGCTGTCGGTCCTGGAAGGAGCAGTGAGCGGTGGCGCTAAGCGGCATGCTCACGTGTCCCATGGGCAGGAAGGTGGGGAGTCCTCCGGGAGGTGAGGTCCTGGGCTGAGAGGCACAAGGCCTCTAACTCAGGATGGGGCTGGGAGGAAGGGCAGGTCCCGGCAGGAGGAAAGAGTAACCTCCTCGGAGATTGAGGGAATCCCCACCGCGGGACAGGGCACCGGGCCCCCCTTTAGCCCCGGGCGGTGGCCTGTGGGTGGTATACGTGCATTTTGGAACCAGCGGTTGCACGGAGGGGGTTCCCTGTGACAGCGAACCTCGTACACCCACAAAGAGTCCAGGAATTCAGCACAGCTGCGACACTGTCCATCTGGAGACATCTTCAGAGTCCACAGAGCAGGAGCTCAGGCCTACAAGAGTGTCCCACCCTTCAGGGGTCACTGGGCAAACCCCGGGTTGCTCTGGGCGCTTGGGACCAAGGGGCTCTAAGGCACAGGCTCCGGGAGCCCGTCCTCCACTTCCCTACATGGGCTGGAGCAGCTCCAGGCGCTCAGGCACACAAGCCCCTCACTGGACCCGTGGCTGACCGTACAAGGCCGTAGCTCAGGAACACCAGACCCGAGAGCCGCGGAGGTCACAGGCGGTGGGCAGGCGTGCGCGCACAGTGTCCATCCCTCTGGGTGCGCCTCTCCCCCTGCATCTCCATGTCCCCATCTGAAATCTCTCTAGCCTGTTCCTCTGGGGTTTCATGGAGGCTCCCACACTCAGTCTCCAGCCCCCTTAGCCGTCCCCCATGGTCAGGGGTTCCGGGGACCGAAAGCTGCCACCCTCCAGTCACCTGGCGGGTTCTCCTGGCAACCAGGCCCCCGCCTCGGTGCTGCCCAGAGTCACCTGGTGGACCTAACAAAAGTCACCTTCCTCACGCTCGACACTTAGGAATTATGAGGGCTTGAGAGTAGAGAGCCAGGAAGTGCGGACAAAGAGCAAGTCTTCGTCTGCTTGTATATCACAATGTCCAAGGTGCCTTTTCCGGCTCTCTGGGGCTCTCACGGAGGTGAGGACCATGCTCTGAGAGGACACCATCTGGTCATCTGGGGAAGCCCAACTGGGTGTCAGGAGTCCCAGGTGAGGACCCTGAGGCAAGAGAGAGTGGACCCCGATTGCCAGAACAAGGAGGGAACCCCAGAGAACCCTGGGCTGCCCCTACTGTCAGCTCTGGGAACTCTGGGCATGGCTGGTCGGGCCGAGCCCCTTCTTACTCTCAGATCCCTGCTCTCAGGGAGTCACGGGCCTTGGTCTGATGGTCTGGACTCAGGTCAGCTGAGGCAGGATCCCGGGCCCTGGCAGGAGTCAAGGACCCAGCAGCCTCCCCTTCCCAGGGAGCTAGGAGGCCCCGGGTGGGTGCGGTCAGATGTGGACACGCTCACTTGCTTCTGTTTGGTCTCGGGGCTCTGTGGTCTTGTTCTGAGACTGGGGCTTCAGGCCGGCAGAGGGCTGGGCCCAGGCCCTGCCAGCGCAAAGGTAAGCCCCCTGAGGGAGCAGGGACCGCCACCCTCTGGAAGTGGGGACCTCGCAGCATCAGACCCGCTCTCCTATCTGCCCTGGGGGCCCTGTATTCTCAGTCTGCACCCTGAGGGGCCTCCCCCTTCCCCCCAGCAGGGGACTCGGGAGCTGGGAGGTGAAGCCCTGGGTCTGAGGAGCAGAGGGGAGAGAGAGAGAGAGAGAGGAAGGAGAGGAGACCGTGGACTTCCCTCCTTCCGTTTTGAAGGGGACGGGCTGCCCAGGAGGAGAGACCTGTGCGAGGCCCGAGAGGGCCAGTACGGGGAGGACCCGGAGTCCCCTTTGTCAAGGCTGCTGAGGGCCCCTTCCTGAGCTGAGGCCCTTCACACCCCCCCTCTCTCCCAGGCCCTTGGGTCGCTTCGCCCACTCCTGCCCACACCGGGGGCTGCTGCCAGACACAAGTCATCATGCCTGTGGGCAGGAGGAATGAGCTCCGGAAATTGGAGGAGGCTCCTCAGGACCCTAGAGAGGCCCAGCGCCTGGCGGATGCGGAGCTGTATGAGGCTTCGGGGTTCGAGGAGGCCCTGTCTCTCTCGTCCTCCCCCTCCTCCACCTCCTCCTCCCCCTCCTCCTCCTCCAGTTTCTCCTCCTTCTTCTCCTCTTGTTCCTCCCACTTATCCGTCTCTTCCTCCTCCTCTTCCTCCTCTTACTTTGTCCTGTTCCCTAATACCCCGGAGGAGGAGTCCGCTGCTGGAGGCTCGAGTCCTCCCCAGAGCCCTCAGGGGGCCTTCCCCGCCCCCAGTGCCATGGAGGCCTCTCCCTGGAGCCTGTCTGAAGATAGCTCCAGCTCCGCGATGGAGGAGGGGTCTGGCACTGGGGGGGAGCCAGGGGTGGCCGAGCCCGTGCTCCACGCTGCACTCCACGTGAGGGCGGTCAGCCTGGTGGGGTTCCTGCTCCAAAAGTTTCGCACCAAGCAGCCGACCAGCCAGGCGGAGATGCTGGCGATCGTCGGCGAGGATGAGCAGGACGCCTTCCCCGGGATCCTGGGCCAGGCGTCCGAGTGCATGCGGCTGGTGTTCGGCGTGGAGGTGAAGGAAGTGGACCCCAGCGAGCACTCCTACGTCCTGGTCACCGTCCTGGGCCTCACCTGCGATGCGATGCTGAGCGGTGAGCAGGGCCTGCCCAAGACCGGCCTCCTGGTGGTGCTCCTGGGGGTGATCCTCCTGGAGGGCGACCGTGCCCCCGAGGAGGTGGTGTGGGAAGCGCTGGGGGTCATGGGGGTGTATGCCGGCGAGGAGCACATCATCTTTGGGGAGCCCCGGGAGCTCCTGACCAACGTCTGGGTGCAGGAAGGGTACCTGGAGTACCAGCAGGTGCCCGGCGGTGACCCTGCCCGCTACGAGTTCCTGTGGGGTCCCAGGGCCCACATGGAAACCAGCAGGGTGCAGGTGCTGGAGTATTTGCTGCGGGTCTATCCCGGGCTGCCGGTTTCCTCCCTGGCCCCCTCTGAAGAGGCTGTGAGCCACGAGGAAGAGGGGGCCTGAGCCCCAGGGGCGGCTGTGGTGCAGTCCGGGCTCTGGCGGGGTGGGCAGATTGTCCTGCAGGGTGCCGGGCACGAAGTGAGGCTGTTTCTTGGTTCTTCCCTGTTTCTGTGTTGTGTGTGTGTGTGTGTGTGTGTGTGTGTGTGTGTGTGTGTGCCTGCGGGTGTAGAGAGATCCCTGGCATTCTAAGTGCAGGGTCAGAGAGGGTTGGGGGGAATATGCAGTGCAAAGAGCCTCCTTTGGGGGGTGCGGGGGGGCGGTTCCCTGTGATGCCTCCCAAGTTCAGAGCTCGGTGTCCCTGGCGAAGCTCTCCAGTAGGGTTCCTTGCTGTAGGAGGTTTCATCTGATTCAGCGGCTGAGTGTGTGAGTGACATCCCCCCACAGCGTTTGTCCTTACCCAGTTCAAGAGTTATGAATTTGTCAGTTTTGTCATTTCCTGGAAACCGGCGGACCCGCTGTTTCCTTGTTTGGGCTCCTGTTCAAAATCACAACACGTTTGGAGGGATGGAATGAAAAGTCGAAAGAAAGGAGGAGCGAATTGATGGGGCCAGGAAATAGAGAAATAAAAGGAAAGTTTGTTTGTTTTTGCTTCTGATGCCTTTCTGTCTATCATTGTGTAAATGCCAGAGGCACACATGCGCGGGCTCCTGCCCTGGCTTGCTTCTTCCAGAATGGAGGAGAAATGTTCTCTCTGCACAGAAGGAGCCCTGCTGGCTGGCTCCTTGATTGCCAGACATGCACTGAGCTCTGCTTTCTGGAAGGCCCTGTGGTTGAGCAGGGAGGACACTAGGAGAAGCAGGACGCTTCGCAGCCACAGAAGTCTGTGTCGAGCAGCCCCAGTCCTAGTGGGAAGCTGGGGAGGGCTGCCCCGAGAGCTGCAGAAGAAGTGGAGAACGGAAGGCGGGGTGCAGCTCTCGCGGTGAGCACCGCAGTAGAAATGCCATGAGCCCAGGTGGCTGGGGCGTCTGGTCCCCAGGATTACTTCTGGTCCCAGGTGATCGCCAGTTAGCTGTGCTGTGACCGTGCTCCTGCATGGAGAAGGGGTGCCTTCGGTGTGGGGGCAAGTCTGGAATGGAGAATTGCTCTGAGAATACACACTGGATCCTGGAGCAGCCCGAGCACTCTCTTGTGACAGGAAGGAAGCGTGTTTGCTGCCTTCCACCTGCATCAGAAATTTTGAGCACAAGAAAGAGTTTTGTGGCCTTTCCGACGTTGGATCTGTGGAGAAATCGGAACCCTTGTACACTCTTATGGGAATGGAACCTGGTAACAGCTGCTGTGGGAAAGCATGGGGCAGGGCCACAAAAAAGCAGACATGGAAATTTCTGTATGGGGCAGCAATCCCAATTCTGAGTGTGCAGTCAAGGACTTGAAAGCTGGGACTCAAAACTCCTTTGTGGGCCCGTGGTCACACTAGCGGGATTCAGAGAGTGTGGAACGTAGGCGTGATACCGTGATTCATGAGGAAGATATAGGGTTGGTCATTCAATGACCACAGTACACGTCTCGTTTCTATTTGGTCTTGGTCCTGAGCCCTGACTCTGAGTTCCTCAAACCCTCATAATTCCAAAGTGTGGGGAGTGAAGAAGGTGACTTTTGTTAGGTCCAGAGGTAACTCTGGGCAACACCTACGTGGGTGCCTGGTTGCCAGGAGAACGGGCCAGGTGACTGGAGGGTGGCAGCTTTCGGTCCCCGGACCCCCTGACCGCGGGGGAGGGCTGAGGGGGCTGGAGATTGAGTGAGGAGGGAGCGTCCATGAAACCCCAGAGGGACAGGCTCAAGAGATTCCAGGTGGGACATGGGACATGAGACATGGGACATAAGACATGAAGATGCAGGGGGATAGGCGCACCCAGAGGGATGGACACTGTGCGCGCACCCCTGCCCACCACCTGTGGCCTCCGCAGCTCTCGGGTCGGGTGTTCCTGGGCTATGGCCTTGTACGGTCAGCCACGGGTCCAGTGAGGGGCTTGTGTGCCTGAGCGCCTGGAGCTGCTCCAGCCCATGTGGGGAAGCGGAGGACGGGCTCCGGGAGCCTGTGCCTTAGAGCCCCTTGGTCCCAAGCGCCCAGAGCAACCCAGGGCTTGGGACTGGTAGCAGTGGGGCTGGACCCCCTGGTGGGCAGGAGCCTTGACCCTGTGGGATGTGTTGTGGTCTCCGGGTGGAGAATGGTAGAAGTGAGGTGACTTGTGGTTGTGCTGCTGGAGGTTCCCCTCTCCCGCTTGCCTCCTCCCACGCAGCCCCTCCACCCCACCCTGGCCCTGTCACACTGCTGTCTGTCTGCTCCCAGGCTCCGAGGTGGGTTTGAACTGTGCGCCCTGTGGCAGCTCTGGGGGCAGCACAGGAGCATCTCTCGGGAGGGCACAAGGCTTCCAGGAGCACTTCTGGAACCCCAGGATCACAGAGCCCTACCTCCGCCCCACATGTCCTGGGTGTGGGGCTTGCCTTTCTTCCTGATATGCAAATCAGTGTGTCGTCCAGCGATCAAACTGCGTTGTTTCCCTCACCCCCTCTTCTCTCCCAGGCCTTTTTGTCTGGAGGCTCCTATGTGGCGGGTACAAAAGCATTTTCACAAACCAGCACCGTCATAGAAGGGAACCAGAAAGACTCGTCACTGTCGAGGGGTGGTGGGGATGACGTGCTGAATTTCCGACGGCTTTGGCGATGGGTGTACATCGCTTCTCCCGTGAGGGGGAGAGGAAAGAGCAAAGCCTTCCCGGGAAGGCTGACCGAACACCCTCACGGCCTGGTGGGTACAGCTGGGGAAGCGGGAGGGACTCAGGCAAGCAGTGTTTGTCGCAGACTGCAACCAGCCCGGCTAGGCCTGCCGATGAGGCCAAGGCAGAGTGGGCTGTGTTGGATCAGGGCAGGGCGTGTGGAGGCCTCCCGAGTTAGGAGGGCACTCACTGGTCTGTGTCCGGGATGCCGCGCCCACAGGCAGCAATGCCTCGGTTGCAGGAGAGAACGGGCCTCTATCCTGAACATCTGGGAGGGACCCTCACGGTCTGCGACCGCACCCAAGATACTTGGACAGATCTGGGCCTCGCAGAGGGCTGTCCCACATGTGCAAGGATCCCAGCGCTCAAGATCTGTCCCTGGCGCTTAGCTTGCTGTCCTCTCAGCACAGCTGACGCTGAGGCTGCACAGGGCCGCCCCCCCGTGCACGCGTTCAGGTTCGGCTCGGCGTTCCAGCCAGCCCGCGAGGCTTTGTGAGTCCCGGGTCTGACAGAGTCAGTGGCTTTCCTGTGCCAAGTCAAGGCATGGCTCGAGCAGAGGCCTTTTTTGCTTCGCCATCCTTAGAGACCCCCTAGCTGACAGCTAGAAACCCTGCACCTCATCTTGGATCCACAGCGGCCGCTAAGGTTGAGACCTGGGATCTCCCAGGAGCTCGGGAGCAAATTGCAGGGGCCTCCAGGGACTGGGGGCTGACCCAGGAAGAGGACAAGGCCAGGAGAGGCAGCAGCACACAGCAGGCTGTCCTGGGTGGTGTGGGCCCGGAGTCGTATTACGGGGGAGCCGTGAGACTGCCCAGGCCCTTACGGTCAGGGGGGCACGATGCACGGTGGAGTGCTACACGCTCGGCGAGTCCCCCCCCCCGCCCCCCAAATACATCTGTGGAAATCCTGAGCACCAAAGATGATGGCTTTGGAGGTGGGGCCTGGGGGAGGTGTTTAGGTCCTGAAGGTGGAAGCCTCGTGGATGGGAATAGAACCTGGTAAAAGAGGCCCCAGAAGGTTCCCCAGCCCTTTCCACCATGATAGGATGCGGCGAGAAGGTGGGCGCTGCGAACCAGGAGGAGGGTGCTCACTCCTCCGTGCTGGCCCCTTGTTGGCACCTCCCGCTTCCAGCCTCCAGCGCCGGGAGAGCGAGCGATGTCCCGCATTCCAGGGCCACTCTGGCCATGGCGTTTTGCCGCCGTGGCCCCGTGGGTTAATGGACATAGGCCAGGGAGGGGACTGCTTGGGCAGGGGGCTCAGCTCAGCAGCTCGGGGTCTGGCTTGGGGTGTGAGAACCACAAAGCTCTATCTCCTGTCGTCTTAGCAGACGGGGTGAGGTTTGCCGGGATGTGGCCGACAGGCGGGCTCCAAAAGGCCAACCGCTCCTCTAAGCTACACTTGGAAGAGCTGCCCATGTGAAAGAAAATCGGAGCTGGGTGCTGGGGGCTGTTTGAGCCGACGGGGGCAGTCCGCTCTGGTGAAATCCACCGCCTAGGGACCCGTGCACCAAAGGACCTGTTTGGCTCATTTCGGGAACACAGCCTGAACCCTGCTTTTCCAGTCTCTACAAGTCTGTCTCTCTGCAGGCTGCCTCTCCCTCCCACACGGGCCTCCCTGTCCAGAGGCTCCAGGAGGCAGGAAGCATTGGGAGATGGGTTTTGTTTCCAGGCATCAGAGTTCACAGCAGAGAGAGACCAGTGGAGTGACTTAAACACCACGAGTCCCAGTGGGAGAAGGTCCCTGAGGGAGAGGAGTCTGATACTGCAGAAAAGGAAGCCAGTGGAAATCGGGAGAGTCCGGGCCCCCGTGTATACAGCAAGGGAGGACGGCTGGGAACCAAGCTTGGACGTGGGTC